>NC_088241.1:57875422-59075422 GCF_036934945.1 Oncorhynchus masou masou | reverse complement strand
GGGACTTGAGGAGGGAGGGGAGAGAGAGTGAGAGAGTGAAAGAGAGAAAAGGAGAGGGAACAAGAGATGGGGGAGAGAGAGAGAGAGAGAGAGAGAGAGAAAGAGCAAGAGAGAGAGGCATAGACAATGAGGAAGTGAGAGCGTTATAGAGAAATGGAGATATTGAGGACCCACAACTGTATCCAGCTGACCAGTCCACTGTCCCCAGGAGAACTACCTATCCTCAGGAGAAATAGCTTTTCACACACCCCTCAGCCTCTTTCTGGGTCCTGGGCAAACCAGCCAAAGCGACTGACTGATGAAATTTGAAAGAGTACATTTGAAACTGAGCATCATGAAAACCGTAGCTCACTCTAGTCCCTGTCCTTTTCACATACTGTAACGGTATAATTTCCACTCCCTGGGCAGCTGATTCAATCAAATCATAAAGTATTTTCTCAATTGCTACACACTGAAATCACAACTCATGCCACAGCAACTACAGCCATAGCTGTCAGTTCAATTAGATTTATCCACCATCTTAAAAGCCTAAAATTCACATCCTGGAATGCATGTCTAGTCTTACAGTAACCCCAGAGTGGCACATTTGTGTTCCAGCCCAACACTATCACACCTGATGCAACTGATCAAGGTGCTTGACGATAAGTCGAGTAAAGTTCACTCAGGGCGTGCTAGTGCTGGGCTGGAACACAAATGTGCCACTCTGGGGGGTTTACTTTAATACGTACTAAATAGCACGTGTCAAACTCATTCCACGGAGGAGTTTCTAAGGGTTTTTGCTCCTCCCTTGTACTTCATTGATGAAGTAAGGTCACTAATAAGTAAGGAACTGCTTCGCCTGGTTGTCTAGGGTTTAATTGAAATTAAAGAACAAAAACCAGCCAACACTAGGCCCTCCATGGAACAGGTTTCACACCACTTCCTTTAAAGAATCACCCTCTACACCAGGTCTGCTCAACGCAGGACTTGGAGTGCCGAAACACTTCAGATTATTGTTTCTACCTGTTAGTAAAATGCACTCACCTGGTGTCTCAGGTCTGAATTAGTCCCTGATTAGAAGGAGAGGATGAAAAACAGAAGTGTTTCGGCCCACCAGTACCGACATTCAACAGCCCTACTCAACACGGTGAGAGGGGCATGATCCCATTTCAAAGCAGAACTTTAAACACTTATTAGCGAAGAAGGAGTGTGAGGGAAACAGACAGAGCTAGTGGTAAAAGAAGAAGAAGGAGTGTGAGGGAAACAGATAGAGCTAGCGGTAAAAGAAGAAGAAGGAGTGTGAGGGAAACAGACAGAGCTAGCGGTAGAAGAAGAAGAAGAAGGAGGAGTGTGAGGGAAACAGACATAGCTAGCAGTAGAAGAAGAAGAAGGAGGAGTGTGAGGGAAACAGATAGAGCTAGCAGTAGAAGAAGAAGAAGGAGTGTGAGGGAAACAGACAGAGCTAGCGGTAAAAGAAGGAATGTGAGGGAAACAGACAGAGCTAGCGGTAAAAGAAGAAGAAGAAGGAGGAGTGTGAGGGAAACAGACAGAGCTAGCAGTAGAAGAAGAAGGAGTGTGAGGGAAACAGACAGAGCTAGCGGTAGAAGAAGAAGAAGAAGGAGGAGTGTGAGGGAAACAGACAGAGCTAGCGGTAAAAGAAGAAGAAGGAGTGTGAGGGAAACAGACAGAGCTAGCGGTAAAAGAAGGAGTGTGAGGGAAACAGATAGAGCTAGCGGTAAAAGGAGGAGGAGGAGTGTGAGGGAAACAGATAGAGCTAGTGTTAAAAGGAGGAGGATGAGTGTGAGGGAAACAGATAGAGCTAGCGGTAAAAGAAGAAGGAGGAGGAGTGTGGGGGAAACAGATAGAGCTAGCAGTAAAAGAAGAAGAAGAAGGAGGAGTGTGAGGGAAACAGACAGAGCTAGCGGTAGAAGAAGAAGGAGTTTGAGTGTGAGGGAAACAGACAGAGCTAGTGGTAGAAGGAGTATGAGGGAAACAGACAGAGCTAGTGGTAGAAGAAGGAGTATGAGGGAAACAGACAGAGCTAGTGGTAGAAGAAGAAGGAGTGTGAGGGAAACAGACAGAGATAGCAGTAGAAGAGGAAGGAGTTTGAGTGTGAGGGAAACAGACAGAGCTAGTGGTAGAAGAAGGAGTATGAGGGAAACAGACAGAGCTAGCGGTAGAAGAAGGAGTATGAGGGAAACAGACAGAGCTAGTGGTAGAAGAAAAAGGAGTGTGAGGGAAACAGACAGAGCTAGCAGTAGAAGAGGAAGAAGGAGTGTGAGGGAAACAGACAGAGCTAGCAGTAGAAGAAGGAGTGTGAGGGAAACAGACAGAGCTAGCAGTAGAAGAAGGAGTATTAGGGAAACAGACAGAGCTAGTGGTAGAAGAAGGAGTATTAGGGAAACAGACAGAGCTAGTGGTAGAAGAAGATGAGAGTGTGAGGGAAACAGACAGAGCTAGCGGTAGAAGAAGAAGAATGAGTATGAGGGAAACAGACAGAGCTAGTGGTAGAAGAAGACAAAAGAGTGTGAGGGAAACAGACAGAGCTAGCGGTAAAAGAAGAAGGAGTGTGAGGGAAACAGACAGAGCTAGCGGTAGAAGAAGAAGAATGAGTATGAGGGAAACAGACAGAGCTAGTGGTAGAAGAAGACAAAAGAGTGTGAGGGAAACAGACAGAGCTAGCGGTAAAAGAAGAAGGAGTGTGAGGGAAACAGACAGAGCTAGCGGTAAAAGAAGAAGAAGAAGAAGGAGTGTGAGTGAAACAGATAGAGATAGCGGTAAAAGAAGGAGGAGTGTGAGGGAAACAGATAGAGCTAGCGGTAAAAGAAGGAGGAGGAGGAGTGTGAGGGAAACAGATAGAGATAGCGGTAAAAGAAGAAGGAGGAGGAGTGTGAGGGAAACAGATAGAGATAGCGGTAAAAGAAGGAGGAGTGTGAGGGAAACAGATAGAGATAGCGGTAAAAGAAGAAGGAGGAGGAGTGTGAGGGAAACAGATAGAGATAGCGGTAAAAGAAGAAGGAGGAGGAGTGTGAGGGAAACAGATAGAGATAGCGGTAAAAGAAGAAGGAGGAGGAGTGTGAGGGAAACAGATAGAGATAGCGGTAAAAGAAGAAGAAGGAGGAGTGTGAGGGAAACAGATAGAGATAGCGGTAAAAGAAGAAGGAGGAGTGTGAGGGAAACAGATAGAGATAGCGGTAAAAGAAGGAGGAGGAGTGTGAGGGAAACAGACATAGCTAGCGGTAAAAGAAGAAGAAGGAGTGTGAGGGAAACAGACAGAGTTATCGGTAAAAGAAGAAGAAGGAGTGTGAGGGTAACAAAGGGGATAGTGGTAGAATAAGAAGAAGGAGTGTGAGGGAAACAGACAGAGCTAGCGGTAGAAGAAGAAGAAGGAGTGTGAGGGAAACAGACAGAGCTAGCGGTAGAAGAGGAAGAAGGAGTGTGAGGGAAACAGACAGAACTAGCAGTAGAAGAGGAAGAAGGAGTGTGAGGGAAACAGACAGAGCTAGTGGTAGATGAAGAAGGAGTGTGAGGGAAACAGACAGAGCTAGTGGTAGAAGAAGGAGTATGAGGGAAACAGACAGAGCTAGTGGTAGAAGAAGGAGTATGAGGGAAACAGACAGAGCTAGCGGTAGAAGAGGAAGAAGGAGTGTGAGGGAAACAGACAGAGCTAGTGGTAGAAGAAGGAGTATGAGGGAAACAGACAGAGCTAGCGGTAGAAGAGGAAGAAGGAGTATGAGGGAAACAGACAGAGCTAGTGGTAGAAGAGGAAGAAGGAGTGTTAGGGAAACAGACAGAGCTAGCAGTAGAAGAAGAAGGAGTGTGAGGGAAACAGACAGAGCTAGTGGTAGAAGAAGGAGTATTAGGGAAACAGACAGAGCTAGTGGTAGAAGAAGGAGTATGAGGGAAACAGACAGAGCTAGTGGTAGAAGAAGGAGTATTAGGGAAACAGACAGAGCTAGTGGTAGAAGAAGGAGTATTAGGGAAACAGACAGCTAGTGGTAGAAGAAGACAAAAGAGTGTGAGGGTAACAGACAGAGCTAGCGGTAGAAGAAGGAAGGGAGGGAAACAGACAGAGCTAGTGGTAGAAGAAGACGAAAGAGTGTGATGGAAACAGACAGAGCTAGTGGTAGAAGAAGAAGGAGTGTCAGGGAAACAGACAGAGCTAGTGGTAGAAGAAGAAGAAGGAGTGTGAGGGAAACAGACAGAGCTAGTGGTAGAAGAAGAAGAAGGAGTGTGAGGGAAACAGACAGAGCTAGTGGTAGAAGAAGAAGAAGAGTGTGAGGGAAACAGACAGTGCTAGTGGTAGAAGAAGACGAAAGAGTGTGAGGGAAACAGACAGTGCTAGTGGTAGAAGAAGACGAAAGAGTGTGAGGGAAACAGACAGTGCTAGTGGTAGAAGAAGAAGAAGGGGTGTGAGGGAAACAGACAGAGCTCGTGGTAGAGGATGAAGGAGTGTGAGGGTAACAGACAGAGCAAGTGGTAGAGGATGAAGGAGTGTGAGGGAAACAGACAGAGCAAGTGGTAGAGGATGAAGGAGTGTGAGGGAAACAAAGGGGCTAGTGGTAGAAGAAGAAGGACTGTGAGGGAAACAGACAGAGCTAGCGGTAGAAGAAGGAAGGGAGGGAAACAGACAGAGCTAGTGGTAGAAGAAAACGAAATAGTGTGAGGGAAACAGACAGAGATGGTGGTAAAAGAATACGAAAGATTGTGAGGGAAACAGACTGAGCTAACGGTAGAAGAAGGAGTGTGAGGGAAACAGACAGAGCTAGCAGTAGAGGAGTATGAGGGAAACAGACAGAGCTAACGGTAGAAGAAGGAGTGTGAGGGAAACAGACAGAGCTAGCAGTAGAAGGAGTGTGAGGGAAACAGACACAGATGTTGGTAGAAGACAAAGGAGTGTGAGGGAAACAGACAGAGCTAGCGGTAGAAGAAGGAGTGTGAGAGAAACAGACAGAGTTGTCTGTCTGGCTGTCTGGCTGTCTGTCTGTCTGTGTCTGTTAGTCTGTGTCTGTCTGTCTGTCTGTGTCTGTCTGTCTGTGTCTGTCTGTCTGTCCTGCTATCCATCAGCCTGTCCTTTCATTTACATCCTGCAAACGCACACACAAACGCGCGCACACACACGCACACTTCCTGAATCAAAGGATCAGTCACAGGGCCCAAACATGGGCATGGGGAATCCTTTCAACCCCTCCTCAAAGGCTCTGGCCACAGCCAGTTTCCATTAGGACTGATACTGACACATACACACAAGGACACACACACACACACACACATGCCATTTCAGAGCATTCATAAGGATGGTCATTGTGAATACATCAGAGGAGGAAATTGGTTCAGATGTATTAAAGAACACGGGAAGATTCCAGTAATTGGAGTCGCAGTAAAAAGGACATCCTTCAAGGAGGTCGAAAACACAAAGGAAATAGATGGATGTGGTGATGTAAGAAGTGACACACACTTGGATACAAGTTTGATATTCTCAGGCATCCAAGCACATAAGTTTAAGGACACTCAAGACACACACACACCCACACACCCACCCACAGCCCCCCTCGAGAATCCCTCCCACCCCCTTCTCACTCTCTGGTTCATGAAATAGAATGGGTCGAAGTCCTCCAGTGGGACGCCCACCAGGCCGTTGGGGATGTCGCCGAAGATGCGCGGCAGCTGTTTGCCGGCCTCCAGGTCGGCCCGGGGCCTGGGCAGCTCCACATCTCCCAGGTCCTCCTGGTAGTGCTTGGTGCGCCGGGCCTCTTCCTCGGCGATCCGCTGCTCCACGGCAGCCAGGGACTCCCAGGTAAACCGGTGCAAGCTGTCAGGACCCGGTGGTAGCAGCACGGTGGCCATCTTCTCATCCTGAGTCTCCTGTCCTAGGGATGACTTCACCAGCTACCAGGAGGGGAGGGAAAGAGAGAGAGTATGGAGGGGGAGATAGACAGAGATCGGGAGACGTAAAAGGTTCATCAACATGGCAGTCACACATGGGAGGGTTATCAACCCTGAAAGCAGACCTGAGTTAGCTTAAGGTCCTATTTGGTTGCTATAGTACTGTATAAGCAAAGCTTGGGGGGGGGGGGGGGTGATATAGCCTCCCATTCACCCCCATTATCTCTTCAGCACGGGCAATGCCTCTCTGTCCTCAAAAAAGATGGTGGCCAGCTCTGTCAGGAGGAATGGGTCAAAATTCACCCAATTTATTGTGGGAAGCTTGTGAAAGGCTACCCGAAACGTTTGACCCAAGTTAAACAATTTATAGGCAATGCTACCAAATACTGTATGTACACTTCTGACCCACTGGGAATGTGATGAAAGAAGTAAAAGCTGAAATAAATCATTCTCTCTACTATTATTCTGACATTTCATATTCATAAAATAAAGTGGTGATCCTAACTGACCTAAAACAGGGAATTTTTACTCAGATTAAATGTCAGGAATTGTGAAAAACTGAGTGTAAATGTATTTGGCTAAGGTGTATGTAAACTTCCGGCTTCAACTGTATCCTCCAAAACACCACCTTCTCTGGCATTATCACTTAAATAAATGCTCATAAAGTGTTACTTAATATTTGTCTTCAGAATCACTTTCTGGGTCAATACACCCATTAAAATAGTCCTCAAATGCAGTATTCCAATGGGAGTCCACCACACAATAAGATATTAAAGATGTTAAACAACATCTCAGGCCTGACCTGCATTAAAGCTTATGGTAAAAGAATCCCGTCCTGTTTTGCAGGGTTCAATTCATCAGTGTTTTGACTCCTTGGCCTTTGTGTTGCCCCCTGCGCCAGTATACCATGCATCTGAAATCTTGTCTTTTATTTCCACACAGTTTTAGTTGTTCACCACAACCGGGCAGCCTGCACTGTACAGACCCCTGACGCAACGGACATTGTGCAGGGCTGAACTGAACGGCAGTACGCTTGGGTTGCTTTTCACCCCCTTACAGCAGAATCTTAACCAACGCAGAATCCTGCCTCTCTAATCTGTCCATGTCTTCACATCAAGCTCACATGACCCCTTATGTATAGTCTGTATAATTAACGTAGTAGCCACCAGTCCAGGATTCATGTGTAACATGAATATAATCAACATGTTCCGTGCTTGTATTATAGATATTTGGGGAAACATAAAGATAATTCAATGAGCGCTTGAGTTAATAACGTGTTGTTGTGTTTTGCATTTGCTGTTTACATCCATGGGAAAGCATGGTGGTTAATTCAATGGACACCTCTGCTTGTAATGCGTTGTTGTTATGGAGCCCAGAGATGCTGTCTGAAAAGACACCTAATGGGACTAAGAGAATAAGCCTCGCAGACTTCGATATCCTGATAACACATCACCACTGAAACAGAATGACTACTGTACTGTACTGCACTGTACTGTACTGCATTGTACTGTACTGCACTGTACTGTACTGCATTGTACTGTACTGCATTGTACTGCACTGTACTGTACTGCATTGTACTGTACTGCACTGTACTGTACTGCATTGTACTGCATTGTACTGTACTGCATTGTACTGTACTGCATTGTACTGTACTGCATTGTGCTGCACTGCACTGTACTGTACTGCATTGTACTGTACTGCATTGTACTGTACTGCACTGTGCTGCACTGCATTGTACTGTACTGCATTGTACTGTACTGCATTGTACTGTACTGCATTGTACTGTACTGCATTGTACTGTACTGCACTGTGCTGCACTGCACTGTACTGTACTGCATTGTACTGTACTGCATTGTACTGTACTGCATTGTACTGTACTGCATTGTACTGTACTGCACTGTACTGTACTGCATTGTACTGTACTGCATTGTACTGTACTGCATTGTACTGTACTGCACTGTACTGTACTGCATTGTACTGTACTGCATTGTACTGTACTGCATTGTACTGTACTGCATTGTACTGTACTGCACTGTGCTGCACTGTACATGCATCACAAGCAGCAAATGCAGAGTTTATTTATTTTCTCATGTCTTTTGTCTATAGGTCTGTGTGTAATAGACCTGCTACGGTATAGGCGATATGGGATTGTGTGCATGCGGTCATCACTGACTCTCACATCACAACGTGTGGCCAAGCAGACAGGAGAACAGGGCACCAAAAAGGAAGAAAACAGACAACTTGGACTCGTCCAAATTGC
This sequence comes from Oncorhynchus masou masou, assembly GCF_036934945.1. NCBI lineage: Eukaryota > Metazoa > Chordata > Actinopteri > Salmoniformes > Salmonidae > Oncorhynchus > Oncorhynchus masou. The sequence goes on along the minus strand of NC_088241.1, from coordinate 59,067,297 downwards.
GAACGCTGATTTTTCTTTTATCCGTTGACAAAACAATTTTTTAAACGTGCCCTAATGAACACAACCCAGATAGTATGGAGCTGTGTGTCCAAATAACATAATGTATTAATTACATTGACTGTCACTAGGGCCTGGTGGTCAGAGCTGTCCCCTGTTCTCAACACATCAGTGACCTGTTAACCCCCCACCGCTACACGGTCAGAGAACAGTAATAGGTAAGATGGCGCCGACAGACATGGCAGCTCTGCTTCTAGCTCCTATTTTTGTAATATTTTCGCTTTACCCGCAATAACATCTGCTAAATATGTGTATGAGACCAATAACATCTGCTAAATATGTGTATGTGACCAATAACATCTGCTAACACCCTGTAGTCTAGCACCCTGTAGTCTAACACCATGTAGTCTAACACCCTATAGTTTAACACCCTGTAGTCGACCACACTGTAGTCTAACACTCTGTTGTATAGTGACCTGTAGTCTATCGGCCTGTAGTCTAGCACCCTGTAGTCTAACACCCTGTAGTCTAACACCCTGTAGTTTAGCACAATGTGTTCTAAAACCCTGTAGTCTACACCCTGTAGTCTACCACCCTGTAGTCTAGCACAATGTAGTCTAACACCTAGTAGTGCAGCAACCTAGAGTCTAGCACCCTGTAGTCTAGCACCCTGTAGTCTAGCACCCTGTAGTCTAGCACCCTGTAGTCTAACACCCTGTAGTCTAGCACAATGTAGTCTAACACCTAGTAGTGCAGCAACCTAGAGTCTAGCAACCTAGAGTCTAACACCCTGTAGTCTAGCATCCTGTAGTATAGCACCCTGTAGTCTAGCACAATGTAGTCTAACACCTAGTAGTGCAGCAACCTAGAGTCTAGCAACCTAGATTCTAACACCCTGAAGTCTAGCACCCTGTAGTCTAACACCCTGAAGTCTAGCACCCTGTAGTCTAACACCCTGTAGTCTAGCACCCTGTTGTCTAGCACAATGTAGTCTAGCACAATGTAGTCTAACACTTAGTAGTCTAGCACCCTGTAGTCTAACACCTTGTAGTCTACCACCTTGTAGTCCAGCACCCTGTAGTCTAACAAACTGCAGTTTAGCACACTGTCATTTAGCACACTGTAGTCTAGTGACCTGTAGTCTAACACCCTGTAGTCTAACACCCTACAGTCTAACACCCTGTAGTCTAACACCCTACAGTCTAACACCCTGTAGTCTATCACCCTGTAGTCTATCACCCTGTAGTCTACCACAATGTAGTCTAACACCCTGTAGTCTACCACCTTGTAGTCTAACACCATGTAGTCTAACAAACTGTAGTTTAGCACACTGTAATTTAGCACACTGTAGTCTAGTGACCTGTAGTCGTACACCCTGTAGTCTAACAACCTGTAGTTTAACACCCTGTCGTCTAATGACCTGTACTCCAACACCCTATAGTCTAACACCTTGTAGTCTACCACCCTGTTGCCTACCACTATGTAGTCTAACACCCTGTCGTCTAACACCCTGTAGTCTAACACCCTGTAGTTTAACACCCTATCGTCTAATGACCTGTACTCCAACACCCTATAGTCTACCACCCTGTAGTCTAGCATCCTGTAGTTTAGCACAATGTAGTCTAGCACAATGTAGTCTAACACCTTGTAGTAAAGCACCCTAGACTCTAACACCCTGTAGTCTACCACCCTGTAGTCTACCACATAGTAGATTAAAACACGGTAGTTTAGCACACTGTGATTTAGCACACTGTAGTCTAATACCCTGTAGTTTAACACCCTGTAGTCTAACACCCTATAGTCTAGCACAATGTAGTCTAACACCATGTAGTCCAACAGAATGTAGTCCAACACCCTGTAGTCTAGCACCCTGTAGTCTAGCACCCTGTAGTCTAGCACCCTGTAGTCTAGCACCCTGTTGTCTAACACCCTGTAGCCTAACACCCTGTAGTCTAACACCCTGTAGTCTAACTCCCTGTAGTCTAGCACCCTGTAGTCTAGCACCCTGTAGTCTAACACCCTGCAGTCTAACACCCTGTAGTCTAACACCCTGTAGTCTAACTCCCTGTAGTCTAGCACCCTGTAGTCTAACACCCTGTAGTCTAGCACCATGTAGTCTAACACCATGTAGTCTAACACCCTGTAGTCTAACACCCTGTAGTCTAGCGCCATGTAGTCTAGCACCCTGTAGTCTAGTGACCTGTAGTCACACACTGTAGAATAGTGACCTGTTGTCTAGCGCACTGTAGTCCAACACACTAGTCTAGTGACCTATAGTCCATCAACCTGTAGTCCAGCACCCTGTAGTCTAGCACCCTGTAGTCCAGCACCCTGTAGTCTAGCACCCTGTAGTCTAGCACCCTGTAGTCTAGCGACCTGTAGTTTAATGAACTGTACTCTAGCACCCTGTAGTCTAGCACCCTGTAGTCTAGCGACCTGTAGTTTAATGAACTGTACTCTAGCACCCTGTAGTCTAGCACCCTGTCGCCTAACAAACTGCATTTTAGCACACTGTCATTTAGCACACTGTAGTCTAGTGACCTGTAGTCTAACACCCTGTAGTCTAACACCCTACAGTCTAACACCCTGTAGTCTACCACAATGTAATCTAACACCCTGTAGTCTAACACTCTGTAGTCTACCACCTTGTAGTCTAGCACCATGTAGTCTAACAAACTGTAGTTTAGCACACTGTAATTTAGCACACTGTAGTCTAGTGACCTGTAGTCGTCCACCCTGTAGTCTAACAACCTGTAGTTTAACACCCTGTCGTCTAATGACCTGTACTCCAACACCCTATAGTCTAACACCTTGTAGTCTACCACCCTGTTGCCTACCACTATGTAGTCTAACACCCTGTCGTCTAACACCCTGTAGTCTAACAACCTGTAGTTTAACACCCTATCGTCTAATGACCTGTAATCCAACACCCTATAGTCTACCACCTTGTAGTCTACCACCCTGTAGTCTAGCATCCTGTAGTTTAGCACAATGTAGTCTAGCACAATGTAGTCTAACACCTTGTAGTGAAGCACCCTAGACTCTAACACCCTGTAGTCTACCACCCTGTAGTCTACCACATAGTAGATTAAAACACGGTAGTTTAGCACACTGTGATGTAGCACACTGTAGTCTAATACCCTGTAGTTTAACACCCTGTAGTCTAGCGCCATGTAGTCTAGCACCCTGTAGTCTAGCACCCTGTAGTCTAGCACCCTGTAGTCTAGTGACCTGTAGTCACACACTGTAGAATAGTGACCTGTTGTCTAGCGCACTGTAGTCCAACACACTAGTCTAGTGACCTATAGTCCATCAACCTGTAGTCCAGCACCCTGTAGTCTAGCACCCTGTAGTCCAGCACCCTGTAGTCTAGCACCCTGTAGTCTAGCACCCTGTAGTCTAGCACCCTGTAGTCTAGCGACCTGTAGTGTAATGAACTGTACTCTAGCACCCTGTAGTCTAGCACCCTGTCGTCTAGCGACCTGTAGTTTAATGAACTGTACTCTAACACCCTGTAGTCTAGCACCCTGTAGTCTAGCGACCTGTAGTTTAATGAACTGTACTCTAACACCCTGTAGTCTAGCACCCTGTAGTTTAATGAACTGTACTCTAACACCCTGTAGTCTAGCACCCTGTAGTCTAGCGACCTGTAGTTTAATGAACTGTACTCTAACACCCTGTAGTCTAGCACCCTGTAGTCAGTATAGCTGGAGTTCATTGAATGTAAAGGCCAGCTCGGCCAGCTTGACTGAGAGTCCATTTAGGCAAGTACAATTCCTTCCCAAAATAGGGTTGATCCACTGGAGTGCACTATATAAGTCACCAGGGGCATTGAACAAGTTAAATGGGCCTTGGATTCATTTCAAAGGCTCGCTGCCTGCACCGCTCGGGTCCTTCAGCTGCAGCACATGAGCGCAGGCGTCTAAAGTGAAGTCCGAACAAAAGGGATATGGGGGAAATACAGGGTTTACCTGAGGATAGGAGCGCAAAACTTCTGGGCCAGATGTCGATGATTTAGAACAGCTTGCTCACTACACACACACACACACACACATACACAAACACACACACAAACGCACAAGCTCACGCACACGCACACGCACACACACACACACACACACACACACAAACAAAAACAACTGGGCACGAGCAGAGAATATCACTAGGATGCTTCTTTGCATTGTAAAACATATTGCAAAATAGGACTTTGCCACTTTCAGCACTATGATTTCGTTATGGGGCAGATAAAGAGACATGAGGCATTATGATTTATATATGATGGGCAGATAAAGAGACAGGAGGGAAATAAAGAGGGAAAGCAGAGAGCCTATCAAGAAATAATTTCAAGTAGAGATCCCCAGTGCCTATTTCTTTGCTCTGAAATTACAACCCTCTCATTTTTTATATTTCTATACTTCTGATCATAATCAAAATGACGTCACTGTCACTGATGTTTTCTTTTTCTGGTAGGATTGACAAAAGTGAGCTAAAGACCTAAGTCCTGGTCAGGTTCCCTGGCATTGAAACTAATGGGATGAAAACAGTAGGTTACTCAGTAATGCACAACATGCAGATAGAAATATATTGTAAAGAACAAATGTAATTGTCTGCTGAGTAGAATTAGGAATCATGTCAGCGATATTTCTGTCTGAAATGTTATGAACATTTCACCTCATTGAACACACCACAGCTATTGTGCCATAAACCAGGAAAACCCCAACAAATCATAGCTTAACCTGATCTTTATTTTACCTATCTCATTGAGGTCAAAATATTGCTTTTTCAAGGGAGACCTGGCACCTTACTTCAGCACTGGGGTCAAGCCCACCACTCTCTGCCCCCCAATTCCACCCTAAACCCGTCTATCCTGGGACTGGGGATTGACCTTGTATTGCTTTGGGAAATCAGAAATAAAGAGCAGCACATGGAGGAGCAGTGTACCAGCGGTGCTAGAGGCTAAGGGCTCAGTCAGAGCCTCTGTCCAGCCTGTTCAACCGAAGCAGGGAGAACAATCTCTCACTTTACAGGCTGTCAACAGGATTTGTTTATGTTTCCTATTAAAAAAATCCTGACATGTACTAGGATGTAAGAAAAGCCATAACCCTGAAGGGACTGACTGGATGCTGTGGGATGACTCGTCTTCATACCCACACGTTCGTGTCTCACCATCGTATGGTAGCCTGGGGGGGGGGGGGGCATTTTAACGTCGTAGATTTAGCCGGTGGTAACTTGTGAAATAGACACTGGCTGGAATGCGGTGTTAACCAATCAGCATTCAGGATTAGACCCACTTGTTGTATAAATACATATCAACAGTTCATCGGTAGATGTGAGGAAAGAATGTTGGTAGATAAGAAACATGATTTGTTTTTCTGACGTGTTACTGTGCAATTGACGATTCATTCTAGGATTTAAACAGAGTCACATAAATGGACAGAGACTTCGGGTGCATGTGCGTGTCAAAAGCATGACATTCTCACACTCACGTCAACAGAGGCTGACAGCGGAGTTATTCTTCATCGTGATTGTGTGTCGTGCACCTCTAACCTTGATGCTCAGTTCGCAAAGGAGCCAGTCACTGGAAGAAACACTGAGCCTTTCATGGCTGTAAGTCATCCTACAAAATACAGGCTTTGTTCAATTGATTCCATAGTCACCGTGATAAGGGGGAAAGGGGATCATACTTAATCAATTGTGCCGGCGTAATAGCTGACGGCTTCTTTATCATCAGTTAGTTATTATTGAGACTTTAAAGGTCAATGCTACCGCAATGCTACCGTACCTGTAGACTTCCAGTCATTGTGCTAATGCTAGATAGTATTGGCTCGCGAAACTACAGCTAAGTTCCTTCATACTGCACGCAGTCACACATCAACACAGTCGTGAAGAAGGCACGACAACGCCTCTTCCCCCTCGGGAGACTGAAAGGATTCAGCATGGCCCCCAGATCCACAAATTGTTATACAGCTGCACCATCTTGACTGGCTGCATGACCACTTGGCATATGGCAACTGCTTGACATCTGACCGCAAGGAACTACAGAGGGTAGTGCGTATGGTCCGGTACATCACTGGGCTCCCTGCCATCCAGGACCTCTACACCAGGCGGTGTCAGAGGAAGGCCTTGAAAATGGTCAAAGACTACAGCCAACCAAGTAATACACTGTTATCTTTGCTACGGTATGGCAAACAGTCCCGATGCACCAAGACTTGAACCAATAGGACCCTGAACAGCTTCTACCCCCAATCCATAAGAATACTAAATAGTTAGTTAAATATACTGAACAAAAAAATAAATCCAACATGCAACAATTTAAATGGTTTTACTGAGTTACAGTTCATATAAAGAAATCAGTCAATTGAAATAAATTCATTAGGTCCTAATCTATGGATTTCAAGAGTGGGCAGGGGCGCAGACATGGGTGGGACTAGAAAGGCATAGAATGAGTTTTTCCCCACAAAAGGGCTTTATTGCCAACATAAATATTCCTAATTTTCATCAGTTGTCCGGGTGGCTGATCACAGATGATCCCACACGTGAAGAAGCCGGATGTGGAGGTTCTGGGTTGGCGTGGTTACACGTGGTCTGTGGTTGTGAGGTCGGTTGGACATGCTGCCAACTTCTCTGGAGGCTGCTTATGGTAGAGAAATGAACACTAAATTCTCTGGGAACATTTATGGTGGACATTCCTGCAGTCAGCATGCCAATTGCAAAATCCCTTAAAACATCTGTGGCATTGTAAACCAAATGCATGCTTTTCAACCGTTCGCTGCCTGCACCCGCACGCCCGACTAGCATCACCACCCTGGATGGTTCCGACCTAGAATATGTGGACATCTATAAGTACCTAGGTGTCTGGCCAGACTGTAAACTCTCCTTCCAGACTCATATCAAACATCTCCAAACTAAAATCTAGAGTCGGCTTTCTATTCCGGAACAAAGCCTCCTTCACTCACGCCGCCAAACTTACCCTAGTAAAACTGACTATCCTACCGATCCTCGATTTCGGCAATGTCATCTACAAAATAGCTTCCAATACTCTACTCAGCAAACTGGATGCAGTTTATCACAGTGCCATGCGTTTTGTTACTAAAGCACCTTATACCACCCAACACTGCAACCTGTATGCTCTAGTCGGCTGGCCCTCGCTACATATTCGTCGCCAGACCCACTGGCTCCAGGTCATCTACAAGTCCATGCTAGGTAAAGCTCCGCCTTATCTCAGTTCACTGGTCACGATGGCAATACCCACCCGTAGCACGCGCTCCAGTAGGTGTATCTCACTGATCATCCCTAAAGAGAACACCTCATTTGGCTGCCGTTCGTTCCAGTTCTCTGCTGCCTGTGACTGGAACGAATTGCAAAAATCACTGAAGCTGGAGACTTTTTTCTCCCTCACCAACTTCAAACATCTGCTATCTGAGCAGCTAACCGATCGCTGCAGCTGTACATAGTCTATCGGTAAATAGCCCACCCAATTTACCTACCTCATCCCCATACTGTTTATATTTATTTACTTTTCTGCTCTTTTGCACACCAGTATCTCTACCTGTACATGACCATCTTATCATTTATCACCAGTGTTAATCTGCAAAATTGTAATTATTCGCCTACCTCCTCATGCCTTTTGCACACAATGTATATAGACTCTCTTTTTTTCTACTGTGTTATTGACTTGTTAATTGTTTACTCCATGTGTAACTCTGTGTTGTTGTCTGTTCACACTGCTATGCTTTATCTTGGCCAGGTCACAGTTGTAAATGAGAACTTGTTCTCAACTAGCCAACCTGGTTAAATAAAGGTGGGAAAAAATAAAAAATAAAAAATAGTGTTTTATGACAGAACTGCACATTTTAGAGTGGCCTTTTATTGTCCCCAGTACAAGGTGCACCTGTGTAATGATATTGGCTCACTAACAGCGACGTAAACCTATATGTGGACAGAATTTCAGACTAATAATATTTTTGTGAGTATGGAACATTTTTGGGATATTTAATTTCAGCTCATGAAACATGGGACCAACACTTCACATGTTGGTTTATATTTTTGTTCAGTTAACCAAGGCTACCAGGACTATCAGCATTGACCCTTTTTGCACAAATTATTTTGAATCATCACATACACAGCAGTTACTGTTTATTATCTATCCTGTTGCCAAGTCACTTTACCCCTACCTATACGTACAGTTGAAGTCGGAAGTTTACATACACCATAGCCAAATACATTTAAACTCAGTTTTTCACATTTCCTGACATTTAATCAGAGTAAAAATTCCCTGCCTTAGGTGTTAGGATCACCACTTTATTTTAAGAATGTGAAATGTCAGAATAATAGTAGAGTAGAGAGAATGATTTATTATTGTCACGTTCTGACCTTTATTTCCTTTGTTTTGTCTTTATTTAGTATGGTCAGGGCGTGAGTTGGGTGGGCAGTCTATGTTTGTTTGTTCTATATTTTGGGTATTTCTATGTTTCGGCCTAGTATGGTTCTCAATCAGAGGCAGGTGTCATTAGTTGTCTCTGATTGAGAATCATACTTAGGTAGCCTGGGTTTCACTGTGTGTTTGTGGGTGATTGTTCCTGTCTCTGTCTCTGCACCAGATAGGACGGTTTGGGGTTTTCACATTTCTTGTTTTTTTTGTAAGTTTGTTCATGTTAAGTGATTTATTAAAACATGAATCAAAGTAACCACGCTGCGCTTTGGTCCGCCTCTCCGTCAATGGAAGAAATCCCTTACAATTATAGCTTTTATTTATTTCATCACATTCCCAGTGGGTCAGAAGTTTACATACTCAATTAGTATTTGGTATCATTGCCTATAAATAGTTTAACATGGGTCAAACGTTTCGGGTAGCCTTTCACAAGCTTCCCACAATAAGTTGGGTGAATTTTGACCCATTCCTCCTGACAGAGCTGGTGTAACTGAGTCAGATTTGTAGGACTCCTTTCTCAGACACACTTTTTTCTACAGGGTTGAGGTCAGGGCTTTGTGATGGCCACTCAAATACCTTGACTTTGTTGTCCTTAAGCCATTTTGCCACAACTTTGGAAGTCTGCCTGGGGTCATTGTCCAGCTTTAACATCCTGACTGATGTCTTGAAATGTTGCTTCAATATATCCACATAATTTGCCTGCTTCATGATGCCATCTATTTTGTGAAGTGCACCAGTTCCTCCTGCAGGAAAGCACCACCACAACATGATGCTGCCACCCCCGTGCTTCACGGTTGGGATGGTGTTCTTCGGCTTGCAAGCCTCCCCCTTATTCCTCCAAACATAACAATGGTCATTATGGCCAAACAGTTCTATTTTTGTTTCATCAGACCAAAGGACATTTCTCCAAAAAAGTACAACCTTTGTCCCCATGTGCAGTTGCAAACTGTAGTCTGGCTATTTTTTTATGGCGGTTTTGGAGCAGTGGCTTCTTCCTTGCAGAGCGGCCTTCCAGGTTATGTCGACATAGGACTCGTTTTACTGTGGATATAGATACTTTTGTACCTGTTTCCTCCAGCATCTTCACAAGGTCCTTTGCTGTTGTTCTAGGATTGATTTGCACTTCTCACACCAAAGTACGTTCATCTCTAGGAGACAGAACGTGTCCTTCCTGAGTGGTATGAGTGGTCCCATGGTGTTTATACTTGTGTACTATTGTTTGTACAGATAAACGTGGTACCTTCAGGCATTTGGAAATTGCTCCCAAGGATGAACCAGACTTGTGGAGGTGAACAATTTGTTTTCTGAGGTCTTGTCTGATTTCGTTTGCTTTTCCCATGATGTCAAGCAAAGAGGCACTGGATTTGAAGGTAGGCCTTGAAATGCATCCACAGGTACACCTCCCACTGACTCAAATGATGTCAATAAGCCTATCAGAAGCTTCAAAGCCATGACATCATTTTCTGGAATTTTCCAAGCTGTTTAAAGGCACAGTCAACTTAGTGTATGTAAACTTCTGACCCACTGGAATTGTGATCCAGTGAATTATAAGTGAAATAATCTGTCTGTAAACAATTGTTGGAAAAGTTACTTTGTCATGCACAAAGTGGATGTCCTAACCAGCTTGCCAAAACTATAGTTTGTTAACAAGAAATGTGTGGAGTTTTTAAAAAAAAGTTTTAATGACTCCAACCTAAGTGATGTAAACTTCCGAACTATACATATCTACCTCAATTGCCTCATACCTCTGCAATTATTCCATGTGTATATAGCCAAGTTATCTTTACTCATTGTGTATTTATTCCTTGTGTTATTATTTTTCTATTATTAATGGGGTTTTCTCTCTCTCTGCGTTGTTGGGAAGGACCCGTAAGCATTTCACTGTTAGTCTACACCTGTTGTTTATGAAGCATGTGCCAGATCAAATTTTATTTTATTTTATAGGGCATGTCTTTTATTATACAGCATGTCTTTAATCTAGCTCCCTTCACTTAAAATGTGCACATACACACACACGTTCACAAACACCCTGAGCCTCGCCGAAACCGTTACATGCTTAATAACAAGGGGGTGAGGACAAAAAGCTATCATTGATGACTGGTGACCCCCCTATTTCCACCTCGTGACAGATTATTCATCTGGGCAAGACAACTGTACCCGAACTGAACCCTCTGTGTAATCAACTCCCTCGCTCCGACCACAGGGTAAGAGGAGACAAGAGGGGAAGAGAGAAAAAGATGAGAAATGAGAGTAAATTAAGAAGTAAAGAGGCTTGAAAGGAGGGGGGTGCGGGGGTCACGTAGGGGTCATTGATTTGAGAAGTCATAGTCTCTCAGAATTGGCCTCAGACGCAGCTTGTGTGTGCGTTTATAATCAGTGGCACTGTTTGATTATTCAAATGTGTCCTTGGAGTTCTTGCCAACATGTTGCTTCATTGTTGATTGTTGATTTTAAAAAAATAATTAAATTACAAAATGAGCTCGCACTGTAATACTTAAAGGGATAGTTCAAAATGTCAAAACATTCCGTTACAGTCCATAGAAACATGTCAAACGATGTATAGAATCAATCTTTAGGATGTTTTTAACATAAAACTTTAATAATATTACAACCGGACAATTCCTTTGTCTTCAGAAAAGCAAAGGAACGGGAGCTATCTCTCATGTGAATGCGGGTGACTGAGCTCGTGACTGCTGGCAGACCTCTGACTCATTCCTCTCTCATTCAGCCCCACTTTACAGTAGAAGCCTCAGACAGGTTTCTAAAGACGGTTGACATCTAGTGGAAGCCTTAGGAAGTGCAAGATGACCAATATCCCACTGTATCTTCAATAGGGGCTGAGTTGAAAATCGACCAACCTCAGATTTCCCACTTCCTGGTTGGATTTTGTCTCAGGTTTTTTCCTGCCATATGAGTTCTGTTATACTCACAGACATCATTCAAACAGTTTTAGAAACTGTGTTTTCTATCCAAATATACCAATAATATGCATATATTAGCAACTGGGGCTGAGGAGCAGGCAGTTTACTCTGGGCACCTCTGGGCACCTTATTCATCCAAGCTACTCAATACTGCCCCCAGCCATAAGAAGTTAATTTTATCTCTATTTCTTAATTTTGTGACTCCTCTCTTTGGCTGGAAAAATGGCTGTGTGTGTTTTGTGACTTGGCTCTGACCTAACATAATCATATGTTGTGCTTTCGGACACGATGGGTAGATTAACAATAAGTTTATCTTTCATTTGCTGTATTGCACTTGTTATTGTGTGAAAGTTACATACTTCCCAAAAATATTTTTGAATTTCGCACGCTGCCTTTTCAGCGGAATGTTGTCGAGGGGTGCCGCTAGCGGATCCCCTAGCCATATTAAGGATGGAGGAGAAAGTGGAATAGAGTTTGGAGGGAGAAGATTGAAATTTAGAGTGATAGCAAGAGGCTGTAGCAGCAGATACAGAGGAAGAGAAGGCAGAGAGGAGGGAGTAGAAGGATGATAGGTCCTCCGGAAGTTTAGTTTTCCTCCGTTTCCGTTCAGCTGCCCACAGCCCCATTCTGTTAGCACACAGTCAGACACGGAGTGGGAGGGGAAGGTTGAGCCAGCTAGAAGGAAAGGGGACAGTGAGAGTCAATTGATGCATAAAGGGAGGAGAGTAGGGTCGAAAAGGTAGAGTCAAAAGACAAAAAAAGGAGAAAAAAGGATTTAGCAGAAAGGAAAGGGGATAGGATAGAAGAGGATAGAGTCGTGGGAGAGGGAGAGTGAATATTGCTGTGGCGCATGACCATCTGGGTAGGAGCTGAATGGGTAGCGTTGGAGGAGAGATGGAGAGAAAAGTAAACAACGTACTGATTAGAGACATGGAGATAGGTTGCAGTGAGATTAGTAAGTGAACAGCTAGTGAAGATGAAGTCAAGCGTATTGCCTGCCTTGTGAAGTGACAGAAAGGGTGCGGTCAAAAGAGGAAAAGGAGTAGAAAAAGGTGGAAAGAAATTAATTGAAGTCAGGTGTCGGGAGGTCAAAGTCGCCCAGTATGATGAGTGGTCAGCCAGTGTCGGGAAATGAGCTTATCGAGATGTCAAGCTCATTGGGGAATTGTTCAAGGGTACCTAGTGGATGATAAATGACAACAATGTTAAGCTTGAGTGGACATGTGACAGTGGCTGCATGGAAAATCTCCAGAAATGAGTAGACCTGTGTCACCACTGCAACGACCAGATGCTCTCGGACTATGAGAGAACACACAGTCAAATGATGAGAGAGCAGCTGGAGTAGCAGTGTTCTCTGGGGAAATCCATGTCTCTGTCAGGGACAAAAAAAGTGTAGAGACTGGAGGACAATATACTGTAGGCTGAGATTAACTCAGCTTTAATGACCGCAATTCGTCAGTTCCAAATGTTGCCGCAGATGAGGAATTCCACATGGGTAGTGCACGCAGGGTACACTAAATTAGAAGGGTTGCAGCCACGAGGTGGAGAGCGTCTGCAAAACCTTCAGGCAGAGGAGCAAACTAGGATTAAAAAAAACACACATACTTGCCAAAGCTACAGACGAGCAAAATGAGATAATCTGAAAGTAACTAGGTAAGATACACAAGTGAGAGAGTGGAGCCTTCTTACTTTCCTTCCTCCAATAACTCTGCAGAGCAACTCGGCAGTGCCACTTGACAACTCTGCCACTTACAGATGCTTATGAAAAAAACAGGAGCTACTGAAGTACTAGCACTAATTGCCTAGCAGAGGTGAAAGACACACCTCCCAGGTAGGTTCAGATATTTTTCCCTCCTAATCAGAAGTAAAGCCTCTGTTTCACCATTTCACACACAGGAGTAGGACAACTCATTGTCTGACAGCACACTGGGGAGGGTGTCATTTGATACACAAACAAGGACTGTATACTGTAGGTACTGCCACCTACTTACAGTCTTGCCTTTGTCTTGTCATGTATGTTTGTATTTTGTTGTATTTTGTTGCACATTAATCAAATTGGAAATCTATTTTTCCCTATTTAATATTAATATTATTTTCTGCACAACTATCAGATGACGACACCCTCTAAAATATTTCATTGTAAAAAAAAAACACACCAAAAATTCCCTGACTTGAGTGCCGTCATGAAAAAAAAAACACAGGTTGTAATATGGTTGTTATCCAACATCTATACAACCATACAAGCAAACCGTTTAAACAACCCAAAAATGACCAAATGCCAAACGTTGGGATGAGCGAGCAGTGGAATAGTCCAGCAATCCTGTTATTAATATCTCATCCAGAGGCAGTGGTCTGGGAGTTGGCCGGTGATCATGGAATGGGAGGATTAATAGGTGTATTAGCTGTGTGTGTGTGTGTGTGTGTGTGTGTGTGTGTGTGTGTGTGTGTGTGTGTTAACTGAGTCATTAAGGTCGCCTGCCTTCTGACTGACAGGGACATTCACAGCTCAGGGGGGCGGCTTGGGCTTCACTGCAGCTTAGTTTGGTTAAACATGTGAGACATCCATCTCGCTCTAAAGTAATGACCGCTGTCAGAGTGGGAAACAAGTACAGTAAATAATGAAGAACACCTGGTTGGGTTGCGGTTGATTTCCATCTGAAATCTATACTCTGTATGGCCAGATCTACTCGGGTGGCAACATGGAGGCAACATTTAAAAGAACATCAAAGCAATACTCATCAAGGATGACTCCACATGTCAGGACTGGAAACAATAGAATGGGAGGACTTGATAACCAAGAGAGAATAATTAAAATGACACTAAGGGTTGACTAGATTAAGCCTCGTCCTTGACAAAAAACATCCAATGGAAAATCCATTGAAATAACTTTTAGTGCGAGACTAAGTTTATTCTATGTCTGGGAAACCAGTCCCATGTGTGGTGTTGTTCAGATTAAATTCCACTCTGGGGGTCCTATAAAATGCTATTTCACACCGTTTTATGGTGATATGAATGCTGCCACATAATTGTGCTCTGGTTAATTGCACGGTTATTGACAAATTTCGATAGGGTGACTGTGCTAAGAGATGAAAACACTAGAATGAAAAATGAGGTGAATCGCAACATTAGAAAACACATCGTCTCAGTCAATTTCCAGTAGTGTGTGGAGGTGGAGAGACAGAGACAAAGAGAGAGAGGGAAAGAGAGAGAGAGAGAGAGAGAGAGAGAGAGAGGAGGGGGGGAAGAGGGAGAGGGGAAGAGAGAGAGGGGGAAATAGAGAGAGAGAGAGAGAGAGAGAGAGAGAGAGAGAGATTATCTCTCGTGTCAGCAGGTTGTGAGGTGTCAGCAGATGGGCCTGTCCATATGGATGTTCTGTCTGTAGTGGTGCCTGATTTGAAAGTTCTGCCTGCCTATCTAGATGCCTGCCTGCCTGCCTGCCTGCCTGCCTGCCTGCCTGCCTGCCTGCCTGCCTGCCTATCTAGATGCATGCCTAAATGCCTGCCTGCTTGGCTGCCTGCTTGGCTGCCTGGCTGCCTTGATTTTGATGTGATTACTTAAGATCCCCATTAGCCAACACCAATGGCAACAGCTAGTCTTACTGGGGTCCGACACAACGAAAAAGACAGTCAAAATACTTTAAAATCTAAATACATAAAAGAAAAAACATTAACATGTCGTATGTGTGTGTACCTTGTTGCCTGCCTGCCTGCCTGCCTGCCTGCCTGTCTGCCTGCCTGCCTGTTTTTTGAAAGTCATTGTGTCAGTCTTTCCTGGGTTTGGCTCCAGCCTTATATCCTCAGCCTTATAACCTGGACTTCCACCTCGCCTGTGGAAGTGCTTCACTGCTTCACTGCTTCGCTGCTTCGCTGCTCAGCAATCACTTCTCTTTGATTCCCCCGCCTAAAGATTATCAACCAGCAGCTCGTCACCACCTGTGTCCTATGCCTTTCAGGACGGTGTTGTTTCAGCCACTCTCGCACCATGCCGGGCCAAAGCCAACCATGAGTTATCCCAGGGCCCCCGTGGTGGACGAGTAAACTCTGATATTATTAGACTCCCTGTTAGACGCCCCTGCTAGCTAAATAACACACACACACACACACACAGTTGCTGGTGTCAGTTGGAGTACGGTGACAGGTGTCATTCAGGTTGGAGGAGTCATGCATTGTGCATACTCTCATTGTCCAGTGTCATAGGCTCTGTTCTAATACAACAGCGGACCTTTCGCAATGGAACACAACGTGGTCTGTTCCAATAGCAGCATTAGCATATTATTTAGAAATGCATACTCAATACATTGCTTATTCCAAGTGTACATGGTATGTTAGTATGGACAATGGCCATTGTCTCATTGGTTCTTATCCACATGCCTTAGGAGTCTCTTTTAAATTCTACACTATTTGGCAGTGAGGTAAAAGCCTACCCATTGGTTAAATATAAGAATAAAATGATGGGCTCCAACAAAACTGTCCAGTTAAGACTGTAAAAGTGAAGAATTTAACTGTCTTGGTCCAATTTTATATACACTATATACAGTGCCTTGCGAAAGTATTCGGCACCCTTGAACTTTGCGACCTTTTGCCTCATTTCAGGCTTCAAACATAAAGATATAAAACTGTATTTTTTTGTGCAAGGAGGAATGGGAACAAATTTCAGTCTCTCGATGTGCAAAACTGATAGAGACATACCCCAAGCGACTTACAGCTGTAATCGCAGCAAAAGGTGGCGCTACAAAGTATTAACTTAAGGGGGCTGAATAATTTTGCACGCCCAATTTTTCAGTTTTTGATTTGTTAAAAAAGTTTGAAATATCCAATAAATGTCGTTCCACTTCATGATTGTGTCCCACTTGTTGTTGATTCTTCACAAAAAAATACAGTTTTATATCTTTGTTTGAAGCCTGAAATGTGGCAAAAGGTCGCAAAGTTCAAGGGGGCCGAATACTTTCTCAAGGCACTGTACACTATATACACAAAAGCCAAATGAGTGGATTCAACTATTTCAGCTACACCCGTTGCTGACAGGTGTATAAAATCGAGCACACAGCCATGCAATCTCCATACACAAACATTGTCAGTAGAATGTCCCGTACTGAAGAGCTCAGTGACTTTCAACGTGGCACCGGCATAGGAATGCCACCTTTCCAACAATTCAGTTCCTCAAATGTCTGCCCTGCTAGAGCTGCGCCAGTCAACTGTAAGTTATGTTATTATGAAGTGGAAACGTCTAGAAGTAACAACGGCTCAGCCGCAAAATGCTAGGCCACACAAGCTCAAAGAATGGGACCGCCGAGTGCTGAAGCACTTGGCGCGTAAAAATCACCTGCCTCTGTTGCAACACTCACTACCGATTTCCAAACTGCCTCTGGAAGCAACATCAGCACAAGAACTGTTCGTCGGAAGCTTCATGAAATGGGTTTCCATGGACGAGCAGCCGCACACAAGCCTAAGATCACCATGCACAATTACAAGTGTTGGCTGAAGTGGTGTAAAGCTCTCAGCCATTGGACTCTGGAGCAGTGGAAACACGTTGGAGTGATGAATCACGCTTCACCATCTGGCAGTCCAACGGACGAATCTGGGTTTGGAGAACACTACCTGTTCAAATGCATAGTGCCAACTGTAAAGTTTGGTGGAGAAGCAGTAATGGTCTGGGGCTGTTTTTCATGGTTCGGCCTAGGCCCGTTAGTTCCAGTGAAGGGAAATATTAACGCTACAGCATACAATGACATTCTAGATGATTCTGTGCTTCCAACTTTATGGCAACAGTTTGGGGAAGGTCCTTTCCTGTTTCAGCATGACAATGCTCCCGTGCACAAAGCGAGGTCCGTACAGAAATGGTTTGTTGAGATCGGTGTGGAAAAACTTGACTGGACTGCACAGGGCCCTGACCTCAACCCCATCGAACACCTTTGAGATGAAAATGGAACGCTGACTACGAGCCAGGCCTAATCACCCAACCTCCGTGTCCTACCTCACAAATGCCCTTGTGGCTGAATGGAAGCAAGTCCCCACAGCAATGTTCCAAAATCTAGTTGAAAGCCTTCCTAGAAGAGTGGAGGCTATTATAGTATCAAAGGGGGGACCAACTCCGTATTAATGCCCATGACTTTTGAATGAGATGTTCGACGAGCACATGTCCACATACTTTTGGTCGTTTAGTGCATATATTCCCTCCATTTTCTTCACTCTTCTTGGCATCTCTCTCTCTCTCTCTCTCTCTCTCTCTCGCTCTCTCTCTCTCTCTCTCATCGTCCAGGCAGCTACAGTGATACATCTAATCAGACTGTCAGTTAGGAAACGCTGATAGAATTATTTCAAATCCATAATCTCCTTCTTGTCCACAGATGGTAGTTTACAGCAGTTTATATTTTTTCCCTTTGCATGCCACATTTGGTTAGAACAAATCTATGTCTATGGTGCTGCTTCAGACTTAGGCCTAGGTTGCAATTTGCAATACCTGGACCAAAACATCCCAAAAACAGCTTTACGTTTGTGACAATATAGTGTATAATACACAATTCTGAAGCTCTTAATGAACTGCAAAAAAGCAACAGAAAATCAACAAATCAGATATTGAGTCCTTTTTAAGACAATTGGTCACATATTGTGTTTTTATGAGGCCTTCCCTGCATCCCTGAATGCTGTACTAATTAATGAGGAGAAATGGCTCTCAGAATCCCACACATAGACTACCTGTAGCTCAGTCATTTAGCAGAGTGCTCCGATTAATCCTTCACTGCACAGTATGTGTTCTTCATAATAAACTGGCTGATTTGAGCCTTGAATGCTGATTGGCTGACAGCCATGGTATATCAGACCGTATACCACAGGTATGACAAAACATTTAATTATACTGCTCTAATTATGTTGTTAACCATTTTATAATAGCAATAAGGTACCTCGGGGTTTGTGATATATGGCCAATATACCACGACTAAAGACTGTGTCCAGCCACTCCGTGTTGTGTCGTGCATAAGAACAGCCTTTAGCCGTGGTATATTGGCAGTATACCACACTCCCTCGGGCCTTATTGCTGAATTAGACATCAATGTTCAGGTTGATTTTAATTTAGCTTGAAAAGAGGTCAGAAAGGATTGGTGGTTTTTGATAGTTTGTCTTAATTGTCAGTGTGTGGCGTCCACACTCCACAGTCAATCAGCTCTAAATCCACAGATATGGATACCATTAGAGCTATATGAATCATTGTTCAGCGCTCCCTGTCTTTGCCAATTACTTGTGCAGCCTTGAACGTCAAATAGGCAGCAGAGTGATAGTGTAATGGGCAGAAACCCTGTCACCCCTCTGCTCTAGTTCAGGGTGAGTCTCTACTCGCCATCACAGTGTTTACTGAGCTACGGGGGGGGGACATTGAGATCAAATTCTCTGCCAATGTGAGCAAAGTTTAGACTCTACAGTAGACAGATGGGTAGGGGGAAAAATGGCTTATGGCTTGGGGGTAGAAGCTGTTAAGGAGCCTTTTGGTGATCCGGTACCACTTGCCGTGCAGTAGTGTAGCAGAGAGAACAGTCTATGACTTGGGTGAATGGAGTCTTTGACAATTCTTTGGGCCTTCCTCTGTCACCGCCTAGTATATTGGTCCTGGATGTCAGGAAGCTTGGCCCCAGTGATGTACTGGGCTGTACCCACTACTCTCTGTAGTGCCTTACGGTCAGATACTGAGCAGTTACCATACCAGGTGGTGATGCAACCGGTCAGGAGGCTCTCGATGGTGCAGCTGTAGAACTTTTTGAGAATCCAGGAACCCATGCCAAATCTTTTCAGTCTCCTGAGGGGGAAAAGGGGTTGTCGTTCCCTCTTCACAACTGTCTTGGTGTGTTTGGACCATGATAGTTTGTTGGTGATGTGGACACCAAGGACCTTGAAACTCTCGACCCCATACACTTTGACAGAGCACTATGTATTGTAAGTGAAGCAGCACAGCATTCCCCCCTTTGATTTAGTCCCCTTTGATATCCTTAAGGCATTCTCTTGATATAATGTGTATGTCATAACAAACCACCCACTTCCACTTTTAAGGAAATTCATAATCCCCTTCATTAGAAATTATTAAATTGTCCATCTTAGTAATAATGTTTTAGTAATAATTCCCCCGAGGCTAAAATGAGGCCTACTGAGTCAATGTCGAATCAAAACAAAGCTCACTGCGAGTTGGTTCTGTTCATTTCCTACGCATAACATCGTTACACATAGCCACTACATCCAGATAAAATACAAAAACTACTACTACGGACATATTTAGAGTTGGTAATAGCTGAAAAATACAGGAATTTCAAACCCAAACCCTAAATTTGAACTAATATGTGCATATTTGAGACAAAGCAACAGCACAGGAAGCTTTGCCTTTGCCTAAATTCAACAAACTCTGTTTTGGCCCTGTTCTGGTCCTAAAATGACATGATCTTGATCATCCTAATAGCCTTTACATTGATTCGCTCCCTTTCCGTCTGTTTTATGGATGCAGAATTGCCTCACGCTCTCGCGACCCACTTAGATTCATCTTGTTTGAATCCTCTCCTCCCCACCTTGTCACAGTAGTTTCCTGCTAAAAGAGCAGTGTAGCCTCTTTAATAGAACTCAGGGCTTGATAAAGCTCATGCACTGTCATGAGGCTCGGTCTCATGCTTTTCTTTCTGTTTTTCTCCGCATTACTGTCTTTTTTGGGTTGTTCAATCTACTCTGGTTTTATGTATGTCTTGACTTATCGTTTTCATCTGTACTTTCAATACATTTGAACCGGATCAGCCTTGTGTTAAAAATACTTTATGGTCAAACATACACTTTGTTGTTACACACACACACACACACTGTGCACACACACACACACACACACACACACACACACACGCACGCGCCTGTGCACACATACACACACACACACACGCGCGTGCCTGTGCACACATACACACACACACACACGCGCATGCCTGTGCACACACACACACATACACACGTGCCTGTGCACACATACACACACACACACACGTGCCTGTGCACACATACACGTGCCTGTGCACACATATACACACACACACACACACACACACACACACACACACACACACACACACGCGCCTGTGCACACACACACACACACACACACACACACGTGCCTGTGCACACATACACACACACACACACGTGCCTGTGCACACATACACACACACACACACGTGCCTGTGCACACATACACACACACACACACGCGCCTGTGCACACATACACACACACACACGCGCCTGTGCACTCATACACACACACACACACGCGTGCCTGTGCACACATACACACACACACACGCGTGCCTGTGCACACATACACACACACACACGCGTGCCTGTGCACACATACGCACACACACACACACGCGCCTGTGCACACATACACACACACACGTGCCTGTGCACACACATACACACACACACGTGCCTGTGCACACACATACACACACACACGTGCCTGTGCACACACATACACACACACACATGCCTGTGCACACATACACACGTGCCTGTGCACACATACACATACACACACACACACGCGCCTGTGCACACATACACACACACACACCTGTGCACACATACACACACACACACACACACCTGTGCACACATACACACACACACACACACGCGCCTGTGCACACATACACACACACACGCACACACAAATGAACAGACAAACACACATACCCACTAAATCTCACATACACACAGGACATCATACCCAACTGGGCAAAAACTGTCAATAAGAATTTGTTCTTACCTGACTTGCCTAGATAAATAGAGTTTAAAAAATAAAATAAAAATAACTGTTGTGCTTTTCTACAGGATCTGTTTATTCGAGCATTGAAGTCTGCCAACCTCAGCACGGCCTGTGCTTGTCAGACATGGGAAAGAGCTTGACAAAACACTGTTGGAGCGCAGTGCATCTTGCTACTACAAGTGTGATGGCCATATTTCCCCGGAGGCTACTGCCGACATAGACCAGGGTGGATGCCAGAATCAGTGTGTGTATAATTCATAATGTATCCATACTGGCTTCCAAAAATAGCTGTGTCTCCTCTCCTGTACAATGGAGGCAATGTCACAATCTATGGAGAGATATGTACAGTGTTTCCCCCTTCCGTGTCTGACACATTTGACTTTGTTCAAAGTATGTACTGAATGATCAAATCAATTTGTATTTGTCACATGCGCCGAATACAACAGGTGCGCCGAATACAACCTTACAGTGAAATGCTTATTTAAAAGCTCGTAACCAACAATGCAGTTTTAAGAAAAGAGTTAAGAAAATATTTACTAGATAAACTAAAGTAAAAATAAATAAAAAGTAACAATAAAATAACTATAACAAAGCTATATACAGGGGGTACCAGTACCGAGTACAGGTACCGGGTACAGGTTAGCCAAGGTAATTGAGGTAATATGTAGGTAGGGGTAAAGTGACTAATATGTACATGTATGTTTGATGGCTAACGCTGACAAAACATCCCTCCTTTGCTCTTCTTAACCCTCAAATCTCCTTTAATTTCTGAAAAGATAAACTGATAGAGATACGTGTGGGGAAATATCCAATTAATTAAATACTCCATTCCAAAATAAATATCCTTTTGAAAAGGACCTATCTGAAGGGAAACTCTGCGAAACTAGCTCAACTGAACCACAACTAGTAATGGAGCTGAGGATATCAGATAGCAGAAGTCACAAGGGCATCCTGTCTGTAAACCACTGATGTATAGCCTCAAAGCTAAGTGCCACCTCTACTCTGCGCTTTAACTTGGTTTAAACATCAAGATGGGTATCGAGGAATGATCTACTGACGAGAGAAACTGTTGAACCCTCAATGACAGCAAGATCACTCCAACAAGATATCTGTCAGAGGCGAATAAAAACCTCCACTTTTCTTCTTCTTATTTAGTTGGCATTCTGTAAGGTAAAACACACAGGCTTTCAGACAATGGACTTCCTCTGTGGAAATTGCATTTATTCCTGCGTCTTATGTTTATGTGTCATCAACATTCTTTTATAGACTGGGTGGTTCGAGCCTTGAATGCTGATTGGCTGACAGCCGTGGTATATCAGACCGTATACCACAGGTATGACAAAACGTTTATTTTTAGTGCTCTAATTATGTTGATAACCAGTTTATAATAGCAATAAGGCACCTCTGGGGTTTGTGGTATATGGCCAATATACCACAGCTAAGGGCTGCATCCATGCACTCCGCGTTCGTCGTACATAAGAACAGCCCTTAGCCGTGGTATATTGGTCACATACCACACCCCCTCGGGCCTTATTGCTTAATTATAGTGCCTTTGAGCGTTATCAATGCCGCAAATCTCCAACTCATTCTTGTAAGTTCATACTGAGCTTGTACCCTTCTGACTGAATGCCGTTCGGCCTGCAAATCTCAAAGGAAAAGGCAGGGGACTTAGATTGCTGTTACTGCTGGTGAGATTTGGTCATCACCCAAAGCCTTTACATTCCCAAACCGGTTAGAACAGTGGTAGCACATAGTATTTATTCAGTCCTGGGCTCTTATGTCATGACCGAGTTAATCAAAACTCTCAAATACTAATTCCACTTGTACACACAATCATAAAGGCCTACTGATATCATCTCATGAGACCGTATTAGACTCATATTGTCTCATGGGACGAAGCGAAATGTAATCTTGTGCTATATGACTAACCTTACTCTGAATACAGCATTTAAACACTGCTACTCTGGTCAAAAAGGGTCATTCCATAACAAGGTATGAATTTGCTTTTCTTTGTCCCTTGACAAAGGCTTGTCTCCTCAAAAGGACTTGGGAAGCTGCGTGATCAATATGCACTGAACACAAATATATACGCAACATGTAAAGTGCTGGTCCCATGTTTCATGAGCTGAAATAATTGATCTTAGAAATGTTATATATGCACAAAACAGTATTTCTCTCAAATGTTGGGCACACATTTGTTTACATCCCTGTTAGTGAGCATTTCTCCTTTGCCAAGTAAATCCATCCACCTGTCAGGTGTGGCATATCAAGAAGCTGATTAAACAGTGTCATCATTACACAGGTGTACCTTGTGCTGGGGACAATAAAAGGCCACTCTAAAATGTGCAATTTTGTCACACAACACAATGCCACAGATGTTTCATGTTTTGAGGGAGCATGCAATTGGCATGCTGACTGCAGGAATGTCCACCAGAGCTGTTGGCAGATATGCACACCTGTGCCCCATCATTAGGGCACACCTGGACTTCATCACTACCCTGATTAATCCCCCTTTATCTAGCACTCCCTAGCATCACTATTCTGGCAGTATTAGTTCTGTGTTCATGACATAGACGCTGCTCTTGTTTTGTATCGCTCTATGTTTATTATTATTAAACTCGCCACCTGCTTCCTGACTCTCTGTGTCATCATTACAGAATTCTGCCTTTACAAATGAAAGCAGCAGGGAATCAGGACATTCCCAGATGATCGGTGAACAGGGACACCTATTTCACCAACACCACTACCAGCTGGCGCAACTGGGGATGGCTATGGATGAGGTTTTCTGCGTTCTTCAATGTCTCGACATTACCCGAGGGGCGTCACTTCCAACCAGCGAAGGATTTTCTACCACAAGTCGAACCAGCACCCCAGCCTATCCAGCAGTCTGCCCAGGTCAGCGATGCCCATTTGTCCCTCCCGGACAAATATGACGTGGCTTTCTATTCCAGTACTCCCTCTATTTCGCTCATAAGACTGGAGCCAAAACCACTGAGAGTTCCAACGTTGCCACGGTTATTTCTCTGCTGACCGGACAGGCGTAGGAGTAAGCTACGGCTGTCTGGGAGAGGAGGAGCTGGCTTCCTATGAGGGATTCATGGTTCTGTTCAGAGGAGTCTTCGATCATCCACCGGAGGGCAGAGAGGGGAGGTGAGCTCCTTCTCCAACTACGGTAGGATGACCAGACCGATGCGGAGTATGTCCTCACCTTCCGGACTGTGGCACTCTCCAGCTGAAGGAATGAACCGGCACTCAACACCCTATTCGGAAGAGGATTGCGCAAAGAGGTCCAGACCGAATTGGCATGCCGATACTACACCATCTCCTTTAACGCTCTCATCGCCATGGCCATCCTTCTGGATAACCTATTTCAGGAGCATCGGCACCCCCATCGCCTCTCTCCCTCCTTCGTTGACCATTCTGTATCAGAGCCTGACTCCATGGAGGTAGGGGCCACATGCCTCCCCTTGGCTGAGCGAGGCCAACGGAGACAGCTGGGGCTCTGTCCCTATTGTGGTCAAGAGGGGCACCAGCTTCAATGGTGTCCGGTACGTTCCAACCCGGGGTCCACGAGAGCGTGAGTATTCCATCATCACTTTCCACCAAACCCTTTTTAGTATCGATTTCACTAGCTGGCTGTCCCTCATCTACTATTTCTACAGCTCTAGTGGATTCTGGTGCCACGGGAATGTTATTGACCAGGCCCTTGTCGCCTGCTTGAACATCATCTTATACCTGCTCTCCTCTCCGGTTCAAGCGCTAGATAATCAATCTGGGATTATCACACACATCACAACACCATGCACCCTCACTGTGGAGTCCATACATCCATCATCAGTGCACCCATACAAAAGATAGACCTCCCATGTCTCCAACGCCATAACCCCACCATCTCATGGTTGAGGATGACAATCATGGACTGGACACCCAAATGCCAGAGGACCTGCTTTCCCTTCCCCTGTGGTTCTACATCGGTTGAGAGTCCTGTAGTTTCCCTTCAGCTCAACATCCCGGAGGTATACCAACACATGCGGGAGGTTCTTTCCAAAACCAGTGGCAACTGTCTCCCTCCTCATCTCCCCTGGGACTGTGTCATCGAACTACTTGCAGGCTCTGCACCCCCGTGCAGCCGCCAAGGGATTGGCTGCTGACCTGGGTGCATCTACATTCCCACAGGGATAAGGGATTGGCTGCTGACCTGGGTGCACACAGCTGTCATCGTTGGACATCCAGGTATCACCCGCACTATCAATCCTTCTCCAAAAAGTAGTGGTGGTTCGCAGGACGCCACTTGCTACGTCAACTCCTGTTCCGTATGTGCCCAAACTAAATCTCCCCGGCATGTTCCAGCTGGGAAACTCCTTCCCGTGCCTAGCTTCCCTGGTCTCATCTGTCCATTGATTCTGTCACTGATCTCCCCTCTGATGGTTTCACCACTATTTTGGTGGTTGTGGACAGATTCTCTAAATCCTGCCGTTTTATCCCTCTCTCTGGTCACCCAACCGCTCTCCAGACTGTTCCATCAGGCCATCCGGCACGATGGCTTTCCAGAGGACATCATCTCTGAACGTGGCCCCCAATTCCCATCACGGGTATGGAAAGCCTTCATGGAGAAGCTGGGGGTCACGGTCAGCCTCACTTCTGGGTACCAGCCTCAGTCTAACGGGCAGGTGGAGCGCATGAAGCAAGAGCTGGGGAGGTTTTTGAGGAGTCACTGCCAGGACCGGCAGGGGGAGTGGGCCTGATTCCTTCCCTGGGCGGAGTACGCTCAGACTTCATTGTGTCACTCCTCCACCGGGCTGACTCCCAGCGTTATCAGCCGGCCCTGGCTCTGAACCCCGAGCCAGACCGCAGCCTCTGAACCCCGAGCCAGCCCTGGCTCTGAACTCCGAGCCAGACCGCATCCTCTGAACCCCGAGCCAGACTGGCCTCTGAACCCCGAGCCAGACCTGGCTCTGAACCCCGAGCCAGCCCTGGCTCTGAACTCCGAGCCAGACCGCAGCCTCTGAACCCCGAGCCAGACCGCAGCCTCTGAACCCCGAGCCAGCCCTGGCTCTGAACCCCGAGCCAGACCGCAGCCTCTGCGGTGGACAAGTGGTTCAGGCGCGCAGACGAGGTTTGGAACGACACCCACATGGTGCTCTGCCACCAGAAAGAGCAGGCAGATCACCACTGTAGTGAGGCTCCCATGTTCCATCCTGGTGATTGCGTCTGGCTCTACACCAGAAACCTCCCACTCCGCCTGTCCTGTAAGAAGCTGAGCCCCCGGTTTGTAGGGCCGTTCAAGTACTTCTGGCAGGTCAATGAGGTAACGTATAGATTATAGCTCCCCACTAATTACCGAATCTCTCCCTCTTTTCATGTTTCCCTCAGGCCAGTGGTTCCTGGTCCCATGGCCGTCCCCTACGACGGGGGGGGTACTGTCACGTCTACTCCCGCCCCGGTGCTCAACATCGCCGGTTTACTAACCACCGGTCCTGCCAACCAATCATCACACATACACCTGGCAATCCATATTATGCACACCTGCTCCCCATCGTGAGGCATACCTGGACTCTATCACTATCCTGATTACTCCCATTTATCTAGCATCATCCTTCAGGCAGTGTTGGTTCTGTGTTCATTTCCAGACGCTTCTCTTGTTTTGTATCGCTCTGTGTTCATTATTATTAAACTCACCACCTGCATCTGACTCCCAACGTCATCGTTACATATTCATCCAAATTGAGCGGTCTGCCATGTTCCCAGGGGGAACCATTAAAGGTAGAGATTACTGCGTGGCCATTGGCTAATCAGTGTTCTTAGCCACTGAGAGAGCTTGGATCAAACGGGACCCATAACTAAACTTAGGCTGCAGACAAATCCCTTGACATAGGGGTCATTTCAGACAAACGAGATGGGTATCAAACCATTCCTCATATCAACCCCCTGAGGCTCCTCCAGAAGGCACATGTCAAAACACTGACACACTCTTTGGGCTTTAAATTGGTCTCTTTAAGAGCTAGTTTATTGGCTGCCCAAAGGGGTTATTACAGCAGAGCAACAAAGATAGAGGGGGTTGAAAGACAAGGTGTTTTTTACAATCTTTCCCTGGTGATTAGTGACAGGTCAACAGTACAACGGCACCACCACGATTGGTATGGGTTACACCACACACCAACGCGATTGTGTAGCCTGAAGGCAAAGTTGCAACAGAGGGGAAAATGCTCAAATCCATTTCAAATAAATCTATAAATGCAAATGCAGTTCTTGGTATGGCACAGTGCTAATTCCAGCAATGAGAGTTGTGAAGAAAGATCTGCTGACAGCTTGTTTAACCTACATGACCCAGAGCAGCTGAAGTCAGTACATCATACAGATGTAGGATCTTAATTTGATAGCCTTGTTGAAGGAGAATTTTCCCGCAATGCAGTAAAATGTAAAACCTGAAGTGTATTTGAGGTTTGAAATAGCTTTTCTAAAGTTTGTAATTTCCACTTTGAAATTTCAGACTATTTTATCTTTGTTTTCTTTATTATTTTGGTTAGGTCAGGGTGTGACATGGGGGATTTATGTGTTTTGTCTTAACTAAGGGTTTTGTATGTTTATGGGGCTGTTTCCTTTCTAGGTAGTTTTGTATATTTATGGGGGCTCTTTCCTTTCTAGGTAGTTTTGTATGTTTATGGGGCTGTTTCCTTTCTAGGGGTTTTGTAAGTTTATGGGGCTGTTTCCATTCTAGGTAATTGTATGTCTGTGGTTGCCTAGATTGGTTCTCAATTAGAGGCAGCTGTCCATCGTTGTCTCTGATTGGGAACCATATTTAGGCAGCCATATTCTTTGGGTATTTTGTGGGTGATTGTTTCCTGTGTCAGTGTTTGTGGCACATGGGACTGTTTCGGTTAGGTCACTTGTATTTGTGTTCAGATTGAGTTTTTCTTATTAAAAACCATGGACACCTACCACGCTGCGTATTGGTCCGATCCTTGTTTCACCTCTTCAGAGGAAGTGGAGGAAATCTGCCGTGATATTATCAACCGCAACAAAAATGTCCATTAATTATAATTCACATTTCCTCATTTACATTTACATTTAAGTCATTTAGCAGACGCTCTTATCCAGAGCGACTTACAAATTGGTGAATTCACCTTCTGACATCCAGTGGATTTCCTGTCGCTGCAGGATTTTTTTCCTGCTGTAGGAGAGTGGCTCAAATTAAAATCCTACATCTGTATGGCGATAGCAGCCAACGAAGGCCTCACAGTGTACCTAAAGTAAAGTCAGACCTATAGTTTGAGGCATACATCTGGGCATCTGTGAAATACCAAGATAAATATTTATGCACTTCCCCAGAATAAAAAATATTCCTAACAAGAGGAAAGATTCCCTTCTTCCTGTTTAGAGGAAATACAAGAAAAGGAAATAAAAAACAAGCAGTCCGATAAATCACAGACATGTCTGTATTCACACAGAGAATACCATGAGCTGCAAAACAAATAATGAACCCATGGTCATCAGTGGTGTCTGCTAGTAGTCATGGTGGTATCTGCTAGTTGAGAGTCGTGGCTTGCTTTGCTTTAGCAAAACAGACGCTGGTCATGTCAGAATTATGTGTTTCTACCGTTGAAACAAACAAACAAATACATGTGGGACACAATGTTTCAACCAGGCCTGGTCTGCTCCATCCAGAAGTCTTGATATTTTACCCAGAAATCAGTTCATCTGAGCTTGACATGTGGTTGGATTTGATACAGACACAAATCTTGGAATGTAGACCTACTGTACCAACACAGTCATTTTCATTTTCTGTAATTATACAATATTTGATTAGAATTGTAATGACACTCTCTTCAAAAATGACATTACCCCAAAAAAGGGAAATTGGGGATACCTCAAGGTATCAAGCTTGGTAAAAGACCTTTGTGCAGGTTATATTTACATTCATTTTCAGAGATGCTATGACTGGGAGATGTAACGTGGACATGCCCATTCTGTGATTGACTGGACTCCTTTGTGTCGCCACATTTACAGCATGGCACACTGAAGCGTTTGGAAAAACAACAATAGGGACCCTGAGGAAACCTTGGATGAATCCTCCCCATAGGCTATAGCCCTTGTGTAGGCTTTAGACAAACAAGAGGCACAACTTATAAGTGACATCCTTTCCATTTGTAGTGTTAAATAACAATGAAATTGGAGTATGAGAATGCATTTGCCCTCATTTCTTTCCCTCTCACAATGCTGGGGGTCGATAAGAACGCACAAGTTGAGAGAACATTCCAGATGCACCTATTGCTGATAATAACAAGACTTCAACTGAGAAAAGCTTTTGCTTAGACTCATAACTATGAATTCATAACTATCTCTCTATATATACACACAAACAGGCAAGTGAGGCAGCGTGAGTTGTGGATGTCTTGCCAAAGGCGTTGATGATGTTTTGACAGTTTTATGCAAATACAAAGGCTGTTAATCATGCGCAACCCCATAGCAAGCATGCATGAGCCTGGTATTTTATATAACCAACAAACCCCCTCATAGCACAGTCAGAGGTTCCACTTCTGGATACCTGACATAGGGGAACATGGTGTGGGTTTGGAGGAATACAAGCAAAAGCTTCAGCCATAACATCGATCTGATGTGTGGTATGACGTCACCTTAGTGGAGAATTCTCTGGACATAGTAAATCCAAACATGTTGCACATTTCTGTGTCATTAAGTGCTGTGTCATTATGTGCTATTTTCACCAAATAAATATGGTGAATATGGTCGCTCCTTTTAAGATTTCCCTTCACTGGAACTAAAGGGCCTAGCCCGAACCATGAAAAATAGCCCCAGATCATTATTCCTCCCCTACCAAACTTCAGTTGGCACTATGCTTTGGGCCAGGTAGCGTTCTCCTGACATCCGCCAAACCAAGATTCATCCTTCGAACTGCCATATGGTGAAGCGTGATTCATCTCTTCAGAGAATGCGTTTCCACTGCGCCAGAGTCCAATGGTGGTGAGTTTTACACCACTCCAGCCAACACTTGGCATTGTGCATGGTGATCTTAGGCTTATGTGTGGCTGGTCATCCATGGAAACCCATTTCAAGAAGCTCCTGACAAACAGTTCTTGTGCTGATGTTGCTTCCAGAGGCAGTTTGGAACTCAGTGAATGTTGCAACCGAGGACACACAATTTTTATGCGCTACGCACTTCAGCACTCGGCGGTCCCGTTCTGTGAGCTTGTGTGGCCTAGCATTTCGTGGCTGAGCCGTTGTTGCTCCTAGACATTTCCACTTTACAATAACAGCATTTACAGTTGACAGGGACAGTTCTAGCAGGGCAGAAATTTGACAAACTGACTTGTTGGAAAGGTAGCATCCTATGAGGGTGCCACTTTGAAAGTCACTGAGCTCTTCAGTAAGGCCATTCTACTACCAATATTTGTCTATGAGGAATCCACTCATTTGAATGGGTGTCCACATACTTTTGTGTGTATATATATATATATATAATATAATAATAATATAATATATCCCATTTAGCAGACGCTTTTGTCCAAAGCAACTTACAAGTTGGCTGGGACCACTCCTTTTACATATGGGTGGCCTATATAGCCTATATCTTATTCATGTTTTTAAATATATATTCATATCTATATATAATAATGTTTTTAACATTAATCAGTTATTTGTTCTATTATTTTTGTCCTGATTAAACGCTGTTATTTTGCAGCTGTTGAAGCAAATGATTTAGTACAGTAGGTAAAACAACATTTAAGCTTTAAAGGGTTTTAACCTAGTACGAGATTCGACTTTAACCGACTCCCCCGTTAATTGTCTTGACTTTCAGGACCTTGGACAAGAGCACAGCGGTTCGCGTCGCCAGGAAAACCACAGCGCGACAGCTTGCGCGTCTACTTAGCCAACTACATACACCTCGAAAGGTCAGTTATTCGGGAGAACAGCTCGCTGGTACATTGAACAAACATCTCAGTGTCACGGCTTTTGAACTGCGATGGCACTCTCAGATCTAGGCTACCCTGGCATGCGAGGCATAGCCTGCAGACACCTGTTGTCCTTTATTATAAGTTGTCTTGGCGGTGTATCCAATACCGCTCTTAGTTGATGTTATCTGATGTTAAAACGTTTTTTAATACTGTAACCTATATATAAATTGGAATCACTTTTTGGATCACATAAAGACAAAGGACAAGTGTAACACGAACCAACACAAATCCCAACCAATTTTTTTGTGCCAAATTTGAACAGAAAAACCACGACACCGTCAACGCTTTGAAGACATGAACCTTTTGTTCTACTGCCGTGACCTTATCATTTCAACCCATGTAATCAACCAAAGAGTGCTTCTAAACATGATCACCAAGTGGGGAAACTAATCCCCCGTGCGCGCGCCACGGTGATTTCCTAACAACATATTCAAAGCATTAAGGGTTGCGCATTTTCGAAAACCCTTTCCCAAATTAACATTATTACAACTTAAACAACTAGTAGCCAAGCCTATAATCTTTAAATCGTAAATGAAAGCACAAGTTGTTTCACCACTTCATATGCCAAGTCAACTGTGTAAAAAATTATTTTTTTAAACAACGCAACATATGTATTTAAGTCTTAAACTGTAATGAAAAGCTACATTATCGTAGCCTAAGTATAATTTCCATGAATTATATCCCATATATGATATTCATTAGCCTATTTGAAAATATGAAATACTCTATTGGCCCCTCGAAAGGTTAAAATTAGTCTAACAGTCAACGTAAATCAATAGACGCCTATTTTGTGAACCATAGCCTACAATTTCGCTGAATTGTACAGGTTAAATCGGCTATGTTTAGTTAAAGAAAAAGCGTAGGGCCAGTAGGAATCTAATGACTTGTTTTGTTGAGGTTAGGAACCGGCACTGGACAACAAATGTAGATGAAAATAGGCTACTTACATGTGAATCTCCTTTATTTACAGCATTGCGTCCCCCAGTCTATTTCAGCAAATTTTGGCATTTCCATCCACTGGAAGCGATAAGGCCATGTCGAACACTCTTTACACAATTCCAAACAATCCGAATACCTTATTTGAAAAGTGTTGTAATTAATTCGAATATATAATTTGTTTTGTTAATGCAAGGTGCACCCAATGATTCGAAAAAACGCGCGTATTCTACCAGTTGTTAACCCAACTCATTATTGGGCATATTTTTAAAGGTTCTGAGTTGACCATTTATATTTTATTGCACTTTCCAATAAATAGACTCAAAATAAATGATTTAACATGCTCCGTGTAGAAAGTCGTTGTCCACAAAGCTGTTGATTTAGTCCAAGTAGTCTATAACAACTTTACGCGCGACGGTTTACCGCAAGAAGCGTCGGTGAGATTCTGTAACCTGTCTCGGAAAACGAGTCCGGACCCTTTGATTGCCCTTGAGCCGCGAAGTGAGGAAGTCAGACGTTCAGAGGTAACGCCTACTCCAATTTGTCTGTGCTGTTCGGACAGTACATCACATCATCGGCTGTGTTCTTCAGGAGGGCACAAAGCTAATAAAGTTATAGCGGAGCATGCAATAATAGGTTACTAAGTTTAAATAATGTAGAGACGGAATGAGGATGAGAAAGAAAGTCTGGATAATGAAACAGTTTTATTAAAAACTCCTTATGATGAGTCTGTAATCCTCCTAGCTTTAGACGTGTCACAAAAAGCGCATTGCGCTTTTAAATAGCCAACAGTTGAAATATAGGCCCTATAGGATTAAAGGGTTATGCCATTTGATTGATCTTGAATATTATTATTAACTCAACTATTAGTGAGTGTTTGCCTCATCTTGATGGAGACTGTATAGTGACTTGTGGAATCTGTTTCCCGATGTAATTAGCTAGTTTAACCTTTTTTCAGGAAGTTAACATTAGGACCAATGTTGTTTTGAAAAACTAGACTCGCGGATTATGAAGTCAATCAGAATTATGACTTTTTCATGGGAACAAAAAATGTTTTTAATCCTGGGTTGATTTAACGTAGCGCTATAGTTGATCCTTAATGGTTAGAACAACATGAGTCAATAATACAATATTCTATTAAATCGACCACCCCTGTGGGTAGCCTATAATGCAGGGCTCTCCAACCCTGTTCCTGGAGAGTTACCATCCTATAGGTTTTCACTCCAACCATAATCTAGCGCACCTGATTCTACTAATTAGCTGATTGATAAGATGAATCAGGTTAGTTACAACTGGGGTTGGAGATAAAACGTAGAGGAGGGTAGCTCCCCGGGAACGGGGTTGGGAGAGCCTTGCTATGGGAACGGGGTTGGGAGAGCCCTGCTATGTGTGTCGATGCCTTGTGGCCTGCGTTTATACAGGCATCCCAATTCTGATCTTTTGCTTCACTAATTGGTCTTTTGACCAATCCGATCAGCTTTGAAAAATATCTGATATGAAAAGATCAAATGTGATTGGTTAAAAGACCAATTAGTGAGGAAAAAAAGATCAGAATTGTGCTGACTGTCTAAACGCAGCCCTAGTGAATCAACGCATTGAAATGTATTCCAAACCTGAGTTCATTACCCCCTCTGCTGGTAAAGAGTAAGAACAGCCTGTTGTAAATTGCACTGACAAGTTTACATTACAGTAGGCCTACGAGTCAGCATCACTGCTACCCTGGTCCTAAGAGGCTGGCGAGCCATCTGCAAAACAGAGATACTTAGCCTATATCACATGGAAGTCATAATTAATCAACTTGATAAATCATTTCAATAAGCATTTCTCTACGGCTGGCCATGCTTTCCTCCTGGCTACCCCAACCCCGACCAACAGCTCCGCACCCCCTGCAGCTACTTGCCCAAGCCTCCCCAGTTTCTCCTTCACCCAAATCCAGATAGCAGATGTTCTGAAAGAGCTGCAAAACCTGGACCCGTACAAATCAGCTGGGCTAGACGATCTGGACCCTGTCTTTCTAAATGTATCTCCCACAATTGTTGCAACCCCTATTACCAGTCTGTTCAACCTCTCTTTCGTATTGTCCGAGATCCCTAAAGATTGGAAAGCTGCCACGGTCATCCCCCTCTTCAAAGGGGGAGACACTCTAGACCCAAACTGTTACAGACCTATATCCATCCTGCCCTGCCTTTCTAACGTATTTTAAAGCCAAGTGAACAAACAGATCACCGACCATTTCGAATCCCACCGTACCTTCTCCACTATGCAATACGGATTCCGAGCAGGTCACGAGTGCACCTCAGCCATGCTCAAGGTCCTAAACGATATCATAACCGCCATTGATAAAAGACAGTACTGTGCAGCCGTCTTCATCGACCTGGCCAAGGCTTTCGACTCTGTCAATCACCGTATTCTTATCGGCAGACTCAATAGCCTTGGTTTCTCTAATGACTGCCAGTGTGTCAAATCGGAAGGCCTGTTGTTCGGACCTCTGGCAGTCTCTATGGGGGTGTCACAGGGTTCAATTCTCGGGCCGACTCTTTCCTCTGTATATATCAATGATGTCGCTGTTGCTGCGGGTGATTCTTTGATCCACCTCTACGCAGACAACACCATTTTGTATACTTCTGGCCCTTCTTTGGACACTGTGTTAACAAACCTCCAAATGAGCTTCAACGCCATACAACACTCCTTCCGTGGCCTTCAATTGCTCTTAAATGCTAATAAAACAAAATGCATGCTCTTCAACCGATCGCTGCCTATACCCGCCCGCCCAACTAGCATAACTACTCTGGACGGTTCTGACTTAGAATATGTGGACAACTATAAATACCTAGGTGTCTGGCTAGACTGTAAACTCTCCTTCCAGACTCCAGACTAAGCATCTCCAATCCAAAATTAAATCTAGAATCGGCTTCCTATATCGCAACAAAGCCTCCTTCACTCATGCTGCCAAACATACCCTCGTAAAACTGACTATCCTACCAATCCTTGACTTTGGCAATGTCATTTACAAAATGGCCTTCAACACTCTACTCAGCAAATTGGATGCAGTCTATCACAGTGCCAACCGTTTTGTCACCAAAGCCCCATATACTACCCATCACTGCGACCTGTATGCTCTCGTTGGCTGGTCCTCGCTACATATTCATCGCCAAACCCACTGGCTCCAGGTCGTTTATAAGTCTTTGCTAGGTAAAGTTCCGCCTTATCTCACTCACTGGTCACCATAGCAACACCCACTCGTAGCACGCGCTCCAGCAGGTATATTTCACTGGTCACCATAGCAACACCCACTCGTAGCACGCGCTCCAGCAGGTATATTTCACTGGTCACCATAGCAACACCCACTCGTAGCACGCGCTCCAGCAGGTATACTTCACTGGTCACCATAGCAACACCCACTCGTAGCACGCGCTCCAGCAGGTATATTTCACTGGTCACCATAGCAACGCCCACTTGTAGCACCCGCTCCAGCAGGTATATTTCACTGGTCACCATAGCAACACCCACTCGTAGCACGCGCTCCAGCAGGTATATTTCACTGGTCACCATAGCAACACCCACTCGTAGCACGCGCTCCAGCAGGTATACTTCACTGGTCACCATAGCAACACCCACTCGTAGCACGCGCTCCAGCAGGTATATTTCACTGGTCACCATAGCAACACCCACTCGTAGCACGCGCTCCAGCAGGTATATTTCACTGGTCACCATAGCAACACCCACTCGTAGCAAGCGCTCCAGCAGGTATATTTCACTGGTCACCATAGCAACACCCGCTCCAGCTGGTATACCCCTGGGTCCAGGTTGGTACATTTGGATTTCAGGGAAAATGTATGTGAGTAAAAAGTATATATTTTCCTTAGGAATGTAGTGGAGTAAAAGTAAAAGTTGTAAAAAATATAAATAGTAAAGAAAAGTAGCCTATATATACCCCCCCAAAATACTTAAGTAGTACTTTAAAGTATTTTGGTTTACCTAGAGCGGCAAACATGAAAAACTACCCAATAATTTAAAAGAATGTGGCTTCAAATACCAAGTAAATAAAACACCACTAGATAATTTCATTACAGAGAACAAACTGCACCACCTTTTTGTAGGAAACAGGTGGAGGTGCATTCGCCAAGTCACACCTGCAACCAATCAGAGCACACAAAACAATGAATTCAAACGGACCAATAAGTTCACCGTTTCAATTCACTTACTTTAATATAGGCACTTCTATAGTCTCAGAAACCCAGACCCAGGATCAATGGTACATAGTGGGAGCCAACCCGTCTGTATAGAGAGACTAGCACCTCAGGGTGTGCAGCTACATTTAAGGGCACTAAATTCCTAGTCCCCTTGAGGGACTGGATAAATAGTCCTAGACAGAAATTAACGGACATATCTGTGATAAAATCCAGACAGAACACAGACGAATGTAGGCCTTTTGTTGAAATTGCAAACCAGGCAGGTACTGTTATGCGTTATATGATGAATCCGTAGGCGAATATCACTTTGGTTGACTTTAATGAAACAATAATTAACATAACACAGGAGACTGTCTTCACTGGACTTGTTATGACGGCTGCACCAGGACCGACTTGCCCAATCACCTTTTAGATGACATCATGAATATCCTTGCGCCATGTGCTTTAATAAAATTGCTCCAGCCCAACACATCACCCTTTCTTTTAGTCTTTTAAGACGTGTTTCTAAAATGTTTACACTGTTTATAGGTCATCGCTCTGTAATAAACTTTTGTCTCCTTAACATATGACTTCATAAACAAACTTTTCGGACTTTAAAGTTCAACAACTCATGAAACATCAACTAATATTCTGTTAACTTAACTTTAACTTTAACTAAACAACTCCTTAAAACATTCAGTCTCTTGTTTCTTCAATACTAACTAGATTATACCCTAAGGTGAGCTGGGTGGACTGCAAGTCACCTTCACAGCTTCAGTGAGGTTATTCTGCTTCATAATGCAGAATGTGTGTTAATTACTGCACATACTCTCTGTCAAGTGGTTTGACAACTCTGCCACGAGAAGTCAAGTGCACTGGAGTCTGTGGTGCTGTGACAGGAGTTGGGTTGGCATCTGGAACAGGTAGGTACAACTCCGTGTCACACTCTGGGTGTTTCTCTCCACCCTTTTCAGAAGTCTCTGAAGCACTGGGGAGGGGTTTCAGGTGGCGTGGATTCCGACTGTGGTGCAGAGCTGTCTGCCAAGCATGAACTGTGCTGGGCTCACACCTGTGGCTGGCGGTGTCATTGCTCTGTAGGTCATGAGAGCTAGGAATGGGTCAGCCTGTTCCAGGATCCCTTTGGCTGTCTGCACTGCTCTCTCTGCTTCACCATTTGCTTGGGAGTAGTGGGGGCTGGTGGTAATGTGTTTGAAATCATAGTTCTTTGAGAATTGCCTGAAAGCTCTGCCTGAGAACTGGGGACCATTGTCTGTAATTAGAATATTTGGGCATCCCCACCTGGCGAAGATGTTCTTCAGTTTAGTTCTTGTAGTTTCTCCTGACATGTCTTTGAGGTAAGCTATTTCTATATATCTAGAGAAACAGTCCCCAACTACCAAGTAGTGTTGCTTGTTGAGTTCACATACAGTCAAAAGTTTGGACACACCTACTCATTCAAGGGTTTTTCTTTTTATTTGAAACTTTTCCAGATTGACTGACCTTCATGTCTTAAAGTACTGATGGACTGTCATTTTTCTTTGCTTATTTGAGCTGTTTTTGCCATAATATGTACTTGGTATTTTACCAAATAGGGCTATCTTCTGTATACCACCCCTACCTTGTCACAACACAACTGATCAAACGCATTAAGAAGAAAATAAATTCCACAAATTAACTTTTAACAACGCACACCTATTAATTGAAATGCATTCCAGGTGATTACCTAATGAAGCTGGTTGAGAGAATGCCAAAAGTGTGCAAAGCTGTCATCAAGGCAAATGGTGAGTACTTTGAAGAATCTCAAATATAAAATATATTTTGATTTGTTTAGCACTTTTTTAGTTACTACATGATTCCATATGTGTTATTTCATAGTTTTGATGTATTCACTATTATTCTATTATGTAGTAAATAGTAAAAAAAAATAAAGAAAAACCATTGAATGAGTACGAGTGTACAAACTTTTGACTGGTACTGTATGTCAGCTGCTACTCTTTCCCATGAGCGACTGGGGAGTGGAGTGGTGATCAGAGGTTCCACCCTCTGAGTAGGTTTGGACTCATGGCACTCTTTGCATGTACTGACTAGTTAATCCAGGCCACCACACACTACCTCTAGCTTGCTCCTGGCACTGGCCATTGTGTCTTTAACATCTCAGTTCTCATGTTTTGGGACACCACTATTCTATTACCATACAACACTAGTCCTTGTGAGGTTGGGAGGTTCTGTCGGGAGGTCTAGTAGGCGTTTACCTTTTCTGGCCCTTTGGTTGCATACTGTCACATAGTGATCCACCATCTGCAGCTCTGCCACTCAGTCTCCTGAGTTGTTATTTATTGTTTCATTGAAGTCAACCAAAGTGATATTCGCATTCGGATTCTTCATGATAACGCATAACACTACATGTTGTCAGGAGATGATCAATGAAGTTTCCACCTCCAGAAAACTTTGACTTCAGTCACCAAGAACACCTGCCAGAATGGCGCCAATGATTTCATTGTTACAGGATAGCAACTAAGATAGACAAAGAGGATGGAGAGTAACAGGTTTGCACTCTGCTTTATTCGCTGGGGAAAGAAGCTGAACAAGACATGCACGTATTCTGAGGATCAGAACGATTCTGAGATTGTCATGGGTAAACTGGACAATTATTTTGTGCCCAAAGTGAACACTATTCATGAAAGAGCCTGTTCTCATCGGTGCACCCAAAATCCCGCAAAACCCACCGAGGAATACATCAGAAGCCTACACGAGCTAGCTGATACCTGTGCTTTAGCCACTGTCAAGAACAAAAATGTCCGGGACAGGTTGGTCATAGGGATATTAGAGAAGGAGTTGTCAGAGGAGCTTCAATTAATGCCTGACTTGATGCTCGACAAAGCGGTAGAGCTTGTGAGGCAGTCAGAGCAAGTAAAGGAAGATATTAGCGAACAAGTGGCTAATGCTGACGGTGCACAGCTCAGTGAAGAGTATGTAGTAGCATACAAACGCAAGTAGCACAATGGAAAACAGAGACACAGAAACGAGCATGGACAAAACAAAGGGACCAAAGCAAAAGGACACAATGTGAACATGATAGGACGCAAATGCTTCAGATGTGGTAAGGCACATGCTAAAGAGGACAGGTGTGCTGCTAAGAATGCTGGATGCCGCAACTGTAGGAAGCTGTGGCATTTCCTGGTTGTTTGTCGCTCCCGTGTGGTCAACAAGGTTATTGCACCCAACAAGGTTATTGCACCCAACAAGATGACCAAGCAAAATAAGCCTGAAAGATGATGCGGTGCCCTACAGTGTAAACACAGCCAGATATGTGTCAGTGCCCATCCTCCCCAAAGTGAAATAGGGAGCTTGACCACATGGTAGCGAGTGGTGTGATCACAGCGTTCAGGGAGGCTACAGAGCGGTGTCCTCCTATAGTCCTGGTAACCAAGAAGAACAAAGACCAGATGAGGGTTATGCGCTGTACCTGAGAAGGTTAAACAAATCAATGAAAATGGAGAAATACATTCTACCCATCATAGACGATATCCTGCCAAAGCTTGCTGGTGTTGTCTCTTTCAGATGCAGCAAGTGGCTTCTGGCAGATTCCACTATGCAGAGAGTGCCAAGCCAACCACGTTCATAACGCCTTTTGGAAGGTACTATTTCAACAGACTTCCATTTGGAATCTCTAGTGCCCCAGAAATCTTCTAGCGTGAGATGACCGAGGTCCTGAAGGACCAAGAAGGTGTGGATATGTACATGGATGATATACTTCTTTTCTCAGACACTCCAAAGGATCATGAGGTGAGACTCCAGAAAACCCTATACACACTGGAGATAGGAGGTTCGAAGCTCAACCCAGACAAATGTCTACTGCGTCAGAAATGGCTTAACAACCTAGGACACTGCATCGATGAGAATGGCATTTTACCTGATGAGGCCCAGATCCAGGCCATCACCCAGCTGTAGCCGCCAAGTAATGTGTCTAATCTGAGAAGGATCCTGGGTATGATTCACTACATAGGCATGTACCTACCGGGTCTAGCCGATGTCAACAAACCATTCAACAACCTGCTCGAGAGTGATGCTACATGGACATGGAGTGCAGTACAAGAAGACGCCTTTAGGAAGGTAAAGCAACTCATCACAGAGTCACCGGTACTGGCATTCTATGATATGACAAAGGCTACCATAGTCAGTGCAGATGCCAGTAGATATGGCTTAGGCTAGGTCCTACTACAGATACAATTAAAGCCAAAATAGTATTGCCCCGGGTCTCTCACAGATGCAGAGAAGCACTATGCACAGATGGAAAAGGAGTGTCTCGCAGCAGTCTGGGCATGTGAAAAGTTTACCAGATATCTGTATGGCCTAGATACATTCACACTGCAGAGTGATCACAAACATCTTATTCCACTGATAAACTGTAATGACCTTGACTTAGTGCCTTTGAGGTGTCAGAGACTGTTGATGTGCATGATGCATTTGAACCCTACAGCCAAGTATGTGTCGTGGAAACAGCTTGTTTTAGAAAACACCATTTCCAAACACTCCCAGGCAGCTGTTACACGAGAGATCACAGAGCTGACCAATGAAACCGAGGCCCATGAGGATGCAGTTCATCAACCAAGCGTGATGTCATCAAGAAGCAGACACAACAGTATGCAGAGCTGCAGATGGTGAAACATTAAGTAACATAAGACAGGAGACTGTCTTCACTGGACTTGTTTACGACGGATGCACCCGGACCGACTTGCTCAATCATCTTTGCATGACTTCATGAATATACAGTACTTGCTTGTAATAAAGTAGTTCCAGTACAACAGATTGCAGGATAGATT
Organism: Oncorhynchus masou masou; assembly: GCF_036934945.1. Taxonomy (NCBI): domain Eukaryota; kingdom Metazoa; phylum Chordata; class Actinopteri; order Salmoniformes; family Salmonidae; genus Oncorhynchus; species Oncorhynchus masou. The sequence goes on along the minus strand of NC_088241.1, from coordinate 59,026,258 downwards.
CAAGCCCCAAAAAATTCCTTGTTAATCTTAGTGTTTGGATTTTTATGTTACAATGAACCCGTCATCCTATAGCTCATCCCACCCGCCTCCTCTGACTTACATTTATGCAACACACACACATCACAACTGCTGCTACCAGACTCTTATTATACTGCTAAATTTAAACACTTGCCCCCCAATCCCCCCTTCCCCAAAACACATCCCTAGCCGCGTCCTCAGAGCATGCGCAGACCAGCTGGCTGGTGTGTTTAGGGGCATATTCAATCTCTCCCTATCCCAGTCTGCTGTCCCCACAGGCTTCAAGATGGCCACCATTGTTCCTGTACCCAGAAAGGCAAAGGTAACTGAACTTAATGACTATCACCTCGTAGCACTCACCTCTGTCATCATGAAGTGCTTTGAGAGACTAGTCAAGGATCATATCACCTCTACCTTACCTGCCACCCTAGACTCAATTTGCTTACCACCTCAATAGATCTACAGACGATGCAATTGCTATCACTCTGCACACTGCCATATCCCATCTGGACAAGAGGAATACCTATGTAAGAATGCTGTTTATTGACTATAGCTTAGCATTCAATACCATAGTACCCTCCAAGCTCATCATTGTGCTCGAGGCCCTGGGTCAGAACCCCGCCCTGTGCAACTGGGTCCTGGAGTTCCTGACGCCCCCCCCAGGTGGTGAAGGTAGGATACATCACCTCCACTCCGCTGATCCTCAATACTGGGGACCCACGAGGGTGTCTGCTCAGAACCCTCCTGTACTCCCTGTACACCCATGACTGTGTGGCCAAGCATGCCTCCAACTCAATCATCAAGTTTGCAGGCAACACAACAGTAGTAGGCTTGATATACAACGATGAGGAGACAGCCTACAGGGAGGAGGTTAGGGCTCTCGGAGTGTGGTGCCTGGAAAACAACCTCCCACTCAACGTCAACAAAACAAAGGAGATGATCGTGGACTTCAGGAAACAGCAGAGAGTGCACCCCTCTATCTACATAGACAGGATCAGAGTGGAGAAGGTGGAAGGTTCCTTGGCGTACACATCACTGACAAACTGAAATGGACCACCCACACAGACAGTGTGGTGAAGAATGCGCAACAGAGCCTCTTCAACCTCAAGAGGCTAAAGAAATGTGGCTTGTCACCTAAAACCCTCACAAACGTTTACAGATACACAATTGAAAGCATCCTGTCGGGCTGCATCACCGCCTGGCACGGCAACTGCACCGTCTGCAACCGCAAGGCTCTCCAAAGGGGAGAATCTGCCCAACGCATTACCAAGGGCAAACTACCCTCCCTCCAGAACACCTACAGCACCCGATGTCACAGGAAGGCCAAAAATATCATCAAGGACATCGACCACCCGAGCCACTGCCTGTTCACCCCACTATCATCCAGAAGGCAGGGCCAGTACAGGTGCATCAAAGCTGGGACCGAGAGACTGATAAACAGCTTTCATCTCAAGGCCATCTAACTGTTAAACAGCCATCACTAGTACATTAGAGGCATAGACTAGAGGCATAAACTAGAAATCACTGGCCACTTTAAGGAATGGAACACTCATCCCTTTAAAAATGTTTACATATTTGGCATTACTCATCTCATATGTATAATACATATATATGTATATACTGTATTCTATACTATTCTACGGTATCTTAGTCACTTAATAATGTTTACATATCATGCATTACTCATCTCATATGTATATTCTGTATTCTATACTATTCTATGGTATCTTAGTCACTTAATATTTACATATCTGGCATTACTCATCTTACATGTACTGTATATACTGTTTTCTATACTATTCTACTGTATCTTAGTCCGTTCCGCTCTGACTTCGCTCGTCCATATGTATATAGTCTTAATTCATTACTACTTAGATTTGAGTGTATTGGGTATATGTTGTGTAATTTGTTAGATATTACTTGTTAGATATTACTGCACTGTCAGAGCTAGAAGCACAAGCATTTCGCTGCACCCGCAATAACATCTGCTAACCACGTGTATGTGACCAATAAAATGTTTTATATATATATATATATATATATTTTTTTTTAATGGAAAAATATGGACTTAAATTGTGCTGTACTGTATTATACTCATGCTAACATTTATTATTCTATTCTACTGACATTAACCTGACATTTACTTTGTTTGTGTTCTTATCTTTTATTATTTATTATTGTTGTTGTTGCATTGTCGAGAAGGAACCTGCAAGTAGGAATTTTGTTGGATGATGTATACTATGCGCACAGTTGGGTAGGTTACTTTCTAAATGTAATCTGTTACAGTTACTAGTTACCTGTCCAAAATTGTAATCGGTAACTTTTGGATTACCCAAACTCAGTAACGTAATCTGATTACATTCAGTTACTTTTAGATTACTTTCCCCTTATGAGGCATTAGAAGACAAAAATGTATGTTACCAATTGAACTACATCTATTTCAGGATAAATCAATGTTGAAGTTTACATATCTGGCCGTATATGGATGTTAAATTTTACTTTATGGGTTGGTTAAGTAGGCTTCTTCTAACTCATCGCTTTCTATTGCATATAATAATATGATTAAATTATATCTTTACATGAATCTATATATACTTTAGAAATCCAAAAATGGATGTAGCTACTACAGATTGCTCCTTTAAGTCTATCAAAAGTGTGCAAGTTCGAGCATGTAACTAAATGAGAGAGCAGCAGTGTGATTCACATCAATGCGCTATGTAGATATCAATAAGAAGTGATCCGTATCGCCGCTGCTCTCATCCATCAAGCGTTTATTCAAATTGGATCATCTTTGGATGTTGACAGCAGTCACACCATTGGAAGAAATAGCTTGGACTGTAGCCTTCAAAAACATATTCCTGCTCTTTTCCCGCGATCCATCAAATACATTTGCTGTTTAATCATAGTGGTCTCTGACTTGTGGTCAGACACGCTCAGGTGGAACAAACTTAAATGTGCGCTTTTTTTCAATGCTGATTTGAATGTCTGTCATTGAGAAAACAGAGAAGTGTCAAATGTTTTTTTTCGCAAACATCCTTTCTGAATTTAAAAAAATAATCCTCGAAGTAAATCATCTAGTTTTTCAAACGTATCTGTAATCTGATTACAATAGTTTTGCTGGTAACGTGACGGATTACAGTTACCGTTTTTATGTAGTCCCTTATATGTAGCGGATTGTAATCCGTTACTCCCCAACCCTGACTGTGTGTATCCTGTACGTATGACTAAAATACCACATCAAACGGAAATTTGATCTTGAAACGTGAACATTTTAGAAATAGGCGGGGTTTATGACATTGTGGGTGTGGTAACTAGGGACAACCGTCTTATGGAAGTGACGTCAAGGTGTCATCATGTAAAGATGGCGACTCATCACAGGCAGAATGCTGCTGGGCGGAGAAAAGTGCAGGTAAATCACTAATGTATCTATCTTGTCATGCAGTTGCGTGCAGAGTAAAGATTTTTCAATTCGCATTATTACGCGATACTTATCCGTGGAAATGTATCTCTTGCCTGCTCGTCCGTGGATGTCTTTGAACCCTCAACGTGTGGCGGGCAAGTGCCGCCGGTCACTCCTCACTCGGCTCTGGCATTACTAGCAGAGAGTTAGCTAGTTTAGCTTGCTGCTACTCAATACATTCTGCGGCCCGCTGCAAATGACTCAATTCGTTTGACGGAGACCGTGTCTCGTGTTTAATGGGTTGTCAAGGGATTTGCATGTGAACGTGCGGGGTTGTTATTTCAGGTAACTAGAGACTTTGAAGATTTACCCCGCGCCCACCCTCACGAGCTAGCTGGTTAGCTAGAAAATCACATCCCCTTTAGCAAGCTAGCTATGTGGTATACAAACAGTCGGATGGTGCAATTATCTTTGTCCGATTACAATTGCATAGCCTTAATCCTATGCAATTGCTCGACGTCAGCAAACTGCTGTCACACACACATGCTTTACGAATGATGGCATGCAGTATGTTCAATAAGTTCGTGTTCTTGTCCTCTAATGCAATATGATTTACTCTGTATCCATTCAATAATGTTAGTTTGTATGTACATTGCCTTCAAAGTATTCACCCATTGACGTTAAACTTGTTTTGTTATTACAAATTGGGATTAACATGGATTTAGTTGTTGTCAAAGTGGATGAAAAATTGTATTTAAAAAAATATTAATGTAATATATTTATTACATAAGTATTCAACCCCCTGAGTCAATACATGTTAGAATCACCTTTGGCAGCTGTGAGTCTTTCTGGGTAAGTCTTTAAGTGTTACACACCTGGATTGTACACACCTGGATTGTACACTATTTCCCTGTTTTTTTACTCTTCAAGCTCTGTCAAGTTGGTTGTTTATCATTGCTAGTCAGCCATTTTCATGTCTTGCCATAGATTTTTCAAGTGGATTTATGTCAACTGTAACTAGGCAACTCAGGAACATTCAATGTTGTCTTGGTAAGCAACTTGAGTGTATATTTGGCTTTGTTTTAGGTTATTGTCCAGCTGAAAGGTTAATTTGACTGTCTGTTGAGAACCAGACTGAACCAGGTTTTCCTCTAGGATTATGTCCATTTTCTATTCTGAAAAACTCACTAGTCCAGTACATTACCAGTGTTTACAAGCCATTTGACACTTGATTAGTTTCAGCAAGTGCCTACATGTTGTTATAAAATGAACAAAAATATAAATGCAACGTGTGAAGTGTTGGTCCCATGAATCATGAGGTGAAATAAAAGATCCAAGTTTTCCATATGCACAAAAAGCTTATTTCTCTAAAGTTGTGCACAAATTTGTTTACATCTGTGTTAGTGAGCATTTATCCTTTGCCAAGACAATCCATCCACCTGACAGGTGTGGTATATCAAGAAGCTGATTAAACAGCATGATCATTTCTCAGGTGCACCTTGTGCTGGGGACAATAAAAGGCCACTCTAAAATGTGCAGTTTTGTCAACACAATGCCACAGATGTCTCAAGTTCTGAGGGAGCGTGCAATTGGCATGCTGACTGCAGGAATGTCAACCAGAGCAGTTGCCAGAATTTAATGTTCATTTATCTACCGTAAGCCACCTCCAACATTGTTTTAGAGAATTTGCAGTATGTCCAACTGGCCTCAATTGCAGACCATGTGTAACCATGCCAGCCCAGGACCTCCACATCAAATTTTATTGGTCACATACACATGGTTAGCAGATGCTAATGCGAGTGTAGCGAAATGCTTGTGCAAATCAAATCAATCCCAGAACAGCAAAGTACATTGTGAAGATGCTGGAGGAAACGGGGACAAAAGTATCTATATCCACAGTGAAACTAGTCCTATATTGACATAACCTGAAAGGCCGCTTAGCAAGGAAGAAGCCACTGCTCCAAAACCGCCATTAAAAGCCAGACTACGGTTTGCAACTGCACATGGGGACAAAGATGGTACTTTTTGGAGAAATGTCCTCTGGTCTGATGAAACAAAAATAGAACTGTTTGGCCATAATGACCATTATGTTTGTGGGAAAAGGGGGAGGCTTGCAAGCTGAAGAACACCATCCCAACCATGAAGCACGGGGGTGGTAGCATCAGGTTATGGGGCTGCTTTGCTGCAGGAGGGACTGGTGCACTTCACAAATTAGCATCATGAGAAAGGAAAATAATGTGGATGCATTGAAGCAACATCAGTCAGGAAGTTAAAGCTTGGTCGCAAATGGGTTTTCCAAATGAACAATGACCCCAAGCATACTTCCATAGTTGTGGCAAAATGGCTTAAGGACAACAAAGTCAAGGTATTGGAGTGGCCATCACAAAGCCCTGACCTCAATCCTACGGTAAAAGTGCAATATGTGTCATGTAAAAAAAGCTAACGTTTAAGTTCCTTGCTCAGAACATATGAAAGCTGGTTGTTCAATATTCCCAGTTAAGAAGTTTTAGGTTGTAGTTAGTATAGGAATTATGACGCGTCGACTATTTTTTTCTATACCATTTGTATTTCGTATACCTTTGACTATTGGATGTTCTAATAGGCACTTTAGTGTTGCCAGCCTAATCTCAGGAGTTGATAGGCTTGAAGTCATGAACAGAGCTGTGCTTCAAGCATTGCCAAGATCTGCTGACAAATGCAGGAAAGTTTGAATGAATGCTTACGAGCCTGCTGCTGACTGAGCGGCAGTAGGCAGACTGCTCTATCAAATCATAGACTTAATTATAATATAGTAAACACACACATGAGCCTTCGTAAACCAAATCCGTAAACTATCATTTAAAAAACAAAACGTTTATTCTTTCAGTGAAATATGGAACTGTTCCGTATTTTATTGAACGGGTGGCAACCCTAAGTCTAAATATTGCTCTTACATTGCACAACCTTCAATGTTATGTCATAATTATGTCAAATTAGTTCGCAACGAGCCAGGCGGCCCAAACTGTTGCATATACCCTGACTCTGTGTGCGTGCAATGAACACGAGAAGTGACACAATTTCCCTAGTTATTATTGCCTTCTAACCTTAATTTCTTTTAACTAAATACTTCTCAACCTGCGTATCTACTTCTGTGTATTGATTTTAAGAAAGGCATTGATGTTTATGGTTAGGTACATTGGTGCAACGATTGGGCATTTGTTAAATTATCATTTATTTGGCAAAGTAGGCTGTGATTCAATGATAAATTAGCAGGCACTGCATTGATTATATGCAACGCAGGACAAGCTAGTTGACCTAGTAATATCATCAACCATTTGTAGTTAGTTTTTTTTTTTTTTAATAAGAAGTTTAATGCTAGCTAGCAACTTTCCTTGGCTCCTTGCTGCACTCGCGTAACAGGTGGTCAGCCTGCCACGCAGTTCCCTCGTGGGATGCAATGTAATCGGGGTCCAAAATTGGCAATTACCGATTGTTATGAAAACTTGAAATCGGCCCTAATTAATCGGCCATGCCGATTATTCGGTCGCCCTCTAATGTATACAAAATTCCTGGAAGCTGAAAATGTCCCAGTTCTTCCATGGCCTGCATACTCGCCAGACATGCCACCCATTGAGCATATTTGGGATGGCCTGGATCAACGTGTACGACAGCGTGTTCCAATTCCCGCCGATATCCATAGACTTCGCACAGCCATTGAAGAGGAGTGGGATAACATTCCACAGGCCACAATCAACAGCCTGATCAACTCTATTGGAAGGAGATGTGTCGCAGCCCAAACCGATGCATGAGGCCAGATACTGACTGGTTTTCTGATCCACGCCCCTACCTTTCTTAAGGTATCTGTGACCAACCGATGCATGTTTTCCCATTCATGTGAAATCCATAGATTAGGGCCTAATGTATTTAAATCGACTGATTTCCTTATATGAACTGTAACTCAGTAAAAATCAATGTCAAGGATTCACCAGAAACAATCCCAATCCATCTTCATTTTGTTATGTGGTTCAAATTGCACTCATATCCAATTCTCTGTGCAGGTGTCCTATGTGATTAGGGATGAGGTGGAGAAGTATAACCGCAATGGGGTGAACGCCCTGCAGCTCGACCCGGCATTGAACCGCCTCTTCACAGCTGGCCGAGACTCCATCATTAGGATATGGAGCGTCAACCAGCACAAGGTAACCTGTCCGTCACCTACACACTTAACCTGGCAGGATGCCATCCTATCTTGACCCTTTGAACGCTTTTACTCTAGGCCACACTGTGATAGTTTCCGCTAAATAACACAGCCACAAAGTCAGATTCCACAGCCATAAAGTCTAAATTTGTTGATTGCTTGCATCCTATCACTTTTAAACTGTATTGGAGGAGAGGCTCCAAGGTCCCGGCCCTTTGACTTTCTTCTCCAATATGGGGGAGATGTGAGGTGTCAAGTAAAGAGAAATTGAGAAAGAGCTGATATGTCAGATGTATAGATGTACAGACCAATATCCATGGTCAATGTTCGAATGAAAAGCGCCAAGCTTTTTGTTGTGCTGTTATTGTAATTGATTGTCATAGAATACTTGCATAAACCCACTGATATTGCAGCATAAGTCTTATTTATTGCAGCAGGACCCGTACATTGCATCGATGGAACACCACACGGACTGGGTCAATGACATCGTCCTCTGTTGCAATGGGAAGACATGTGAGTGTGATGTTAAGCCAGAGTTTAAGTTCTCTGAGAACAGTGTCGGACAGAGCCCTACCCCATCAGAGTGGATAGCCTGTATTTTTTATTATTAAAGAATGATCACTGAAACACAACTACATTTTAGGACATATCCATCACATGCAAATTGGAAACTGTTTTATGAATATTTGCTTGTACAGTGCCTACAGAATGGATTCACACCCCTTGACTTTCCACATTTCTTTTGTTACAAAGTGGGATTTAAATGGATCTAATTATCATTTTTTTGTCAATGATCTACACAAAATACTCTGTCAAAGTAGAAGAAAAAAATCAATAATATATTTTTGATGAAAAGTATTCAACCCCCTGAGTCAATACATGTTAGAATCACTTTGGCAGCGATTACAGCTGTCAGTCTTTCTGGGTAAGTCTCTTAAGAGCGTTGCAAACCTGTATTGTACAATATTTGCCAGTTATTTTTATTTTTTTACTCTTCAAGCTCTGTCGAGTTGGTTGTTGATCATTGCCATTTTCAAGTTTTGCCATAGATTTTCAAGCCAATTAAAGTAAACTGTAACTAGGCCACTCAGGAACATTCAATGTGGTATTGGTAAGCAGCTCTAGTTCAATGTGGTATTGGTAAGCACTCTAGTTCAATGTGAACATCTCAATGTGGTATTGGTAAGCAGTTCAATGTGGTATTGGTAAGCAGCTCTAGTTCAATGTGGTATTGGTAAGCAGCTCTAGTTCAATGTGGTATTGGTAAGCAGCTCTAGTTCAATGTGGTATTGGTAAGCAGCTCTAGTTCAATGTGGTATTGGTAAGCAGCTCTAGTTCAATGTGGTATTGGTAAGCAGCTCTAGTGTATATTTAGCCTTGAGTTTTAGGTTATTGTCCTGCTAAACGGTGGATTTTTGTCTCCCAGTGTCTGTTGGAAAGCAGACTGAACCAGGTTTTCCTCTAGGACTTTGCCTATGCAAAGTCCTTGTCCTAAGAAACTCCCTAGTCCTTGCCGGTGACAAGTATACCCTTAACATGATGCTGCCACCACCGTGTTTGAAAATATGAAGAATGGTACTCAGTGACGTGTTTTCCCCAAACTAAAAGCTCAGTTCTTTTTGCAGTATTATTTTAGTGCCTTATTGCAAACAGGATGCATGTTTTGTAATATGTTTTTATTCTGTACAGGCTTCCTTTTCACTCAGTCATTTATACTGAACAAAAATATAAATGGAACATGTAAGTGTTGGTTTCATGAAGTTAAATAAAAGATCCCCCAATTTTTTTATTTTTTTTTTTTACATCAGCACAAAAAGCTTATTTCTCTAAAATGTTGTACACAAATTTGTTAACATTCCTGTTAGTGAGCATTTCTCTTTTGTCAAGAAAATCCATCCAGGTTTAGCATATCAAGAAGCTGAATAAACTTCATAATCATTGCACATGTGCACCTTGTGCTTAGGACAATAAACGGCAACTCTAAAATGTTTTGTCACACAACACAATGCCACAGTTGTCTCAAGTTGGGGGAGCTTGCAATTGGCATGTTGACTGCAGAAATGTCCGCCAGAGAATTTAATGTTTATCTACCATAAGCCGCCTCCAACATCGTTTTAGAGAATTTGGCAGTACGTCCAACCAGCCTCACTACCGCAGACCATGTGTAACCACGCCAGCCCAGGACCTCCACATCTAACTTCTTCACCTGTGGGATTGTCTGAGACCAGCCACCCGGGCAGCTGATGAAACTGAAGAGTATTTCTGTCTGAAATAAAGCCCTTTTTGTGGGGATAAAACTAATTCTGATTGGCTCCGCCTGGCTCCCCAGTGGTTGGCCTTGCACCATCCAAAGTGTCATAACTTCCCCACGATCAAAGGGATATTCAATGTCTGCTTTTTTTTTGGACCCATCTACCAATGGGTGCCCTTTGCGAGGCATTGGAAAACCTCACTGGTGTGTGTAGTTGAATCTGTGTTTAAAATTAACTGCTTGACTGAGGGTCCCATGTAATTATGTGTGGGTACAGCGATGGGGTATTCATTCAAAAATCCTAAAGTTATTCCGGCTTGCCATAACGGAGGTTGAATACTTATTGACTCAAGACATTCCAACTTTTTATTTTTAATTAATTTATGAGAACATCGTTCCACTTTGAAATCTAAATGTAATCAAATTTAGGTTGTAACACAACAAAATGTGAAAGTCAGGTGGTGTGAATACTTCCTGTCGGCACTGTATATATTTAGAATGTTTTGCAGTCTGGTACAGTTAAGCCTGCAAGCCATTTTTATAAATAAGTTGTAAAGCCATATTACCTTTTCCTATTGATGCTGTGTCTGAATCATCTCACTCTGTATTCCAGTGATATCTGCTTCCTCAGACACCACAGTGAAAGTCTGGAATGCGCATAAGGGATTCTGCATGTCCACATTGCGAACACACAAGGTAAGCAATACCATACTGATAGCTCCAAAATAGCACACCTCTAATCCCATTTCAAGTGGCATCACAAAGGCCTGAATGCGATCTTAAGAATAGTACCCAGTGTTCATACATCTTCGTTTTGAGATCAATGCATATTTAAAGCAAAAGTTACGATGCAGCTGAAGAGAAATAAAGTATTACATTTAGCATGCACATTTCAAGATCTGTGCTTTAGCCTAATCGGAACCAAAATGTAATTTTAAAAGCACAGAGACTTGGCATCAAACCCTATGGTTTTGTCTGTACAGGACTATGTCAAAGCCTTAGCCTATGCCAAGGACAAGGAGTTGGTGGCCTCAGCGGGGCTGGACAGACAGATCTTCCTATGGGACGTCAACACACTAACAGCACTGACTGCCTCCAATAACACTGTCACCAGTGAGTATGCTCTCTCATCTGGATCACGTTCATTCAGCACCAAACTGGAAAAAAAAGTACTAACCGGGGGAGGGATTACCTGGACTGTTAATTTAATTTTCTTCTTCCAAATGTTTTCTGTTGCATGCCCTAATGAACATAACTCAGCTACCATGTCATAGGCACACCCTGGACTGAGTATTTTAAATGTTCACTGGACTACTTGGAATGTACTGTACAGATATAGATAGATGTACTGTATGTCTGGAGGAATCGCTCATTGAAGACGATATCTGTTCGAATGCTCATACGAACCTCACTAACCTACTATTTGTGATGTAAATTGAGTATGTACTAGGCTTATTGGATATAGTTAGTATGCCAAAAGTTTCCAGATGTTGTACTACATTCACCAAAATACGAAGCATACAAGCAGTAGACACTATTTCCGTGCATAATGCAGTTCTTCGTAAATGGGCGTGGCTTCACAACATTTTCAGATTTGACGATGCAGCCGAAGTCTGACGAGAGCGGATACAAATGAATTGCTTTAACTAATTATGACATGTTAAGACCATGTTGATCAGTAAAGTAATGCCTTTTCAAATAACTTGCGTTACACCTTATGTTGGTGTAGTTGCTTGTATGTACCGTTATGTTAGCTAGCTACCTAAAGGTCGTTGGCTACTAATAGATCAAACTTGCAGTATATTAACTATATAACTACCCAACGTTTATTGACTTGATTAGTTACGTCATTCTTCAGTTAGCTAAGTGGTATAGTTGTTGTGCGTTCTCAATGGACATTGTTAATGAAGTTGTAAGATGTCTAGCTAGTATATATGCATTAAGTATGTAGTATGTTAGTATAGGTATTCGAACACAGCTAATGTCCTCAAGTACACATCAATTTGAATGATGGCCATGGGTATCTTTACGGGTCTTTAAGTGCCACTGACTAACCAGAAGTCTGTTGAGACAGACCTGAGTGTTGTAACTATGCTGTTGTCGTCTCCCAGCCTCCTCACTGAGTGGGAACAAAGACTCCATCTACAGTCTGGCTATGAATCAGATGGGCACCGTCATTGTGTCAGGGTCCACTGAAAAGGTGGGTTCTTAAATCACATTTGTATTGATATATTCTTAATGTTTCCAGTGGTGTGATGACATTTGTTATAATACTTCCAGCTAACTGAAGCTGATTTATTTTACTGCCATTTTCTAAAGTGAGATTTGTTTAATTTTATCTCAATATCAAATCATTTATGGGTAACAATTAAGTACCTTTACTGTGATTGTTTAATTAAAATGGTCAAAAACGAAAATAGGTTCTTAGCAAACAGCAATTTCTGGGAGTGGTCTGAGTGGGGAGGGGAAAACTAGCTGTTATTGGCTGAGAGGTTTGGAACTCTTTTTCTCATTGGTCTATTAACTGAATTACTGCCAGTTTTTGTTGGTGGGACACACCATGAACGAGTTTGCCACCAAGAAAAATGTAAACCTCTGCGTGTAAGAGTTCCACCAACAAAATCCTGAAACTATATTTTTGTAATTTTTTTTTTTTTTTGGTTTGGCAATTCAAAATTAACTTTTTTTTCCATATACCTCATAAAGAGTGAATGTGCCCTTTTAAAGGTACTGAGAGTTTGGGATCCTCGAACCTGTGCCAAACTGATGAAGTTGAAAGGCCACACTGACAATGTCAAATCATTACTGCTAAACAGGGATGGCACTCAGGTAAGGATGTCCCTTAAAAATCGAATCTTGTCCCTCACCTTTAAAAATGTCAGCCACTGGTACTCTTTTGTGGAAGTCTTTATTTTTCATATAGGGACAAAGAGGACTACATTTAAAAAAAAATACAATTTGGAGGATTTCTGGAATCAGCAGGGAATGAACGAGGGATGCCTCCAACCTGAAATTTTCAACTGGGATTTTGCCTTCCTAATGTTACAGCTCTCTTTTTCCGCCCAGTGTCTCTCGGGCAGCTCAGACGGGACTATCCGGTTGTGGTCGCTGGGGCAGCAGCGGTGCATCGCCACCTACCGGGTGCACGATGAGGGCGTATGGGCCCTACAGGTCAACGAGGCCTTCACGCATGTCTACTCTGGTGGCCGTGACCGCAAGATCTACTGCACTGACCTGAGGAACCCAGAGCTCCGTATGCTCATCTGTGAGGAGAAGGCCCCTGTCCTCAAGGTGAGAGGGGTGTGGTTACTGGGATACTCTGAGCAGAGGGCATACTGGGAAATGTAGTTGCAACATCTGTAACTTGTAGATATTAGGCCTGGATGTTTATTGGACTTAGGTATTTTGAGCCATATACAATCCAATCATAATGTTAGTGTTTTTTCTTATCTCAGCCTTAAAGGCCCAGTGCTGTCAAAAAATGTATTTTCCTGTGTGTTATATATATTTACACACTATGAGGTTGGAATAATACTGTGCAATTGTGAAAGTGATGATAATGCCCTGTTAGTGTAAGAGATGTTTGAAAATACCACCTGAAATTTCAGCCTGTTTTGGTAGGATGGAGTTTTGGCCTGCCGGGTGACATCACCAAAATTCTTGCTTGAGAAATCGCTCTTTGCTAAGAAGCTATTTTTCTTTCTATTTTACAGTTGTAATTTTAAACAAACATAGTAAGGTACTAAATTGTTACCAAGAAATGATTTTATATTGAGATAAAACTGGCTGCATTTGGCCTTTTAAGTGAAGGCTGCTCTGTCTCTCCCTGGTTCAGATGGAGCTGGACCGCTCAGCTGACCCCCCCACGGCCCTCTGGGTCTCCACCACCAAGTCCACCGTCAACAAATGGGTAAGCATCATAGCTGGAGTGGAACAGGGGTTTTATATGAGTAACTGATATGTTAATATTACATGGAAGTAGAATTAAACTGGATATAACACAGTAGAAACAAAGAATTCCGTATAGCCTGTGTGTCTCTTCTAAGATAACCTTGTGTCTGTATACTTTTAATGCAATGTTCACTCCCTGATTTTAATGTTTCCTGTCATGATTCATTGAAGTCTCTGAAGGGCATTCACAATTTCCGAGCATCTGGAGATTACGACAACGACTGCACTACTCCCCTGACGCCTCTCTGCACACAGCCCGAGCAGGTTGTTAAAGGTAAACATTTAACTTCATAAGTTTGTATCTTTTGTATTGCAAATTCTGGTATTTAGAATGTAATAGATATTGTACACTGAGTGTACAAAACATTATGAACACCTGCTCTTTCTGACCTGGTGAATCCAGGTGAAAGCTATGATCCGTTATTGACTTGTTAAATCCACTTCAGTCAGTGTAGAGGAGACGGGTTAAAGAAGGATTTTTAAGCTTTGAAGCAATTGAGACATGGATTGTCTGTCTGCCGTTCAGAGGGTGAAGGCAAGAAGGCAAAATATTTCAGTGCCTTTGAACGGGGAAAGGTAGTATGTGCCAGGTGCTGTAGTTTGTGGCAAGAACTGCAACGCTGCTGGGTTTTTCACGCTCAACCGTTTCCCATGTGTATCAAGAACGATCCACGACCCAAAGGACATCATGACACAACTGTGGGAAGCATTGGGGTCAACATGGGCCAACATCCCTGTGGAATGCATTTGACACCTTGTAGCGTCCATGCCCCGACGAATTGAGGCCATTCTGAGGGCAAACGGGGGGGTGCAATTCAATATTAGGAGGGTGTTCTTAATGTTTTGTACACTGTACGCTCTAGGCATAAATGGGTGTCATGTGTATTTCTGTCCACTAGGCGGAGCCAGCATTATTCAGTGCCACATTCTGAATGACAAGAGACATATACTAACCAAAGATACCAACAACAACGTTGCATACTGGGATATTTTAAAGGTGCGTGCCCATTGCCTTCTGTGTTTTACATTTGGGTTTTCTGCCATCTTCCGTCTCTCTGCCATCTCTTCGTTTGCCATATTTTTTGATTGAATACCTCTTGTCCTCATTCAGGCGTGTAAAGGGGAAGACCTGGGAAAGATGGAGTTCGACGAAGAGATTAAAAAGAGGTTTAAAATGGTGTATGTGCCAAACTGGTTCTCTGTGGATCTTAAGACTGGGGTAAGATGATCCTGCCTTCTTTTTTTGCTTTGGACAGTAATAGCAAATGTAGGACAGTGATTTGCCTTAATTTTAATGCACATATTCCGTTGGGTAGATGTTGACCATCACGCTGGATGAGAGTGACTGCTTTGCTGCGTGGGTGTCGGCCAAGGATGCAGGCTTCTCCAGTCCTGACGGGGCTGATCCCAAATGTGAGCGCTTTTAAAATAAAATGTACTGCCATGCAAAATCAAGTGGACTTTTTCCCACACAAAGTGAATATGGTCCCATATGTGCAGTACCGTCGGTATAGAGTTGTCTTCTCTTCTAGTGAACCTGGGTGGACTGCTGCTGCAGGCCTTACTGGAGTATTGGCCCCGGACACACGTCAACCCTATGGATGAAGAAACTGAGATGAACCACGGTGCGCTGTTACACACACACACACACACACACACTTGCAAAAAAGGCATTTCAATGTACTTGTGCATGTGACATTAACACTTGAAAAACACACTTACACCTACTACTGTAGTAATATGTATATAATAATAATATAAAGTAAAATGCAGGCAGCCTTTGATATTCTTCTGACGTTATTGAGTTGAATTAAATCTATCAGTGATAGTCCATGTTCTGAGGGTGTGTGTGTGTCTGTCTTCAGTGAACGGGGAGCATGAGAGCAGGATACAGAAAGGTAACGGCTACTTCCATGTTCCCCCTCACACGCCAGTCATCTTTGGAGAGGCAGGGGGAAGGACCCTGTTCAGGTAAAATACACAGCGTTACTTAGAATACTTGAAATATGAACATTTTCCATCCGTGCTGCTGTTGAAGTCTGTGCTAAACCGCCCTGTCACAGTCAGACATGGTTGGAAATAGTACTGGTTTTCGTTGAAATACTGTACCTAAGCGGCACTCAATCAAGCTTTTGCCAGTGTAACGGAACCAATGGAATAGTCCAAGAAGTGCAAACCCCACCCACCCGGCCCTCTCTTTCTCCAGGTTGTTGTGTCGAGACTCGGGTGGTGAAACTGAGTCCATGTTGCTCAACGAGACCGTGCCACAGTGGGTCATCGACATTACCGTGGATGTGAGCTCTCAACCTATTATTAATGATAAATATAATACATGTACAGTCCCAGTCAAAAGTTGACACACCTCCTCATTCAAGGGTTTTTCTTTTATTTGTACTATTTTCTACATTGTACAATAACAGTGAAGACCTCAAAACTATGAATTAACACATATGGAATTATGTAGTAACCAAAAAAGTGTTAAACATATCAAAATATATTTAAAATTATTCAAAGTAGCCACCTGTTGCCTTGATGACAGCTTTGCACACTCCTCTGTGACTGGTACTGTCTATATCTTCTAACATTACAGTATTATAGCTAATTGTGTATTGTTGATACAATATGGTTCTCATGTTTGATTCTTCCCTGTGATTTAGAAAAATATGCCCAAATTCAACAAAATCCCATTCTACCTCCAGCCTCATTCTTCCTCTGGTGCAAAAACCTTAAAGAAGTAAGTACAACATTTTAAACCGACAATCTGTTTTTCTGTTCCTATTATTGTTCTTTGTTCATCCTTCCCTGCGAAACACATTTTCCTAATGGTATCATTCACTTGAACTATTTCTCACCGTTCAATGTTCTAAGCTTGCAGTTATGTTCCAACGTTGTGGTTCTTCCGTAGGGACCGTCTGTCGGCCAGCGACATGCTCCAGGTGAGGAAGGTGATGGAACACGTATATGAGAAGATCATAAACCTGGACAACGAGTCTCAGACAGGGGCCTCGGGGAACAACGACAAGCCCAGCGAGCAGCAGAAGGAGGAGGAGGACGTGGCCGTGCTGGCCGAGGAAAAGATTGAGCTGCTCTGTCAGGATCAGGTACTGTACAAAAACCCTACCTCTTCAAAGAGTATCTTAAACAAACCCCCCCCCCCCTTTTCTAGCTCTGACTTTGCTGATAGCTACTTTGTTGAGGAAAAGTGTACTTTCTATGCCTGTGATATATAGTTGTCCCACCTAGCTATTTTCAGATGAAAACACTAACTGTAAGTCCACTCTGAATCTGCTGAATGACTAAAATGTATTAATATATGTTCTCACTTTTCGTTGTCTGTAGGTATTGGATCCCAACATGGACCTGCGGACGGTCAAGCATTTTATCTGGAAGAGTGGTGGAGACCTAACCCTTCACTATCGGCAGAAGTCCACGTGAGGTCACCGGTGTCATCTTGTGCTATCCTGACCACCACCATCTCCTTCTTCTGGAACCAAACATGGACTGTTCAAACTCATCCAACCAGATCCATGTGTTAGTAACACAAACCTGTGCTCAACGACTCCTTGTTAGAGCCTTATAACCCCTCAGAAAGCATTTGTTTGGTCCGTAGCCAGAGTGTCACACAATAATCACTATTCTCCAATCAGCCAGAACACACAAGGAGAAAGGAGGGTAACTATTGTTACTGTGTACAGTGAATGGACTGAAGACATTTCCAGGGCATTTTAAGGTTCTTTGTCATTTAGGTTTTATTTTATGACGTTTCCTTGCCTCCTTTTTGTTATTATTTTTTCCTTTTTTGTAAGTAAGATTTTTATTGACATGCCCATCTTCCGAGAGAGAAGGCGTGACAACCAGCTTGAGAAAGTCACTATGCTTGGGGGTTCACTTTGTGACATGAGTATGTTTTTAGTTTTTGTTGGGGTCCCCCCCTCCCATACATTCCTAGAACATGCTTGTTTCCGGCCACCTATCACCACCCTTCATCCTCGTCCATGGTTAGGAAAGGGTTTATTGAGGAACATTTTCTGGATAGTCAGGTGATCAAACCAATCAAAGACTTGACAGAATGTAAAGACATGACCATGTTTATTGTATGTCGTGTGATATTCCTCAGTTACCTCGGTTTGGCAACTGACTGATGTATTGAAAGCTGCTTTGCGAAGCTTCTCTCACCAAATGGACACACAAGTACACATTCCCCATACTATCTCTTTAGCGAACACTTAAATTACTGAACCTAGCTTTCTTCTTGTAAATAGACTGTCATATTTTATAAGCAACTTGGCACAAGTTGTACTTCTGATCATCAGGAACATTTATATTTACTTTTTGTTTTTTTAGCAAAACCTATGTTATTTTCAAAAGGGTGCTTTCTCATGTAAAAATATATATCATTAAAATCACATGTCAAGAAGCAACAGGTATGTACAATTTAAAGGACCCACTGAATCAGGATGTTTATAGGCTACTGTACTGTATTTGAGAGCAAAGCTAAATTGTTGTCATTGGCATTACCCATGACAGTCTGCTGCTAAATCGGCCTATATCCATTATACACTGACAAAGTTTATGGGGGGATATTCTTGAGGAAAGTGGAGGGATTCACAACTTTTTTTTTATGCCAATGAAATGAAGACTGTGCTCTCAAACTCCAACAATGTGAATTTCACAGTGTTATAGCAAATGTATTATAATAAAGAATTTATTTGATTTTAATCCTAAAGAAACTTTGGTTGTTGTATTATCTCTACATTAAAAGCTACTAAAGAATTATATGCCTCTGTATCCACAACCGCTTATGCTCTGAAGTGCTGATTGTAACTTAATATATACTGTGGGTGCATAAGCTCATAATAAATTAGCCAACATGACAATAACATGCTTTTGAATTTCAGAGGAAGATGAATTGCATTGATCCGAGACTTAAGATCAGAACTCACATTGCTGAATTCCAGGACACAAAAGGCTACCACTTGCAATGTGGAATATGATATTTGTCTTGGAATACAAATGTTGCTGGAAGCAGATGTGCAGTTGTCATGGTCTGAGATCTGTCAGCTATGGGTCTGTACATCTGCAAGTATGTGTAAGTGTTCAACTATACAGTATGTATGTGTGTGTGTGTATATATGTATATATATATATACAGTCATCCCTGAAGCTCTCTTAATCTATATCTCCAGATTGTTTCCAGAGAGCCCATCAGGGATCATCAACTAGAATCAGCCACTTGACGATTTATTTCTTGAACGGATGGTCAGGGGACCGGAACATAATTACAAATAATTTGTAGACTGCAAATTGACAGCAAGAAGCCCAAACAGATTTAATATTTGAAATTGGGGCCACGGCCGCCAGTTGGGGAACCCCGCATGGTTCGATCTGACCAATTATTTATATATACACTAGATGACAGACGGGGAGCTGTTTTGAAGCTAACATGGCTCCATCTTGGCACTCCCCCGTCAACGTAGAAAACGATTTTGGAAGGTATAGAAATGCGTTTTTTAACGTCTACATTTGTTTTTGCCATGTTTATTCTATTAAAGACACCGTAATAGGCTTGGGCGGTATACCGTATACCAGTGGTATTTGGAAAAAGCCACAGGAGGATTTTTCTATACTATAAATACCATCAAAACTATGAATTTTGAAGTTTTTCAATAAATGTTAATATTTTTTGCGACATTTTTAGTTATTACCTGCAATCAACTTGTGCAATACCCTAGAAGATTAAGAAGATTGCGTTTGACAGATTTCATCTGTCAAATTATTTTAAATTATTACGTTTACCGTAGTTCCCCAGAACAGTTGGGCCAGTCACGTGTTTGTTTGTAAATAGCACAATAAGAGAAAGCATGCAGGTGAGGCCATAGCGTTCCATATCTATCGACGAGTCTGTTGTGTGGCGTACGAGTTGATGAAATTACACTTGTATGCAATTCGATACTAAATGTTTTCCATCAGATATCTTATAATTGCTTTCTTCCAAAAGTCAAAGAGCTCTGGATGAGATATCTGTACAGCTGTCATTTGTTTGTGTGCTTTCTACTAGCGTTTAGTTTTTTTTTGTCTCCGTTCTTTTCCCATCTGGTCCGTGTAACGTTTACACATCACAACTTTGTTCATTTGCACAATTTCTCTCGTTTACCGTCGCTTATAACTTTCAACACTCACCGAAATTGACATTTGGTAGCTACTAGCTATGCTTGTATAACGTTATGAGCTGGATTTGCTTGTCTTCGCAATTAGTTTATGTTCGTTCTCGCTCGTTAGCCTTTAGCTAACATCATCTGTGATTTCGCTTTTAGTTAGTGATACATTGGTTAGCATTCTGGTGATAGAGGCCCAATTGGCTTTTCTTAAATTTTTAGCGCCCCTTATGTGCTTTGCTGGTAATACCATAAATCCCGGTATGACAATATGAACATCTGAATTCCGCCCAAGCCTACACCTTAATGCATACTTTTAAATGATTGTTTATTATTATTATTGATTATATATTATGTGAGATAAACAAAGATTTTAGTAAACTATTTTTGAAAGTTCTACTGTCCCCACTACAACAAACAATACAAAAAATACATTTAATTGAAATACTGTAGAATTCCATTTATTCCCACTCCTTCTGGGGTGTGGCAATATGGCCGATCGGTGGCTTCAAAGCCTCCCACTGGCCAATACATAGCATTTACAATCCAGGGTTTAAATACATCACTGTATTTGACCCTCCAGAAGATACTGCAGGCATCCCCATCAGGGACCCAGGCAGAGAAATCCCCGCCTGTCTCAGGTTGGATACTATACAGCCTTCTCTGTCCCTTCCAGGTCCACTCAGCAGCCATTTAAACCCCTTTGATGTTTATGTTATGTGAAGATGTCGCGATATACAGGGGACACTCTGACACGTTTGTTATCGCTGTTATCAAAACTGCAGGGCGGAAATCTCTGGGCACTCCCAACAAGTAGTGGTCCAAGCGGTAGAATTACAACAAAAACTAATCCGCTGAAAACTCCGCCCATCTTTCATTCCCTGTCGCGGACTGGCGGAATTTAAGATCACTCAATAGTAAACTGGTTACCATGGACTTTAGCTTGCCAGTCAGTATCCATGAGGACATTATTATTTTGTTGGAATGGTAGGTAATAGGAAGCTATCTCTATCAAGGTGGTATCGGAAATTAATTTAGGGAACAAGAAGGGAGTTTACAGGCTAATTATTTGAACAGTCAGCATCCGTGCACGTACAATGGCTCCAAGGAAGAATTTCAGAAATCAAGCCAAAAAAGGTTGGTACCCTTCCCAATGCTAATTAGCTAACAGCATAGCTCGTACGCTAAATTATTGTGCAAGTCTAGCTAGTTAAATATTTATTTGACAGTTATGCAACTGCACCACCACCAGGCAAAGAATAATGTATTTCATCATGTTCTTTCCTCGAGCCAATTGTGCAGAATCTATTTTGAAACGCTACAATGTAGCAACTATGTTACAATGATACAATGTAGCCCCGCTGCTAACGTTCACTGTTGTCCACTGTGTCAGCGGGTTAGTTAATGTCTTCACTACATTTAGAAGGGAGTTTATATGTTAAGCTATTTGTCCTCTGTTGTTGGTTTAGGCTTCGTGTTTCTCTCTTCTCAAATTATGATGAATGTGAATGATGCTATGTTGGCCTGTGGGGAATGGTCATCAAATTATTCCATATTCACAGTGCACACCATGCCATTCATCCAGACCATCCCTAGGCACATATCTGGTAAAAAAAAAACCTATCTAACTCTAACTGGATTTTGTGTCATTAAAGGGTTGCCTAACATTTTTCACACTAATAGCCTACTCCTCTTCAATTATCTTAGAATATGAGTGTCTTAAATGAGGACTGAGTCTAAACTAGTGAAAAGTGTCCTGTGTTGTGACTGGTGGATAATAGTTACTTATAACAAGGAACTGTCAATGCATGGATTTGAATTGTTTTCATTGCACAAACTGGCATAGTTTATAGCAAGTATTTCCCAATATAAGTGGGTTTCAATCAGAAGTGCAAAGACATGGGAAGTTGTCTGTCGCACTGCAGTGCATGTGATGCTACCATTAAAAAGTCAACATGCACTGTGATTGTAATATCTGATTGGAAGGCATAGCCTACTAATGCTTGGCCCTGTTTGCAGTGCTGTGCTGGTATTGGGAAAGAGACACTGAATCTACACTAGGGTGTCACAACTGCCAAGGCAACATCAACCACAGAAAAATGTTGCAGGTGTGCGTATGCCTGACAGTTGTTCATCTTCATGGTCCATGCCCTGTAACATCCTTTGTTAGACAGATTGTTGCCGAACTCTTTGGCTGCCATTTTATGGACCTACTACTCTGATGCACTCGCCTATTGAAAAAGAGGATGATGATTATTAGGTTAACACAAATTATGATTAGCCGTTAACATTTTTTATTATTATAAACACATGAAGATTAGCCAATGGCCTTAGGAAGTTGTTATTGTCTTCAGTCATGATGGCTGAAATACACTGAGTGTACAAAACATCAGGAACTCTTTCCATGACATAGACTAACCAGGTAAATCCAGGTGAAAGCTATGATAAATATACTTCAAATCAGTGTAGATAAAGGGGAGGAGACAGGTTAAAGAAGGATTTTTTTAAAGCTTTGAGACATGCATTGTGTATGTGTACCATTCAGAGGGTGAATGGGAAAGACAAAACATTGAAGTGCCTTTGAACAGGGTATGGTAGTAGGTGCCAGGCGCGTGTGTCAAGAGCTGCGATGCTGCTGTTTTTTTTATTTCTTCCATGCTCAACCGTTTCCCGTGTCTATCAAGAATAGTCCACTACCCAAAGGACATCCAGCAAACTTGACTCAACTGTGGGCATCATTGGAGTCAACATGGGACAGAATCCCATATACGCCTCTACAACCACAGCTAATTATGTCACTGAAACCCTTAACAAAGAGTTGCAGTCTGTTTTGGAATGGGTGGCCAGTAATCAAACTGGTCCTGAACATCTCTAAAACTAAGAGCATTGTACTTGGTACAAATCATTCCCTAAGTTCTAGAACTCAGCTGAATCTGGTAATGAATGGTGTGGCTGTTGAACAAGTTGAGGGGACTAAATTACTTGGCGTTACCTTAGATTGTGAACTGTCATGGTCAAAACTTATAGATTCAGTGGTTGTAAGGCTGGGGAGAGGTCTGTCTGTAATAAAGAGATGTTGTGCTTTTTTGACACCAAACTCCAAAAATCAAGTCCTGCAGGGTCTAGTTTGGTATTATCTTGATTATTATCCAGCCATGTGCAAGCAAAGACTTAGTGAACTGCAGCTGGCCCAGAACAGCTGGCCCTTCATTGTAATCAGAGGGCTAATATAAATACTATTCATGCCAGTCCTATTGGCTAAGAGTTGAGACTGACTGCATCACTGCTTTTTATAAGAACCACTATTGTGTTGAAAATCCCAAATTATTTACATAGTCAACTTCTAGGTTAAATGGTTGGAAGTTTGTAAGCTGATAAAACACTACTCCACCCATCTAGTGAGGAAGGTGGTAGTGCCCATATTGCACCAGAATGGGTGTGTCAGCCTAGTCATGAACTGCTCCTTTACACACTTTTACTGTACAACTATTTCTAAATGCTGTAGTGTAATGTGCTCAACTTCAAGAGAATTTCAATCTCTGCACCAGATCTTCACTAAAGACCAACTGACAGGCAACTGTCATGTTTTCTGTGTTTGGACAAGTGTCAACTCTGCTGCAATGTCTTTGTGTGTACCTTGTTCTGCACAGTCCCTCTTGTGTCCTATCTGGCTATTGCAGATGAGTGTCTCACACACACACTGCATGTCCTCCCCATATTTGTTTGATGACTCTAAAAAATAGTCCCCTGGGCTAGTTTGGCCAGTATCGAGTTCCAGCTGTCCAAGTGGTCACTCTACGCCTCATTCAGGCAGGGGGGATTTGTTAGAAACTGGGAAAAATCAAGGAGTTCTCATCATGGATCCCACTTCATCTGCCCTGATGGAGGAACCTGTGATGGAGGAGCCCATCTGTGATGAAGCCATATTGGCTAAAGAAATCCTAGATAGGGTCAAGGGGATTTATAAATGGTAGGCTAATGGTTCTGCTTAACTGCTTCATTCAGAAGTGTTGAATGGTAACCAACAGTGTGGTGCCATTAAGCAATAAGATTAGAGGAGGTGTGGTATATGGCCAATATACCACAGCTAATGACTTTTCGTATGCGCGATGAAACGTGGAGTGCCTGGGTATATTGGCCATATACCACAAACTCCCGATGTGCCTTATTGCTATTATAAACTGGTTACTAATGTGAAAATAAATGTTTTGTCATACCTGTGGTATATGGTCTGATGTACCACGGCTTTCAGCCAATCAGCATTCAGGCCTCGAACCACCCAGTTTAAAATATCGAATTGATGAGGGACTGTTATTCTGGTGAACAGAGCAGTGTCTGCAGTAAAGTAGGGCTATTACAAAATGGTAGTCGACATGGCAACCTTCGCCAGCAACCTAAATATGTAGCGTTGTAGCTATTTAACAGCACAAACTACCTTGCCTTTATACTGATGAAGTCATCACAGGAGGTTGGTAGCATCTTAATTGGGGAGGACGGGCTCGTGATAATGGCCGGAGCCGAATAAGTGAAGTGTTATCAAATACATGGTTTCAGTTCCATTCACGCCGTTCCAGCCATTATTATGAGCCGTCCGCCCCTCAGCAGCCTCCATTGTCTCTTATTTATATCCAGGGTTTTTCTTTATTTCACTATTTTTCTACATTGTAGAATAATAGTGAAGACATCAGAACATTGAAAATAACACTTGGAATCATATAGTAACAAAAATAGTGTTAAACAAATCAAAATATATTTGAGATTCTAATCGGGTCATGATGCAGCACTCCATCACTCTCCTTCTTTGGTCAAATAGCCCTTATACAGCCTGGAGGTGTGTTTTGGGTCATTGTCCTGTTGAAAATCAAATGATAGTCCCACTAAGCACAAAGCAAATGGGATGGTCTATCGCTGCAGAAGGCTGTGGTAGCAATGCCGGTTAAGTGTGCCTTGAATTCTAAATAAATCACTGACCGTGTCACCAGCAAAGCACCCCACACCATCACACCTCCTCCTCCATGCTTCATGGTGGGAACCACACATGTGGAGATCATCCGTTCACCTACTCTGCGTCTCACAAAGACACGGCAGTTTGAACCAAAAATATCAAATTGGACTCATCAGACCAAAGGACAGATTTCCACTGGTCTGTCCATTGCTTGTGTTTCTTGACCCAAGCAAGTCTCTTCTTCTTATTGGTGTCCTTTAGTAGTGGTTTGTTTGCAGCAATTTGACCATGAAGGCCTGATTCACGCTATCTTCTCTGAAGAGTTGATGTTGAGATGTGTCTGTTACTTGAACGCTGAAGCATTTATTTGGGCTCCAATCTGAGGCTGGTACCTCTAATGAACTTATCCTCTGCAGCAGAGGTAACTCTGGGTTTTCCTTTCCTGTGGCGGTCCTCATGAGAGCCAGTTTCATCATAGTGCTTGATGGTTTTTGCGACTGAACTTTCAAAGTTCTTGAAGTTTTCCAGATTGACTGACCATGTCTTAAAGTAATGACAGGCTGTCATTTCTCTTTGCTTATTTGAGTTGTTCTTGCCATAATATGGACTTAGCCTTATTTGGTAAAATACCATCTTCTATATACCACCCCTACCATGTCACAACACAACTGATTGGCTCAAATGCATTAAGAAGGAAATATTCCACAAATTAACTTCTAATAAGGCACAACTGTTAATTGAAATGCATTCCAGGTGACTACCTTATGCAGCTTGTTGAGAGAATGTGAAAAGTGTACAAAGCTGTCGTCAAGTCAAAGAGTGGCTACTTTGAGGAAGTATATTAAATATATTTTATATTTGTTTAACACTTTTTTTCTGTTACTACATGATTCCAAATGTGTTATTTCATAGTTTTGATGTCTTCACCATTATTCTACAATGTAGAAAATGATACCTACTCATTCCAGGTTATTTATTTTGTATGTCAACTTTTGACTGGTAGTGTGTGTGTGTGTGTGTGTGCTAAATGTTTAAAAGGACTATATATAGAACATAGTGACTTGTCATGACTCGGATACTGTCACAAACAGGATATGTTGTTATTTGTGACAAAGGCCAGAGTATTTTTGTTGTATTGTTTGTAACTGAATAACGTGACCTTGTCTACAGCAATGCTCTTGAACTTGTACAGTTAGAGTAGGTAGCTGTGTGTGTGTGTGTGTTTTAAACCTTGTATCTTTGAAGCCTTTAGTAGTTGAATAACAACACCTGTTCACACTCATGATCTTCCTCGCTCTAACTCTCCCCACTCCTCCATCAGGTCATATTGTCACCAGCACTTTATTTATGGTTGTATAGTTCCATTTACAGCACTATGACTACAGTACCTGTTCATGTAGTGGCCACATCTGTTTCCCTGGCCCCAGAACGTCTTATTTTCCTTCTATGGAGGAATTGTGATTTGTAAACCTAGCGGGTCCTAATGAGCTATTGCACTGCCTCTCATTGGTTTAACCTGTTCCTGCGGAGCTGGTGCTTCTGTACAGTGCCCTCCATTTGAGTTGTTTTGTCAAAGCTGTCTAAGGCACATTTTTTGATATGATAAGCCTAATTGATCTGTCCAGTTTGAGTTTGAGATGGGCCTATTTTGGTGTGTGACTATGGTCACTCCCAGAAATGGCAATAAAATGTAGTCTTGGTCTTCAATGTTTCATAAACTTCTTAATTGAGTTAAGTTCTTGCTGGATCCTCAAGAACTTATGTATTGACCATTTATTTTCCAGTTGATTATCACATTGTTTCTTTACACATCCAAAATGAGAGGTGATATTTAATAACACTATCAACTCTCTGATATCTAGTTTCCTCGTGAATAGCCGATGTCACAAAGTATGATGTGACACTACACT
This sequence comes from Oncorhynchus masou masou, assembly GCF_036934945.1. Lineage (NCBI taxonomy): Eukaryota > Metazoa > Chordata > Actinopteri > Salmoniformes > Salmonidae > Oncorhynchus > Oncorhynchus masou. Next base: position 58,999,451 of record NC_088241.1, on the reverse strand, counting down.
AGTGCTTTGAAAGGCTAGTCATGATACACATCACCACCATCATCCCAGAACCCTGGACCCACTACAATTTGCCTTCCGCCCAAACGGATTCACAGATGACACAATCACAGTGACCTCTCCCACCTGGACAAGAGGGGAAATATCTCAGTGAGGATGCTGTTCATAGACTACAGCTCAGTGTTCAACACCATAGTGCTCTCCAAGCTGGGAACCCTGGGACTGAACCCCTCCTTCTGTAACTGGATCCTGGACTTCCTGAAGGTCCGGCCCTAGTTGGTGAGGGTAGGCAACAACACTTCCGTTACATTGACCCTCAACACTGGGGCCCCTCAGGGGTGGGTGCTTAGTAGTGGTGTGCTGACATGGCCATACTAGTAATTTAGTGATGCACCGATATTACATTTTTGGCCGATACCAATATCCAATATTTTCCTCCCCTATATAGAGATGCAGTGCCTTAACACACACATATGCAGTAGTCTAACTATTTAACTGTGCTAGAATGCTTAAAAGGCCATACATATATTTTTTTTAATTGCGGCCTTTTAAGCATTCTAGCACAGTTAAATAGTTAGACCACTGCATCTGTGTGTATTAAGGCACTGCATCTCAGTGCAAGAGGTGTCACTACAGTCCCTGGTTCGAATCCAGGCTGTATCACATCCGGCCGTGATTGGGAGTCCCATAGGGGCCCACAATTGGCCCAGCATTGTCCGGGCTGTCATTGTAAATAAGAATTTATTCTTAACTGACTAGCCTAGTTAAATAAAGGTTACACACACACCACACTGACCAAAAAGTTAATTTGTTGGTGTTTTACGTATGTCCCCATTACCAGTTAAACATAATCAAAACCTATTTCTTTTACTTACTTGCTGTGCTGTTTCGTCGTTTCATTCTCAACCGGGATTTCTATGGAACTCTGGGTCTTTGCATGTCAAAAAAGATGCACGTGGAATAACACTATTTTCACGTGTCAAATAACACAACAATCTGTTTCAGTAGCTATAGTTAGCTAGCTAATTATATAGCTAGGTTTCATCTAAAATAACCCTAATTTATAAGACTGTTCTTATTTGATTAATGGTGGTCGAACCCATCTATGTGAAGCTAGCCACAATAAGGATTAGCCACAATAGTGGACTTTGCGGGTAGCCTTCAAAATAAAAGTTTGGTATAATTTGAATATTTGTATTAATTTGCAACCCTGTCAATTACATATTTTATTTTGAAGGCAAACTGCAAATTCCAGTATTGTGCCTAATCCTTATTGTGGCTAGCTTCACAACACAACCCGGTCCAGTCAAGCTCGCTAGCCAGATGACGCTAGCTGCTCATAACTCTGTTGTCAAAAGCGAATGTTAAGTCGCTGGCTAGCTATTTATTTTAGTTATTTTACTGAAGTTCAATTTCAATAGGTGAACAACAAGTGGCTACCTAGCTTATACTTACTCACAATGATTCCTAAATTATTGCTAAGAATAATGAAAATTACTGCAGTTTCTACTTGTCATTGTTTTTAGGCTGGTTGCATAGGTGCTAGCTAGGTACCAACCTGAAGATATCTACCCCAGAAGTTGCAGTCAAACAAATAATGCGTTATTACCAACGCTGTATTGTAAACATATTGTTCACTGCCGGTGTTTGCAGACTTTTTTTGTACAGCTTTGACAGTTCCACTATCTTTTTTTGACACGCAAACAGCGTGTTCCAACGTATGTATGTCGTGAAGATAATAGCAGTGACGCTATTACTGGGTATCTCCGGTAGGGCAACATCGGAAAAATAGAGCACTTGATGGTGTTAACCGGGGCTCGATCAGTCAGTGAAAGCCAACATCACCCACAACAGAGAACGGTTGATTGTCAAAGGCAATGAATTCCATTATCTTCGCTTTAATGGATTTCACCTTTGAGTTGTCTTGCTGAAATTGACTCGACTGCCGATCCACACAGCAGACATAGTGTGCTAGTTTAGGAATGCTGTATAGCACGCTTCATTGTGTCATGTACCTTCGTTATATAGGTATGCATGTCAGCTTTGACATCGGTTTTGCACATCGGGCGTTAAACTAGACATCGGCTGATACCAATGTTTGCATTTTTAGCTAATATCGGCTGATTTTATTATATGTTCACCGATATATTGTGCATCCCTACTAGTAATCGTATCTGTAAATTGACAGTTTATAATCAGATCAGCTAATACTCGTGATTGGAAAATGTGTTTTTAATCTGAGCAAGGCCCTTCTCTCCCGATTGCTCAGCTTGGCCGAGCGGACAGCTCTTGGAAGAGTCTTAGTGGTTCCAAATTTAAGAATGATGGAGGCCACTGTGATCTTGGGGACCTTCAATGCTGCAGAAATGTTTTGGTACCCTTCCCCAGATCTGTGCCTCGACACAATCCTCTCTCGGAGCTCTACGGACAATTCATTTGACCTCATGGCTTGGTTTTTTTTCTCTGACATGCCCTGTCAGCTGTGGGACCTATTATATAGATAAGTGTGTGCACATTTCCAAATCATGTCCAATCAAATTAATTTACTACAGGTGGACTCCAAGTTGTAGAAACGTCAAGGATGATCGATGGAAACAGGATGCACCTGAGCTCAATTTTGTGTCTTATAGCAAAGGGTTGGAATACTGGTGTAAATATATATCTTTTTTTGTGTGTGTATATTTTATACATTTGCAAAAATGTATTAACCTGTTTTTGCTTTGTCATTATTGGGTATTGTGTGTAGATGGAGTGGGGTAAAAAATAATTTCATATATTTTAGAATAATGCTGAAACCATAACAAAATGTGGAAAAAGTTCAAGGCTCTGAAGACTTTCTGAATGATTCAGAAAGTATTTACACCCCTTGACTTCATACAGCGACATCTTGTATTTGAGGCACAACAACAACTTTTATCTGTCATTGTAAAACGTGACTTGCCTGGTCCTACTATGGCCGACCTTGAGTTCAGCCTGTGGAACCAGTCTGGGGCCTTTAGGCCTACTGCCTTCCTCTGTCATTCATCATTTGATCCAGGCAGGGTTATTTTCTAATTGGACTGCAGAATCCCCCTCACTCCTCCTCCTAGTCAGATCAGCTATCACTAACCCCTAGCAACTGACTTTTTCAGAATTCTCAATCACAATGACTGAAATATGCCCAGTCACAATGACTGCGATATGTCCAGTTAGCAAATATCTACGCCCTGTGAGATACAGTGCCTTGTAAAAGTATTCAGACCCTTTGGATTTCTTCACATTTTGTGTTACAAAGTGGGATTACCAATCTATACAAAATACTCTAATGTCATAGTGGAAGAAACATTAGCATAAACAAATAAACATAAACTAAAATGTAGCCTAAATTAGTTCAGAAATAACGTTTGGCTTGATAAATCACATGCTACATGGACTGACTCTGAAATAATAGGGGTTGACATGAATCGTCCTTCTGCTGCAGGACAGGAATGAAACTGCTCAGGGATGTTACCGTGATCCCAATGTTCATTTTAAAACCGCTACAGAGTTCAGTGGGAGAACTGAGGATGGATCAACAACATTGTAGTAACTCCACAGTAATGACCTAAGTGACAGTGAATAGAATTTTATATATATATCACACACAAAAGTATTCCAAAACATGTATGCAACAAGGCACTAAAGAAATGCTGCAAAGGAATCAAATCGATTTGTACTTGTCAGATGCACCAAATACAACAGGTGTAGACTTTACTGTGGAATGCTTACTTATGAGCCCATTCCCAACAAAGCTGAGAATAGGTTTTTATTACTGGCATAAGGCTTGTTTTTCTTTTGAGACCAGGAAGGAGCTGGTACGATGTACATTACTGGCAGTTTTAGATTTTAGTGATGTTATACAGTGCTGTGAAAAAGTATTTGCCCCCTTCCTGATTTATTTTTTTTGCACATGTCACACTTAAATGTTTTCAGATAATCAAACAAATTTAAATATTACACAAAGATAACCCAAGTAAATGCAAAATGCATTTGAGCATATCTTGTTGGGTTACAGTAATACGCTAGTTACTGAAGAGAGATGGCCGTCATATTTTGGGGAAAAAGCTATCCGAACCTTCATGGCCCTATGTGGAAAAAGTAATTTCCCCCAAACCTAATACCTGGTTGTGCCACCCTCAGCAGCAATAACTGCAATCAAGCATTTGCGATAACTGGCAATGAGTCTTTCACATCGCGGTGGAGGAATTTTGGCCCACTCTTCTTTGCACTTTGCAGAATTGTTTTAATTCAGCCACATTGCAGGTTTTTCAAACATGAACCGCCTTTTTAAGGTCACGCCACTCAATCGGATTCAAGTCTGGACTTTGACTAGGCTACTCCAAAACCTTCATTTAGTTTTTTTAAGCCATTCAGAAGTGGACTTGCTGGTGTGTTTTGGATCATTGTTCTGCTGCAGAACCCAAGTGCGCTTCAGCTTGAGTTCACGAACTGATGGCTGGCCATTCTCCTTCAGGATTTTTTTGGTAGAGAGAAGAATTCATTGTTCCATCAATCACAGCAAGTCCTGAAGCAGCAAAGCAGCCCCAGACCATCACACTATCACCACCATATTGGACTGTTGGTATGATGTTCTTTTTCTGAAATGTTGTTACTTTTACGCCAGATGTAATCGGACTTCACCTTCCAAAAAGTTAAACTTTTGTCTCTTCATTCCACAGAATATTTTCCCAAATGTGTCGGGGGATCATCAAGATGTTTTTTTGCCAAAAGTGAGACGAGCCTGTTCTTTTTGGTCAGCAGTGGTTTTTGCCTTGGAACTCTGCTATGGCTGCTGTTTATGCCCAGTGTCTTTCTTATGGTTGAGTCGTGAACACTGACAAATGAGGCAAGTGAGGCCTGCAGTTCTTTAGATGTGGTTGTGGGTTCTTTTGTGACCTCTTGGGTGAGTCGTCGCTGCCACTCCTGGGAAGGTTCACCACTGTTCCAAATTTTCTCCATTTGTGGATAATGGCTCTCACCGTGGTTTGCTGGAGTCCCAAAGCTTTAGAAATTGCTTTGTAACCCTTTCCAGACTGATAATGTCAATTACTTTGTTTCTCATCTGCTCCTGAATTTCTTTGGATCACGGCATGATGTCTTGCTTTTTAAGATCTTTTGGCCTACTTCACTTTGTCAGACAGGTTCTATTTAAGTGATTTCTTGATTCGATAGGTCTGGCAGTAATCAGGCCTAGAGGTGTGGCTAGTGAAATTGAACTCAGCTTTCCAAAAATGTGATTAACCACAGTAAAATCACGATTTAACAAGGGGGGGACAATTACTTTGTCACATAGGGCCATGAAGGTTTGGATAGCTTTTTTTCCTTTAATAAATAAAATTATCACTTAACCCAAGTAAACACAAAATGCAGTTTATCTTTGTGTAATATTTAAATTAGTTTGATCTGAAACCATTTAAGTATAACAAATGTGCAAAAAAATAAGAGATCAGGGAGGGGGGCAAATTCTTTTTCACAGCACTGTAGGCCTCAGCCACTACCCTGAGAGCACTTGATTCAGTGTATCATGCAGCCCCCAGGTTCATTACAAATCAAAATTGTTTAACACATCATTGTGATCTCTACAGAGCTGTTGGCTGGTCATTGACCAGGCTTAAATACTGCGTAGGCATAAACACTGGCATACACTGATTTCTAAGGCCATATTGGGTAAAATGCCATTTTATCTCTGTTCTTTTTTAGTCAGGTCGGTAACTAAATATCAATATCATTACGGTCCCATTCTCATTTTCTTCGAACAGTACCAAAAATTAGAACAGGTCATGTTAGAAATAGTTTTGGTTTCTTAGCTCTGTGGTCCTGAAATTCTTTCCTGAACATTTTAAAATTTGATGATCTACTTTTGTTGGTGGACTTTAAACACTTGCTCGATGTATATATCATAGAAGAGTGTAATTATCTTTAGGCCAGCTGTTTTTAGTTAAGACTTTTGCGTTTTTAACGTAAAATGTTTTTGTTGTACTGTATGTGTTTTTTGTTTAATGTTGTGTTATAGTATGTAAGATGTTTTGTCTGAAACGTTGTTCCCCCTGCTGCTATTGGACCAGGTCTCTATTGGAAAATATGTTATCTCAATGAGAAAAACCTGTATAAATAAAGGTACAATTGAAAAAAATATATTAAAAAAATATTGAGTTTAAAAAGTTAAACAAATTTTCAAAAAAGGAAATAGTCAAAGTAATAATGAGACTATATACAAGGAGTGCTGGAAGTGAGTCAATGTGCAGGGGTACGAGGTAGTTGAGGTAATACATTATGTACATGTAGGTAAGGGTAAAAGTAACAAGGCAATCAGGATGATAATAAACAGAGTAGTGGTGTGTGTGGGACTCTCTGTAGTGAGTGTGTGGTTAGAGTCTAGTGAGTGTGCATTGAGTCAGTGCAAAACACACATTTTGGCCTGAATGCAAAGCCTTAAGTTTGGGGCAAATCCAACACATCACTGAGTGAGTGTCTGCCTCTTTATTTTCAAGTTTGGTTGTGGCTGCATCATGGTATGGGTATGTTTGACATCGGCAAATAGTGGGGAGTTTTTCAGGATAAAAATAAACTGGATGGAGCTAAGCACATGCAACATCCTAGAGAAAAACTTGCTTGAATCTATGGCAAGACCTGACAATTGCTGTTTAGCCATGATCCCCAGCATCTTGACAGAGTTCCATGTTTTTTTTTAAAGAGTAATGGGCAAATATTCCACAATCCAAACTCTTATAGACTTACCCAAGAAGACTCACAGCTGTAATGGATGCCAAATGTGTTTCTAACGTGTTGATTCAGTGAGCTGAGTACTTATGCAATGACCTTCTTTTGAAATAGTCTTTAAAAAATATATATATTTGAAAAAATCATCCACTTTGACATGGCATAATATTTTGTGTAGATTGTTGACGAAACATTACAATAAATCTATTTTAAATCTCGTTTTGTAACAACAAAATGTGAAGAAATCCAAGGGGTCTGAATACTTTTGCAAGGCACTGTATGTCCCAGTAGCGTAGCCTACAGTATGCTCCAGTAAGAATGACTGAGATATGTCCCGGTAGCCTATGTTCCAGTCAGAATTATTAACCTAATCATTGTGTCCTTTCTTTTCCAGAGGTGAGGCCTGCAGCAGTGGTGAATAAGAATGGTGTGAAAGTGGAAGCTTCTGTTGCTGCTAGCGGTGGTGGTTTTAGCGGAACAAAGATCTTCACCTGGTTCATGGTGCTGGCCCTGCTGGGGGTTTGGAGCTCTGTGGCCGTGGTGTGGTTTGACCTGGTGGACTACGACAATGTCATCGGTGAGTCACCTGTCCTCCCCACAGCCCTATGATAAACAGTAATGCTTTATTTTACAGCTCGGTTTAAGCTGGTACCTGGTATTGACATGTTACTCACAAAGGAACCTTTTGTGGTTACAATACACACCTCAAAGAATTACACACTATTGGTAACTACTAACTACAAAAAAAATGGAATGTCAATGAATTTCAAAGAAACCAAAGTGTAATGACCATAGAAATTACTTGTTAAAACAGTAGCCTGATTAAATAATACTTCCAAGTAACTATCAACCGGCTGTAAATAACAAAGCGTTATCTGATAAACTCTTGCCCTTTTGTGTTACAATAAGAATGAAGTTATATCTGATTAAATGTAAAAATGCACAACGTTACAAAATGTATGTATTGCAATATACAGCATATCATGTCAAATTTAGGGCATTGGGTTATGTTTGTATTAGGGATGCACCGATAAGACAAAAACTCGATACCGATAACCACAGCCTTTTTACGCATTCTAGTACAGTGAAATAGTTGAAACACACACACTGACCAAAAAGTTATTTTGTTGGCATTTACAAATGTCCCCATTACAAGTAAAACATCATCAAAACCTATTTATTTCACTTACTGTGCTGTTTCATTGTTCATTTGTTCAGTCTCAAACTGGATTTCATCATACATGTCAAGCAGTGAACTTTCAACTCTGTGTCCGCGGCCTCTCTTCCTCGTTGTGCACTGTCACTGTGTTCGTTTCCATCTTGTCCAGCTGTGTCTGTAATATGTCATGTAAACCCTATTTCTTACTCTTTCGAATGACTGCGCGACTTGTTGACTGCTCGATCCACACAGCAGACATTGTGGGCTAGGTTAGGAATGCTATGTTGCATGTTAACGCTATATTATTTTTGTGGCGTCATTAGTCATCTACCTACGTTATATAGGTATGCACGTCAGCATTGACATCGATTTTGTACATCGGCGTTAAACTAGACATCGGGCCGATGTTGGCATTTTTAGTGACTATTCCGATATGCTTACCGCTATATCGTGCATCCCTAGTTTGTATGCTACATTTCAACCTGCAGTGTTTAGCTTAAATTGAGTAATCCCATATAGATGATGTTCTGACCACAAAGCTTTCTTTAGGTGCATGAGAACGCCACTTACTTCCTGTATGATTCTGAGAAGGCATTATGTGGTTTAGACAGAGATCCGTTTCTGACAGAAGGCCATGACTTTTTAAAGAAAATTTAAGGGGGAAGAGGAATCCCGATTTTAAATTAGTACGAGGGTTTTGTAAATGTGTTTTTTTAATGACATTTTAGTACCCAATTTAATGTGTAACATGAAGTAATACTGACACTGTTACTGTTTTCATTAACTTTTGATATTGATGATGTCCCTATAAACAAACTGCTCCTGTGTGTCTTTTAATCTTGCAAAGCAGAGAGAGCAAAGGAATTCCGTTTGAACTTTTCAGAGGTTTTACAAGGTATGGTCTTTACTTGCATGTATCACCAATCTTCAATTCTATCTGTTATTAGTTTTGAATAGATTAGATTATAGTATGCCTCAAAATAATGATTTAACAATATGCAGTACAACATAATTGTCTTACTGGTGTTCCCTCTGGGACCACCCCATACGGAAATGTAATGCACGCATGACTAAATCATTTAGATTAACGTGTCTGCTCAATAGCATGTATGTTGCATGGCTTGTTGATGTTTCTTTTCCTGGTCTTTTGATTGGTTTGTTTTTACTAGTCCCTTTTTATTTATTAGGCTTTGACTCATACTAAATGTTTTTTTTTCTCATATCTGATTTTGAAGAAGCAAATTCTTTGGATTGAAGGTATAGCTTCATTTCATCAAGGCCCTGCGACCCACTAGCGTCCTATCCAGGGGCTGTACTTGTTGGCTACATCAAGCTGCCTGTATTCGGCTGTGGTAGGCCTAGGGCTAGTCGAGTGGTTGCCGCTTCATCATATATATATACATATATATATATATATATGCTGCAGTATGACCATGACCACAACTTCCCTCTCAGAAGGAATTCAGAGCTGAGCTGTAGATATGAACACCTATAGTATGACTTCATTGGCAAGTAGTGAAGTATCACTAAAATCAGGAGAGTCACATTAAAGAATCCCAATGACCTATTAACTGTCTGTAATTACAGAGGAATTGTATGTCCCCTAGACCCCCCCCCCACACACACACAATGATTTTGATGGAAAGGCCAAGAACAGGCTCATTTGTGGAAAGGACTGTACTATGAACATTGTTTATTATATGACTTTAAGACTATTCCCTTTTTGCAGGTAAACTTTCAGCGTATGACGCAGATGGCGACGGCGACTTCGATGTGGAGGACGCCAAAGTACTACTCGGCAAGTGCATTTTCTAATAATGACCTTTTTGTGACCTCTAAAATGTTACTCATGCATGACTGACTTGGTTTTCTTGTGTTTGAGTACCAGTGCCATGAACTTAACAGTTTACTTAGAGCTTACTTCAATGGGGAAAAATTCAATTGGATGGCTTTAAAAACTGCCAGTCTTTGTTTAACAAAAGTCTTTGTTAAACAAATAGTTCCATGTAAGTACTCCTGCACAGAGTTGTTCAGCAGTAGCTAATTCATTTAGTATACGGCTCAAAAGAGCTTGAAGTCCTGTGGCAGCATCGACACAGCGTTATTTAACTTCGACAGTCTACATTTCCGTTGTGCATTTGTGCTGAAAACCGACAATATTGCTTATGGTTGTTATAACGTTGGTCACCTGCCGCATGTACAGTATCTAAAATACTGCTTTATTACTGACACTTCTCATTTCCCACTATGCCTAGCCTAATAGCTCTTATCCTGTGTGTCCTAATAAATAAAGGGACTAATAAAGACTAAACCAAAGACCAGAACAAAATACTCCACCTTATCGACCACAATCCCTGAACATAGCTGGCAACGACATTTCATGATTCGACACTTTCAAGAGCGCTACACAACTATTAAAGGGGGGTATTTTCTTGCCGCTCTTCTATTCGACTTAAACGCCTCTCTCTTTCCTACATTACCATCCACTTTATTCATTTATCTTCCCTCTCTCTCCATCCTCTATCCTCTCGCTCCTCTTCTCTCCCCCTTGTTTTTCTCCTCTCTCTCGTCAGGCTTGACCAAAGATGGCGGTGAAATTACTAATGAAAACGCAGATTCCCTAGAGGAAATCTTCGGTATTTTAGCCGAGGAAGGCTCTGATTGGTTTTACGGCTTCTTCACGTTTCTCTATGATGTGATCACTCCTCCCGTAGAGAAGGATCCAGAGATTCCAGAGAGTCAGACAGCAGAGGAGGAGGAGGAGGAGGAGGGTGATGCTGGTACGTCCCAGAATGACGGTGTGGTTCAGGGCGTTATATTAGACCTACAGGATCAATAGCCAAAAGCTCCTGAGCATTCGCCTATTAGCCTGCCATCCACGAGGAGCAGAAGGAGAGTAGTCTACTGGGTGAGGTCTAAGGTCACCTCACCCCCCCCCCCCTCATCTTTAACTGGAGGAAGTTGAATCTGGCGCTGATCCTGTCAAATGAAGGACTCTGTGAAAAGAGTGTCTGAAATAAGGATATTATGTTTTTGACCTCGTCAACTTTGGCCTTGCTGCAGTGGTGCTTGCCATTGGGAATGTTGACCTGGATTTTTGGGACTATGCTTTGTACTTTTTCTAAGATTCTGCAATCTGTACTTCTCACCATCATTGTGATGCACTAATTCTTTGCTCATCTGTTTTCTGACCTGAATGAATCCTTTGTGCTATTCTAATCTTTTCATTTTTCCAAGTTAAACTGTGTTTCGCATTTTAGTTGTAATTAATTTAATTTTAATGTAAATAATCACTTAATCTTTACTCTTAAGCCTTACAGTAATTCCTTTTACTGTAATGTCCATTTCTTCTATCTATATAACCATTCACTCACCATCTACATAACACTGTTCAGGCTTCTGATAACGTTGGATGTTGCAGTTCAGGTGACTCCAATTAGGAAAAAAATGATGTCATGTAGCTTTTTAAGCAAAGCAACGTTAGATTCTGCAGTTCATGCAGTTTTTATACTCAGTAACAGAGGACGTCAGCGTTGATCAACTTTGTTTAGTTAGCTTGTTGTACTGTAATAATGTAGTAATGTAAACTTAATTCAAAACGTGCTGTATCTATTTGCATTGTCTGTCCTAAGACTAAGTCTAGAAGTCGCCTCTTTACCCAGCAGTAGGTCGAGGAAGACTGATTTTTCTTAAATTCCTCTGACTCGATGTTATTAGGCTTACATATTGGAAGTGCTAACACTGAGTGTGTTGTTGGAATGATGCAATGTGAATGACCACTTGAGCGGGGCCTATTCTCTGAATGTGCAACTAATGTTTTGGTACTTATGTTTGTTAAACTTTTAACTGCTAATATGCCACCATGCTATTATTGGATTGAAGAGCAGTTCCTGAACTTCACCCATCTCTTGCTAAACAGACCCATAAAGGTCAGCATGAACCCCAGAGTTTGGGAATGTCGTCCACGTTGACTTGTGGCCATGGGCTAAGTATTTACTGAGGGGTTTGGGCTGTTTTCAGTTTTATTTACCAAAGGTCATGGTGACTAAGATGGGTGTATTTCTGTTTCAGACTGGAGGGACAAACGTTTAGGCCATTTTAAGTAGGAATATTGCAAGATGTTGCCCTAGCCTATTAATATCTTGACATAAACAAAATGCAGTGTTCAGATATTTTATGTTGTGAGGTAGTTTGAACGTCTGTCTATGGAATAAATATGTTGATTGAACTCTTATATTTAGTGTCTGTCTACAAGCATGGGCACTCAACGGTTATGGGCATCGATTAAGTATTTTATGCATTTTGTACAGGGTAGGAATAAGTGACTGGTTTCTGTTTGATATTGATTGAGCGATCATGTCAAGTTGTGTCAAAGTGATGCACACTTTGAAATTGGCATGTACAGTCCCCTCCGACATAGTCCATTCTGTCTCTAATTTTCTTTTTGGTTTTGTTTGTATGTTAGATGAAAAAGAGGTCAAAGTTCCTGCTCCCAAAATGGAAAGGCTGAAAAAAGGTACTTCCTCCTGGTTGGTCTGTGTGTTGTCATTGGCCAACATTTTTTGTTTGTTGCTCAACTCTCTCATGACCCTGCGTCCTTTAAAAAAAAAAACATACCATGTCGAAATGTGTCACTGTAGCTAATGGTTCTTCTTTCCTTTTGACATAATTAGAGGACAAGACAAAAAAAGTCCAACCAAAAGGTATCGTTCCCAGTGTTATTTATTGTCCAGAATGATTTTATTCTCCTTTGGGAATCAAATTGTCCTGTTTGTTTGTGTGTGTGTGTTTAAGACCATTTCTGGTGGGCATGACATGGACACTGAGAATCAACCTTCTCTGGACTGTGACCCTTGGCTATGTTTGCATGTCTGCCAGGGATTTTGAAAACACCTTTTGACAGACTGTTCAGCAGTCAGGGATCAGAGGTAGAAAAATTGTATTGTATCAATCATGTGGTGTTTTGACCTGGAAGCAAATTATAGTAGACAAAACCACATGCAACACCTCAGTCAAAACTGTGGTTGAATTAGCTTGTGTTACGCTGTTGCCTCTCATTTTGAAGAGCGAGAGAGAAAATAGGAGTTTTTGCTAGTGTGTAGCCAACGAAGACCTGAGTTCGGACTCAAGTTGTGCAAGTAGAGAGGCTGGATTATTTTTAGACTGTGAATGTGTATGATGTAAGACAAACTGCAGCTCCTGCAGGCTTTTGCAATGGCATCTCAGTAGTGCATTCGGAAAGTATTCAGACCCCTTGAAATTTTCCATATTTTGTTACGTTTATACTTTTATACTAAAATTGATTAAATTGTTTTCCCCCCTCATCAATCTACACATGATAACTCATAATGACAAAGCAGAAACAGGTTTTTAGAAATGTTTGCTAATTTTATATATTTTTTTACAAATGGAAATATCACATTTACATAAGTGTTCAGACCCTTTACTCAGTACTCTTGATACTCCCCATCCGGGATCGTGAATAAAGCCTCAGACTCATTAGCATAACGCAACGTTAACGATTTCTGAAAATCGCAAATAAAATGAAAATAATGCGCCTGCTCTCAAGCTTAGCATTTTCTTAACAACACTGTCATCTCAGATTTTCAAAATATGCCTTTGAACCATAGCAAATCACTAATTTGTGTAAGAGTATGCTAAGCTAGTTTAGCATTTTGAGTAGCATTTAGCACGCAACATTTTCACAAAAACCAGATAACCAAATAAATAAAATAATTTACCTTTGAATAAAATCATTTACCAAATTTGAAGAATCTTTGTGTAGGATGTTTTCATCACATTTGGCTACCGAAACGAACCGAAAATTCAGTCACCAAAACGTCAAACTTTTTCCGAATTATCTCCATAATATCGACCGAAACATGGCAAACGTTATTTAGAATCAATCCTCAAGGTGTTTTTTCACATATCTCTTCATTGATATGCAGTTCGTGGAAGTCTGCTTTCCCCTCAGAATCGCATGGAAAAATACCAGCAGCTGAAAAAGACGCACCAATTTTGACGGAGGACACCGGGCGGACACCTGGAAAATGTAGTCTCTTATGGTCAATCTTCCAATGATATGCCTACAAATACGTCACAATGCTGCAGACACCTTGGGGAAACGACAGAAAGGGCAGGCTCATTCCTCTCGCATTCACAGCCATATAAGGAGACAATGGAAAACGGAGCCTCAAAAATCCTGCTGGTTTCCTGGTTGCCGTTTCATCTTGGTTTTGCCTGTAGCTCCCGTTCTAGGGCACCCACAGACAATATCTTTGCAGTTCTGGAGAATTCAGAGTGTTTTCTTTCCAAAGCTATCAATTATATGCATAGTCGAGCATCTTTTTGTGACAAAATATCTTGTTTAAAACGGGAATGTTTTTCATCCAAAATTTAAATTGCACCCCCAGAGTTTCAAGAGGTTAAAGCACCTTTAGCAGCGACTACAGCCTCAAGTCTCCTTGGGTATGACGCTCCAAGCTTGTATTTGGGGAATTGTATTTGGGGAATTTCTCCTATTCGTCTCTGCAGATTCTCTCAAGCCCTGTCAGGTTGGATGGGTAGTGTTGCTGCACAGCTATTTTCAGGTCTCTCCAGAGATTTTCGCATGGGTTGAAATCCAGGCTCTGACTGGGCCACTCAAGGACTTTGAGACTTGTCCCGAAGCCACTCCTGTGTTGTCTTTGCACTGTGATTAGGAAGGTGAACCTTCGCCCCAGTCTGAGTTCCTGAGAGCTCTGAAGCAGGTTTTCCTCAAGGGTGTCTTTATTCATCTTTGCCTCAATCCTGACTAGTCCCTGCCGCTAAAAAACACACCCACAGCATGATGCTGCCACCACCATGCTTCACTGTAGGGTTGGTGCCAGGTTTCCTCCAGACGTGACGCTTGGCATTCAGGCCAAAGAGTTCAATCTTGGTTTCATCAGACCAGAGCATGTTGTTTCTCATAGTCTGAGGGTCTTTAGGTTCCTTTTGGCAAACTCCAGGCGGGCTGTTGTGTCTTTTACTGAGGAGTAGCTTCTGTCTAGCCACTCTACCATAAAGTCCTGATTGGTGGAGTGCTGTAGAGATGGTTGTCCTTCTGGAAGGTTCCCCCAGCTCCACAGAGGAACTAGAGCTCTATCAGTGTGACCATCTGGTCCCAGACCGAGGACCTTCTCCCCTGATTGCTCAGTTTGGGCGGGTGGCCAGCTCTAGGAAGAGTCTTGGTGGTCCCAAACTTTTTCCATTTAAGAATGATGGAGGCCCCTTTGTTCTTGGGGACCTTCAATGCTGCAGACATTTTTTTTGGTACTCTTCCCCAGATCTGTGCCTCGACACAATCCCTTCTCAGAGTTCTACAGACTATTCCTTCAACCTTATGGCTTGGTTTTTGCTCTGACATGCACTGTCAACTTTGGGACCTTTTATACAGACAGGTGTGCTTTTCCAAATCATGTCCAATCAATTGAATTTAACACTCCAAGTTGTGGAAACATGTCAAGGATAATCAATGGAAACAGGATGCACCTGAGCTCAATTTCAAGTCCCATAGCAAAGGGTTTGAATACATATGTAAATAGGTATTTGTCCTTTTTGTATATTTCTAAAAACCTGTTTTCGCTTTGTCATTATGGGGTATTGTGTGTAGATTGCTGAGGATTTTCTTTGTATTCAATAAAAAATGTATGAGACTAACGTAACAAATTGTGAAAAGTTCAAGGGGCCTGAATACTTTCCAAAGGCACTGTGTGTGTATATAGAGATAGTTTGGTTACATTTGTGTCTCATGGAGGACATTGAATTTGGCAGCGCATTTGATTAACTTAGTTGTTTTCAGAAACTGAGGTTGACTTTGGAGTGATGATGTACTCTGGAATAGCATGATCAATTAATCTTGATTTAACACACGCTTATTAATCCCTCAATGGGTAAAGGCGAAATCCATTAACGCCAAGATAATGGAATTCATTGCCCTTGACAATCAACCGTTCTCTGTTCTGGATTATGTTGGTTTTCACCGACTGATCGAGCACCGGTACAAATGCTGCCCTACCGGAGTTACCCAGTAAATGCGTCACTGCTATTCGCTTCACGACATACGATGGAACGCCATTTGGGTCTTTGCATGTCAAAAAAGATACATTTTCATTTTCATTATTCTTTGCAATGATTTAGGAATCCTTGTGAGTAAGTATTAGCTAGGTAGCCTCTTGTTGTTCACCTATTGAACTTCAGTTCATGAAAATAAATGGCTAGTCAGCTACTTCACCTTGTTGCCCAAAGCTAATGTCATAAGCAGCCAGCTAGCTTCATATGGCTAGTGACAAATGACCGGACCAGGTTATGTGTTGTGAAGCTAGCCACAATAAGGATTAGGCACAATAGTGGAATTTGTGGTTTGTCTTCAAAATAAAAGTACCTATTTTGAAAGTGATGCAGGAGGTTACAATTGTTGGAATCATGCCATATTTAGACTAGATAATGTTAAACAAGGTTGGAATGTGAGGCAATGAATTGGGGTATCAGTCTACTCAGTGAACCCACAGAACACAACTGTTTAGAGTTTACGTAAATATTAGCATTGTAGCTCTTATCGCGGGACTGTAACTGTGTGCAATCACCTTCCCAGTCAGCCTATTGTGTGTATTGACATACATATTGCACTGTAAAGCTTTACATAAGGATTGGGGATCAATGAAATGGGGGGTATCAGTCTACTCAATACCCAAAATATTTTTTCCCAACGTCGTCCTCAGATTTATCAGACTCTAAAGCATCCACGCAGTATTGGTTTTCCTCGGGAATAGTGTTCCTTTGAATTGACCAACTAACTTGAAGTCTTCAAGATGGCAGACAGAACACAGCTGTTTAGACCACCTCAAGATTAGAACATAATATTCAATGACGGTAAGTTGACTAAATATTAGCACTACACAATCTGGTGGATAATAAACTTCAATCTGGATAACAAAACAAATCATATGACCAGACAAATGTATCGACAAATATTACGAAAACAAGCAAGCTTGTACCAGCACATTCAACTATGTAAAGAAAAAAGTATTTAATAAGAATATTTCATTAATTCAGATCTAGGATGTGTTATTTTAGTGTTCCCTTTATTTTTTTGAGCAGTGTATATACAGATGGGCAAAAAAGTATTTAGTCAGCCACCAATTGTGCAAGTTCTCCAACTTAAAAAGATGAGGCTTAAGCCAGTACATGTCCAGGCCCAGCTGAAGTTTGCTAGAGAGCATTTGGATGATCCAGAAGAAGATTGGGAGAATGTAATATGGTCAGATGAAACCAAAATATAACATTTTGGTAAAAACTCAACTCGTTGTGTTTGGAGGACAAAGAATGCTGAGTTGCATCCAAAGAACACCATACCTCACTGCTCTAGAGGAGATCTGCATGGAGGACCGGGCCAAAATACCAGCAACGGTGTGTGAAAACCTTGTGAAGACTTTCAGAAAACATTTGACCTCTGTCATTGCCAACAAAAGGTATATAACAAAGTATTGAGAAACTTTTGTTATTGACCAAATACTTATTTTCCACCATAATTTGCAAATAAATTCATTAAAAATCCTACAATGTGATTTTTCTGGATATTTTTTTTCCTCATTTTGTCTGTCATAGCTGAAGTGTACTACCTATGATGAAAATGACAGGCCTCATCTTTTTAAGTGGGAGAGCTTGCACAATTGGTGGCTGACTAAATACTTTTTTGCCCCACTGTGGGTGTGTGTATTTATTTATTTATTTCATAAAATGGCATTAGCACTTACCAGTCCAGAAGTACACCCTGTCCTTGCAGAAGCAGCTCCTCAATGTTTGAATCATAACTGTTCACTCAAAGATTCCTCAAACAAAAACTGTCTCACTTTCCCAATCAATCTCTTCTATAATCTGGTGCAAATCTGTATACTTGGACTTCGTTTTTCCTGATTTATTCGCCATGATATCTTCAATGAAATTGTTGATAAAATACTTTCCAAAATGCTGCTTCCAAAATACTACTTTCCAAAACACTGCTGTGCGTAACAAGCGTGACTGCAACTAGTCTGATGGTCAATGGTGAGAATGAAGTTCGTTACGCATGTGTTTACAAACAAGGGATGGTGGTCCAACCCATAACCATCACATACTGGCGTTTACCTGAGCTCATTGGCTATCTATCCAGCTAAATTTCAAGAAGATCATTCATTGGTCAGAAATACAGTCAATCATCGAAGCTTCGCTAATATTATTGGTGCGCGATGAAGTCATTGCTCGTTGTCTTCAAATCAGTTCACTTCGGTCAATACTCCCCGCAAAAAAAACAATCAAGTTTGGCTGTGTTGCAAATATCCAGAGGATTGCACTGAAACCAACTGACTAGAGAAACGATTGTTTAGCGTGTGTGTAATTACGTTGAATGCTCCGTCAAGTTGATTCACGACACAAACGGTTTACAAAATGTTTCGTTTTAGGCTATAAAAATGGATTTTATCTAAGAAAACAGCACTTCATTTGATCACTGGAACCCTCAGGAAGAGAAATAAGAGCAAGATATCAGAATGTAAGTCATAATTTTACCTTCAGATGTGAATGTCAACTGTCATGGCGGGAAAATGTTTGATTGCTCTTCTCAAACAAAAGCATGGCATTTGTTCTCTGTAATAGCTATTTTTAAATCGGAAAACGTAGTTAGATTAGCAAGATTCTAATCTTTTGAAGGATGTAAGACACTTGCATTTTCAAGAATGTTTAATGATACAACATTGCATTTTAGTTAGTCACTCTGAAATTTCCCTGGATGTTGATCCCTGTACGGGGACAGCAGCCATAAGAGGTTTAACCTCCAGATAAAATAATGGTTAAAAACCTGGGTAAAAGACTTGCTGGCACGAAAATAGGCAGGAATGACCAGTTCCCGAAGGAAATTGCAGAACGGCGTAAAGTTCTGTATCCAATTTTCAAGGAAAATAGATTGAAAGGGAAACGCATAGCTAACGTGGTCGATAAACTGTATATTGATAGCCAGTTGTTCAGAGACAAAGACCCATTACTATTTTAATAATGACAAAGTTCTCATAGAGGGAAATAATGAAACACACAATTCTAGCCCAGTTATGGATTGTAATAATACTACAACAATATAGCTTTTCTATCTATCTTCAGGTATATCTAATTGGAACACAAGCACTAATTCAACATGGTGGAGATATAAACTCAGTTATCAAGAAGGCACAGTATGTGTGGATGTGTGTTTTGGAAAGTGTGGTGTTGATTGAGAAAGTAAATGGTCGCATATCCCAGAACCAATGTATTTCTGTGAGCTTGGCTTTCAATGTTGTGCAGATGAGGGATATACATTTATTGTCCTATCATGGTGGAACAGCATTTTTAAAATAAATTATACATCTAATTGATTTATTGTCTTATCATGGAGAACTACATTTTTTTCAATAAATTATACATCTTCCTTATTTATGGTCCTATATTGATGGAATGGTCCACAACTCTATACCCTAGACACCCACCTGAACGACCCAGATACTAAGGGGAAGTCCCAATCTGTTTTATGGGCCTGCTGTAAGCTGCCTGTATGCAGCCAAAATACGGTCAGAGACCTTGGAGCAGCACCGCACCCTCAAGATTCTGAGCCTGTCTCGCAAGGTTGATCCTGCAAAGCCAAAGCCCCCTGGTGGGAGAGCATAATATACAAGGAAATTCTCAAAGCTGCTAATGAGAACCTTGACAACCTTGTACCTAGCCGGTGGAGATTCCGATGTGGTGCCCCCACCCAGGCAGTGGCAGTGTTGGCAACACTAGCTGCGGTAACCCATGGGGAGGGGGTCACACTCGGACATTCAGAGAGGGGGTATATCATATTATTGTGGCACAAAATCAAACGTCTGACTGCGCGGAGATGCTTGGGAATATGGTCACTACGGGGGACCATGTTGTGGGTGTTTCAGGGGAAGGGGGTGTAAATCTGACCTCCATCTAGGACGTGACAATGGTTAATCAAATCTCCCCATTTCTGCCCATATTTTTGCTCTGTTTTACAGGCCTTCTCATACAGCTGCAACTGTATATGCATTTGTAAATCAAGACCTTTCTTGAGCTGGGCTCTGGGATGGTGCAGCTGATGAGAATCTGAGTCTGTGGATGTTGTGGGGGAAAGGGGTTGAGAGTGTGTGTGTGGAAGATGATCCTTTGTTTTCCTGTGTATGTCTCTCTCTATACTGCATGGCCATGAGGAGAGAGAAACTCCTCTAGGAATTTATGACCTGAGATAACAGCCTGGGTGTAGGGGGGTGAGAGAGGGGGATGGTGCTCCCTGAACACAAAGAGGGCTACGTCATGACAGGGTGTGTCCCACAACTGTTGCGAGGGAGTAAAAGATGTTAGGGACAATATAGGATGATTCACAATAATTGTTTGCTAATATAATAATTGCTTGCCATAATGTAATTTTGGTAATAGTGCGACTGGTGCGAGGTCTCAATCATTTGCATAAATTGGCTACATTACTACAAATATTAATAGCTAATTATATATATAATTTCAAAATCGAGGTGAGTGCAATGGAAATGGATTTGGCGGTTGATCTGCTTCTGTTCTGTGCGTGGCATTGTGTGTTCTTTTCGAAGAATGGTTCCCGGTTTCCCCGTGGCTATGGGACCCAGGGGTTTGGGGGTGGTCTGCCGGAAATTGGGATGACAACCCAACTCGGGATGAGGAGGGCTTTTAGCGGGTGTAATAGTGGGGACCCATTTGGAGGTTTACTTAATAGCAATGCAAATATCATGGTACAGCTATACAGACACTCAATCATCATATTACTTTTTAATGGTACTTTTACAAACCATATATTTTGATAAATAGAATTGAAACCTGTGTCTCATTATGGTAAGTGGTGAGATAAGTATAGCCAGTTGTAATTGTAATGTCTTAGCAGATAATAAGAAAAGACGATCAGTATTTACCTGGCTAAAAGAAGGAATATATCTATTGTTTTCAGGAAACACATTCAACAATTTTAGAAGAAGTTTTGTGGAAAAAGGACTGGGGTACAAAATATATTTCTCCCATGGGCAAAGAAATTCAAAAGGGGTGATGATATTAATTGAGAGTAATTTAAATCCAAATGTGCAAACTGTCCGAACAGATCATCAAGGTAGATGGATTATTTTAAATATGTTATTGGACAATAAACCGATATGGCTTATTAACCTATATGGTCCAAATAATGACGATCCAAGCTTCTTAGAAAGTATATATAAGAATTTACCAACTCTACAAGCAACACTATACTTTATTATTATGGTGGGGGATTTTAATACGGTTTTAAATGCCTCTATGGACTGTAAAGTAAATCATCTAGCGTGTCCTGCGTTGCATATAATCTGACTGAGCATACAAGTATCTGACTGAGCGGTGGTAGGCAGAAGCAGGCATGTAAACATTAATTCAAACAGCACTTTCATGCGTTTTGCCAGCAGCTTGTTGTGCATCAAGCATTGCGCTGTTTATGACTTCAAGCCTATCAACTCCCGAGATGAGGCTGGTGTAACCAAAGTGAAATGACTAGCTAGTTAGCGTGCGCTAATATCGTTTCAAACGTCACTCGCTCTGAGCCTTCTAGTAGTTGTTCCCCTTGCTCTGTATGGGTAACGCTGCTTCAATGGTGGCTGTTGTCGTTGTGTTGCTGGTTCGAGCCCAGGGAGGAGCGAGGAGAGGGACGGAAGCTAAACTGTTACACTGGCAATACTAAAGTGCCTATAAGAACATCCAATAGTCAAAGGTTAATGAAATACAAATGGTATAGAGGGAAATAGTACTATAATTCCTAGAACTACAACCTAAAACTTCTTACCTGGGAATATTGAAGATTCATGTTAAAAGGAACCACCAGCTTTCATATGTTCTCATGTTCTGAGCAAGGAACTGAAACGTTAGCTTTCTTACATAGCACATATTGCACTTTTACTTTCTTCTCCAACACTTTGTTTTTGCATTATTTAAACCAAATTGAACAGGTTTCATTATTTACTTGAGGCTAAATTGATTTCATTGATGTATTATATTAAGTTAAAATAAGTGTTCATTCAGTATTGTTGTAATTGTCATTATTACAAAAAAAAAACGGCCGAGTAATCGGTATCGGCTTTTTTGGTCCTCCAATAATCTGTATCGGCGTTGAAAAATCAGAATCGGTCGACCTAATGACTATATATATCTCTTCCCAGCTCTGCAGATTCTGCTGTGAGGAGGCAGAGTCATTAGATTTATTTTGGTATTGTCCATATGTAGCTCATTTTTGGTCACAGGTCCAGGAATGGCTGAAGAATTGCAACATTTACCTAGAACTAACGCTGCAGATGGCAGTACTGGGTGATTTGAAAAGTCATAGTCAATCAATTAAAAATAATGATTTATCTTTAATTTAAAATCTGTAGAAGCTATGAGAATAGAAAGGTTCAGACATTTTGTGAAGCAGCACAGTTGAAAAATATATGGCAAATGGATGGTGTTAACAGATAGCTGAGGGGTTGAATGGAGCTGAAGGGTGGGACTAATTACAAGATGGGGTTTGTAAAATGTATATAGGTTCAGAAATGTTGTGAAATGGCATAGTTACAGATAGAAATCAAACTGGATGGACATCAGAAATAGAGGAAGGACTAAAAACAAACGTCTCCTTCCTGAGGGGTATGATGGCTGCTTGGTCCCATGGTCTTTATACTTGCGTACTATTGTTTGTATAGATGAATGTGGTACCTTTCAGGCGTTTGGAAATTGCTCCCAAGGATGAACAAGACTTGTGGAGGCTGATTTCTTTCGATTTTCCCATGATGTCAAGCAAAGAGGCACTGAGTTTGAAGGTAGGCCTTGAATTACATCCACAGGTACACTTCCAATTGATTCAAAGTATGCCAATTAGCCTGTCAGAAGCTTCTAAAGCCATGACATCATTTTCTGGAATTTTTCAAGCTGTTTAAAGGCACAGTCACCTTAGTGTATGTAAACTTCTGACCCACTGGAATTGTGATACAGTCCAAAATTTATTGTTTCAACTAAGGATTCTAGCTTTAAAGATGCACTCCAGGTATTGTTTTACTTTCCCTGTTTTAATATCAGCTTTTAATATCATGGATGGTCAGTCCTTGCATTCATAGCTCTGTCTATGAATTTGAGGGTGCTTACATTTCTCCAGGTCCATCCAAACAAATTCCAACAAATCCTGCAATGAACTTAATTTTTTTAGTTTTGTCGTTTGACAGCCCTAAACAAAACACAATAAAACCTCCTAGCATGTGCCATTGGTAGTGGAAAATTGAAGGGGTGTTAACATACTGCCCTTTAAAACAAGTTTCCAACCCCCAGAGCACCCAACTATTGAACTTGGAAGGAAATTAAAAGCTGCATTAAGGGAACAGTTGAGGATGATCCAGGAGAAGATTGAAGCCAAAAAAATTGCCGCAATGGCTCTGGCTGAAGTGAGGAGTATCCTGACCAAATCAAAGTAGAGGACGAGAGACAATTTGTCAATGCTCTGGAGCTTAGGAGGCTGGAGGCGGCACAAAAAGCCCAGGAAATGCTAGAGGCTCAATTTTAGAAGGAAAAAGAGGAAAGGAGACCACATGAAAGGAGAGCACATGAGCAAGCAGAGAAAGTTAGGCTTGGGGAAGCAGAGGAGAAGGAGAGAGTAGAAAAAGAGGCTGGAAAAACCAAGGGAAGCTGAGAAGGCACATAAGGAGAAATTGGAGAAGAAAAAGGCAGAGAGTATAGCAAAGGAGAAGGCAGAGCTGGAAAGAATAGAGAAAGATGGAGCAGAAAAGGAGAGGATTGAGATGGAACGGGCCACCAAGGAAAAGGTGAGGATGGAGAGAGAATGGGTAGCCAAAGAACAATCTGAATATGAGATGGTAGTCAGAGAGGCCAGTGAAGGAGCAACAAGCCAAAGAGATGGCTGCTAAAGATCAAGAGTGGTTAGAGAATGAGCGCCTAGTCAAACCAAGGTCAAGATGGAATAGTAAACCCCGGAGAAGGCAGGGAAGGACAGAGTTGAAAAAGAACAGGTATTCAAAGAAGAGGCAGAAACTGTATCTGAAAGGATCAGAAAGGTATATGCAATGCAGTGTTTGCTTCATCTTTTCTTCTGATTGGCTGGATGGGTGTTCCGCCATATTGCTTACACCTATGCCACCCCTTCAAATCTACACGTGTCTAAGGAGGGGCAAGGAATTGATTTGGAATTGAGCAAATATAATTGATGGTGCTGAACTCAATCACATTCAGGCCAAGCATTCATTAGTGTGTGGGTATCTGTCTTTCTTTCATTTGTGGACTTTTTGTACCCTGCAAATCACTGATAGTGCGTACACTACATTAAAACTAGTTACAATGCAATATAAGAGCAACATGTGTATTCTTTACTTTGTTACAAACATTTACATCATCCTACCATTTTCTAACATAAAAGTGGTGATGTCATAATGTCAAAAGATGACAGAAAAAAAAAACATTTCAGACTAGAGACATGAAGTAATATCCATTTCAGACTAGAGACATGAAGTAATATCCATTTCAGACTAGAGACATGAAGTATGATCCATTTCAGACTAGAGACATGAAGTATGATCCATTTCAGACTAGAGACATGAAGTATGATCCATTTCAGACTAGAGACATGAAGTATGTGTCATGTCTTGTTATGTCTGTTCCTGTCCTTTCTCTTCACTCTGTCTCTCTCTGCTGGTCTTTTTAGGTTACCTTCTCTGTCTCTCATTCTTCAGCTGTTCTACATCTCTCCTAACTAGCTCATTCACTCTTTCCCACCTGTTCTCTCTTCCCCCTCTGATTAGGTCTCTATTTCTCTCTCTGTTCCTGCTACTTTCAGTGTCTGATTCTTGTTTGTGTTTTTGATGCCAGAAGCAAGCTGTCGTCTCGTTTGCTTCCACCTTGTCCTATCCTGTCGGAGTCTGCCTGGCAGGTGCATCCTGCATTATACTAACGTTCTTTTTGTTCCATTGACTACGTTGGAAGAGGATTTATGCCATTCCTGTTTTTCATTAAAGAACTCTGTTTTCTGTTAAAACCGCTTTTGGGTCTTCACTCAAGTACATAACAGAAGAATCAGACCAAGAATGGACCCAGCGGCTCCGGACCCTTTTCACTCCGCCGTCGAGATCCAGGGAGCGATGCTAGGCAGACACGAGGAGGAATTGTCTGCTGCTCGACATGCCGTTGAGACCCTGGCCGTCCAAGTCTCCGACCTCACAAGACAGGTTCACCAACTCCACCTCGATCCACCGCCCACTTCCAGGGTTTCCGAGTCTCCGAAGCCCAGGATCAACAACCCGCCGTGTTACTCTGGGGAGCCCACTGAGTGCCGCTCATTCCTCACTCAGTGTGATGTGGTGTTCTCTCTCCAGCCCAACACTTACTCCAGGAGCGCAGCCCGCATCGCCTACGTCATTTCTCTCCTTACCGGACGGGCGCGTGAGTGGGGCACGGCAATCTGGGAGGCGAGGGCTGAGTGTATTAACCAGTATCAGGACTTTAAGGAGGAGATGATACGGGTTTTTGACCGTTCTGTTTTTGGGGAGGAGGCTTCCAGGGCCCTGTCTTCCCTATGTCAGGGGAATCGATCCATAACGGATTATTCTATTGAGTTTCGCACTCTCGCTGCCTCTAGTGACTGGAACGAGCCGGCTTTGCTCGCTCGTTTTCTGGAGGGTCTCCTCGTCGAGGTTAAGGATGAGATCCTCTCCCGGGAGGTTCCTTCCAGTCTGGACTCCTTAATAGCTCTCGCTATTCGCATAGAGCGACGGTTTGATCTTCGTCGCCGAGCTCGTGGAAAGGAGCTCGCGTTCTCCGTTGCTCCCCTCTCCACATCACTGCCACCTGCCGCATCACGGCCACCCTCCTCCGCCGGCTCGGATGCTGAGCCTATGCAGCTGGGGGGTATCCGCATCTCGGCCAAGGAGAAGGAACGGAGAATCACCAATCGCCTCTGTCTCCGCTGGTCATTTTGTCACCTCATGTCCAGTAAAAGCCAGAGCTCATCAGTAAGAGGAGGGCTACTGGTGAGCGCAACTACTCAGGCCTCTCCTTCTGGATCACGCACTACCTTTCCGGTCCATCTCCGCTGGCCCGGTTCATCTGCTTCCTGCAGTGCCTTGATAGACTCTGGGGCGGAGGGCTGTTTTATGGACGAGACCTGGGCTCGGGAACATGACATTCCTCTCAGACAGTTAGGGAGCCCACGGCCTTGTTCGCTTTAGATGGTAGTTCTCTCCCCAAGATTCAGCGTGAGACGCTGCCTTTAACCCTCACTGTCTCTGGTAATCATAGCGAAACCATTTCTTTTTTAATTTTTCGTTCACCTTTTACACCTGTTGTTTTGGGTCATCCCTGGCTAGTGCGCCATAACCCTTCTATTAATTGGTCTAGTAATACTATCCTATCCTGGAATGTTTCTTGTCATGTGACCTGTTTAATGTCTGCTATCCCTCCTGTTTCCTCTGTCTCTTCTTCACAGGAGGAGCCTGGCGATTTGACAGGGGTGCCGGAGGAGTATCACGATCTGCGCACGGTGTTCAGTCGTTCCAAGGCCACTTCTCTCCCTCCACACCGGTCGTATGACTGTAGTATTGATCTCCTTCCGGGAACTACTCCCCCGGGGTAGATTATACTCTCTGTCGGCTCCCGAACGTAAGGCTCTCGAGGATTATTTGTCGGTTTCGCTCGACGCCGGTACCATAGTCTCCTCCTCCTCCCCGCCGGAGCGGGGTTTTTTTGTTCAGAAGAAGGACGGGTCCCTGCGCCCATGCGTGGATTATCGAGGGCTGAATGACATAACAGTTAAGAATCGTTATCCGCTTCCTCTTATGTCTTCAGCCTTCGAGATCCTGCAGGGAGCCAGGTTTTCACCAAATTGGACCTTCGTAATGCCTACCATCTCGTGCGCATCAGGGAGGGGGACGAGTGGAAGACGGCGTTTAACACTCCGTTAGGGCACTTTGAATACCGGGTTCTTCCTTTCGGCCTCGTTAACGCTCCAGCTGTCTTTCAGGCACTAGTTAACGACGTCCTGAGAGACATGCTGAACATTTTTGTTTTGGTTTACATGGACGATATCCTGATTTTTTTCACCGTCTCTCTCGATTCATGTTCAGCACGTGCGGCCCAGCGTCCTCCAGCGCCTTTTGGAGAACTGTCTTTATGTGAAGGCTGAGAAGTGCACTTTTCATGCCGCCTCTGTCCCTTTCTCGGTTCCGTTATTTCCGCTGAGGGCATTAAGATGGATCCCGCTAAGGTCCAGGCTGTCATTGATTGGCCCGTTCCTAAGTCACGCGTCGAGCTGCAGCGCTTTCTGGGCTTCGCTAATTTCTATCGTCGTTTCATCCGTAATTTCGGTCAGGTGGCAGCTCCCCTCACAGCCCTTACTTCTGTTAAGACGTGCTTTAAGTGGTCCGTTTCCGCCCAGGGAGATTCTTAAGAATCGTTTTACATCCGCACCTATTCTTGTTACACCTGACATCTCTAGTCAGTTTGTTGTTGAGGTTGACGCGTCAGAGGTGGGCGTGGGAGCCATTCTTTCTCAGCGCTCTCTCTCTGACGGCAAGGTCCATCCTTGCGCGTTTTTCTCTCATCGCTTATCCCCGTCAGAACGTAACTATGATGTTGGTAATCGCGAACTGCTCGCCATCCGCTTAGCCCTAGGCGAATGGCGACAGTGGTTGGAGGGCGACCGTTCCTTTTGTCGTTTGGACTGACCATAGGAACCTTGAGTACATCCGTTCAGCCAAACGACTTAATGCGCGTCAGGCTCGTTGGGCTCTGTTTTTCGCTCGTTTCGAGTTTGTTATTTCTTATCGTCCGGGCTCAAAAAACACCAAGCCTGATGCTTTATCTCGTCTCTTCAGTTCTTCTGAGGTCTCCACCGACCCCGAGGGGATTCTCCCTGACGGGCGTGTTGTCGGGTTGACTGTCTGGGAATTGAGAGGCAGGTAAAGCAAGCACTCGCTCACACTCCGTCGCCGCGAGCTTGTCCTAGGAACCTTCTGTTCGTTCCCGTTCCTACTCGTCCGGCCGTTCTTCAGTGGGCCCACTCTGCCAAGTTAGCCGGCCACCCCGGCGTTCGGGGTACGCTCGCTTCCATTCGCCAGCGTTTCTGGTGGCCCACTCGGGAACGTGACGCGCGTCGATTTGTCGCCGCTTGTTCGGTCTGCGCGCAGACTAAATCTGGGAACTCTCCTCCTGCCGGCCGTCTCAGACCGCTTCCCATTCCCTCTCGACCGTGGTCTCACATCGCTTTAGATTTTATCACCGGACTGCCTTCATCAGCGGGGAAGACAGTTATTCTTACGGTTGTCGATAGATTCTCTAAGGCGGCTCATTTCATTCCTCTCGCTAAGCTCCCTTCTGCTAAGGAGACGGCTCAGATCATTATCGAGAATGTTTTCCGAATTCATGGCCTTCCGTCTGACGTCGTTTCCGACAGAGGCCCGCAGTTCACGTCTCAATTTTGGAGGGAGTTTTGCCGTTTGATTGGGGCTTCCGTCAGTCTCTCGTCCGGCTTTCATCCCCAGTCTAACGGTCAAGCCGAACGGGCCAATCAGACTGTTGGTCGCATTTTACGCAGTCTTTCTTTTCGTAACCCTGCGTCTTGGTCAGAACAGCTCCCCTGGGCAGAGTACGCCCACAACTCGCTTCCCTCGTCTGCTACCGGTCTATCTCCTTTTCAGAGTAGCCTCGGGTACCAGCCTCCGCTGTTCTCATCTCAGCTCGCCGAGTCCTGCGTCCCCTCCGCTCAGGCTTTTGTCCAGCGTTGCGAGCGCACCTGGAAGGGGTCAGGTCGGCACTTTGCCGTAATAGGGCGCAGACTGTGAGGGCCGCTAATAAGCGTAGGACCAAGAGTCCTAGATATTGTTGCGGTCAGAGAGTATGGCTCTCCACTCAGAACCTTCCCCTTAAGACAGCTTCTCGCAAGTTGGCCCCGCGGTTCATTGGTCCGTTCCGTATTTCTCAGGTCATTAATCCTGTCGCAGTGCGACTTCTTCTCCCTCAGCGCTATCTTCGTCGCGTTCACCCGGTCTTCCATGTCTCCTGTGTTAAGCCCGTTCTTCGCGCCCCCGCTCGTCCCTCCCCCCATCCTTGTCGAGGGCGCACCCATCTACAGGGTTCGTAAGATTTTGGACATGCGCCCTCGGGGCCGTGGTCATCAGTACCTAGTGGATTGGGAGGGGTACGGTCCTGAGGAGAGGAGTTGGGTTCCCTCTCGGGACGTGCTGGACCGTTCGCTGATCGATGATTTCCTCCGTTGCCGCCAGGTTTCCTCCTCGAGTGCGCCAGGAGGCGCTCGGTGAGTGGGGGGGTACTGTCATGTCTTGTTATGTCTGTTCCTGTCCTTTCTCTTCACTCTGTCTCTCTCTGCTGGTCTTTTTA
This sequence comes from Oncorhynchus masou masou, assembly GCF_036934945.1. Taxonomy (NCBI): domain Eukaryota; kingdom Metazoa; phylum Chordata; class Actinopteri; order Salmoniformes; family Salmonidae; genus Oncorhynchus; species Oncorhynchus masou. The sequence continues at coordinate 58,970,122 of NC_088241.1, read as the reverse complement.
GGTTACCTTCTCTGTCTCTCATTCTTCAGCTGTTCTACATCTACCCTAACTAGCTCATTCACTCTTTCCCACCTGTTCTCTCTTCCCCCTCTGATTAGGTCTCTATTTCTCTCTCTGTTCCTGCTACTTTCAGTGTCTGATTCTTGTTTGTGTTTTTGATGCCAGAAGCAAGCTGTCGTCTCGTTTGCTTCCACCTTGTCCTATCCTGTCGGAGTCTGCCTGGCAGGTGCATCCTGCATTATACTAACGTTCTTTTTGTTCCATTGACTACGTTGGAAGAGGATTTATGCCATTCCTGTTTTTCATTAAAGAACTCTGTTTTCTGTTAAAACCGCTTTTGGGTCTTCACTCAAGTACATAACAGTATGATCCATTTCAGACTAGAGACATGAAGTATGATCCATTTCAGACTAGAGACATGAAGGTAGATCCATTTCAGACTAGAGACATGAAGGTAGATCCATTTCAGACTAGAGACATGAAGTATGATCCATTTCAGACTAGAGACATGAAGGTAGATCCATTTCAGACTAGAGACATGAAGGTAGATCCATTTCAGACTAGAGACATGAAGGTAGATCCATTTCAGACTAGAGACATGAAGTAAGATCCATTTCAGACTAGAGACATGAAGTATGATCCATTTCAGACTAGAGACATGAAGGTAGATCCATTTCAGACTAGAGACATGAAGTATCATTTGCTTGCAGCAATTTTTTTTTTCTCCATTTTGAAAACGAAACAGAGATATTTGTGTTAGTATAAGATGTTTCTCAGTGAATTGAAATGTCTGTAAAATACCTATCTTAAATACGAGCGCTATAGACTCAATTGTTAACTGTCAACTGTGTGCTATCAGTTTTCGCTTTCCACTTATATGCTAGTTAAATAATATGTATTGTGTTAGCTAGCTATTGTAGTTTTTTTTTTGCGTAAGATAATAAGATATCTTATACAATAAGATTGATCCTTTTAGAGAGAGAAATGTATCTGCAGTAAAACCTTTCACCTCTCTCCATATTATGTGAAAAGCCTTATGAAACCAGGCTGTACATAGATTTTTTCGTAGATTCTTCATTATGCCTTTTTAGTGAGAGCGTGAAACTCTCCGGGTGAAAAAACCTACCAACTCTTTAGAGCACTGTTATTGCCAGTTGTAAATCTTACCTGTACTGTGTTTTATTGCTGTAAATGTATTATTTAGAAATTGGATGACAGAAAAAAACGCTACCTTTTTTAGAATCTTTGTTTTTGTGTCTTTGTGTTTGAAACAGTTGGTGTATTTTCATAATTATATGTAGGCCTTTTCCTAATTTTGTGAAGCATAAATCTTATTAGGTGCTGGTAGTACTGCTGAAACACCAATTTCAAGTTATTTGTTGAATCGTATCATTACTGACTTAGTTTTTGTTCCAAAAATGCAATTATACCAGATAAGGAAAGCTTGTGTCCTCCAATGTAAAGCCTCTGATTTATTAAAGATCAGTTCTCAAATTGGTGTGTGCTCCTTCAATAGCTATAACTACTTTTATCTATAGCAACTTTCATACAAAATGTTGTAGCCCATCCCCAACCTGTTTCATCTTCAAGCATGTAGTACATATTTTGTTCTTTACATTAGGAGTAGTGCCCTTTTCAGTTAGATTGCCAGTAGCCCTGATATGTGATTGATAAACTGTCAATGTTGACATTGCTTAGGGCATGGCCAGGACTGTCAAAGGATCCCCTTAAAATAACCAATCAAGTTGGGGGGGGGTTGATAGTTCAGGATGTTATATCCATCTGCGTGACTAATGGCCCATGGAAGTGTTCTCATACCTGCTGGATCAGGCACTGTTACGTCAAACTGTAAACCCAAGTCAGTTGTGCATTGTTGATGATGACTTTCATTTCATTTCCCTTAATCTTTATAGAAACTTTTCTTTCATTTATTGGCGTTATGGTTCAAAAGACCAGAGCCCGATCAATGTGTTTTTTTGGTTCCGATAAAGATTTTTTGGGAGGGGGACAAAACATATTTTTTTACTGCGGGGAAATAAGAATTGACGTTTTCTACACTGAATTCTCATAAATTGGCATCCAAAAGAGCAATTGTCTAATAACTATGCTTCAGATATTGATTTCTTACATTGTGAGAATAATGATATGTCATGAGATTGACCGCAAGTGCTCAGACAAGAGATTCCCTTTTGTCATCCTATTTATAGAATAGTGGTTATCGGCTGATAGCGATATATCGGTACAAGGCTGATTTTTTTAAATGTATTTTTAATATATATATTTATTTTTTTATATCGATGAGCCAATATATCGGTGGGCTCTACAAAATACCTAATTCTTTGGTTATTCTCACTTCTTGTAACATATTATAATATGATTTAAATCAATCATATTCCCGACAGTTGAAATTGATACTCTTGTGAAATAGTTATTGTTTTGTCTGTGTTGCAAATAGACTAGCTGAGATTTGGGTTTCTAGAGTTGTGTGGTGGTGAGAAAGGGCTTCTTCTTTTTTGACCTAATGTTTCACATGCCCACATGAACATTTCCAAACTAACAGGACTGAAGGAGAGGCCGGTGTCTGTGTTGCTGAGGGAAGCCAAGGAGGAATCTGCTGTGAAAGAACCAGGTAAGACCACACCTTCTTGAGTGATTGTTTTTTCAAGGATTCCATGCAAAGGCCAAACTTAGTGTCCATTCATATTGCATAAAGGAATGTATTATCTTACTTACACAAACATACTCTTCTTACCTCGAAACACAGATGCATAATGTGATTTGATCCATCTTGCCTGACCAAGAGACAATGAGGATGTGGTACTACGTTGAAAAAAATACTGTGATGTCAAAGATGCCTGTGTACATATCCTCACCAGATTTTTTTTTTACATTTATTTTGTTGGAGGACAGGTTAGAGTGGGTGTAACTCTCACTCAACTGAAGCCCTCTGGGCTTATTTGTTAACAGAAAATGTATTTGTCCTGTCCTACGGCTACAGTACCAGTCACGTGTTTGGGGACACCTACTCATTGAAGGGGTTTCCTTTATTTTTACATTGTAGAATAATAGTAAAGACATCAAAACTATGAAATAACACACATGGAATCATGTAGTAACCAAAAAGGTATTAAACAACAACAACAAAAATGTATTTGATTCTTCAAAGTAGCCACCCTTTGTCTTGATGACAGCTTTGCACACTCTTGGCATTCTCTCAACCAGGTACACCTGGTTGAGAATTACTTTCCAACAGTCTTTTTAAGAAGTTCCCACATGTGGAGCACTTGTTGGCTGCGGGTGATTGTGGAGGCCAAGTCATCTGATGCAGCACTCCATCACTCTCCTTGGTCAAATAGCCCTTACACAGCCTGGAGGTGTGTTGGGTCATTGTCCTGTTGAAAAGCAAATGATAATCCCACTAAGTGCAAACCAGATGGGATGGAGCATCGCTGCAGAATCCTGTGGTAGCCATGCTGGTTAAGTGTGCCTTGAATTCTAAATAAATCACAAACAGTGTCACCAGCAAAGCACACCCATACCATCACACCTCCTCCTCCATGCTTCACAGTGAGAACTACTCATGAGGAGATCATCTGTTCACCTACTCTGCTTCTCACAAAAACAAGGCGGTTGGAACCAAAAATCTCAAATTTGGACTCATCAGACCAAATGATAGATTTCTACTGGTCTAATGTCCATTGGTCATGTTTCTTGGCTCTTCTTATTGTTGTACTTTAGTAGTGGTTTCTTTGCAGCAATTTGACCATGAATGCCTGATTTCACGCAGTCTCTGAACAGTTGTTGAGATGTCTGTTACATGAACTCTGTGAAGCATTTATTTGGACTGCAATTTCTGCAGCAGAGGTAACTCTGGATCTTCCTTTCCTGTGGCGGTCCTCATTAGAGCCAGTTTCATCATAGCGCTTGATGGTTTTTGCGACTGCACTTTCAAAGTTCAAGAAATGTTTCTGGATTGACTGACCATGTCTTAAAGTAATGATGGACTGTTGTGTCTTGCTATTGTTATTTTACTGCTGCGCTTTAATTACTTGTTACTTTTATTTATTTTTCTTATCTGTATTTTTTTTTTGCATTGTTGGCTAGGGGCTCGTAAGTAAGCATTTCACTGTAAGGTCTAAACCTGTTGTATTCGGCGCATGTGACTAATTACATTTGATTATTTGAGCTGTTCTTGCCATAATATGGACTTGGTCTTTTACCAAATAGGGTTATCTTTTGTATACCACCCTTACCTTGTCACGATACAACTGATTGGCTCAAATGAATTAAGAAGCAAAGAAATTCCACAAAGTAACATTTTAACAAGGCACACCTGTTAATTGAGGTGAATTGCAGGTGATTACCTCGTGAAGCTGGTTGAGAGAATGCCACGGGTGTGCAAAGCTGTCATCAAGGCAACGGGTGGCTACTTTAAAGAGTCTCAAATATAAAAGATATTTGGATTTCTTTAACACTTTTTCTGTTTACTACATGATTCCATGTGTATTATTTCATAGTTTTGATGTCTTCGCTATTATTCTACAATGTTTCGTTACACAGATAAACCTCTTAAAACACCACCTAGTATAGGTGTGTTGGAATTCCTCATTCAATGTGATGGGCAGAGTTTGCACTGTAGGACCTGTGGAACGACCCACAACCGGTACACATTCTCTAGCATGACTTTGGTATTTGGTCAGCGACTGTCACAAAGGGGAGGTATTTGAATGAAAAAACGTATGCATGAATTCCGGCCAGCAGAACCCCATACAGCTACAACGACAAATGATGGAGTCGTGCTACACTACCTGGACATGCACTACTGTCAACTTGTCTAAAAATGAAGGACAAAAATCAATGTACGCTGTGGTTTGTATCTCGAAGAGAGGGTAAAACTCCCACTTACGACAGATGCGTTTTGACAAACATGTCTTCATAAGGATAGAGTCCCTGCCCTAAACGAATGTCCTTGGATTGTAAAATTCAACTTTTGAGCCGAGCCCATTGTTAAGGAAGTTGTCCAGACAACAGAAAGGACTGAGGAAGAAGAGCAGCATCCACCGACCCCGTCACAGGGTCTGCAGGCCCTTGAAGGGAGGAGTCCGAATGCTGAGGGAGCTCTGGTCAAATCGGAAGCTACCTCTGAGGAATCTTTTGAAGGGAAACTGGAGGTTAAAGCAGGCTCATTTGAGGCTCTCTCTGAGGCTGCTGTCCAGGTAGAGGAAGGTGAATTACCCATCTTGATAAAACATGGTCTGTCCCAATCCCACCAGGGTACGAATGTAAACATCATTATCACCTGCTACATACTGTCATCATGGCTTATATCAACTGCAGTTCCATTTCCTCCATGTGTAGCTAAGCATAGTCCCATCAACATGGCAGTCTGTGACTCTTGAGGAAAATACATTCCACTCACTCTGTTGCTGTGCTTCATTGCAGAATAATGGAATCACAGAATACAATTGGTGTCTGTCCATTTGCCATAGCAATACATGTCCTGTCTGTTCCTTCCAGATGCTGTCCCCCCTCCTGATGATGATGATGGTATATATCCTCTCTTTCTGTCTTAACCATCAGACTGTAACATTCACTAGCCTATCCACTGACCTTTTTAATGTCGTTACTCATAACAGTTGATGGATCTCAGAACACGGATGTGGAATCTGAAATCCAAGGTTTGTGTGACTCAGACTAATAGTGAATGCTAGAGGTAGTCAAGAGCTTGTAGTGCTTTTCTCTCCACTCACCTCAGTCATGTAGCATCGTTGGTGCCGGCCACACAGAGACGGATCAAATGCCCGAAGAAGACATTACACATCCGTTGATCAGTAAAAAATTAGACGAATTTCAACTCTGGCTGCCTGCAAGCCCTCTAAGTATGAACCCATAGAAGAACCCTTGTCCGTTTTGGATGGATACTTATTCGGCACCAGCCTCTTTATTCATTATTTAGTGTAACTCGTTCTTATCATCCTGATTTGGAATTCAATAAAAAGCTGCTATTCAGATTCCGAGATCTTATCTTAACATTGATTTATTTTTTGTATTGAGATTGGCGCTGCCTCACAGGTTATGATAATACCTTTGGAAAGATGAGGCAATTGCTCGGCTCCATTCATTTAATACTATACCTTTTAACCCTACTGTGATTGCTCATCCTTCTGAAAGGGCTGGAGAGGTCAAAGCAATGGCAGGACCAGTAACCTGCTTGGCCCAGTGCTTCCTCTCCTATTCCCATAGAAAATGTTTCTTAACTAGGCCCTGGATGTTGCTTTGGGGGCCTTGAGAACCACCCGAAAAGTTAGCAGGAGCGTTTCTGGCAACTGTACAAACTGATACGACCCGCCTGGGAAAAGTAATAATGGGGAAGCCCTGGATTGGCCCACTACCTGCCAATAAAAGCATTCTGTACCTGTCAATGGCCACAACCGCAATAGGCTAAAGCACATAACTGCAAACCGGCTTAGTTTGAAATGCCATCAAACTCAGTTTAAACCTAGTTAAAAAGCTTCTGCTGTACAGTATGGTGTGACTGCCTTCCAATTTTCAGTATTTATTCTCTCTTCCTCAAGCTTCATGTCAATGTCATTTCAGCTGCTGTCCCTCTCCCTCCGATATCAGATGATTTTATCCCAGGTATGTTTTAAATCTCCTCTTAATGAAATGTGACAACAATTATAAGTCACATGCTATGTCATAGCAATGCAATGGCTTGCAATGGCTTGCACAACATGTAAACATATAAATCGCAAAATAGGCTCTTTTACATACTCGTACTGTAACCGAGTGGCGCAGCGGTCTAAGTCACCATCTCAGTGCAAGAGGCGTCACTACAGTTCCTGGTTCGAATGCAGGCTGTATCACATCCGGCCGAGATTAGCAGTCCCGTAGGGCGGCGCACAATTGGCCCAGCGTCATCCAAGTTTGGCTTGGGTAGGCCTAAATAAGAATGTATTATTAACTTTCCTAGTTATATAAAGGTTCAATAAATGTAAAAAATATAGATATATTCATTAGAGATGCATCTCTCCCGTTTTTAAGATTATTAGATGCAGTACCAGTCAAAAGTTTGGACATACCTACTCATTCAAGGGTTTTTTCTTTAGTTTTACTATTTTCTACAGTGTAGAATAATAGTAAAGACATCAACTATGAAATAACACATATGAAATCATGTCGTAACCAAAAAACTGTTAAGCAAATCATAATATATTTGAGATTCAAATTAGGTCATCAGATGCAGCACTCCTTGGTCAAATAGCCCATACTCAGCCTGGAGGTATATTTTGGGTCATTGTCCTTTTGAAAAATAAATTATAGTCCCACTAAGCGCAAAGCAGATGGGATGGCGTATTGCTGCAGAATGCTGTGGTAGCCATGCTGGTTAAGTGTGCCTTGAATTCAAAATAAATCGCGATAGTGTTCCCAGCAAAGCACCATCATACCATCTCCTCCATGCTTCACGGTCTGAACCACACATGCAGAGATCATCCAGTCACCTACTCTGCGTCTCACAAAGACACAGCAGTTGGAATCAAAAATATCACATTTGGACAAAGAATCATTTTCCACCGGTCTAATGTCCATTGCTTGTATTTCTTGACTCACATGCAGTTTTCTCTGAACAGTTGATGTTGAGATGTCTGTTACTTCGTGAAGCATTTATTTGGGCTGCGTTTTCTGAGGCTGTTAACTCTCTAATGAACTTATCCTCTGCAGCAGAGGTACCTCTGGGTTTTCCTTTCCTGTGGCTGTCCTCTTGAGAGCCACTTTCATCTTAGATCTTGATGGTTATTGTGACTGCACTTGAAGAAACGTTCAAAGTTCTTGACATTTTCCGTATCGACTGACCTTTATGTCTTAAAGTAATGATGAACTGTCGTTTCTCTTTGCTTATTTGAGCTGTTCTTGCCATAATATGGACTTGGTCTTTTACCAAATAGGGCCATCTTCTGTATACCACCACTACCATGTCACAATACAACTGGCTGAAATGCATTAAGAAGGAAAGAAATTTCACAAATTAACTTTTAACAAGGCACAACTTAATTGAAACGACTACTTCATGAAGCTGGTTGAGAGAATGCCAAGAGTGTGGAAAGCTGTCATCGAGGCAAAGGGTGTAGACTTTTGGAATCATGTAGTAACCAAAAAAAAGTGTTAAACAAATCAAAGTGTTTTATATTTGAGATTCTTCAAAGTCGACAACCTTTGTCTCGATGACAGCTTTCCACACTCTTGGCATTCTCTCAACCAACTTGAAGAATCTCAAATATGAAATATATTTTGAGTTTAACACTTTTTTTTTTTTGGTTACTACATGTTTCCAAATGTGTTATTTAATAATTTTGATGTCTCCACTATTATTCTACAATGTAGAAAATAATAAAAAGAAAAACACTGCAATGAGTAGGTGTGTCCACTTCTGTCTGGTACTGTATATATTTATGATTATTTTTTGCTCAGAACTTTGGGGGGCCAAAGAAAACCACGGTCCGCCAGTTGTGGAACCCTGGCCTCGGGCTGTTCAGCATGCAAAATGACATGTAGATCAATGACACAACACAGTTACATGCTTAGTTCCACACTGAAGGAGAGGATGCACCAGTTGTCACAAAAGATGACTCATTTTCAGAAGGTAGGCGGAAAGTATTAGAAGCAAAACATTTTAACTTTTGAGTCGATTTTCTGACTGCTACATTTGGATCGGTTTGGGATCAGTGGACCGATACGATTGCATCTTTAAACATTTTGAATCCAGAGTCGTTACATCCCTACTACTTATCATACCTGTACCCTTTATAAGCTGCTCTGTGTTTTAACATGATAGTTAACATTTTTAAATGTTCTGTCCTGTCTCTCCTTAGATGATAGTAGAGATGAAGCAACACATCCTTATGGTTAGTATGTCTTCAATTTTGTTTTACCATGTGTCTTTAACTCATTCATACTTACATGAGTCTGTTTTGCATTTATTTTTTAGAGGATGAAAACAATGCCATTGACACGAAAGGAGGTGAGATTCAGAATGTTTTGATTATTCATTGGCCAAATACTCTTCTACTCTCCTTCCTTGCCTTCTCCTTGGTTAACTGGTCTTAACTGTAACCTTGCACTGAATACCAAGCAGACATTTTTGCACTAAATAAACAGTGGATGTATATTTTCAGAATTGGTTGAGAAGGCACAGCCACAGCAGACACTAGGTAAGCTACAGTACTGATTCTACATTTTTACGTTTCAATATGACCATTGGTGATGGTGTGTTTATTAGACGTTGTGAATGGTCTGTGTCTACTTAGTGTATTTATGACGTGTTTTATTTGCTTGTCTTGCAGAAGAATCAAAGCAATACAACAACCAACCAGGCTCCCCGGAGACAAAGGAAACAGGTGCATGCACGCACACACACACTCTGTCTCACACACACCACACACCAATGGAATATCTTAGATAAGTCCCCAATCTTACATATGGCACTGAAATCTAATCTTTAGTACAAGTGCGATACAATGCAGAGGCTGAATCAGTCCCAGAACCGGAGGCTGACGTGGAACCAGAGGTGGAACCAGAGGTGGAATCTGTTCCGGAACCGGAGGCTGACGTGGAACCAGAGGTGGAATCTGTTCCGGAACTGGAAGCTGAATTTGTTCCAAAACTGAAAGGTGAGGAGGATAACACGTGTTATACCATAGTCTCAAACCTTTGCTTTTTAAAGGAACATTGTCACTTAGATCTCCTGTGAATAGTGTTGATTTCTTACTGTAAGTCCAGTGTACCTGCTCACCAGTACGTGTGGATTGTAGCTGAGGAACTAGTGGTGGTAGAGGACAAAACACGATAGGGAGATTCAGAACGTCGGCACAACAACAACACACACGTTCACGCTTTATTCTCAGTAAACATTTGTGCCGGATGTTTTTTTGGGGTGGTTCCCATAGCTGCTGCAGCACCCCCTGAAGGAAAAACACATTTTAAAAATGTCACTTGTTGACATTTAATGAGTTGGCTGTAAGATGTTCAATAGACGTGAGTAACTGCTGACTTGAGTAACTACAGGCCCATTTAGTATACTACCTGTGGTGTCAAAGGTTGTTGAAAAGTGTGTAGCAGAACAACTGATTGCCCACCTCAACAACAGCCCTTTCACATTACACTCCATGCAGTTTGGCTTCAGAGCGAAACACTCCACAGAAACGGCCAACTGCTTTCTTCTGGAAAATGTGAAGTCTAAGATGGGCAAAGGGGGTGCTGTTGGGGCTGTGTTTCTGGACCTAAGGAAGGTTTTTGATACTGTTAACCATGAGATTCTCATCACAAAATTGTCCAAGTTCAACTTTTCCCCTGATGCCTTGAGATGGATGAAAGTGATATATGTGCATGCAAAGAGCAAACAACAAGCTGCACAAGAACTCACTACTGTAATGGTCCAGGTTACAAAGTGGCTCAGTGACTCGTGTTTGCATCTCAATGTGAAAAAAACTGTTTGCATGTTCTTCACAAAGAGGGCAACAGATGCTACTGAGCCAGATGTCTATGTGTCAGGGGAGAAGCTCCAGGTGGTATCCGATTTTAAGTACCGTGGCATCATACTTGATTCCAACCTCTCTTAAAAAGCATGTGAAAAAGGTCATTCAAATAACTAAATTCAACCTAGCTAATTTCCGATTTATACGAAATTGTTTGACTACAGAGGTAGCAAAACTGTACTTCAACTCTATGATACTCCCCCACTTAACATACTGCTTGACTAGTTGGGCCCAAGCTTGCTGTACAACATTAAAACCTATTCAGTCTGTCTACAAACAGGCTCTCAAAGTGCTTGATAGGAAGCCCAATAGCCATCATCATTGTCACATCCTTAGAAAGCATGAGCTCTTGAGTTGGGAAAATCTTGTGCAATACACCGACGCATGTCTTGTATTCAAGATCCTTAATGGCCTGGCTCCCCCTCCACTCAATATTTTTGTTAAACAGAAAACCCAGACATATGGCAGCAGATCCACAAGGTCTGCCATGAGAGTTGACTGTATAGTTCCCCTAAGGAAAAGCACCTTTAGTAAATCTGCATTCTCTGTGAGAGCTTCCCATGTCTGGAATACACTGCCATCAGACACACAACTGCACCACATATCACACTTTCACAAAATGCTTGAAGACATGGCTAAAGGTCAATCAGATTTGTGAACATGGTCCCTAGCTGTGTGTTGCCACTTTCCATGTTGTCTGTTGTCTGTTGTCTGTAGCTTGTGAGGTGTGGAAAAACTTTGTTGCTTTTATGAATTTTGTCTTGCTGCTTTTTGTTCTATGTTGCTCTGTCTGTATGCTACGTCTTGCTTGTCCTATGTTGCTCTGTCTGTATGATATGTCTTGCTTGTCCTATTTTGCTATGTCTTGCTTGTTCTATGTTGCTATTGTCTATATTGTAATTGTTTTTAATAACCTGCCCAGGGACTGCGGTTGAAAATTAGCAGGCTGGCTAAAACCGGCACTTTTACTGAAACGTTGATCAATGTGCACTGTCCCTGTAAAAATAAACTCAAACTCAAACTCAGAACTGTATCACTACATGACTAGGTATCAAAGTCACACAGTTCCTCTTAAATAAGCCTTGACTGATAAACCGGCCCGTCAGTACCCTCTTGTGGTCATTAACTGCAAGGACAATGTTGTGGTGTGAGGAACCCTGCCTACACAGCAGTAGGGAAAAAACCCACTGGTCTGAAGATGGAAGTGTGGAGTGCACTTTAAAAAGCCCCCCAGATCCCTGGCCTATGGCCTGTATCCAATGTCATGAAAAAACAGACCTCTACAATGTCGTGTCTATTATTGCAGAGTGTTTGTAATGCTATGTATTGGTCAGTGAGAGACTTTGAAGCCACCGGTCGGCCATATTGGCCCTCCCCAGAACAAACAAGAATGACCTTGAGAATTAATGGATTCTACAGTATTTCTATTAAATGTTTCAATGACAAAATGACATGTATTTTTTTTGTTTTGGTTGAAGTGGGTACCGTAATATTAGAACTTTCAAAAAATATACTTTGAGGAAAATGTTTTATTATTTACATATATAATTTTTATGTTTAGCTCACATAGTATAATTTAAAAGTAGGGTGTCTGTAATAAAATAAACATGGCAAAAACCAATGTAGACATTAATAAATGCATTTAATGGTAGGGGAGTGCCAAGATGGAGGCTTCAGCACAGTCATCTAGTGTATACTATGTATAAATCATTGGTTTGCTGCTGTTGCCGTTATTGTTTACTGTGTTGGTGGACACCAGTTTATTCTCAATATAATCCTTGATATAAACCTTTGTTTTTTTCCAAGAAAATCATTATGCTTTTTAAACCAGATCTGTTCTTGGGGCTTAAATGTGTCTTTCTTTATAAGAACTATTGAAAATCTTGTAATGTTTTTTAGACCATGCTTTAGTTACATGGATCTGAAAATCTTTATTCAATATGTGTTATTTGTGCTGCCACAGTATGTTGCTAGCATTAATTTGTCTACCTGTCATTTTCTTCCCTTTGTATATCTTTCAGAAAATGCTGAGGACCAGCCCAAGGATAAGCTTAAAGAAAAAGGTAATTGCTTATTTTATCTATATTTTTATGGCGGACATGATCTTTACAGAAGCAAGATAGCAATGGGTTGTCGACCCTCCTGGAGAGCTAGGGTTTTGTTCCACCGCTACTGACACACCTACTTATTCTCCTCCTCGGGGCCCTTGATTTATTGAATCGGGTGTTTAAGTAGCAAAATCGTGCACACGCCAAAGCTCTGCAGGAGGGTCGTTCACATCCGTACTGTAGTTACATTACGCTGTGTCAGTCGTTTAATTGTGAATACTGATGTCCTTGAAATGAGTCACAATGAGTGATGCATCTGGAAGTGACTTCAGAGTAGAAAATAACCATGATTACAGTGTGCGCTGCCATTTTCACTGAGAATCTGCATACAATAGTCACATGCTGAGGTTGCAGCCACACACACTTTGATTTGTTTTGTTTAACCTTTATTTAACTAGGCAAGGCAGTTAAGAACAAATTCTTATTTACAATGATGGCGGGTTAACTACCTTGATCAGGGGCAGAACAAGAGATTTTTACCTTGTCAGCTCGGGGATTCGATGTAGCAACCTTTCGGTTACTGGCCAACGCTCTAACCACTAGGCTACCTGCCGCCCCTGGTTGGAATGGTTGGTTGGAATGATCCAACCAACCCCTCAGTGAGGTTCTGTTCTTCATTTCAGCCAAAAAGAAGAAGCCCAAACTCCTGAATAAATTTGAGAAAACGATCAAGACGGAGATTGACGCTGCTGAGAAGTTACGTAAAAAGGTAGTCTGGTGTTGTCCTCTTTATAAGCCTGTGCAAAGGTTTTTAATGAACATGTTATCTTGAAAGTAAATGGCTGAATCCATGCTGATCTGTTGTCTTGTTTCACCACCCAGGGGAAAGTGGAAGAGGCTGTCCGGGCTTTTGAAACTCTAGTGCTGCAGTATCCTCAGAGTCCCAGATGTCGCTATGGGAAAGCCCTGGTGAGAACGACGTCTCAATTTTCCTGCTTTATTTTGAACTGGTCAAACAATTTGTAACTGTTTAACACTTAGTGTTTTACACTTTAACAAAACACTTAACTACTGTATACTATGAGCATAAACAAATTGCACCCATGTACAAATAGGGAAAATACCTGAAATGTTATAGAGCTCATTGTGTGTGCTATGTGAGTTCAGGCTGAGGATGGCCTGGCAGAGAAGATGCTCAGCAACGACATGCTGCAGAAGGCCATCGGCACATACAAGGAGGCGTCAGAGCTGCCCAACGCCACACCTGACCTCATCAAGGCCACACTGAAGAAAAGGGCAGAACGTCAGCAGTTCCTAGGTAATACACAGGTCCCAGCATGCTGGAGTGACCGCGCGCGCACACAAACACATATTTTTGAAGGGAGAGAAGATATTATATTGTCCATTTCTCCTGTGCACTTAGTTTGAATACCAATTTGGACTCTGATGAATAGAAAAGGGGTTGTAGTGGTTGTCTTTCTCATGTAGATTTAATTGATTATATCTTTTTTATAACTGAGATTTCTGGGGAGTCTGGTTGTACATAGGGTGACCCCTCTCTACCTCTGGTGTAGGTCGTATGAGGGGTGCCTTGGCCACGTTGGAGAAACTGGTACAGATCTTCCCTGAGGACATGGCCCTGAAGAACGATCTGGGCGTGGCCCACCTGCTCATTGGAGACAACAACAGTGCCAAGAGGGTCTACGAGGAGGTGAGCCAAAGTCGTCACCATATTGGTGAAACAATGTGTAGAAAATGGATTGCTATTGTGTTGCACTTTTTCACCCATGTCTGTGCTTCAGCAAACCACAATTGAAATGTGATCGTAATTTGCAAGATTACAAATAAATGAAATGTGGCCACTTTCAGTAGGGAAGCTTCAATGAGTGTTATTGCTTGATTAACAATTGATTTTGAATTATGTTTCCCCGGTAAGGTGTTGGCCACTGCACCAAGTGACGGCTTTGCTAAAGTCCATTACGGCTTCATCCTCAAATCAGAAAACAAGATAGCAGAGAGCATCCCATTCCTCAGGGTAAGTACTGTGTGTTTTATAAATAATACATGAATCATGATCACACAGATTCAAACCACTCTTCTGATTCTGAACCCCCTCTCTCTGCACTGAACCCCCCCTCTCTCTGCACTGAACCCCCCCTCTCTCTGCACTGAACCCCCCTCTGAACCCCCCTCTCTGCACTGAACCCCCCTCCTGCACTGAACCCCCTCTCTGCACTGAACCCCCCTCAACCCCCCTCTGCACTGACTGAACCCCCCTGAACCCCCCTCCCTGCACTGAACCCCCTCTGCACTGAACCCCCCTCTGCACTGAACCCCCTCTCTGCACTGAACCCCCCTCTCTGCACTGAACCCCCACTCTCTCTGCACTGAACCCCCCTCTCTCTCTGCACTGAACCCCCCTCTCTCTGCACTGAACCCCCTCTCTCTGCACTGAACCCCCCTCTCTCTGCACTGAACCCCCTCTCTGCACTGAACCCCCCTCTCTCTGCACTGAACCCCCCTCTCACTGAACCCCCCTCTCTCTGCACTGAACCCCCCTCTCTCTGCACTGAACCCCCCTCTCTCTGCACTGAACCCCCTCCACTGAACCCCCCTCTCTGCACTGAACCCCCTCTCTCTGCACTGAACCCCCCTCTCTCTGCACTGAACCCCCCTCTCTCTGCACTGAACCCCCTCTCTCTGCACTGAACCCCCTGCACTGAACCCCCCTCTCTCTGCACTGAACCCCCTCTCTCTGCACTGAACCCCCCTCTCTCTGCACTGAACCCCCCTCCTGCACTGAACTCTCTGCACTGAACCCCCCTCTCTGCACTGAACCCCCCTCTCTGCACTGAACCCCCCTCTCTCTGCACTGAACCCCCCTCTGCACTGAACCCCCCTCTCTCACTGAACCCCCCCTCTCTCTGCACTGAACCCCCCTCTCTCTGCACTGAACCCCCCTCTCTGCACTGAACCCCCCCTCTCTCTGCACTGAACACTGAACCCCCCTCTCTCTGCACTGAACCCCCCCCTGCACTGAACCCCCCCCTCTCTGCACTGAACCCCCCTCTCTCTGCACTGAACCCCCCTCTCTGCACTGCACTGAACCCCCCCCTCTCTCTGCACTGAACCCCCCTCTCTGCACTGAACCCCCCTCTCTGCACTGAACCCCCCTCTCTGCACTGAACCCCCCTCTCTCTGCACTGAACCCCCCTCTCTCTGCACTGAACCCCCCTCTCTCTGCACTGAACCCCCCTCTGCACTGAACCCCCCTCTCTGCACTGAACCCCCCTCTCTCTGCACTGAACCCCCCACTGAACCCCTCTGCACTGAACCCCCCTCTCTCTGCACTGAACCCCCCCCTCTGCACTGAACCCCCCTCTCTCTGCACTGAACCCCCCCTCTCTCTGCACTGAACCCCCCTCTCTCTGCACTGAACCCCCCCCCTCTCTCTGCACTGAACCCCCCTCTCTCTGCACTCCCCCCTCTCTCTGCACTGAACCCCCCTCTCTCTGGACTGAACCCCCCTCTCTGCACTGAACCCCCCTCTCTGCACTGAACCCCCCCCTGCACTGAACCCCCCTCTGCACTGAACCCCCCTCTGCACTGCAGGATGGTTTGGAATCAGGAGACCCTGGTACAGACGACGGCAGGTTTTACTTCCACCTCGGAGACGCTTTACAGAGAATGGGAGACGACAGTGTGAGTTAAGATCAAACTCAGACACCAAGCTTACACCAATACTGACTCAACACCAGCAGTATTCACTAGAGTAACTTCACTTTGTATGGTAACAGTATGACTTCTTGTGATTACTCTTTTTCTTCTGACAATAAGAAAAAACAGATAATTTGAAAATACTGTGTGTGAGTTCCAATGTGTTGGTTTTTGAATACTACATGCACCATGGTCTTCTCCTTTCTCAGGCCTACAAGTGGTATGAGAGAGGGCACCAGAGAGGTCACTTTGCCTCCGTATGGCAGCGATCTCTTTATAATGTGGACGGTCTCAAAGCCCAGCCGTGGTGGACGCCCAAGGACACTGGATATATGGATCTAGTCAAGGTACTGATGACGGTAGACGTGATAATGTCTCAGCTGGTTGTCTTTTCTCTCTGCTAGTTGATTGATCAATGTCACAGAGTTCAATAAAGCCTAGAGAGATTACTTCCTCTCTGTTCCATTGATCACTTCTGTGACAGCGTGGGCAGGGACATGTGAAGAACGATCTGGCTTTAATGGTCGTTCTTCGCCTGAGCAAGGCAGTTAACCCACTGTTCCCCGGGCGCCGAAGACCTGGATGTCGATTATGGCAGCCCCCCCCCCACACACACACCTCTCTGATTCAGAGGGGTTGGGTTAAATGCGGAAGACACATTTCTGTTGAATGCATTGTTATACAACTGACTAGGTATCCCCCTTTCCCTAATGTAATCTTATAATCTCCACCTGGCACAGCCAGAAGCGGACTGGCCACCCCTCGGAGCCTGGTTCCTCTCTAGGTTTCTTCCTAGGTTCCTGCCTTTCAAGGGAGTTTTTGCTAGCTGTGTGCTTCTGCATTGCTTGCTCTTTGGGATTTTAGGCTGGGTTTCTGTATAGCACTTTGTGACAACTGCTTAAAAAGGGCTTTATAAAATATATTTGATTGATTGAACATAGAGGGCTGCCTGCATCTTAAAGTAGCTTTCTTCTTCGTATGAGTTTTGAACGGGCAAAAGGCTGACCATTTGTCCCCTTTGCTGTACCTGAGGAAGACCGTAGAAATAAACTAACGTGTCCTAACTCTGTCTATGGAACAGACCCTGGAGAGGAACTGGAGGATCATCAGGGATGAGGCCCAGTCTGTGATGGATAAAACCACTGGCCTCTTTGTTCCAGAGGAGGAGAACCTCAGAGAAAAGGGGGAGTGGGGCCAGTTCACCCTCTGGCAGCAAGGTAAACCAATCAAACACTTCACAACTAGCACCTGGCAAGTTCCTATCGTACAAATACACTGAACTTAATTGAAATAAAAAAGTGCCTTAGGATTAGGGGTTAGTGGTGTCTGAACCTGGCCTCCATTTCCTTGTTTATCTCTCCTGGTCATGCAGGCAAGAAGGCAGGGGAGTCCTGCCGCAGTGTTCCAAAGACCTGTGGCCTGTTGGAGCGCTACCCAGAGGCTACAGGCTGCAAGAGAGGACAGGTAGGTCACCCCTCTGCAGACGTGACTGACATGCCAACTATTAGGCATCACGCCAGCCAGCTCTCCTGTAGAGCAGGGGAGGATAGATGGACAGACAGTCTGGCCCTGCAGGCTCCTGCTGGAGATGTATGGAGTTATAAAGGCACTATGCTGCACTCACTGCAACTTCTTTCAATTTCTGTTGCAAAAATAGGAAATGTTTGTATTTTGTGAATGTGGTTTTGGCCAATGTGCCTTTGAGCTAATAGGTTGCTTAAAAAAAAAAAAATTGAAGTGAGATTATTATTTTTTTTAAACATACTTAATTTTAATACTTTAAATTCAGATGTGTTCACTTTCTCTGGGTGTATGACTGCCCCGCTCTCTCTGTCTCTCTGGGCTCCAGATCAAGTTCTCAGTGATGCAGCCTGGTACTCACGTCTGGCCCCACACGGGGCCCACCAACTGTCGCCTGCGCATGCACCTGGGCCTGGTCATCCCCAAGACGGGCTGCAAGATCAGGTGCACCAACGATACCAGGTAACACCTTCCACTGCCATCAACGTCAAGCCTTTTTACATCTAAATCACCCACTTGTTCGTTTTAGGTACAGTGTGAGTCTTACCATAGGAGTGCTCAGTACCTAATATCACTCAAGACTAAGTATTGCTGCAAAATGTATTTAACGTTATCTTGTCTGATCTTGTGGACTGTAACTCTTTGCATCAATAGCTCCTCCTCCTTCTGAGTGGTTACGTTTCCCCGGCCCCATCCCTCAGCTTTATACCAAACTAACTGGAGGAGCTGCCATTGGACTTATGAACTCATCCATGTGGCTTCATTAACAGAAAGGCTATGGTTTGTTTGTTGTTCTCTTCCAGGGCTTGGGAGGAGGGGAAAGTGCTCATCTTTGATGATTCCTTTGAGCATGAGGTGTGGCAGGACGCCGACAGTTACCGGCTCATCTTCATCGTGGACGTGTGGCACCCCGAGCTCACCCAGTACCAACGGCAGACTCTATCCCCCATTTAGACTGTCTGACAGACTGACTGACAGGTCCAAGGTATCTGTCAACCCATTCCCTCACAAGTATTGACCCCACAGCCAGCCATTTTAGGTCAAACGGGACAATTGTGACACTTGCCTCTGCTCAGTCCAGGGTGCCATTTTGGCTCCATCTTGAAGAGTTACTAAAGGCCCTCTCAGATTGGAAAAAGCCTTACAACGACCCTTGGGAACACTGACTGCTAACTGTGGTACTCGCCAAGTAGGTTTTTAGGCATAAATGTGAATTATTATTTTTTAATAACGTTAAGGTGTAGGTTGAATATCACGTAGGTTGTGTTGTAAATTTGTCACAAGTGCATTTTTGTTTTCATTAGGGAACCGAAGTGCTATATGTCTGAAACATACCTAACATACGGTAACTGCACGAAGCTGTACTATTGCAGTTATTGACTTGACTGTTGGACACTTACTGATACTTAAAAGGGATAGTTTTTCAGGTGTTTACCCCGCTGTTAATGAATTTATTACCTCAAGAAAATGTATTTGATTACTTTTGAGGTAAGTAAATGATATGGGTTAAAACACAGAAAACTATCCCTTTTTAAGATGTTGCTAAGCTAGCTAAACTTCTGCTAGCTGAAAAGTGTGAACCTAAATCTGTTGTTTCTCTAACGTGATTTGTGAATATATGTCCTGTAATTTCCATAACTTTATAAAGTAACCTGCCTCTTACTGTATTTTGGGTGGGGGGGGGGGAATTGTAGTACAGACACACTGCTTATTAGGCCATTCCATTTCACTTGTAGGATTTTTGCATGTCTCTTTGGATCAATGGATAGGAAATCACAATGCCAAGAATGTTTTTATTGCAGAATTAATATTGCCAAGAATCTTGACTGATACATCTTATTTTTGTACACTAACAATATACACTATTTTGAACTGCGCCTTGACCCAGCAGCGCACACAGACATTCTACTCAACAGGCTTGACTTTTGGCATTTAAAATCTTACAATGTGTGTATTTACATTCTTAAATGTGTCAAATATGAACATGTGACTGAAGGCATGTATTTGTCAGATACATAAACATTTTATTGTTTTATAAAATTACAATTTCCCTGTGTAAAACTTCAGCACGAGCATGTTGAATGTATGCAAGACTTGTCACACGGCATTCCATACCTTGGTCAAATACTTCCGCTGCGCTTAATTTAGTTTGCCTTGTACAATGGAGCCAATGGAATAGTCCCTAAAAGGAGAACCCCAGGCTAAATCAAGCTATACTTGAAAGTATTGGTCCCAGGTCTACTCCATTCCATGTATAGCAGAGCTGATTAGAGGGCCTTTGCCTGACCAATGCTGTTGATATTCAAAAGAAAAATGCCAGCGCATATTCTTCTAGATATGTTATTTAATCATTCTCTATGAGCATTGGTAGTCAGCTTCACTGCAGCAATGAAATGCACCTCTCCGGTGTATGTGACAATAAAACATATATTATGTCCAAATCAGACCGGCGGTATTATGCAGCGTTAATGTGCTATTAGAAACTCTGGACTGACAAATTCTTGGCAATCCCAGGGACTCGTCAAAACTACGAGTTTGAGGTCCCAAACTGTTCATAATGAGCTTCCAAGTGAGAAATATGTGTGGGAAACTTGGCTAACATAATTTTACCCCTACTTCATAGGAGCATGTGAACACACAATCCAAAGGGATGGAGTCAAAACCTTAGGCTCATTGGATTGCCTTTCAACATTGTCATGGTCATTGGTGTCTTGGGGTTATTTGTGGTTATGACGATGACACATTCAAGCGATCTCCTCCATGCTTCAAATCATTCCCTTAGTTACAAGGGTAACAAATCCAGCACCTTTACAAAGCCACATTGTTTGAGATTTCACCTTTTGTGGTCCTCTTATGAATTGCTATCACTCATCTTAGGAAGTTAATACTTTTATGGTGTTGAAATCACTGAGCTGTTGAAACTGGCCTGCCAAGTAAGTCATGTTTCTTTCAATTCTATTTTGTGTTGTAATCAGTTACTATTAATAATTGTAAAGCTTTTTTTTCCAGTAAATTAAACAATTTGGTCAAAATGGTGTCACGTGATCAGAATGTTGTGTAGTTTCATTAAATAGATAGGTAGCTTAATTTGTATATTGTAATGCTGATTCCTCTCATTTGAAATTCTACTCCTTTGTGTGATTTTCAATGACAACCTGAACATTCACACACGTAATTAGCACACAACTAAAAATGTTTTTTCTATACATTCTTTTAAAGATTACTTAAATACATTGCAGTTCGATGGAGGTCACACTGATAGTGCAGTTGCCCTGATAAATATACAATCTTGAAATATATTGACTTTCATAGAAACAACATCCCCTAAAACAGTAAGATACAGTTTGGCATTTTGTTCACGAGACACTGACATTTAACTCGGTCAGTTGGTCCTTCCTAGTGGTACTGGTAACACTGACATTCGTTTAATCATTCTACTCCTATCAGCAGTGATTTGGATGGCTGATGGCGGACAGGTTTGCCAGTGGAAGTGGATGGCACAGCTTTTGAAGGTCCTGATCTGAAACTGCCACTGGCTCAGTCAAGAGATGAGAGGTTTTCAGTACAGCAGCTCCATGTGAACAAGGGTTTAGAGTCTCCTTTTCGAGTCAGTTTTTGACTTTCTCAAAGTTCAGATTTAGGTTTTGGAGTCAGTGGGGTTGGAATCCTAATGAGAGGGGTTTGGATCCAGTGTGGAGGGACAGGAGAGATCAGTCCAGAGCCAGGAGCGGCTGTGCCGTGTTCTCCCTGTCTCCTTGTCGTAGGGTACCCGGCTCCACGGCCGACTGGGACCTGAGATAAACAACAGTAAGAGATGGTCATTTCCTGTAAGACACAGGTGGGCTACTGTAAGCAGTATAATGGAGAAAGTCCATCAGGGGCCATGTCTGAACACAAACTGAAAACCAACCATTTTGGGGGGAAATCCAGATTAGGAAAAGTGCACACTGCCAATGGTAAAATGCATGATGTAATACCCCTCGTCCATAATCACTCCTCCCTGTGCTCTTCTCTACCCTCATTTTCATGCGTCATCACAAAGCCTCTGTGTTCTTGTCTCCTTTAGCTACCAGGAAGTACTTATAACATGCTAGGTTATGACTGGTCCATTAAAGATGACCTTAATGACCCAGCTGAGGAGAGAAGTCCGATGGGACTAAGACTAAATCCCTGCTCCGTGCTGGTTAACACCAGTGGGGAGCTTAGCTCTCCTCTCATCTCCCTTTGTAAGCCCACTGATTAAAATCACCAGCTGGTGGAAATGGAGCCTACCCAGAACTCTCTCTGCTAAGGAAAGGAAGGAAGGACAGACAGAAAGACAAACAGTGGCACAAACATGTCCTTCTGTCTCCTGTCCTGCATTGAGAGTACTGAGATATTTAGATATTCCAAAATTAGCTTTGTTTAATATCTATCAGATTTAACATGATAAATATAGTACTAAATAGAATGTTTTCAATTTTGCCTCAAATATATAGTTGAATGCGACTCTCAAAATGAAACGCTTATGTCAGTGAAAGGTCCCAATTCACATTATATTTCAATGTAGAAGTATAGCTTATAAGGCTTAATAAAGCCAGTCCATAATCCTTTATAAAACCTACATAGAGCTTCCCGGATCATGTACACCCCATTTCTGCCCTCAGAATATCCCTACATTTGTTGAGGCATGGACTCGACAAGGTGTTGAAAGCTTCCATAGGAATGCTTGCCCATGTTGACTCCAATGATTCCCACAGTTGTGTCAAGTTGGCTGGATGTCCTTTGGGTGGTGGACCATTCTTGATACACACGGGAAACTGTTGTGTGAAACCCAGAAATGTTAGTTCTTGACACACTCAAACTGTTGTGCCTGGGACCTACTACCATACCATGTTCAAAGGCACTTAAATCTTTTGTCTTGCCCATTCGCCCTCTGAATGGCACACATACACAATCCATGTCTCAAGGCTTAAAAACCCTTCATCTTCTTTGGGATCGGTGTCCCTTCCATGGGAAGGTTGAGCTAACATAGGCTAATGTGATTAGCATGAGGTTGTAAGTAACAAGAACATTGCCCAAGACACAGACATATCTGATATTGGCAGAAAGTTTCAATTCTTGGGGGGGATCATAGCTTTCACCTGGTCGTATATTTCAAGGAAAGAGCAGGTGTTCATAATGTTTCTATACTCGGTGTATATGCATCGGTCAACCTATTCTACTTGAGCAATAAGGCCTGAAGGGGTGTGGTATATGGCTAATATACCACGGCTAAGGGCTGTTCTTATGCATGGTGGAGTGCCCTATGGCTATTATAAACTGGTTACCAATGTAATTGGAGCAGTAAAAATAAATGATTTGTCATACCCGCGGTATATGGTCTGATATACCACAACTTTCAGCCAATCAGCATTCAGGGCTCGAACCACCCAGTTTATAATGGATTATATAGCAGGGTTTCTACATCTGGAGCTTATCAAATCGTAGCAAAATTCTACTAGTCAGTACAATCAGTGAGATGAGTTTATTCTGCCATCTTGTTTCTGGGAGGATGTCCTTCACTGGTCATTAGCAGCCTTACTCTCTCTTACATCTTACATCTGTCAGGCCCTTCTGCTGCACAGCCTTGCAGGACTACAGGCAAAATGGCCTACTTAGTCCACACTGGAGCAAAACAGTGGCAATCAAAGGCTAACAAGCCCTCCTTGATCTAATCATAGAACATTAGGCATATTCAACCAACCCAGAAACGACCCAATCTTCAATAATCTGTTTTATCCATCTGATCATTGCATCCAGGGGCTCATGTCATCTCATTGCTCATGACTACTATGATAACAGGATGCACCAATGACAATGATGACCAATAACAGGCAAGCATTTCCAGTATCCCTTAACAATGGTTGTCGCTATTGGGCCAAGCTACAAAGCCAGTCGTATGGCAGCTTCTCCAAACAAATCAGATTTTAAAAGAAAACCTCAACCATACCCCTAACCATGTGCCTCGCCCTAACCATTAAATCAAGGACTAAAAGCTCATTTCCATGCTAATACATTTTCATAATATAGTCAATTTTGACTTTGCAGCTTGGCCATATAGTGTGAACCCTAATCTAATCAATCAACATGATGAACGGGAGCTGGTTCATGTTCTCCGCACCAACCACCCATCTACGCCTCATTCCCTCCAGTTGTCATCCCCTGTGTTATCGTGGCAAGAGAATGTGACTGGGGATCCCTGGGATTGGAGCAGACATTAGTTGGGGTCAGGAAGAGGGTCTTATGTGCTTTTTTTAATTAAATCAATTCCGAGGAGCCCGCTCTCCCGAGACCTGATCTTACATGGCTTTCTGTTGATTGCAGATGGGAGAGATTCTGCATGCTTTTTAGATGTCTCTCTCTTCTCTCAAAGATGTTCTGTTTTCCCATTGCTTTAGGACAAAGCGTCCATCTACAGTACTGTATACTGTATTCATTCATGCTCAGTCTTATAGATAAGCCTTTAGCTTTTAAAAGGGCACGATGTCCAATAGCTCTGAACCTAAAAGAAATGTTACCCGGAGCCATATACAGTACCTCTATACCTGAGGAGGTTGGTGGCACCGTAATTGGGGAGGGTGGGCTTGTGGTAATGGCTGGAGCGGAATCGATGGAATGGTATTAAATACATCAAATATGGTTTCCGTGTGTTTTGATGCCATTCCATTTGCTCCGTTCCAGCCATTATTATGAGCCGTCCTCCCCTCAGTAGCCTCCACTGCTCTAAACATAGCTCTGGTGTAACCTTTGTGTTTCAGAGAGGAGTCTTTTTTTTATCTGGGTGGCGAGAATTAATGGCAGACTGCAGTGGGTCTCTGAGCTGTTTAGGAGACAGCAGTCGGAAAATCTCAAGTGTAATGACCACGTACTGAAAGGGGTAATTGTTAGGGAATACACTAGTCAGTGATCAGCCCCATAGCGGTCATTATCTGGAAGTCTTTGGACTGCGTAATTGCCCTGACAAACTTCAAACAATCGGCATGTCTATACTAACGAAGAAGAATGACCGCTCTGGATTGATCGGTTGTGTTCTCTAACTTTGTTTAGCTTTTTGTTCGTTTTCTGCACTACTATACTGTAGCTAAGGTTGCGAGGGAAGGGAATCATCCAAACATTCCATTAAATTCCCACAAATCCCATATATTCCCATGGATATTTTCCCGCTTGAAAATTTGTTGAATTTTGCCACCTTTTTTTGTAGCTCACCTTTTCAGAAGTTTGTCGGCACGTTCCTTGTCTCCGCCACCATAGTTCTCTTTGACGTGGAGGGCGTCGTAGGTGAGTGTGTACTCCGTCTCGTCGTTGTAGTTGGGCCCTAAGAGGGTCCGTGCCCAGATGCCCATGTCATACGGCGGCAGCGTGCCACCGAACTCGGACGGCAGACAATCGGGTAGAATTAACTGGTGTAAACTGTTGAGATTGTTCCCATGGAGGAAAATCTGTTGGGAAGAATGTTTATTTATCTAGGGGTTCTCATTCTATGGGAGCCCTGGCCAATACATGTCATAACTATCCACAATTCTTGTTCCCTTACTTCCCCTTTTAACTAGTGTAATCACACACCCCTCCCCAAAATAATTAAACTCTTTTGAAGGAAGCTGTGTTACAAAATAGCTTTTAGCTTTTCCATTGATCTAACCTGCACTACCCCGAGGAAAGGTTGAAGTACTAAATTATACATCCCCTTTGTGTCACCTTTTCATTTTATTCAACTAGCAAAGGCATTTAACAACATCTCTCTATCTGGCTTCATGTTCTACCTCTACCAGACCATTCAATAGGACTGCAACTGAGGCAGTTATAATGGCATGGATAGAAAGAAAGAAAGAAAGAAAGAAAGAAAGAAAGATAGAAAGAAAGGGAGGGGTCGGGTTAGAGAAAGTGACCAAGCAGTGAAAAGGCAAATACCCTTTTCCTTGTCTTGTCCTTGAGGAAAGGCTTGATGATGGTGTACATGGCGTGGATGTACCAGGGCTGGTTTACAAAATGGATCCCACCGAAGCGAGCAGGGAAGCTGTCCTGTATTGAAGCAGGGAAGGGAAAATAGCTTTAGATACTCAAATACTGCTATATATGTTTTTCTAAATATTCTTTCAAACTCTGCTCACTCTCTTTTATTTTAGTTGCAATAGAGACTTTAGAAATTCAATAGCATAAGAAATATATATATTAAATGGTAGGCTAATTCAGTTCCTCTTTCTTCTCTGTTATTATAGCTAAATGAAATGGCATTCCTTATTTTATTGAAAAGGTTTTTGACAGTACAGTAGCCTGCAGCAAAATGAACTGGGGGGAGCAGGCCAAGCGCATTGCTTAGAACGGAAGGGACAACCAGCCTGTTTGGCTAGCAACTTCAGAATATCAGAACTAAACGACTGGCTTTTGCCCAGGCTCTACTGTATGCTGGAAGGATGAAATAAAACACATTTACTCATTAAAATAACATTGTTAATGAAATCATGTTGTTCATCTTTTTTTATATTGTTGGCAACCATTTTATAAAGGTAAAAGCCCCCGAAACAGAATAGTAGTATGATTACACACTCCTAAAGGCTGCTCCTTCACACAATCATCCCCAGGTTCTCAAGCCTTGTTGCTTAAATATATTGATTATTGATTGATAGTTGATTATGAGGATTTTCCTTGCTGTTTGAAACAGTCCATCTACAGTGTGCAGTACTGCAACAACACATTGCTTGGACTTTTCCCATTCACCCACTTTTAATGATTACAGTGCAAGACCAACAATGTCGTCCCCATGACAAAACCATGTACAGTCGAAGTTTACATACACCTCAGCCAAATACATTTAAACTCAGTTTTTCACAATTCCTGACATTTAATCCTAGTAAAAATTCCCTACCTTAGGTCAGTTAGGATCACTACTTTATTTTAAGAATGTGAAATGTCAGAATAATAGTAGAGAGTGATTTATTTCATCACATTCCCAGTGGGTCAGAAGTTTACTTACACTCAATTAGTATTTTTTAGCATTGCCTTTAAATTGTTTAACATGGGTCAAACATTTCGGGTAGCCTTCCACAAGCTTACCACAATAAGTTGGGTGAATTTTGGCCCATTCTTCCTGACAAAGCTTGTGTAACTGAGTCAGGTTTGTAGGCCTCCTTGCTCGTACACGCTTTTTCAGTTCTGCCCACACATTTTCTATGGGATTGAGGTCAGGGCTTTGTGATGGCCACTCCAATAAATTGACTTTGTTGTCCTTAAGCCATTTTGGCACAACTTTGGAAGTATGCTTGGTGTCATTGTCCATTTGAAAGACCCATTTGTGACCAAGTTTTAACTTCCTGACTGATGTCTTGAACAGTGCTCCGGGCAGCCGAGCGGAAATGGAGGAAAACTTGCCTCCCTGCGGACCTGGCATCCTTTCACTCCCTCCTCTCTACATTTTCCTCCTCTGTCTCTGCTGCTAAAGCCACTTTCTTCCACTCTAAATTCCAAGCATCTGCCTCTAACCCTAGGAAGCTCTTTGCCACCTTCTCCTCCCTCCTGAATCCTCCTCCCCCTCCCCCCCTCCTCCCTCTCTGCAGATGACTTCGTCAACCATTTTGAAAAGAAGGTCGACGACATCCGATCCTCGTTTGCTAAGTCAAACGACACCGCTGGTTCTGCTCACACTGCCCTACCCTGTGCTCTGACCTCTTTCTCCCCTCTCTCTCCAGATGAAATCTCGCTTCTTGTGACGGCCGGCCGCCCAACAACCTGCCCGCTTGACCCTATCCCCTCCTCTCTTCTCCAGACCATTTCCGGAGACCTTCTCCCTTACCTCACCTCGCTCATCAACTCATCCCTGACCGCTGGCTACGTCCCTTCCGTCTTCAAGAGAGCGAGAGTTGCACCCCTTCTGAAAAAACCTACACTCGATCCCTCCGATGTCAACAACTACAGACCAGTATCCCTTCTTTCTTTTCTCTCCAAAACTCTTGAACGTGCCGTCCTTGGCCAGCTCTCCCGCTATCTCTCTCAGAATGACCTTCTTGATCCAAATCAGTCAGGTTTCAAGACTAGTCATTCAACTGAGACTGCTCTTCTCTGTATCACGGAGGCGCTCCGCACTGCTAAAGCTAACTCTCTCTCCTCTGCTCTCATCCTTCTAGACCTATCGGCTGCCTTCGATACTGTGAACCATCAGATCCTCCTCTCCACCCTCTCCGAGTTGGGCATCTCCGGCGCGGCCCACGCTTGGATTGCGTCCTACCTGACAGGTCGCTCCTACCAGGTGGCGTGGCGAGAATCTGTCTCCTCGCCACGCACTCTCACCACTGGTGTCCCCCAGGGCTCTGTTCTAGGCCCTCTCCTATTCTCGCTATACACCAAGTCACTTGGCTCTGTCATAACCTCACATGGTCTCTCCTATCATTGCTATGCAGACGACACACAATTAATCTTCTCCTTTCCCCCTTCTAATGACCAGGTGGCGAATCGCATCTCTGCATGTCTGGCAGACATATCAGTGTGGATGACGGATCACCACCTCAAGCTGAACCTCGGCAAGACGGAGCTGCTCTTCCTCCCGGGGAAGGACTGCCCGTTCCATGACCTCGCCATCACGGTTGACAACTCCATTGTGTCCTCCTCCCAGAGTGCTAAGAACCTTGGCGTGATCCTGGACAACACCCTGTCGTTCTCAACTAACATCAAGGCGGTGGCCCGTTCCTGTAGGTTCATGCTCTACAACATCCGCAGAGTACGACCCTGCCTCACACAGGAAGCGGCGCAGGTCCTAATCCAGGCACTTGTCATCTCCCGTCTGGATTACTGCAACTCGCTGTTGGCTGGGCTCCCTGCCTGTGCCATTAAACCCCTACAACTCATCCAGAACGCCGCAGCCCGTCTGGTGTTCAACCTTCCCAAGTTCTCTCACGTCACCCCGCTCCTCCGCTCTCTCCACTGGCTTCCAGTTGAAGCTCGCATCCACTACAAGACCATGGTGCTTGCCTACGGAGCTGTGAGGGGAACGGCACCGCAGTACCTCCAGGCTCTGATCAGGCCCTACACCCAAACAAGGGCACTGCGTTCATCCACCTCTGGCCTGCTCGCCTCCCTACCACTGAGGAAGTACAGTTCCCGCTCAGCCCAGTCAAAACTGTTCGCTGCTCTGGCCCCCAATGGTGGAACAAACTCCCTCACGACGCCAGGACAGCGGAGTCAATCACCACCTTCCGGAGACACCTGAAACCCCACCTCTTCAAGGAATACCTAGGATAGGATAAAGTAATCCTTCTCACCCCCCTGAAATGATTTAGATGCCCTATTGTAAAGTGGCTGTTCCACTGGATGTCAGAAGGTGAATTCACCAATTTGTAAGTCGCTCTGGATAAGAGCGTCTGCTAAATGACTTAAATGTAAATGTTGAGATGTTGCTTCAATATATCCAAATCATTTTCCTACCTCATGATGCCATCTATTTTGTGAAGTGCACCAGTCCCTCCTGCAGCAAAGCACCCCCACAACATGATGCTGCCACCCCCGTGCTTCACGGTTGGGATGGAGTTCTTCGGCTTGCAAGCCACCGCCTTTTTCCTCCAAACATAACGATGGTCATTATGGTCAAACAGTTCTATTTTTGTTTCATCAGACCAGAGGACATTTCTCCAAAAAGTATGATCTTTGTCCCCAAGTGCAGTGGCGGTTTTGAAGCAGTGGCTTTTTCCTTGCTGAGTGTCCTTTCAGGTTATGTCGATGTGGGAATCGTTTTACTGTGGATATAGATACTTTTGTACCTGTTTCCTCCAGCATCTTCACAAGGTCCTTTGCTGTTGTTCTGGGATTGATTTGCACTTTTCTCACCAAAGTATGTTCATCTCTAGGCGACAGAACGCATCTCCTTCCTGAGCGGTATGACGGTTGAGTGGTCCCATGGTGTTTATACTTGCATACTATTATTGGAAATTGCTCCCAAGGATGAACCTGACTTGTGGTGGTCTGCAAATTTTTTTCTGAGGTCTTGGGTGATTTCTTTTAATTTTCCCATGATGTCAAGCAAAGAGGCACTGAAATTGAAGGTAGGCCATGAAATACATACAGGTACAACTCGAATTGACTCAAATGATGTCAAATAGCCTATTAGAAGCTTCTAAAGCCATGGTGTCATTTTCTGGAATTTACCAAGCTGTTTAAAGGCACAGTCAACTTAGCATATGTAAACTTCTGACCCACTGGAATTGTGATACTGTGAATTATAAGTGAAATAATTTGTCTGTAAACAATTGTTGGAAAAATTACTTGTGTCATGCACAAAGTAGATGTCCTAACTAACTTGCCAAAACTTTAGAGTGTCAACAAGAAATGTGTGGAGTGGTTGAAAAACGAGTTTTAATGACTCCAACGGAGTCGCCCTTCACTCCGGCGCTGCCGGCGTCTCCTGTCTATTCGGGGCCTGCTGCAAGGGTCCCCAGTCCGAAGTCGGCGGCGAGGGTCGCCGCTCCAAAGGCGCCGCTCCAAAGGCGCCACTTAAGTGGGCCAAGACTATGGTGGAGTGGGGTCCACGTCCCGCACCAGAGCCACCACCACGGACAGATGTCCACCCAGACCCTCCCCTATGGGTTTAGGTTTTGCGGCCGGAGTCCGCACCTTTGGGGGGGGGCGTACTGTCACATCCTGACCTTAGTTCCTTTTTTTATGTCTCTATTTTAGAATGGTCAGGGCGTGAGTTGGGGTGGGCATTCTATGTTTTGTGTTCTATGTTTTCTATCTCTATGCGTTTTGCCTGGTATGGTTCCCAATCAGAGGCAGCTGGCAATCGTTGTCTCTTATTGAGAACCATACTTAGGCAGCCTGTTTTCCCATTTTGAGGTGTGGGTGATTGTTTTCTGTTTTGTGTGAGTACCTGACAGAACTGTTGCGTTTTGTTCTACTTTTGTTTTGGTTTCAGTGTTCCGGTTGTAATAAACAACATGGACACTTACCACGCTGCGCATTGGTCCGATATTTCCTACTCCTCCTCAGAAGAGGAGGAGAATGTTACATGCTGGGTCATTCAATCATGCATCTCATAGGATTTCATTTTATGAAAGAGTTTAAAAAAATAAATAAATAGAGTTTGATGTAAAGTGGAATACTGCTACCTGATTGGTTGTACGTCTGAGACGTATCATGGTCATTGCTAAATAATTCCCTCATAGGCCATAAACATTTGGTGTTTTCACAACACTTTTGGGCTAACTATCTATTTGTTGTTCAACTTCAAATTAATATATTCCCTGATATATCCACTGTCTTCTTGTTGATCTGCCCATATAATGTGTCCACAGCATTCACTGTCTGATTATCATAGCATTTAAAATCAGGGCATACACTAACTGCTGTGCTTCACCTTGTTACTTAGCAACAGGACATCCCATTGGTATGTAGACCTAAAGTCAGGATCATCATCATATTGTATAGAAATCTTTAGTTACTGGTAGTCATATAGTGTAGTCTACATATAGACTACACTACAAGGCAAGATACGCTGTCTATCTGTCTGTTCTTAGAACTGATAAAGAAGAACCCTGAAATGATGCAATAAAAATGTTGACTGTAGAGTCGGCCATATAGGGTGCGATGGCTCCACATAATATATGGGTCAAAACATCTAGTGGAATAGACTTGGGTTGAATAATCAAACCAGAGCGTAGAGACATATGGCTGTAGATTAGACTAAAACCATACAATCCATCTTCATTTCAACATTCAGTACAGTAACAAAAATTGTTACACCAGATGGGTACAGTGAACTGTGCAAATTAGGGCCTTGTTCAAAGGCACATGAACAGGTTGTTCACCTTGTCAGCCCTGGTATTTGAATCAGTAACCTTTGATTTACTGGCCCAACGATCTTACCGTTAGGCTACCTGCCACTCTATATGATCAGGACACAACTCACTGGACACAGACGTCAATTCAACGTATATTCCACGTGGTTCAATGTAATTTCATTGAAATTATGTGGAAAAAAACATTATGTGCGCCCAGTAGGAATGTGCTGATGATACTCATCACTTTCCACCTTTTCTCTCTCAGCTAACCAATCAGCACAATTTACCTCAGAAAAATGTCTACATAATAGCTGTACAGTACAATCCAACTGTACTATACAACCATGATTACTGTATATTCAAATTCATGCTTATTACCTAGCTACAACATCTATCTGTTTGGGTCGATTAAAGCCAGTCAGTGCTGGGTCATGTTCATTAGGGCACACCGTAGTAACATGAAAATAAGCGTTTCTTATTGGACAAGATCAGATTCTGTAGTAGCTCCCTGTTTCACTCTGTTTCAGACTGTTTTTCCCGTTTCATGCCTACTGAACACAACCCTGGTTAGGCCTACCTGCAGGCCTTCGATGGCCTGTTTGAGGATGTTGGGTGTGAGCTTGGAAGCCTGCTTGAAGGAGAAGTTACTCCAGTCGATAATTAAGATGAAGCCGTTGATCTGGAGTTCTGGGTTCTCTATGAGAACCTCCAGGGAGAGGAGGATGGCTCGGAGGATGTCTGTGAAAGAGTTCCTTCACAGAGAGAGAAGGAAACATCTGATTGGGATAAAATCCAGAACAATGCAGCCCTGTGCTGAATCAAGACTATTACAATAATTCAATGATTTTTGTTCCGGCTCTGTTCTAATGTGTCTGATCATTGACATTGTCCAGACAAGGGCTGGAGTAAAGTGTCTGGGCAAGTGAGTTTTGCTATTTTGTTACAAACTAAATGTTCCAAAGTATTCTATCAAATCAGTACCAATCAGTAGCTAGAGCACAATTGCTTATTTGTTTAACGAAACAATTAGATCATAGAAGCAATTTCAGTGAGACATCACTGAAGCCATTTCAGTGAGACATCACTGAAGCCATTTCAGTGAGACATCACTGAAGCCATTTCAGTGAGACATCACTGAAGCCATTTCAGTGAGACGAGACATCACTGAAGCCATTTCAGTGAGACATCACTGAAGCCATTTCAGTGAGACATCACTGAAGCCATTTCAGTGAGACATCACTGAAGCCATTTCAGTGAGACATCACTGAAGCCATTTCAGTGAGACATCACTGAAGCCATTTCAGTGAGACATCACTGAAGCCATTTTATTGAGACAACTGTGCTTACTAAAATACCTGTACACTCACCTGCCTTGATCCCAGTTGGAGGCGAAAAGGATGAGTATCTTCCGGCCGTGCTGATCCGGTGTTTCTAAGACTCCTGGGAAGCCGTCCATCAGCGCCCGCTTGATTCCCGGGTCGTCCACCTTGAAGCTCTGGAACATGTCCAGGTTCTGCTGGCGGAACTGAAAGTACTGGGCCAGGAGCCGGAAGGTCTCTGCCTGGTTAAACTTGCGTGCCCGCAGAAACCTCAGGATGAAGTCGTCGTCCGTGCGCAGGAAGCCAATGTCTGGCCGTGTCACAATCATGTCGCGCACCTGCTGGATGTCTGCGTGGAGGCTGTCTGGGTTCTCGTTGAGCTCCAGCCGAGCTTTCTCCGTGGTCTCCGAGCTCAGGCCCGCTTGCAAGTGAGTCATTTTTTTTGTCAAGTTCACACTCTTATATATCTGTGTTTTGGATAACTACTATTGTTTACACCTGCTTATGAAACAGTCTTGATTGCTGTACAGCACATTGCTGTTAGTGGCGTCGAGCCGGCACACGTGTCTCTCCAGTACAACACCTGATCTGTGTCTCCTGTAGTGTCTAGCCTAGAAAGACAGAGAGGTTTAGCATAACTGGTCCACCAGTGCACAAATCCCAGGATCCCGTTTGAAAATGAATTGCATGCATCCTTTCTCTTCTCTTCCTTAGAATAGGCCTATAGGCTAAGCACGGATACTGAACAAAACGTAACATGCAACAATTTCAACGATTTTACTGAGTTATAGTTCATATAAAGAAATCAGTCATTTTTTATTAATTAATTAGGCCCTAATCTATGGATTTCATATGACTTGGCAGGGGCGCAGCCATGGTTGGGCCAGCCCACCCACTGGGGAGCCAGGCCCAGCCAATCAGAATACGTTTCTCCCCACAAAAGGGCTTTATTACAGACAGAAATACAGACAGATGTGGAGGTCCTGGGCTGGCGTGGATACACGTTCTCTGTGGATGTGAGGCCGGTTGGACATACTGCCAAATTCTCTAAAACGACGTTGGAGGCTTATGGTAGAGAAACTAACATTAAAATGATCTGGCAACAACTCTGTTGGACATTCCTGCAGTCAGCATGCCAATTGCATGCTCCCTCAAGGCTTGAGACATCTGTGGCATTGTGTTGTGTGACAAAACTGCACATTTTAGAGTGGCCTTACAAAGGTGCACCCCAGCACAAGGTGCACCTGTGTAATTATAATGCTGTTTAATCTGCAATTTGAAATGCCCACACCTGTCAGGTGGATGGATTATTTTGGCTAATGATAAATGCTCACTAACAGGGATATAAGCTTTTTGTGCATATGGAAAATTTGTGGGATATTTTATTTCAGCTCATTAAGCATGGGACCAACACTTTACATGTTGAGTTTATATTTTTGTTCAGTATAGATAGGAGGAAGTCGTGTTTCCACCTCATATCTATTCAGTGCTGACTTGGACTGAAGTAGGTTCAGGTACTCATTTTGGGTGCCTGCCCTGGTTATATTAAGGTGCAGGAGCTCCGCAAGACTTTTGAGCTAATATTCTATAATGCAGGAGCTCAAGCAGTAGAGATGTTGAGGTGTGGGTACTCAGCTCCGTTGAGCTCCTGCCCAAATCAAGCACGGTATCTATTACAGGTCAAATCATGTCAGATCAGTAAGATATTCCACGGAAAGGGAGGAAGTTAAAATCCCTTTTTTTTCTTCCAACAGTGCCCAGGTTTGGGACATGTATAAGGGCTGACCATTTCAATGACATACACAGACACTGGCGGGTATTGTTGACTTCATGGAGAAACCCATGAGCTATATTTTGTTGTGCATAGTCATCAGATCAGAGTTCAATTATAACAGGCACGCATTTGCATTCATTACAATGAAGTGTGCCAAAATGTAGGCAAATCATATATGCATTTTATATGATAAACTCAAATATGATTAACAAAAGAGTTTATGAATGTTATGTAATAACACTAATAATTATTATTAGGCTATTATCATAAACCGTATTGTATTATGTTTGTTCATGTTACTAATAAGGATCATTAGCAAGACTGACGTATGTATAGCTGGTACACAAGCAGGTAATGGGTGACTGTGATGCTCACCAATTAATGGGGCAAACGCTGCGACAAATATTATGCCAGTGCTCAATAATAAAAATACCTATTCCATCCATCTGCCGTTCAGGGATTAATTGCGTCACATGACGTTCTGCACCACCACAATGTGAATCGGGACGACCTGCCATGTACCCGTAAAAACATGCCACATATTGATACATCATTTTTCTATACAGATTTTATAAATCCACATTAAGATAAATGGAATACTTACATGAACACCACGCCCTGTAAAACCAGCCAGGTGTCCGATGACGCGCAGGACCGCACAGCAGACGTATCATTTCATTGATTTAAAGACTGGCCATAGGGGTTTCAAGAAAGACAAAATATCCAGTTGGCAAGGAAACGTTGGCCTAAATAATGAAAAAGAGAATAATTATTTGAAAGAATACCCGGTAAAATGTTATTTGAAATCCTGTAAGGGACTGCTTTGTCCAAATGTTCGCTATCCTCCGGTGAAGGCTGCCTAAAATGATGCTGTGACCCATAAACGAGACAGATTGGCGACCATGCGCGGCTATAGCTGCTTCGATGAGGGTTGTACGCGCTCTGCCTGGAGGCGGACCAAGAGGACGCAAACTGAGAACATATTGATAGAGACCCACAGATGAGGCGAATCACCCCGCGGTGCTCAATGCCGTGTGCCGCAAAGTATCACACCATTCTCACTACATAAACCATAGGCTATTCTCATCCCAATGGTATTTTCAAATCTCAAATAAAAAATGGACGCAGTCTCCATCAATTCCGTTTGCCGCAATTGTGCCTAGTTGGTTAGAATATGGGTTATGATAGACGCGCGCATCGCATCCTTGTCCTGTTCATGTACAGTTAATAGTTTTTTCCCCATTTGACAAGTAAGCCTAGTTTTGCCTTTACACTAGACCTAATGTAATTTATTATAGCCTATTGCACAATGCCAAAATAAGCATAATATATAATTTATTAAAGTACTGTATATAGGATGGGTTAGGCTACTCACGGGGTGAATTTAATTTAAATTCAGTCAATTCCAACTAGACTACAAGTGATTTTCTTTCTTGAATATGATTTGACAGAAAAACAGAATAAACCCGCACTGTAAAAAATATTGTGCCCCTTTTACTTAAAAACTATTTGCATCGACCTTTTAAGTAAATCAAAGGAGGACCTTTTGTATAATGTACTTCGCTTTTAGTGTATTCCAAACTCAAATATATGAAGTGCAAACAACTAACTGGATCTCAAAAATTCCTTCATTCAACTTAATTTTATCATGTTCAGAACATTTTTTTTTTACCTGCTTAAATCATTCAAGTCCCAGAACTAATGTTATAAGTTTGATACACTTAATGTAATCCGTTATAGAACTAGGTTAGACTACTGCAATGCTCTACTTTCCGGCTACCCGAATAAAGCACTAAATAAACTTCAGTTAGTGCTAAATAAGGCTGCTACAATCCTGACTAGAACCAAAACATTTGATCATATTACTCCAGTGCTAGCCTCCCTACACTGGCTTCCTGTCAAAGCAAGGGCTGATTTCAAGGTTTTACTGCTAACCTACAAAGCATTACATGGGCTTGCTCCTACCTATCTCTCTGATTTGGTCCTGCTGTACATACCTACACGTACGCTACGGTCACAAGACACAGGCCTCCTAATTGTCCCTAGAATTTCTAAGCAAACAGCTGGAGGCAGGGCTTTCTCCTATAGAGCTCCATTTTTATGGAACGGTCTGCCTACCCATGTCAGAGATGCAAACTCGGTCTCAACCTTTAAGTCTTTACTGAAGACTCATCTCTTCAGTGGGTCATATGATTGAGTGTAGTCTGGCCCAGGAGTGGGAAGGTGAACGGAAAGGCTCTGGAGCAACGAACCGCCCTTGCTGTCTCTGCCTGGCCGGTTCCCCTCTTTCCACTGGGATTCTCTGCCTCTAACCCTATTACAGGGGCTGAGTCACTGGCTTACTGGGCTCTCTCATACCGTCCCTGGGAGGGGTGCGTCACCTGAGTGGGTTGAGTCACTGATGTGGTCATCCTGTCTGGTTTGCGCCCCCCTTGGGTTGTGCTGTAGCGGAGATCTTTGTGGGCTATACTCAGCCTTGTCTCAGGATGGTAAGTTGGTAGTTGAAGATATCCCTCTAGTGGTGTGGGGGCTGTGCTTTGGCAAAGTGGGTGGGGTTATATCCTTCCTGTTTGGCCCTGTCCGGGGTTGTCCTCGGATGGGCCACAGTGTCTCCTGACCCCTCCTGTCTCAGCCTCCAGTATTTATGCTGCAGTAGTTTGTGTCGGGGGGCTAGGGTCAGTTTGTTATATCTGGAGTACTTCTCCTGTCCTATTCGGTGTCCTGTGTGAATTTAAGTGTACTCGCTCTAATTCTCTCTTTCTTTCTCTCAGAGGAGGACCTGAGTCCTAGGACCATGCCCCAGGACTACCTGACATGATGACTCCTTGCTGTCCCCAGTCCACCTGGCCGTGCTGCTGCTCCAGTTTCAACTGTTCTGCCTTAATATTATTCGACCATGCTGGTCATTTATGAACATTTGAACATCTTGGCCATGTTCTGTTATAATCTCCACCCGGCACAGTTAGAAGAGGACTGGCCACCCCACATAGCCTGGTTCCTCTCTAGGTTTCTTCCTAGGTTTTGGCCTTTCTAGGGAGTTTTTCCTAGCCACCGTGCTTCTACACCTGCATTGCTTGCTGTTTGGGGTTTTAGGCTGGGTTTCTGTACAGCACTTTGAGATATCAGCTGATGTATGAAGGGTTATATAAATAAATTTGATTAATATTGTACGTTTAATTTGCTGAATTTACTCAGTATGGTAATTGATATTCTATGTTTTATCTACAAATGTTTTTTGCTCAGTTACTTATGGTATGCAGGTTAGTAAAATGTATTTAAATTGGGTTTCTACTATTGAAA
Source organism: Oncorhynchus masou masou (assembly GCF_036934945.1). NCBI lineage: Eukaryota > Metazoa > Chordata > Actinopteri > Salmoniformes > Salmonidae > Oncorhynchus > Oncorhynchus masou. The sequence goes on along the minus strand of NC_088241.1, from coordinate 58,932,130 downwards.
TATATACTCAAAAAGTTGCATTGCACATATTGGTACACAATATATGCCAAATTGTCCCTTAAACCTGACTCCATATGCACAAGTGAAGCCCGTATGGACATATTATTTAGACAGGTTTTAGCATTCTGGGTATAACTCCACCTTGTCTCCTTAGGTAAAGTTGCAGCCAGATAGCTGCACCTGACAAGTAGTCTCAGATATCCACTAGTGCATATGGAGTAAGTTTTAAAACAAAGCAGGTTTTTTTTAAACAGGAATTGACAATGTCTCTTATGACTTCACCTTACAAAGAGCATAATGTAAACTGTAGGTCCTATAACACCTAACAACTAGCTGTTCGGCTTACTGAGTAGGGTACCTTTGGGTACCTTAGATTTAAGCCATAGATTTAAGCCCATAAGCAATATACATGACTGTGTAACACTGACAATACCAGCCAGGACCTCTGCTCCTTCGATACAGATCCCATGCTCTATATTCTGGTGCAGATCCCATGCTCTGTATTCTGGTGCAGATCCCATGCTCTATATTCTGGTGCAGATCCCATGCTCTATATTCTGGTGCAGATCCCATGCTCTATATCCCATGCTGATGCAGATCCCATGCTCTATATTCTGGTGCAGATCCCATGCTCTATATTCTGGTCCCATGCTCTATATTCTCCCATGCTCTATATTCTGATGCAGATCCCATGCTCTATATTCTGGTGCAGATCCCATGCTCTATATTCTGGTGCAGATCCCATGCTCTATATTCTGGTGCAGATCCCATGCTCTATATTCTGGTGCAGATCCCATGCTCTATATTCTGATGCAGATCCCATGCTCTATATTCTGGTGCAGATCCCATGCTCTATATTCTGGTGCAGATCCCATGCTCTATATTCTGGTGCAGATCCCATGCTCTATATTCTGGTGCAGATCCCATGCTCTATATTCTGGTGCAGATCCCATGCTCTATATTCTGATGCAGATCCCATGCTCTATATTCTGGTGCAGATCCCATGCTCTATATTCTGGTGCAGATCCCATGCTCTATATTCTGGTGCAGATCCCATGCTCTATATTCTGGTGCAGATCCCATGCTCTGTATTCTCTGTATTCTGGTGCAGATCCCATGCTCTATATTCTGGTGCAGATCCTTCACAGTGAACACCTTCATCACCTGCTGAACGAGGTCCTCTCGGATCATGGTGTCGTCAGCATCCTGAGTGAAAAAATTAAGAAATAACAGACTAGGCTATCAGATTAACTGTGCAACTTGAGAGGAGAGAGAGGGAAAGAAAGGAAGATACCTAATTTAGAGATAAATAAGGATACAAAAATAAAAACCTTTACCTTGTATTCTGTGATAAGGTCTTCAACCCTCTTGCAGAGGTGTATGATCAAGCCAAGGATCACACGGTCTCTTCTTTCCTGGATGGTATTACACTGTAATATGATGTTATGCAAATAATTGCATTTAAAACCGGCAAATAAATGCATAATATAACCTAAATACTATTGTGAAGGTGTGACTGTGCATAGCCTGTACAGAACTTCAAGGATTCTCTACATGTCAGCACCTCCTTTTCACTTAAACAAGTCCAATAGTTTTGGTGTAAATTCATCTAGCTTCTGCATAACGTTGGACTCAAGAGCAAGGGTTGTAATTCTTCTGAATTCTTCCTTGAGAGAGAAAAAATGATCTTATAAATTTTTTAATCAAAATACTTTTTTTACTTACATTGACTCTTTTCATTCAGCTGTATTTAGTACCTGAGTGGGCTGGAACAGGGCTGGCCGTCTTTCTTTGAAGTCCTTCACAGGAAGGGCCTGAACGACATCTTGTCTTCCATATGAGAAGGTCTTTGCCATTTTGGCACTCACAATGTTGTGGTTGTCATATATTTGTACTTCTCCCAGTAGCTCCACTTGCTCCCTCTCCAGGGTCTCATCTGTTTCTCCAGCAGGGTGGGGTGGGAGGTAATTTACCTCCGCCTTCTTTGTTTGTTTTTTATGTTCTTGACAACGGGCCTGTCCTCTGGTCATTTTCTCTTGACAGAGTTCACTTCCAGTTCTGGGCAACCAATTCCTCTCAGTTTCGATCTGTAATTGCCCATCTTGTACTTCAGGCTGGTTTGCCATCCATACAGGCCTGAGAAGGACCCAGGCTCTATAAGACATGGGTACTTTTTTACCAAAGCTTCTGCAACCTGACAAATATGTAGGCTGTTAACTGGAAGATCCTTTCATTTTTTCCAGGATGGCTGATTTCACAGATTGTTGATTAGTGTTCCATCCTTCATGTGTGCTTCATTAGCTGCCTGAAGAATGAGCTCTGTATCATAAGCAAAGCGAGGAACTTCAGACTCAGATGGCCACGGACTGGAGCGTTGGGAAGAGGTACTTTCTGGAGAGGACAATATCACAGTGTCACGTGATCCAAGGGAGCCCCTCCCATCCGATGTCTCTGTGGAGCTGTTATTGAGTTCTTGTACATTTAAAGTAATAAGAGGTAGGGAGCCAAGGTCATCCACTTTGATGGTGTCTTCATCCTTTAGGTCTTCAGTATCAAGAAAATAAAATAACTGATCTCCAAATGCTCTGTCCATGTACTGTAGAACAAATTATTTTTTAAGATGAAATGTCTCTTTCACAATTGTGCCAAGCTCAGCCAGAGTAGCAGGGATTCCAGAAGGCAATGTTAGCTTACGGATATCAGGGCCCTCCAATAGGGCCTGTAGCCTGGCAGACAATCCTATTCGGTTGTAGCGATAGTGATCCTGTCAAGAAAAAATGCATTAACGTTATCAAATGGGTATGATGTCAAACATGTCAAACGTGTCCCATTATATCGATATCAAGTGCTGCTTACTAGATCTCATAATAATAAACGTCCAAAATAAAGCAATTCTATACCAAATTCGTCATGACTTATGCTTTGTTTTTAAACCCATGTATAAATACACCACATTTAAAACTATTCCATTTCATTTATCTGTTATTTTACCAGGTAAGTTTACTGAGAACATGTTCTCATTTGCAGCAACAGCCTGGGGAATAATTACAGAGGAGAGGAGAGGGATGAATGAGCCAATTGTAAACTGGATTAGGTGCCCGTGATGGTTTGAGGGTTGGGAATTTAGCCAGGACACTGGGGTTAACACCCCTACTCTTACAATAAGTGCCATGGGATCTTTAATGACCTCAGAGATTCAGGACACCTGTTTAACGTCCCATCAGAAAGACGGCATCCTACACAGGGCAGTGTCCCTAATCACTGCCCTGGGGGATTGGGATATTCTTTTAGACCAGAGGAAAGAGTGCTTCCTACTGGCCCTCCAACACCACTTCCAGCAGCATCTGGTCTCCCATCCAGGAACTGACCAGGACCAGGACCAGCTTCAGAAGCAAGCCAGCAGTGGTATGCTGCTGGCCAAGGTTGTTGTCAAGGTACCAAATTGATTGTTCTGTGTGAATTGGCAAAACCACAAGTTCAACAATATCTTTGAGGTCCATAAGAATTTCCCATAATGGTTCACCTACAGGTATTTTAGTTCCTATAATGAATGGAAGCAGACGCAGTAGGCACCAGTTTTCATGAGCATTTCCTCCAATTGTTCTTTTCCTTGGATTCATCAAGTCAAGAGGAATTGCTTTTGGGCAGTCAGTTTTATCACTCCACTTACAGGGGAACTGTGTGATAAGATTGTTGAGTTCCAACAGAGTAAAATATTTATTATTGATTAAAACCTTTAAGCAAAGTGCCAGTTCCAGAGGCAGGATTCCCTCAAAAAAGTAATGCAGCACATCTGGTGGACAGCCAGACAGCACGTCAAAATGTTTACGTTTTTCAGTCAAAGCACGTTGCTTTTTCACATCATAGCATAGCAATGTATTTAGGTGGAATTTTCTAAAACTGTCTGTATTTGTTCAGAATGTTGCTTTTTTGTTCTGGGTTGGAATGCCCCAGTTCTCACTTCTTTTACCTGGATCTCAGACAGCTCAGCCGAACAGAACCTGCAGACATGCGTTGCACTAAAACGTTCAACAAATCCACCAATAGAGTGGGCTCCAAAATTATCTGCCACCACACAAAAAAAGTGCCCTTCAGTATCTTTCCCAGCACAGGAATTAAAAGTCCTTCCTCCTCCAATTGTGCAAGATCTTTTAAAAGTGGCTCTAGCACCTTCCCATATCCATACGTTTTAACATCAACAGCCTTGCAGAGAACAGCTAAGTAAATAGACTTGAGTGTGGACCTAAACATTTGCCAACACCCAATAGACTCCTGGGATATTGTGCTTTTTGCGGGATGTTCCAAGGGGATTGCACACTTCAAAGTCATCAACATAGAGAAGTAAAGATAGGGTTAATTCATCTCCTGATAAACAGTCATTTTCTTTGAAATGTGTGCCATCATAAAAAGACTCGTATCGAGAAAAACTTGTAGGCCTACTTTTTAAAGCTTTCTCCTGAAAATTCTTGTTGCTCAATACTTGTAACAGTGAATGCAGAATAGGAACACACTGAAAACGTCTTCCTTTCTTTGCATCAAGTACATATTCTACCCACTTCACCACAGAAAGGTTTTTCTTAAACTGCTTCCTCTTGTACAGTGTGGCGGGGGGAGCAAATATTAAATTGCAATGGCACCGTTCTGCTCTAATGCTTGCTGACAATGCATGTTTTGGGAAGCTAGATAGGTAATATGTTACATAGCTATTTTGGTTAATATAAAACTTACACAAAAAAGGCAAAGGTTAGAAACAGCGCAAAGGCGATTAAATGCACTGCTAACTTACAAGCTCGTAGCCTGCCCACCACTTGCTAACTGTATAGACATCACGGCCGTTATCAAGCTAGCTTATCAACGTGCAAATTTAACATGCTATGGCAATATAGCTAGCTAAAGGCTTTTTGTACTTGATGAATATTGTCTAACGTTTTCCACAAATATTTTCAAAAATTGTCTAAAATATATGTAGAGATCCAAACTACATTCCAAGTTATGTTTAGAACATTTCAACGGACGTTGTCTTGATCTTTCTCCTCTGGAAAGGCCATGCAGCAGGTAGAAAGATCAAGACAACGTCCGTTGAAATGTTCTAAACACAATTGACATTCAGAACTAGATTTAGCATGTCAGTCCAACATAATAATGATACTTTGAATATCATATTTTCAAGTTGTTGGTTGTTACTTAGAAATATTCATTCTAATTTAGCAGTATATTACCTTGGATTTTTATTTACAAATGCCAGTCTTTTTCAACACATATAAATTAAGCATTATACTCCTAAATGTAAGTAAAACCAAAAACCTATTATTTTAAGTAAAAATCGTTGGTTTTCAGGGCCTCCCGGGTGGCGCAGTAGTTAAGGGCGCTGTACTGCAGCGTCAGCCGTGCCACCAGAGTTTGTCCGTGGGGCGATGGGTTGTGTATCGGAGGACTTTCAACCTTCGTCTCTCTCGACCCCGTACGGGAGTTGTAGCGATGAGACAAGGTAGTAACTACTAAAACAATTGGATACCACGAAATTGGGGGGTAAAATAAAACATTTAAAAATCATAGATTTTCTTTTGCAATATTTACTAGGCCGGTGGGTCATTTTTTACAGTGCTATCTAGCTATATGACATCAAATGCTGTGGAAACTAGCTAAAGGACGATAAAGTAACATTAACTGTAAAGCTATCAGTCACCAGTGTAAACATTTACAACTGCAATTAAATTACGTTCTTTCTTTTTAATGTATTTTAACTCAGACGATATGGTAGTAAGGTTTCTAGATAACACTCCTAGCTAGCTGGCTAGCATTTACTACTAGTGAAGTTACTAGCTAGCAAGTTAGCATAAACTAGCGCTAACATTAGTCGTTGTCTAAATGACAGATAGAAACACATACATAACCATAAAGGGGTAACTAGCCCCTAGGGGCCAGTTACCCCATAGTAAGGGGGGGCAAGTTGCCCCCAACAAACTCATTCAACATATTACTACTTTACTCAAAAATATCTAAATTTTTCTCTGTAAACAAGTGGATTATTTCTCTTAAGGCTTTATATACATTTATATACATATATACATTTACCACAAAATCGTTTTGTTTAAATATCTCCAAAAGTTATGCTGAACATAGGACATTTTTTGCTGAGCACCAGGGAAAGTGTTGGGGAAATAAGTTGGTGAAGTCTAGTTACCCCCTAGTACCCTACCATGTAATTTAGTTTTTTACAACATTAGAAATGTTCATGATAAAAGAAAATCTAAATGATTGATTTGACAAAATCCCAGGTGGAGGAAAAATATATTGTTGTCCATTTTTATGGTTTCCCTATGTACAGAACTGGCGACTCTTTCAAAAAATCTGTTTCTTCTGAATGTAAAACAATGGACACATGCACATGCACATTATATGATTGTGAACAACGATGCGAGTTCTGCAGGGCTGGTGTCCCCCATCAGAAAGAAGTCGACACACACACAGGAAACACTGAAGCAGAGAGAATAGAATAACACACAGACACACACAGACACAGAGAGAGAGAGACTAGCTAACCTACCCTCACTAGGAGGAAGTAGGAGTAATCTGAAGGTGAGAGACAGGAGACAGCAACTTAATGAAGTCAGAATAGACAAACTGAGAACAGCAGTTCATCATGACAAGTCTTCAAAGAGTGTTCTTTAGCCTGTCTGGTGAGTTCATCATCATATCTACAAAACATAACATAAAGCTTATTTGAAGAACACTGGACATTGTTGCAGTTGCTGAACACATTTGATTTGCTGTTGCTTCTATTTTATTGTTCTCTGTGCTGAAGCAGCTAGTAACTAAAGGGAAGATCTGAGTCTGATGTGAACTTGTTGTCTCTCTCCAGCTGCTCTGTGGAGTGTATCTATTGCAGATGAGATCGTAGTATCAGGATATGAGGGAGGAGAAGCAGAGATCAGTTGCTCTTATGGCCATGGGTATGAGAATTACAAAAAGTACCTCTGTAATAGGGGCTGTGACAACTCTGATATTGTCATTGAAACTCAATTGGGAGTTCACCACACTAAGAAAGGCAGCTTTTCTCTGCATGATGACATAAAGAGAAGAGTCTTCACTGTGAATGTCACGAAACTGACCCTACAGCATGCTGGGATATACTGGTGCGCTGTGAGCAGATATGGGAAAGACATCTATACAGAAGTCAGACTGCAAGTAGTCAAAGGTAAGTTCCCTTTTTTATACATGTATTTAAAAAAAATTTTTTTTACAGGAACATCAACACAAAAATGACGCAGGCACATTTAACAATTTCAAATATACTCTAAAGACAGATACATTTGGCATTGACTAAACTCATGACAATTTAATACTGTTTCCTGTGTATTTGTATATAATATATCTAAAATCGCTTTGTCCAGCACATCCCTTACAAAATGATTTCACATGTGAAATTTCCCATATGGATTTTCACGTGATCACGTGAATATTTTTCACATGAGATTTTACAGATGATGCCCTGGAAACAGAAATGACTCATTAGGATGTCCCCAGAACATCACAAAATAATCGCAGTGTTTTCAATGTACATATTTGACATACATGATTACATTGTGTGTGTTTATTTATACAGTAATTATTATTCAACATGTCCTCACCTGGGATTTAAACTCACATCCTCTTGGTTCACGGCATTCTGATATTCCTGCAACGCCACCATGTTTGTGTCAATGACTGATTTTACCTGTATTCCTAGCCTTTGGACTTCAGCTTTGCACAATACACTCAAGAAAAACTATTATATTTATCATAGTGATTCAGGAGTAACATTCAGGAGTAAATTACCAATCTGGCCCTCTTACCATCACGGTCACCTAATCATCCCCAGTTTACAATTGGCTCATTCACCCCCCCCCATTATCTCCTGTAACTATTCCCCAGGTCGTTGCTGTAAATGAGAATGTGTTCTCAGTCAACTTACCTGGTAAAATAAGGGTTAAATAACATTTTTAACATTTGAAATTTGCAGTTCCACATGCAAGAACATTCACATGTTGTGTTTCATATTATCTTTATATGCTGTCACATGTTATCAAATTAACTTCACATAATATTACATGTGAGAAGTGATTACGTGACATTCATGTGGTTTTTCCTGTCATGAATTTGCCCTTTGTGTAATATTGTCTAGGACAAAATGGAATTGAACTGAAATTTGTATCTCATTTGATTGGCAGACTGGTGCTGTGACAACCGTGCCCTCGTCCAGGGCAACAGCCAAGCTTCTGTGTCAGTAAGCTGTCCCTACAAGCCTCAGCACAAGGAGAGTCAGAAGTACTTCTGCATAGGGACCCGACCCTCAACATGTCTACAACAGGCTATAGTCACATCCAAACACAACACTGGGAGGTTCTCTCTCCATGACAACAACGCAGATGGAGTGTTCACCGTGACAATCACTGGGCTGACCCAAAAGGATTCTGGGATGTATATGTGTGGCATCCGTGTCGATCGAGGTTTGGATGTCTACTCTGTGGTTCATCTAGAGGTCAAAGGTGAAAAGTTTTTTCTCAAACATTTCAGTCATGTGACCCTCACCCCTACCTGTAATCAAAGATGATCTATAATATTTGACAAGATAGTTTAGTGACAGCTCTAACAATGGAAATACATGTCCTCAAAGATGGAAGGCAGGCAGGAGGAGGCGAGAATCCGGTGGGACCATTCTAGCCAATGAGAGAGCAGATGTGAACAACTGGATCAACTCTGATATAAAGTCTGTTTGTTTGTTTCCGATATAAAGTCCATTTATATCAGCACAACAACCTTACCATTACAGCTTATTCTATCAAATAAGCCTCAGGTACAAAATTTGAAATAAAAAAACATGTTCGACACTCTCATTGACTTCCGTACAAGAATTCTTATTTTTGATGATGTATTTTAGGCGGAATACCTGTTTTTAATTTACCAGGCAAGTCAGTTAAGAACAAATTCGTATTTACAATGATAGCCTACCAGGGGACAGTGCCTTGTTCAGGGGCAGAATGACAGATTTGTACCTTGTCAGCTCGGGGATTCAGTCCAGCAACCTTTCTGTTACTGGCCCAATTTTATTTTTATTTTATTTAACCTTTATTTAACCAGGAAGGGCTTATTGAGATTTAAAATATATGTTTCAAGAGCGTCCTGGCCAAGATAGGCAGCACCAAGTCATTACAAAAATTACAGACAAACAACATGAAAAACTGCAATGAATCTAGTAAAAACCATAGAATTCACAAGAGTATAACAAAATCAAAAACAGCAAATTAAAAACTTTGACAGGTCAGGGAATCAGTCTCAAGATCATTCATCAGTGATTTAAAAATACCAATCGGGACAAGTTCTTCTAGTTTAAAAGTATTTTGTAAGGTGTTCCAAGACGATGGTGCAGAGTACATAAAAGCCCTTTTACCAAATTCAGTTCGGACATTTGGAACAGTTAGCAGGATAAAGTCCAGCGAACGAAGAGAGTACCCACCACATTTCTGAACAATAAAAATGCACAAATAAAAAGGTAGTAAACCCAGAATGGCTTTGTAAATAAAAGTATACCAGTGACTGAGCCTACGAGTGACTAGAGAAGGCCAGCCAACCCTGGTATACAAAGTGCAGTGGTGAGTAAGTGTTTTGCAGTTTAAAATACATCTCAAAGTGCCATGGTAAAGGGTGTCAATTGATCTCAAACACTGAGCGGAAGCATTCATATATAAAATATCCCCATAGTCTAGTAAAGGCCAATGGTCTAACCACTAGGCTACCTGTAAACCCTCTCACTTCGCTTATTCCTCTCTGCTGTACCCACTACCTGTTTCATAGCATGAGAATGTATTTATTTACTTTTTTCACCTTTATTTAACCAGGTTGGCTAGTTGAGAACAAGTTCTCATTTGCAACTGCGACCTGGCCAAGATAAAGCATAGTATTGTGAACAGACAACACAGAGTTACACATGGACTAAACAATTAACAAGTCAATAACACAGTAGAAAAAAATAGAGTCGATATACATTGTGTGCAAAAGGCATGAGGAGGTAGGCGAATAATTACAATTTTGCAGATTAACACTGGAGTGATAAATGATCAGATGGTCATGTACAGGTAGAGATATTGGTGTGCAAAAGAGCAGAAAAGTAAATAAATAAAATCAGTATGGGGATGAGGTAGTTAAAATTGGGTGGGCTATTTACCCGTAGACTATGTACAGCTGCAGCGAACGGTTAGCTGCTCAGATAACAGATGTTTGAAATTGGTGAGGGAGATAAAAGTCTCCAACTTCATCGATTTTTGCAATTCGTTCCAGTCACAGGCAGCAGAGAACTGGAACGAAAGGCGGCCAAATGAGGTGTTGGCTTTAGGGATGATCAGTGAGATACACCTGCTGGAGCGCGTGCTACGGGTGGGTGTTGCCATCGTGACCAGTGAACTGAGATAAGGCAGAGCTTTACCTAGCATGGACTTGTAGATGACCTGGAGCCAGTGGGTCTGGCGATGAATATGTAGCGAGGGCCAGCCGACTAGAGCATACAGGTCGCAGTGGTGGGTGGTATAAGGTGCTTTAGTAACAAAACGGATGGCACTGTGATAAACTGCATCCAGTTTGCTGAGTAGAGTATTGGAAGCTATTTTGTAGATGACATCGCCGAAGTCGAGGATCGGTAGGATAGTCAGTTTTACTAGGGTAAGTTTGGCGGCGTGAGTGAAGGAGGCTTTGTTACGGAATAGAAAGCCGATTGTAGATTTGATTTTAGATTGGAGATGTTTGATATGAGTCTGGAAGGAGAGTTTACATTCGAGCCAGACACCCAGGTACTTATAGATGTCCACATATTATAGGTCGGAACCATCCAGGGTGGTGATGCTAGTCGGGCGTGCGGGTGCAGGCAGTGAACGGTTGAAAAGCATGCATTTGGTTTTACTAGCGTTTAAGAGCAGTTGGAGGCCACGGAAGGAGTGTTGTATGGCATTGAAGCTCGTTTGGAGGTTAGATAGCACAGTGTCCAAGGACGGGCCGGAAGTATACAGAATGGTGTCGTCTGCGTAGAGGTGGATCAGGGAATCGCCCGCAGTAAGAGCAACATCGTTGATATATACAGAGAAAAGAGTCGCCCTGGGTATTGAACCCTGTGGCACCCCCATAGAGACTGCCAGAGGACCGGACAGCAGACCCTCCGATTTGACACACTGAACTCTGTCTGCAAAGTAGTTGGTGAACCAGGCAAGGCAGTCATCAGAAAAACCGAGGCTACTGAGTCTGCCAATAAGAATATGGTGATTGACAGACTCAAAAGCAAGGTCGATGAAGACGGCTGCACAGTACTGTCTTTTATCGTTGGCGGTTATGATATCGTTTAGTACCTTGAGCGTGGCTGAGGTGCACCCGTGACCGGCTCGGAAACCAGATTGCACAGCGGAGAAGGTACGGGGGGATTCGAGATGGTCAGTGACCTGTTTGTTGACTTGGCTTTCGAAGACCTTAGATAGGCAGGGCAGGATGGATATAGGTCTGTAATAGTTTGGGTCCAGGGGGTCTCCCCCTTTGAAGAGAGAGATGACTGCGGCAGCTTTCCAATCCTTGGGGATTTCAGACGATATGAAAGAGAGGTTGAACAGGCTGGTAATAGTTTTTTTTAAATTTTACCTTTATTTTACTAGGCAAGTCAGTTAAGAACAAATTCTTATTTTCAATGACGGCCTAGGAACAGTGGGTTAACTGCCTGTTCAGGGGCAGAACGACAGATTTGTACCTTGTCAGCTCGGGGATTCGAACTTGCAACCTTTCGGTTACCAGTCCAGTCGCTGGAGAACTGTGCTCTTCATGGATGAATCACGGTTTCAACTGTAGATGGCAGACAGTGTGTATGGAGTCGTGTGGGTGAGTGGTTTGCTGATATTAACGTTGTGAACAAAGTGGGACAACATTCCACAGGCCACAATCAACAGTCAATGATCAACTCTGTGAAGGAGATGTCGTGCTGCATGAGTTGTGGCCACACCAGATACTGACTGGTTTTCTGATCCACGCCCCTACCATTTTTAAAGCTATCTGTGACCAACAGATTCATATCTGTATTCCCAGGCATGTGAAATTCATAGATTAGGGTTTAATTTCATTTATTTCAATTGACAGATTTTCTTATGTGAACTGTAACTCAGTAAAACCTTTTAAATTGTTGCGTGTTGCGTTGTACATTTTTCCAGTGTAGAATGTTTCACTAGCCATGTATGTACTCCACAGGAGGTTGGTGGCAACTTAATTGGGATGGACGGGCTTGTGGTAATGACTGGAGCGGATTATTTGGAAGGGTATCAAATACATGGTTTCCACATGCTTGAAACTCCGTTCCAGGCATTATTATGAGCCGTCCTCCCCTCAGTAGCCTCCACTGATCTACTCATATTCACTGAATTCATATTAGGTATTTTCTGATCTCATTCTGATTTTTCCACAAGAAACAACAACGCCTCTGTCTCCATCTCCAATGACCCTAGTGACCTCAGTGACCTCTACATCATCATTATCATCAGCATCAACATCATCATCACTAATGCCACCTTCATCAGCAGGCTTCACCATCAGTACAGTAACACTGCATCATTCAGACACTATTCCATTAGAACACTAGCGGTTATAATTTGTGTTGATGTGTCACCTGTTAATTGATGGTAGCTGTGCTTGTTGGTTCCCTGTGTTCTAGGGACCTATGTGTTTATTGCGTTCACTGTGATGACTTTTTCTGTGAGTCTGTCTGTGTTGATGTTGGCACTCATCATAATATACAGATGCAAGAGGATCCAGGGTGAGTAACAATGTCTCTTTCTCCTTCTCTATTTTTCTCTCTCTCTTTTCTCTCTGTCTCTCTCTCTCTTTCTTTTCTCTCTCTGTCTGTCTCTCTCTCTCATTTCTCTCTCTTTTCTCTCTGTTCTTCTTTCTCCTGCTCTCTGTCTGTTCTCTCTCTCTCTTTTCTCTCTCTCTGTTTCTCTCTCTCGCTCCCCTGCTCTCTCTCTCTCGCTGTTTCTCTTTCTCTATCTCTCTCTCTCTCTCTCTCTCTCTCTGTTTCTCTCTCTCTCTGTCTCTCTGTTCCTCTCTCGCTCCCCTGCTGTGTCTCTGTTTCTCTCTCTCTCTCTCTCTCTCTCTCTCTCTCTCTCTCTCTCTCTCTCTCTCTATCTGAGTGTGTATGTTATGTGTTCCACAGGGTCTGCAGAACCACACAGAGAAACAGGGCTGTCTGAGTCGGTGTATGAGGTGAGGGCCTTTTCTCTACTCTGTCCACTCTATACATGCTGCTCTATCCACAACCTTGATCTGATTACTATCTGCTCCAAAGGCTGACACACTAACCACAGTCTCTAGATTCAGTCTTCTGAGTAGATATGCCCATGTAACTTTGTTTCCCCTTTCCCTCTCTTTAGGATGTTTATGAGAATACAGAAGCTGTGTGTGTGAATGTGAAACTGGCTTCCTGTAAGGAACAATACTCCTCCCAACCTTATGAGGATGTTGATGATGATGGTAACGCCCAACAGGAGTCTGTCTATCAAGACATCACACCTTATGACAACATCTATCAAAGCCTCAATATCACTACCACAGACAGACACTGAGTGTGTGTGTGTGTGTGTGTGTGTGTGTGTGTGTGTGTGTGTGTGTGTGTGTGTGTGTGTGTGTGTGTGTGTGTGTGTGTGTGTGTGTGTGTGTGTGTGTGTGTGTGTGTGTGTAATAGTAGTAAGGTAGTGCTAAACGATGATGCAGTGGCATATGAGTTTCAGAGGGGGATGCTGTTTTTTTTTGTCAAAAAATAAGAGGAATGGCTGCTCAACTGAGAATAATATAAGACAGGCTGATTGGACATTGAATGTGTGTGATCAGTGAGAACTGACAAGTTACCAAGTTGCACAGGGGCAGACTTGACAGTTCTGGCAAATGCCCGATGGCCTGGTCCATTTTTTGCCTTGTGGCCTGTCATTATCTGGCTAATAATGGGGTCCTCAAGGAAGAAAATGGGCTGGTGGGTTAGAAATGCCAGCGCCGATTTCCCAGTCTGCCCCTGCACACACACACTTTGGACAATTACATGTATTCTGAATTAAACTTATTGAATGCCAATATTGTGTAGTATACCTTGATTAATGGTGAAAGACCTGTATAGGTGTCTGACCTACTAATTTACTTCAGAGATAATGCTTTTTAGGCTGCTTTTTAGGCTGATATTGTTAAAAAAATGCTTGTGAAAGAATAACATACATTTTAAAAACAAAATTGCAAGACCTGATGCATTTTTTTATACTAAAAAGAGCCGAGTTTGGTTCAGGAGCAGGGTAAGATCCATATACTGTATATTGTAGGAGCAGGGAAACACATTGAGCTGTAGATGGCAACAATGCGCCTGGTTTAACCTGCTGGTCTCCTTTTTTCCCCGAAGAAGGATCGAAACGTCATTTCCTTATTCAGGATGAAGAACCAGAGACACTTTTGAGGAGATGGGAAATTCTATTGACATCAATTGCCTGCACGGTGCATTTTGGGCGATATCACTCCTTCACGGAGTAAATGGGACTTAATTGGACGCTAGTTCAAAAAAGCATGAAATAGCATGAATTGCGTGAGCAACAGGTACAAGATTACTCATATTTTTCGAGATATGAGATATTTAACTTGTTCTCTATAATATCGTGTAGCTTTGAAATTACGTTATTTTGAGGAAAGTAGGAAAATTTCTCGACTCAAACTCTTGACTTTTTAGAAGGGATTGCTTGACGGATAGCGTATCAACTGTGTGACGCAGTAGAAAAACCTGAACGCGATTGGTCAATAGTCTGCTGGGCGGTGCTTTACACGTTGCTCCAGTCATTTCCGGCTAGGTTTCTTCTCTCTTCCTTTTCTAATATCTCTGGAACAACGCAAAGCAGAATTTGCTCTACAGCTCTCGTAAAATCCTTGTCATTTAGCAAAAATCTGTTCATTAGTGACATTAACTCTATTTGGCTTAAGATAACACATCTAAACGGTTTCATTATCGTGTCTAATTCGGGAAACGATAAAAGGAGACTGTTTGTCGTCGTAAACGTGTTGCTAACTAAGATTATTGCTCGACATCTGACTCTGAATACTGCTGCTGTCAAAGACTGGAACTCTGGGCTGCTGTCATGGATCAAATAGGGATCACTGCAGAAGGACCAAAGGTGAGTTGGTTTGCTCATTTAGCTAATCAGTCCGACATTCTTGACATGTAATATGGCCCTTGCGAAAACCGAGCCTTAAAAGGCTCGTCTTGGGGAGGACAGATTAACGTGACCTAAATTAGTTTTAAATAATGTTACAGCTACACATTAATCGATCTACTGTAGCGCTAATTCACATTCGTATCCATCAACAGCCAAATCTGATAACGACGAGCCAACAGGCTGACATGCTTCAAACGTTGGCTAATTCAGAATAAGTAACTAACGTATTAGCTAGTAAGCTATATTAATGTTAGACAAGTCGCGGCATGTCCCTGGCATGGCTTTTTTGATTGACAGGATGGCTAACGTGTGTATAGTTCGATTAGATTGTCAACTAATTGGTTAACTACCGCTTTATTCAAGTAGTTATTCAAGGACATAACGAGTACATCGATATGTTAGCAAAGGGAAGCATCATGTTAGACTGTATTGCTATTAGCTCATTTGAATATATGGTCCTTCAGAGTCCATGGGGCGCCACCACTACCAAAGCGGTGTCACCCTGCTCCCTCGCTGACGTCATGAGCGAGCAGCTGGCAAAGCAACTGGATGAGGAAAGCGATGCTTTCCCTGATTCCCCAGAGTAAGTACCATAATAATAATATCATCAATATCCCTATCCCTTACACCACCTTGTCTGTGTTGTCGATTCACGTTAACCAATCTGTGAATAGCACGCCCAACTTCCTCATCCCTATAGTATTACTTACCCTCTCTACTTGCACATCATCATCTGCACATCTATCACTCCAGTGTTAATCCTAAATTGTAATTATTTTGCCTGTATGGCCTATTTATTGCCTACCTCCCTACTCTTCTACATTTGTACACACTGTACATAGATTTTTCTATTGTGTTATTGACTACGTTTGTTTATGTGTAACGCTGTTGTTTTTGTCGCACAGCTTTGCTTTATCTTGGCCAGGTCGCAGTTGTAAATGACAACTTGTTCTCAACTGACCTACCTGGTTAAATAAAGGTGAAATAAAATAAAAACTTGAGAGGATATGTTCTCACCCTCTTGTCTAGCCGTTGTAGGCACTTCAGTGTCAATTGAAACTAGTACCACACTCACATTAGGTTATTGTGTGGACGGCATGTTCATGTCCAATATCCTATGTGTTCTAGTGTCAATGCTGCCCTGGATGCCGGTGAGGAGCCAGAAACGGACTGTGATCTGATGCTGGCTCAGATGCTGCAGATGCAGTTTGACAAGGAGTTTGACACCCAGCTGCGCACGGAAGAAAAAAAATTAAACGGGGATAGCAAACGTAAGCCTGTGAACATGTCTGGTATTAGAACAATTTTCATTAGATACTGAACGGAATAAAACAGACTGAAATGGGGTGAGAACACCTGGACCGCTCATTTTTAGTTTTCCATGTCAAAACCTTTTCAAGTATTTTGTACCCTAGTAAACATGACCAGGTTTCTAGAATGTGTAAAAAAGAATGAACAGTAGTGGCGTTATGAAGAATTTTAGAGATGATTGTTCTTTACTGTTGCAGTGTCCATCTCCTTTGAGAACTATCGCATGGTGCACCCATACGAGGATAGCGACAGCTCCGAGGATGAAGTTGATTGGCAAGACACTCGCCACGACCCCTACAAAGCCGGTAACGTCCATCCCTTTCTAATTTTACCCCATATATCAGTATTGATGCTAGGCCCAATACATCTACTTTATACTTGTAACAGGCCAACATCTTCCTGCATAAAATATTGGTTGCTGTTGATTGGTGGTTGTTTTATGTTAAAGCAATAGTTAAACTTACTACATTAACCCTTTTTTTGCTGAACGTGTTCCAGATAAGCCCACGACAACTCCAAGAAAAGGCTTTACTGGGAAAGGCAAGAACATCACTACTAAGCACGATGAGGTTGTGTGTGGCAGGAAGAATACTGCGCGCATGGACAATGTAAGAGTGATAAGAAGTTCACCTTTTTCCTTGGTTCAGCGTCATTCAATAGACAGACACATTGGGGCAATTGTATGAGTAGTAATTAGCATTTATCTCCATTTAGCTTTGAAATGTGTGGCTTAATTTGTGTACGCACTAATGTGAACATATCCCAAACTGTCAGCCTTTTTATAATCTCCCTCTGTCCTGTCCTCCCAGTTTGCCCCAGAGATTAATGTGGGAGATGGGCTTGGCATGGACCTGAAGCTCTCTAACCAGGTGTACAACTCCCTGAAACAACACTGCCACTCTGAGCAGCGTCGCAGTGCCCGACTGCATGACAAAAAGGAGCACTCCACTGCTGTGAGTCTATGCAAAAGGAGGAATTGACAATAGAAATAAGAATTTGAAAATGACAAGAAAATGGCCTCATGCCATGTTCAGATCTGTATAGTATTTTAATATATTTTAATTCCGTCATGATTATCCACTTCTGCTTTCTTTTCTGTACTTTTCTCCCTTTTTCATTCACAGGAACAAGCAGTGGACCCAAGGACCCGTCTGCTCATGTACAAAATGGTGAACGCAGGCGTTCTGGAGAACATCAACGGCTGCATCAGCACTGGAAAGGAGTCTGTGGTGTTCCACGCAGATGGGGGAAGGTGAGGGTGATATCATGAAAAATTGTGTTTCGCGAGAACCCACACCTTGAATTGACTGACCAAAGGTTGATCGACCCAAGGCGTCTATCACCTGGCCTGATGAGTCAGATCAGGAACTTTCATTGCCTGAAGTTACGTCATGACATTTACATTGTCAATGATTATGTCATGACAGAGACACTATAGCAGTAGATTTATTTCCCATATTTCATTAGCAATAGTTGTAGTATTTAACAGTTTTTGTATAGAACTGTCCCCCCTAAATGTCTGTTAATTAAGTTGTAGTTGGTTTCTAAGGTTTTCCAATACTGTTGTTTTTTTTCTCCCAGCATGGAGGAGAAGGTTGTCCCAGATGAGTGTGTACTCAAGGTCTTCAAGACCACACTCAATGAGTTCAAGAACCGCGACAAGTACATCAAGGATGACTACCGCTTCAAGGAACGCTTCAGCAAGCTGAATCCCCGCAAGATCATTCGCCTCTGGGCTGAGAAAGAGATGCACAACCTGGCTCGGTGCGTGGTGGTGATGTCACTTAATTGGACCAACACCAATTCACCTCATTTATCTAAAAGCTCAGTTCAAATAACTTTATTTTTTTTTATATCAGTTTCCAATGCTCCTACTGTGTTATGGCTCACTCTCTTCCCCACTCCATCAGTATGAAAAAGGCTGACATCCCATGCCCCGAGGTGGTGATTCTGAAGAAGCACATCCTGGTGATGTCGTTCATTGGCAAGGACCATGTGCCGGCTCCCAAACTGAAAGAAGCCATGTTGGGCTCTGAGGACATGAACAGGGCCTACTACCAAGTGCTTCATGTGAGTGCAGCTGCTGTGCCGCCATGCACTAATGTAGACGTTACTTATGTTGTGTATTTACGTACCTCATAGTAATATCTGGTTGTGCGCATTAGTTTCAAAGAGATGAGTATCTGACTGAGAAGTATAATTCTGGGTTATTATGACCCCTGGATGTGTCTGTCCTTGCAGATGATGCAGCAGTTGTATCAGGAGTGTAACCTCGTCCACGCTGACCTGAGCGAATACAACATGCTGTGGCATCAAGGGAAGGTAGGCTATTTATCATGTTTGTCTAACCTTTATTTATCCAGGTGGGTCAATCTACACGTTATTATTTATACCTGATTCCTCATGGTTAATTTCAACTGGAAATTCTGGCATGAGATTTTACCTTCATTCAGCATGAGTGATTTAATCATCTTGTTTTATGTAGGTTTGGCTAATTGATGTAAGTCAGTCCATTGAGCCCAATCACCCTCATGGCCTTGAGTTCCTGTTCAGGGACTGCAGGAACGTAGCTACGGTAAGTTAGCTCACAGTGATGCAAGTACTGTAGGTTTAAATTGCCTGTTACTTCCAGCTCACAGTAAACACGGACTAAAGTCCTGATTTGCACAACAAGCTCTGTCTCACTGCAGCATTCATGTGCGTCCACGTTCTCCAAACGTCACATTTCGAAGTGTTTTCGTTGCTTCTGCTGCTCTCTCGTTTCCATTTCTTCAAACGTCAAATCCTGAAGTTAAGGCTTGAGTTTAGTCGCTCATTCTGAAGGGTTCAGGTACATTTGAATGGATGAGGTCCTGTATATTTAGCTGCCACACCTCAAAACATACGATGCGTGTTGGTGGAAACTAGTCGAAAGTCAAAACATGTCCACTATTCTTGCATCAGGTTTTGTATCAGTGACACGCTGGTGGTTTCAATAACAAGATATCGTTTTTATCTCGTCCTGCAGTTCTTCCAGAAGGGCGGGGTGTCGGAAGCCATGAATGTGTACGAGCTCTTCAACGTCGTGTCTGGGCTGCAGCTCAGCGGTGACAGTGAGGCAGACTTCCTTGCCCAGGTCAGAAAACATTTAGGTTCCTATGAGGGTATTATTTCTCTGTTGGAGATTCATGTAGTTGCATTGAATTTACAGAACTAAGTTTAACAGGAAGTTTAAAGTGGGCTCTTGTCTTAACTAGAGTCCCACACACATAAAATCTATCATGCACTGAATGCCTTTTTGGGGTGGGGAATGTTTATACTAAACTGAAAAGAAATTTAAACACAACATGCAACAATTTCAAAGATTTTACTTACAGTTCATATAAGGAAATCAGTCAATTGAAATAAATTCATTAGACCCCGATATATGGATTTCACATGACTGTGAATACAGATACACATCTGTTGGTCACAGATACTTTTTATTTTAAAAAGGTAGGAGAAGATCAGAAAACCAGTCAGTATCTGGTGTGACCACCATTTGCCTTATGCTACACTACACATCTCATACGCGAAGAGTTAATCAGGCTGTTGATTGTGGCCTGTGGAATGTTGACCCACTCTAATTCAATGGCTGTGCGAAGTTGTTGG
The DNA here is from genome assembly GCF_036934945.1 of Oncorhynchus masou masou. Lineage (NCBI taxonomy): Eukaryota > Metazoa > Chordata > Actinopteri > Salmoniformes > Salmonidae > Oncorhynchus > Oncorhynchus masou. The sequence goes on along the minus strand of NC_088241.1, from coordinate 58,911,950 downwards.
ATATTGGAGGGAACTGGAACACGCTGTCGTACATGTCGATCCAGAGCATCCCAAACATGCTCAGTGGGTAACATGTCTGGTGAGTATACAGGCCATGGAAGAACTGGGACATTTTCAGCTTCTAGGAATTGTGTACAGATCCTTGCGATATGAGGCCATGCGTTATCATGCTGAAAATTGAGGTGATGGCGACGGATGAATGGCACGACAATGGTCCTCAGGATCTCATCACGATATCTTTGTGCATTAAAATTGCCATTGATAAAATGCAATTATGTTTGTTGTCTGTAGTTTATGCCTGCCCATACCATAACCCCACCGCCACCATGGGACACTCTGTTCACAACTTTGACATCAGCAAACCACTTGCCCACACGATGCCAAACACGCTCTCTGCCACCTGTCCGGTACAACTGAAATTGTGATTCATCCGTGAAGAGCACACCTCCAGCGTGCCAGTGGCCATCGAAGGTGAGCATTTGCCCACTGAAGTCGATTATGACATCGAACTGCAGTCAGTTCAAGACCCTGGTGAGGATGACGATCACCAGATTAGCTTCCCTGAAATGGTCTCTAATAGTTTGGGCAGAAATTCTTCAGTTGTGCAAACCCACAGTTTAATCAGCTGTCCGGGTGGCTGGTCTCAGATGGTCCCGCATAAAAAGAAGCCGGATGTGGAGGCCCTGGGCTGGCGTGGTTACAGGTGGTCTACGGTTGTGAGGCCGGTTGGACGCACTACCAAATTCTTTAAAACAACGTTGGAGGCGGCTTATGGTAGAGAAATTAACATTAACTTCTCTGGCATCAGCTCTGGTGAATGTTCCTGCAGTCAGCATGTCAATTGCACGGTCCCTCAACTTGAGACATGTGGCATTGTGGAGTGTGACTAAACTGCACATTTTAGTGGCAATTTATTGTCCCCAGCACAAGGTGGTCATGATCATGTTGTTTAATCAGCTTCTTGATATGCCACACCTGTCAGGTGGATTGATTGTCTTAGCAAATGAGAAATGCATACTAACAGGGATGTGCACAATTTGTTAGAAATTTACTTTTTGTGCGTATTGAACATTTTCTGGGATATTTTATTTCAGCTCATGAAACATGGGGCCAACACTTTACATGTTGCGCTTATATTTTTGTTCAATGTACAATTTGACCCTAATCCATCAAATTGTATAGATATAGAGTGCTTTTTGTCAAAGTGCTTACCAGAAACCGGGGATTATAGTATTAACTTGACTACCTGTATGCACATAATTAAGTTGTTGGGTTACTTTCCTCTACATCTTTGTGATTTTTGTATTAACACTGTCCTCACTTGTTGTTTTATAGATCGAGGCACTGGAGAAGATGAATGAAGACCACGTGCAGAGAAGGGGCAAAAAAACCTACTCCAGCACCAGCGACGGAGGGCCTCCCCTATTACACCACGAGGATGATTAACGATGAGATGTTAAACACCATGATTAGCTCCATGGATCCTGTTCAGTTGATTCTGTTTGAGAGAATGGGCGAGTAAACTCCCACCCAAAGGTCTTTCATCACAATGAGGGACACAAGGTCGAAAGGTCACTGCATCCCAAGATGCTACACTGGGGGCAGTGGGCTGAAAAGCCTCCCATACACCTCCATGAAATGTCGACATCTCATTCCATTACTACGTTTGTAGATGGAATGGATGGGGACGTCTAAGGGGGACATGACGGATGCATCTACATGCGTACACAATTATTGCTTTTTTTTTTAAATTAGATGGTATTCAGCATTCATGACATGAAGTTATCTTCACAGGTGAACTGGGCTCGAATGCAAAGAGCTTTGCGTTATATGAATGGAACAAATTGCAATCCAACATTTGGTGAAGAGCCCTAGTTCGTGTCAGTTAATATTTTAATCATGAAAGGTGCAGTCATGAATGAATTGTTTTTCATTGGCACCAAGATGCATTGAGGTCCATTTGATCGTACATGGGAGCTGTGTTTTCTGTGATCTTCAATATAATGGTGGAAATAAATGGCATAAATTTTTGTTATGCTTTGTCATTAATTTTACTTTGCTCTGGACAAATCGAGCAGCAGCAGCTTGACAAGAGACACCAAACTGCTCTTAAACTAGGAGTTATAAAACAATACAAGCAATCTATATGTAACTATAACATGTCAATATTACTCAGTCAGCCAGTCCAACTTGTATAAAAGCCTGCAGAAACCACCTATATCATGTTTGAGTGTTTGATTTCAGTTTGACAATCGACTTTTATTTTGAAAGTAGCGTTTAGCCGCATGTAGGAAACTCAAATGTCTACCTTGCTAACCTAGGCGGAAGAGTCGGATCCCGAGTTTCCCACCAGGGAGGTACTAGAATCAACAAATAGGAAGCTTTACGCAAATAATTTACTTTTAACTCGGAGGTCCTAAATTTTTGACATGAACGCAGCATTACCAGAGACAGCATTACCAAAGATTATAACTAAACCAAGATAGACCAATCTGTCGTTTCCCATGTGAACAAATGTGTCATTTTGGGCAGAACGAGGAGGAGGCATCTGTATATTTCCGTTAGGGAACGCCTACTTTGTAAAGTGCGCGTGTGCAATAGCTAAATTCGCCTTTGCACTCCGAAATAACGCAATATAAAGTGGTTTGGTAAAGTCTACTAAACTTATTCCAATCAGTTCATCACATATTTTCGTTTTAGTAACCGAAAACTGTATTGAGATCAAATGTTTTGTCGATGAGAAAATCTGCAGACTGTCGGTCAAAATCCATCTCCTCCCGTTGCCGGCCACTGGGCTGTAGTGAGTGGACACGCCAAGCTTTCAGATTTATACATCCGGTGAAATATATGTCGTTGTTCTATTTTATGGTGAGTCACGTGACTGTCACATGATTTTGAAACCGGAACTTGGCGAGAGGCTTTGGGCAATTAATTTATGAAATGCAGAGCAAACACTTGACAACTAACTGCAATACATAATAGTCAGCAAAGCTAAAGCTTCACAATGAGTGAGGAACACTACTACCTGGAACTTTGTGAAAATCCTGTGCAATTTGAAAATGCCTCAAGCGTCAACAATGTGTTTTTTGACGAAGCAAACAAACAGGTACATTAACGTTAGCCAAGGCTAGCTAGAAGGATATGCTCAGCTATGGTGGTTACTCCAGATACAGTTAGCGCGATTATAGATAGCTAAATAAATCATATTTTATCTTGATTTTACATTCAGCTTGGTAGCTACTGCAGTATGCTGGCTTATGTGAACGCAAGTACATATAACTAGCTTTGACGAGGGTGGCAGTAAAACTGTTGAATCCCATGTTGCAGCTTGGTGAAGGTCCTAAAGTGTAGCCATACAGTATGGCTATTTAATATGGTAGACGAATTAGTGAACTTCAGTCAACATTCACCAGCTAAACAAGGCAGGTTAGATGAGCAGTAACCCTCATTCTAATGCTTCAGGTAGAAGTTACACTGTCCTAATGTAATAGATACCAGGCTCCAAATCCTTTTATATATTGATTGTTCTCTATTTACCCTGGTTGCTCCTTCAGGTGTTTGCAGTGCGATCAGGGGGTGCCACTGGGGTTGTGGTTAAAGGACCAGAGGACAAAAGCTCAGTTGCCTTCAGGTAACGAGATGATGCATATATTGCGACGATGATGATCATAAGCTCAATGATAATGGTCTCTCATGCAGTATATACATTTTCTTCACAGAATGGATGACAAAGGAGAGGTGAAGTGCATCAAGTTTTCAATCGGAAATAAGATTTTGGCAGTTCAGAGAACACCAAAATCTGTGGTAAACATTACAGCAATCATTCTCAACTCAATGTTATTCAATTATTGTGTTTTCTATCCACGCTGATGGCCTGACCAAAAGCCTCAGTTTTTGTTTCTTATAGGATTTCATAAACTTCATACCGGATTATCCACATTTGGAATTCTCCCAGGAATGTAAGGTATGCAAGCATATCCAGTGTCAAATGTTTGAAGTTCAAAATAGCTGTAATTTCTTCATGTTGTAACTAAGCGTGATTCAATTTTCAATAGGTGTGATTTGTTTTATATTCTCCTTTTCGATTGACAGATGAAGAATGCCAGTATTTTGGGCTTCTGTTGGACTAACTGGAATGAAATCGTTTTCATCACTGACCAGGGAATTGAGTTCTACCAGGTAACTATGTTTCACATGAATCATATTCCTTGTGATATATAATAAAGCCAGTCGTTTTTGTGATTTAGGATAGGAATGCACTATCAGGAAAGTTGCACACTTAGATTGTTTCCTAGGTTATTGTATCACAGCACTATCAATTGAGTTTGTCCTGTATTACTCTTTCTTATACTAAAACATTGTCACATGACACTTACGTGACTCAATTCAAACTACAACCACTAGAGGTCTTAATGTACCACTGACTGAGAAATAAAGCTGTCAGATTTTGCAGTACTGCACAGTATTAGGTTGATTGGTAACGTTACCTCTAGACTGGAATACAAAAAGAGGAAGACTGCAATGTGAACAGGGATGCCTGTTAGGCTCAATGTTCTACAAAAGGTGTCTTGTTCCAGTCTTTCATTTGAGTTGAAGTTGTCAATGAGATGCTCTCTGTGTTTAGGTGCTTCCTGACAAGCGTAGCCTGAAGCTGCTGAAGAGTCAGAGCATCAATGTGAACTGGTACATGTACTGTCCTGAGACTGCAGTCATTCTACTTTCTACCACCTTCCAGGGCAATGTGCTGCAGCCGTTTGCCTTCAAAGTAAGTGGTCAAAACTGACATAAGATGTCTCAAATGTCCACCTGCTGATACAGTAAGACATGATATATACCACCAAAAGCTCATGTTTGAGCAAGCATTAGCATCCTAAAGTTGCTGGAACTATAATCATCAAACCTATTGTTTTTTTTGTCCCACCAGAGTGGGACCATGTCTAAAATGTCCAAGTTTGAGATCGAGCTTCCGGTGGTTCCCAAGCCAGCCAAGCTCAATCTGTCAGAGAGGGACATTGCTGTGGCCAACATGTGAGTTTGTAACTGTTTTGAATTGATATTTCATATTTTGGCTCGATATTCAAGTAACAATTTCAGACAAAAAGAAAAAGCCCTTTGGGCTGTATGAAGCGGTATGAACCTTGAATGAGTTGTTCACTTTGTTTCTAATGGTAGTTACGGTCAGCTGTATGTAATGTATCTGAAGCATCACTCCAGAACTACCGACAGTCCCTGTGCTGAGGTGATCCTCTATCAGCTACCCAGGTACATCTTATTTAGCATATTCCTAATGGACATTCCTCTAAACATGCTGAAGTTCCTCCTAACTTAACATGGTCATGCCACAATCATATCGCCCTTATATTTAGAGTTTCTTGTGTAACTAGAGAAACTAGCTAGAGTAAGAAGCTACTCATAGATATTTATGAGGTCAATCTTGAAATGAAATATCCATGGTGTAATTTGTACATGGGGAATATCTGAAGGGCTAAATTGGTAAATTATGTCTGGCCTAACGACATGTTGTTCCCAGGGAGGGATCCTGTAAGAAGACCAACGTGTTAAAACTCAACACCACAGGGAAGTTTGCCCTCAACGTGGTGGATAACCTGGTGGTAGTGCATCATCAGAGCACTCAGGTGAGTCCTTTTGTCAAGAAATGACAATTGGAGCATTTTGAGCAGGGTTCTCACCAAAGAATGTAAGAGGGGTGCTGTGCCACTATGTTTATGTATGTATGTTTTTCTAGATTCCAGAAAAATACATTTTACAGGTGTTCATAAATGCAAAATCTCTTGAGTCTAAAGGGGGACCACCTTGTTAAAAAATCAAGGCAGAACCCTGCTTGAGGTTAGACAGGCAAACTACTACTACGGTTGTGTTTCATATCCAGGGTCCAAACCCATTAAGTCTGGCATGATGTAGATAATGTCTTATTTCAGACCTCCATCATATTTGACATCAAGCTACGGGAGCCCGACTGTGCCCTGAACGTCCACCAGCCTGTGCTGCCTCCTCGCTCCATACACCCCTACAGGATTCCCCTCACAGGTATAGGCTACTTGGAATTACTCTATGTATATACACTCATTGGCCAGTTTATTAGATACACCCATCTAGTACTGGGCCTGATACCCTTGTGTGTTCAGAGCAACCTGAATTCTTTGTGGCATGGAAACGTTGCTCAGTTGGTATCAAGAAACCTCACGTGTGCCAGGAAAACATTACACCACACCATTACACCACCAGCCTGTACTGTTGACACCAGACAGCATGGGGCCATGGACTCATGCTGCTTACGCCTATTCCTGACTGCCATGATTCAACAGGATCCAGGATTCGTCAGACCAGGCAATGTTTTTCCACTCTTCAATTGTCCAGTGTTGGTATTTGCCTGCCTACTGGAGCCGCTTCTTCTTGTTGTTAGCTGATAGGAGGGGAACCCGGTGTGCTCGTCTGCTGCAGTAACCCATCCGTGACAAGGACCGACGAGTTGTGCGTTCCGAGATGCCGTTCTGCACACCACTGTTGTACTGCTCTGTTATTTGTCTGTTTGTGGCCCGCCTGTTAGCGTGCACGATTCATTCTCCTTCCACCTCTCAACTAGCTGTGTTTTCACGTACAGGACTGCCACAGACTGGATGCTTTTTGTTTGTCGCACCATTCTCTGTAAAACCTAGACACTATCGTGTGTGGAAAGTCTAGGACGCCAGATGTTTCTGAACCCGGTCACTGGTTTTGCCCACTGGAACGTTCAATCGAACAGTAACTGGATGCCTTTCTCCCTGCTTTATATAGCAGCCCCCGTGACTCATCATTTCTGTGAACGGAGTGGTGTTCTGATAAACTGGCCACTGAGTGTGTATGGACAGGCCAGACTTTACCAACTGCTTGGCTGTTTTGGTCACTGACTGGCTGACAGTATGTGTGTCTTTACCTATCTTCTCTGCCTTTCAGTCATTCCAGTTGTAATTGTATCACTCTCATGTGTGACAGACAGGTCTCTTTCTACCCACGTGTCATTTTTCTGTCTGAGACGTGACGTCACATCCTGTCACTTCACTCCCATCTGTCAATTTTAGAATATGTCTCCTAAAGCCCTGACAGAAACTAACTTCACTTCTCCATAGGTCCTTCTGCTGTACCCAGCCAGCCTCCGGTGCCTTGTGAGCTCTGTATCCTTTATGAAACGCAAGTAGCTAGATGAGCTGCGGAGGGCATTTGTCAATGACAATTGGAACATCTAGCAGGGAAATGGTAGGTGGTGGTATTACTGATGATCATGGATGCTTCCCTTGACCTTCAGACTCCTCATCTTGGAGCGTCTTTCAACCCGACATCATCATCAGTGCAAGCGAAGGTTTGTGAGAACACCCACACATCTCACCATAGACGGCTATGTACTGGCTTACTGTCTGTTATCATCTGGACCGGAAACAACCACTAACCCCTATTCACTGTAGATCAGATGGGTGTATAGTAACCAATGTGGTAGTAGAGCCACCACCACCTCTTCTAGGCTATGTAGTTACCATATTGCTTTCACTTCACTTATTTTAGTTACCATATTGCTTTCCACATTTCCCATCTACAGCTTGTTCCGGATGGTGCTCATGTTCTTGCATGGTTGTCTGTTCTGTGTTCCTCCTCTGTTTCAGGGTGTCTGTCAAATCAAATCAATTTATATAGTCCTTCGTACATCAGCTGATATCTCGAAAGTGCTGTACAGAAACCCAGCCTAAAACCCCAAACAGCAAGCAATGCAGGTGTAGAAGCACGGTGGCTAGGAAAAACTCCCTAGAAAGGCCAAAACCTAGGAAGAAACCTAGAGAGGAACCAGGCTATGTGGGGTGGCCAGTCCTCTTCTGGCTGTGCCGGGTGGAGATTATAACAGAATATGGCCAAGATGTTCAAATGTTCATAAATGACCAGCATGGTCGAATAATAATAAGGCAGAACAGTTGAAACTGGAGCAGCAGCACGGCCAGGTGGACTGGGGACAGCAAGGAGTCATCATGTCAGGTAGTCCTGGGGCATGGTCCTAGGGCTCAGGTCCTCAGAGAGAGAAGGAGAGAATTAGAGAACGCACACTTAGATTCACACAGGACACCGAATTGGACAGGAGAAGTACTCCAGATATAACAAACTGACCCTAGCCCTCCGACACAAACTACTGCAGCATAAATACTGGAGGCTGAGACAGGAGGGGTCAGGAGACACTGTGGCCCCATCCGAGGACACCCCCGGACATGGCCAAACAGGAAGGATATAACCCCACCCACTTTGTCAAAGCACAGCCCCCACACCACTAGATGGATATCTTCAACCACCAACTTACCATCCTGAGACAAGGCTGAGTATAGCCCACAAAGATCTCCGCCATGGCACAACCCAAGGGGGGGCGCCAACCCAGACAGGATGACCACATCAGTGAATCAACCCACTCAGGTGACGCACCCCTTCCAGGAACGGCATGAGAGAGCCCCAGTAAGCCAGTGACTCAGCCCCTGTAATAGGGTTAGAGGCAGAGAATCCCAGTGGAAAGAGTGGAACCGGCCAGGCAGAGACAGCAAGGGCGGTTTGTTGCTCCAGAGCCTTTCCATTCACCTTCCCACTCCTGGGCCAGACTACACTCAATCATTTGACCCACTGAAGAGATGAGTCTTCAGTGAAGACTTAAAGGTTGAGACCGAGTTTGCGTCTCTGACATGGGTAGGCAGACCGTTCCATAAAAATGGAGCTCTATAGGAGAAAGCCCTGCCTCCAGCTGTTTGCTTAGAAATTCTAGGGGCAATTAGGAGGCCTGCGTCTTGTGACCGTAGCGTACGTGTAGGTATGTACGGCAGGACCAAATCGGAGAGATAGGTAGGAGCAAGCCCATGTAATGCTTTGTAGGTTAGCAGTAAAACCTTGAAATCAGCCCTTGCTTCGACAGGAAGCCAGTGTAGGGAGGCTAGCACTGGAGTAATATGATCAAATTTTTTGGTTTTAGTCAGGATTGTAGCAGCCGTATTTAGCACTAACTGAAGTTTATTTAGTGCTTTATTCGAGTAGCCGGAAAGTAGAGCATTGCAGTAGTCTAACCTAGAAGTGACAAAAGCATGGATTAATTTTTCTGCATCATTTTTGGACAGAAAGTTTCTGATTTTTGCAATGTTACGTAGATGGAAAAAAGCTGTCCTTGAAATGGTCTTGATATGTTCTTCAAAAGAGAGATCAGGGTCCAGAGTAACGCCGAGGTCCTTCAGTTTTATTTGATACGACTGTACAACCATTAAGATTAATTGTCAGATTCAACAGAAGATCTCTTTGTTTCTTGGGACCTAGAACAAGCATCTCTGTTTTGTCCGAGTTTAAAAGTAGAAAGTTTGCAGCCATCCACTTCCTTATGTCTGAAACACATTCTTCGAGCAAGGGCAATTTTGGGGCTTCACCATGTTTCATTGAAATGTACAGCTGTGTGTCATCCGCATAGCAGTGAAAGTTAACATTATGTTTTCGAATAACATCCCCAAGAGGTAAAAAAAAAATGTGTATATATATAGATATATAGATATATCTATATATATAGTCAAAACAATAGTGGATGGCCTGTCCTGCGTGTTCCTCCTCTGTTTCAGGGTGTTGCTCCTCTGCGTGTTCCTCCTCTGTTTCAGGGTGTGTCCTGTTCTGAGGGTGTCTGACTGTTCTGCGTGTTCCTCCTCTGTTTCAGGGTGTCTGACCTGTTCTGCGTGTTCCTCCTCTGTTTCAGGGTGTCTGTCCTGTTCTGCGTGTTCCTCCTCTGTTTCAGGGTGTCTGTCCTGTTCTGCGTGTTCCTCCTCTGTTTCAGGGTGTCTGACCTGTTCTGCGTGTTCCTCCTCTGTTTCAGGGTGTCTGTCCTGTTCTGCGTGTTCCTCCTCTGTTTCAGGGTGTCTGACCTGTTCTGCGTGTTCCTCCTCTGTTTCAGGATATCAGTGGTATCTGCAGGTGAAGCTGCCGCCCACTGTCAACCTCCTGCAGGACAAGGGCAAGCTGATCGACTTCCTCCTGCGCAGACGAGACTGCAAGATGGTCATCCTGTCTGTGTGCTCACAAAGTAAGACTGCCTTGTGTAACAGATGTGGGAGACTGTGTTCGTCGCTGAAGGAAGCACTCTAATAAAACAAGGTTGTAGAATAGATGATTAGAGCCTGAACCATAGAGAATATAGGCAGTATTCACTCAAGGCCTCTCTGTGTGTTTCAGTGCTCAACGGGGAAGACAAGGGGAGCTTACCAGTGGTGGCCACAGTGTTCGACAAACTCAACCAAGTCTTCAAAGAGTACCTGGAGGCAGAGCAGACCTACACTGTGGTGAGTACTGCCTACTAGGGTCACGATCACACCAGTATCTAGGAAACAAAACAAACACTTTAGGACTTCTTTAGGAAAACAGCCCTAATGTTGGAAACAAAGTCAAGTGACACTCGTGAAAAGTTATTTAGGACAGTAGTGGTATCTTACTAGTAGATCCGTTTAACCATTTTTGATCTTGTAACTTGAATAACAAAAAGGATGAAGAGGATATAGTCAACTGAATAGATTTGATTTGTCCATATTCCGGATTATCAGGACAGTAGCCCATGCAATGTCTGTTGCAGTAACTTGACTTTGTTGTTACTAGGGCTGTTACGGTAACCCTATTATCGCCACACCGGCAGTCAAATTCCATGTGACTGTTTCGTCACGGAAATTAGGCTTCTCCAAGCTCTGCTGCTGATGGTCATTAGTAGCCTAACTTGCTAACTGTCTGGTACTCAGCGCTCTATTGTCCCTCTAATCACCCTGATCGAAAATCTAATCAAACACTTCATGAGCTCATGTTGCACAACATTTCTATAGGCTATGCAAGTGATTGGATCCTCTTTTAATAGAGGCCATTAGCTTTCTATAGGCTAGACCTAGTATATTTATTTCTCAACGTTCCTAATATTAAGCACATTGCTTCTCTTCACAACAGGAGTATAGCCTACTTGGCTGGTATGAAAATGAACCACAGGAAAAGCAACCTTCGTTATTTAAGTGCATAGATGACGTGTTTGTTTTCCACTGCCCCTGTTTTGAGACAGGTGTATGATAATGGTCCATTCTAAATAAAAACACATTTAAAACATATATATTATGTAGTATATGTAAAGGCTAAATTAAATCAAGAATAGTCTGATGGGTGACAATATTAGCATATCACTTGTGAATTATATATTATCACTTGTAAATGATTCCCAGCGTAAGGTAAAAAACAGCTCCCCCCTGTCTTTTTGTAATCATGGTCGCACACCTCATGTAGCCTAGCCCATAGGCCTATATGTTTTGATACGGTTTGAATCACAACTAAAGTGGCCAAATAACATCTTAAAATTAGGCACATTTGATCCTCTTTTACAAGGGCTGTGGAGCTTAACTGGCATATATAAGCATCGTGTGAATTTCAAGTTTGGGGAAGATAATTTCCCCCATAAAAATGCAACTTTATAATAAAAGCATTACATGCATAATTGTATTTGCGGTCACTTTTGCTAATGGTGTTTTCCCGCTAATGGAACATTTGCGCTTACACCCTACTGCAGTGTTCACATTTCTGCGCTTATACTGTGAAGAAATATCCTAATAGTTTATTACATTTTAAGCTCAATGTTCCAATCTGTTGCGTGAGCCACATTGCGTAAAAAAAGGTTTTTGATACTAGTGGTTATATTAATTTGGGATCTATTGCATCCCACAACTGTCCCAGACTATGTTTGGAATATTTATTTCTCGCACAGAATATAATAGGTCAACTTTTGTACTATGGGGGATAGTAGATTGACATAGGCTAGTGCTTTTGCTGTTCGTTAGGCCTACTCATCTTGTTGGCTGACGTTAAGTAAATGCGGACATTTTTTCCAATATCTTAAATATGCACCTCGGAATTGAATAATGACGCGCACAGTTGCATCCCCAAAGTGTCTGTCTTCACTTTTAGCCTGTGATAAAGACACGATCACATGATGGAGAGCCATGTGAGTGAGAGGTGCTTTGGAGCCTGCAGCACTCCGGGAGAAGGGAATTATAATTATTATATTTACCCCAAGGGCACAACGGCCACTGGCTGCAAAAGGCATGGATGTTTTTAGGGGGCATTACGGCCACACAAAGGAGATGCCGCCGTAAAATTCAAGGCATTATCAAGTGCTTGTCAAATTGTGAATGAGAGACTGATGAAGTGTGTACAGCCTGAGCAAAAAACAAACAAAGCAAAGCTCATGCCTTTTCAAGTGACTTTTTGTCAAGTCATCATTAGTCGCGTCATTGTTCAATTGTATTCTTCATACTCTAAAATAATGCCACAGAATTATAAGTAAATCTTGTCTACTAAATGAACTAGTGTAGCCCGCAGCCATATGACTTAGCCAGATCTAAGGACAACTCACAGAATGCTGTTCTGTTCTTCTGAAATAGGTCTAAAACATATGAAGAAAATGTAGTCTGTCTAAAATAAATACGATTTATTGTGAATGTGTAGGCAATATTACATGGATTTATTTTACAAAGGTCTGCATCAGTGGCTTGTAGGCTATGTGTGGGAGCCAGGAGATACTAAATCTGTTATTTACCATGAGATCAGAGTTATTGACTTGATAATCCATAGGCTGACAAAATGTTGTGACCGCCACAGCCCTAGTTGTTACCTGTTGGATCTCTTTCAGGCTATGGAGTCTGGTCCCAGCCGAGGCAGCACTGCTCGGGAGAGGCCTGTCCGGACGCAGGCGGTTATCGACCAGTCCGACATGTACACCCACGTCCTGTCCTCCTTCACAGAGAAAAAGGTGACGGAACCTCCTTCCTGTGATCCCATTTCTCACCAGCTAACTGTTAGTTTGAAGTAAAAGGCACAAGGCTACTGGTGGTGGTGAAGCCCATATACCAATGGCTGCTGCCTTATTTGAATTGAAAGTTATTTTTTCTCAATTGCCTGTTAGATGACTGAACATTTATATTGTTTCACCCCTCCAACAGGACGTCTCTCACAAATTCATCATTGCTGTGCTGATGGAGTACATCCGCTCACTCAACCAGGTCCAGATCACTGTGCAGGTAGGTACTCATTGCAGAAAAGTATTTTTGGGAGGTTCTATCAGAACAGTTTTGTGGTGTTTTATGCATAATGGTGGGATGACACTGTTTCATCTTGAAACATGTTGTCAGTGCTACATTAGTATGCTTTGTGTTCCTGTAGATTCTGCATATTTATTGTCCCATATTGTCATTAAATTATCTTTTCAATTGGGAACTGTGATGTTGAGTTGTCTGAAATATAAGGTCCACTTTCCTCTCCTCTGTTTCTCCTCCAGCATTACCTGTATGAGCTGGTCATTAAGACGTTGGTTCATCACAGTCTCTTCTACATGCTTCATCAGTTCCTCCAGTACCACGTCCTCAGTGACTCTAAACCTCTGGTGAGTCCTTAATTATTATAAGCAAAGCTCAACTATTTCATGGTAGTTTGATCCTGTAGGTTTTGGGTATTCAGAGGAGTTGGGGTTGACGTTTAATACAAAGGGCCAGCAGGCTGTTAGTTCTATAGACGCAATGCTTCAGAAAATATCTAGGTCAAATACTTCACTTCAGCTGCACGTCTTAAGATTTGCCTGTTCCAATGGAAACAATATAAAATCCTTTTGACATGTGTTTTCCCCCGGTCTTTGAAAGTTAATTCCTATATAATATTTAATCTGACATAATGCGTGGGAACCTCCATCCTGTGATCCCATTTCTCACCAGCTAACTGTTTGTTGGAAGTAAAAGGCACAAGGCTACTGTAGCGCTCGTTGATTATTTACTGTCTGTTGTTCCATTGGTTGAGCAGACCTTGGATCAGTTCTACTGTATGATCTTTATTTTGATTGGTTGTGGAATTAACATCTGTATTGTCTTAAGGCCTGTTTGCTGCTGTCTCTAGAAGGCACTTACCCCGCTGCACACCAGCTCTCCCTGGACATGTTAAAGGTATGATACACACACACACACACACACACACACGCTAACATGCAGACTATTTTAAACAGCTATCGGTGATCACACAGGACATCCACAATGTCCTTTGTAGAATTGGTTGTTTTTTCAGAGAATCCTGTCAACTAATTATAGAAAGTAGCCTTCATGTGAACTTCATTCAAGGCTAACTTATAACAATAAATCCTGGTACTCATATAGACATGTTTAACATGCTGATCTGTAACGTCCTAATCTGTAACTGTCTGTGTGACAGAGACTGTCCACGGCCAATGATGAGATCGTGGAGGTGCTCCTGTCCAAACAGCAGGTGCTGGGTGCTCTGCGCTTCATCCGCAGCGTGGGCGGCAACGACAACATCTCCGCTCGCAAGTTCCTGGACGCGGCGCTCCAGACGGCCGACCAGATGCTCTTCTACACCATCTTCCGGTTCTTTGAGCAGAGGAACCTGCGCCTGAGAGGCAGCCCCAGCTTCAACCCAGGTTAGGTGACACCTCAACACCAGGTCTTCAGCTGAAAGGGCTCCTCATTCCCTATGTAATGTGCTATTTATCACCATGGAGACCACTTACTCAAGAGCCACATTGTCTTAGGTCTGGTGGCTTCACCAATAACGTGACTTGTCTGCACCGAAAGGTGGAAGGAATGGCTCTGCGTAGGGTGACACTAAATTACTCTATTTCCATGGCTCTGGTCTGACTAACTCCTTTGTAATGACCGTAGAAAGAATGTTGTAGAAATGTTGATAACGCCATAGTTTTCAATAATGAATGAGTGCCATCTGTGATTTGTTTTTCTTCTATTAGATTACCTTGACCCAAATAATAACTATATTAAGCCAGGAACAACAGTTATATGCTGAAAGGTGCTGGAGCAGTTTCATTGGCTTCGCCTGCTGTTGTGCTCCTATTGCTTTTTTAAATTCATTTGAATACATTTATCCTAGTTGCATGGTTTCTTTGAAACGTTGGAACACATGGGAGAGTATCAATGATTGAACCTGTTTCCTATAGGTTTCAGGTTTTGATAGACGCCAACATTATCAACGCAAACGAAAATCCATGACAGAGCAAAGCATAGACCTTTCTAAATATCCAATAAAAATGCATTTGAAAACGTATAAATGAATAAGGACCCAATCGGTACCAATGCTAAAAACACAACCAACAGATGGGTAATAAATAAAACCTGGAATAAATAGCTAATTATTGAATGAACTGCTAATAAATCACTTCCCACCCAACTGCCACTGGTGTGTATTGACTGACCTTTGACCCAATACTCTGTTTTGATTGGCCTTTAGGTGAGCACTGTGAGGAACACGTGGTATACTTCAAGCAAGTTTTCGGGGAGCAAGCACTCATGAAGCAAGCAACAGTTTGAGCTGTGACATTTCATCTTATCCCACAGCCCATCTAACTTATTGTAAATTGTTGAAATCATGCTAATAAAGTAATTTGTACATACTCTAACAATCAATTTTGTATTAAATGTCATGCTTTATTCTGCTTGACAAAATGTCCTTCTGACTAGCCTTGGGTCATGTTCATTAGGGCACGCAACGGAAAGCCAAAAGGAGTGTTTCTTATTGGACAAGTCAAGGTCGTCCCTCTGCCTAATTAACACACCTGGCTTATGGTTTGAAAAATGATCATGTCAGCTTCTATTACTGATGGAAAACCTGATAAATAACCCATAGTGTAGATTAAACTCTTTATTTTACAGCATCGTAGCATCTAGGACACAGGTTTACAGTGAAATATTGTAATTTTTTTATGTGTGAAGTGCACAATTGAAAGTGATCTCATAAACACAATACTACTAGATGCAGTATACAAACACAGGAAGAAGGTCATGGTAACGTGTCAAACACAGCGTAGTAGTCTCACAATTACCAACTGCTTGATTGATTTGAATTGCCAACTGTTTTCTACTTGCATGCATTACACTTCTTACCCCTATCATACACAATCACAAAAACAGGGCATGAGCCGCCTCTGTTATTGGTTCAAAAAAGGCAATGGACAGAGTCACGGAGAAGGGATTTCCAGGAAGTGCTCATTTACGTACAAGTATCTAACCTTTTAACATTGCTTAGGACTAACTTCTAGGGAAATACATTTGAATTGGTATTGTACGTTCATACTATATGAACTGAAAGTGAATTTGCATGTGGATGTGCAATTCAGGCATCGACAGTATCACATTTTGGTTTGTTAGACATTAAGGAATTTCACAAACAATGTGACATTACACCTATTGTTAACAAGAGCGAAGCATCTACATGACACACTCGATGTTCTCATCCTCAACTAGACCCTTACAATGCTGTATGCTTTATGTATTGTAAACATTTCTAGCATTTGTACATTTTTTTAGGGTTCAATGTTCCCTATCTTTCAAATGACAACCCACAACTTTTTCCCCCCAAATGATTTATCTTCATTGCCAATGAGCTATTGTAAATCTAAAACCAACACTTAACATACTTTAGTTCACAGTAATAGGTTTAATCCATTATTGACAATGATGGAAGTAAACTAGTGCACATTCAAAAGTACATATACAATATTTAACACCTATTCAAGGTTATTTTAAGTGGAGAATATGTTGACAATGATTTGTGCTTAAAATCTAAAAATCTGGAAAGGGCATTGTACTAGGTCACTATGTGCAAACATTTAATTACATTTGCTCTTTTGAATATCTGACCCAATTATTCCAAGTCCACAAATGGCACTCAAAATTGAATTGTCAGCCCAGGCTTGTGACTGACCCGAACATTTCAATAGTGATAAACGGGTATAGACGACGACTTAAATTCAGCTTAAACGTCTGCAACACCCATTCAATACCACACACTGTTTGGTGACCTTCCTTTCCCCCATCAGCCTCAGTATCTAAGGAAAGTAAAGAGAGAACACTGATGGTACCAGAAGATAACCTCTAGATACAGCATCAACACCTTAACCCGAAAGATATTCAATATGTTAAAGTGGACTGTACATTTGTGTAGTTATGGTACTTTATAGTATATATTTGTACTCTTCCAGTAAAGTACCTGTTCAGTAATGTATTACTTTATATTGTCACCACGGCAATGACAATTCTCATCAGAAAAACAAAGTTACTATCACAGATATGTTGGGCTCTATTCAATCTGCATCGCCTGGAGTTCAGCGTTTATTGGGTGATTTTTCAAGGCAATGTCCCCTGCATTCACAGTAAACCCTGCAGATGTCAGCTTGATTTGAAATTACCTTTACATTTCTATTCTGCAATCAATAACGTTTCAGCGATCCAGATTGAATTGAGTCCTAAATGTATGTCTTTATGGTTACTACGGCCCAATTTAAATTATTAATACTAGTAAGAGGTAAGACTTATCTTTCCAAGATAGAGTGAGACCCGAATAACCTAGAATAAATAGTTATATACTGTCTTGTGGGTCTTGTACGAGACATGCATTAATCTACACAATCTGTACATCTGTGTCATTTTCCAAAAGCCTTTGGATTGACCCTGTTTGTTACCGGTAACTTGGTACACCAAAATGAGTTTTGGCATTCATGTGTGTACCACCAGAGAGCAGAGCTGTAAAGAATGATGTCCACAATACAATGTAAGCACACGGTCCATCAGTGTCCAGCCTTAGCGGTCTGTGTCTACTCCGTCCTCTTCACATTTCATGGCAAGACAAATAAAAAAACAACTGTTCCACACACTCGACCCGGACTGTAAAAATGATTTGCATGACATAATTATGTCAAGGCTTTGGCTCATTCTTCTGATCTGAAAGTCACTCAAAGTTATCTAAATGGATGGTTGATCCATGGATTTGAAATAGAGAACATAATTTCCAGGAGCATCAGTTCATAGCTGACATCTCCATGAAGCCTATTTCCTCTAGAAATAAAGGGACAACCACATGAGAAATTCCTCCAAAACCTCACTGATGTCCCACATCTGTCTCCATCCAAGTTTATTCAGGTCCCATTGTTTCTCACTGTCCCCTGAGATCTGTGGGAGGAGTCCTCTAGCGTACAGGGGTGTGTACAGCAGCGCTCAATCCGAGGTACTCCAGGTTCTCTGCTGCGGGCAGGAAGTGACTACTGGTGGGTGTGGCCTGAGGCAGGAAGTCCTCCTGGTAGTCTGGGTTGCTCTCACATACAGAGCGAGGGAGGGTACTGCGGGCCATGTTGAGATACTCGGGTCCCTCCGGCACGCGTGGCAGGGAGTTGAAGAACTTGTTGTCCGGGTCGTACCCAGAGGTCCGAGTTGCCCAGACTGGCAGGCTGGGGTCCTCATAGTTGGGGTTGAAGACATCAGAGAGCTTGGTGTTCTGGTTCATGTATTCTAGAATACGGTAAGAAAAATGTTAATACCCAGGCTTACAGTAGAGAGCAGTGATGATGCATGTTGCTAAACTGTTACGCTCTCAATGCATTTGTGTTACTGTAAGTTGATCTTTAAGTCAATAACTCGACATGGATACAGTTTGTACTGTACCTGGAAGAGCAGCGAGATCTTGCTCTAGAGAACCACTGTGGGTGGGGACTGTGATGTCTTTCTTTAGAGAACCTCTGTGGGTGGGGTCTGTGATGTCTTTCTCTAGAGAACCACCGTGGGTGGGGTCTGTGATGTAGCGAAGGATCACACTGTTCTCTCTCATCAGATTGCCATTCTGTGGTGAGCAGATCGAAAATTCAAATATCAGCCGTGTGTGTGTGTGTGTTGGTTTGCACGTGTGTTTACCCCTGAGTTGTGGTGCTGGGTGGTCTTGTCGGGGAGAAGATACTCCTCGGCATCGACCACATCCTCCATGTCCTCTGATGTACTGATCAGGCTTCGGTAGAACTTAGAGTCCGTGGGACTGGGCAGGTACATGCAATCATCTCCCTGAAATGGACATTTAAAGTGAATTAGATATAAAATAGCTACCATTCTTAATTAAAAGCTGTATTTTATTTTTGCTTATGTAAAAACGTTTCGGCCATCAACTGCCTTTATCAGAAAGTGAATTAGTCACTATCACGATCACAATCAATACCTTGTCTCTAATGTCCCGTCAAAGAAATAAGAGTTGGTGCAACTATCTAATAGAATAATAATAATATTTCCAATTACCTGAATGACCAGATAGCGAGAAGGATCCCGGGCCATTTTGGAGAACTCAGAGATGAGCTCCCTGAACCGTGGTCTGCTGTCTGCATCAATCATCCAGCCTGAAGGAAAATAAGACTGGCATCAAACCCCTTGTGTGTGTGCGCAATACATATATATCTATGGAGCACATCACTCACATTTGACCATGATCATGTAGACGTCTATGGTACAGATGGGGGGCTGAGGCAAGCGCTCTCCTTTCTCCAGGACTCCAGCGATCTCCCTGGCCGGGATGCCATCGTAGGGCTTCGACCCAAATGTCATCAGCTCCCACAATGTCACACCTTGTATGTCATTACAAGGAACATCATCAGGAAACATTTCAGAAGCTGCAGTTGTTCAGAAGTTCAGTTTATTTGACTATTTCCTCAAATACGTGCTGTACTGTTTGTCCAGTTGGACTTACCGTAGCTCCACACATCGCTCTGATGGGTATAGGTCCAGTGAAGGATGGACTCCAGTGCCATCCACTTTATGGGCACCTAGGAGTAAAGATTATTGGTCAGCCATGGTTATTCACACAGTTAAATCCATTGATCATTCAGTAAAGGTTTAACTGAATTCAATGTTTATTGTTCCAGTAGGGAAATGAAATGTGTTGTACAAAAATAAATGTGACTATTGAAATGGTCAGCGGTGTCGGCTGCTCCAACCTTTCCCCCATCAGCGTGGTACTCCTTCTCGTCGGCGGTGAGCAGCTTGGCCAGTCCAAAGTCTGTGATCTTCAAATGGTGAGGTGTCTTCACCAGAACGTTCCTGGCCGCCAGGTCACGGTGCACCAGGTGACGCTCCTCCAGGTAGTTCATACCCTGCAGACAACATCCAAAAGACTCCTTGTGACTCTGAGGCTGTCCTGATATGGACACTACATCCACAATGGTAGTAGATGAGGCCATTTGTTTCCCTCCACACAATGCAAAGCATTGTATAAATTCAACCCATTATTATTACCAGTAGTAGAATTGGGGGTGATATGTAGGTGCAAAGAGAAAATCATTTTGCCATATAAAATGTTTTTTTTTTACATTTTATATGGTGAATTCACAGATACACTACATGACCAAAAGTATGTGGACACCTGCTTGTCGAATCATGGGTATTAATATGGAGTGTGTCCCCCGATTGCTGCTATAACAGCCTCCACTCTTCTGGTAATGGATTCCACTAGATATTGGAACATTGCTGCGGGGACTTGCTGCCATTCAGCCACAATAGCACTGATGTTTGACGATTAGGCCTGACTCTCAATCGCCATTCCAATTCATCCCAAAGGTGTTCGATGGGGTTGAGTTCAGGGCTCTGTGCAGGCCAGTGAAGTTCTTCCACACCGATCTCGACAAACCATTTCTGTGTGGACCTTGATTTGTGCAAGGGGGCATTGTCATGCTGAAACAGGAAAGGGCCTTCGCCAAACTGTTGCCACAAAGTTGGAAGCACATAATGTGTGCTGTAGCGTTAAGATTTCCCTTCTCTGGGCCCCAGACCATTATTCCTCCTCCAAACTTTTCAGTTGGCACTAGGAATTGGGGCAGGTGGCATTCTCCTGCCATCCGCCCAACCCAGATTTGTCTCTCGGACTGCCAGATGGGGAAGAGTGATTCATCTCTTCAGAGAATGCGTTTCCTCTGCTCCAGAGTCCAATGGCGGTGAGCTTCACACCACTCCAGCTGACACTTGGCATTGCGCATGGTGATCTTAGGCTTATGTGTGGCTGCTCGGCCATGCAAAAGCCATTTCATGAAGCTCCTGAAGAAAACCGTTCTTGTGCTGACGTTGCTTCCAGAGGCAGTTTGGAACTCTGTAGTGAGTGTTGCAACCGAGGACAAATTATTTTTACGTGCTAAGCGCTTCAGCACTCGGCGGTCCCATTCATGAGCCTGTGTCGTGTACCATTTTGCGACTGAGCCGTTGTTGCTCCTAGAGGTTTCCACTTCACAATAACAGCACTTTCAGTTGACCAGGGAAGCTCTAGCAGGGCAGAATTTTGACCAACTGACTTGTTGTAAAGGTGACATCCTATGACAGTGCCACGTTGAAAGTCACTGAGCTCTTCAGTAAGGTCATTCTACTGCCAATGTTTGTCTATGGAGATTGCATGGCTGTATGCTTGATTTTATATACCTGTCAGCAACGGGTTTGGCTGAAATAGCCAAATCCATTCATTTGAAGGGGGGTTCACGTCACATATTTTTGTATATATAGTTCCAAATTCCACCGCTGGTTATCATTATCAAAATGAGGCAAATGAGTGTTTATCCAGAGGTAAGCATTTGTACAAACAAAGCCCTTTTGACCAGGAACTTTAACATATAACCTCCCAACACTTAACCTTCCATGGAGGTCTACTTTGAGGGGGGAATAAACAGCCTCAGATGCCTAATTCACTAACATATTATTTATCAAATACAGCCTTTATAGCTTTTTATGCCTGCTTTGAACCATATTTCCATAGAATCAATAAGACAAGCTGCAAACAGATAGACACCTCTGTGTATTCAATAATTAGCCCTCAGCAGGCTTACTGTACAAATAGACTAAGTAAAGCCAGAGGCAAGGTCCCAACCAAGGCTGGGAAGAGACTGCTGCTCAACCAAGAGGCCTGGGAGGTTGATGGGTGTGAATGTGTGGGGAGGTTAAGCTAATCTTTCAGATTAAACATCCATTCCTAACTACACCTGAAATTGTGGGAAGGCAGAGCGAGTGTCAAAGAAAGCAACGTTTGCTCCCATTTGTAATAATCTATCAAATCAAATCAAATTTTATTTGTCACATGCGCCGAATACAACAAGTGTAGACCTTTACCGTGAAATGCTTACTTACAAGCCCTTAACCAACAGTGCAGTTTCAGAAGAAAATATTTACCAAATAAACTAAAGTAAAGGATAATACAAAGTAACACAATAAAATAACAATAAGAGGCTATTTACAGGGGGTACCGGTACCGGGTCAGCGTGCGGGGTGTAAAGTTTAGAGGTTTCTATTTTCATTTTTTTATTTCACCTTTATTTAACCAGCTAGGCCAGTTCATAACAAGTTCTCATTTACAACTGCGACCTGACCAGATAAAGCAAAGCAGTGCGACACATACAACAACACAGTTACACATGGAATAAACAAACATACAATCAATAATACAGCAGAAAAAGTCTGTATACAGTGTGTGAAAATGAGGTAGGATAAGGGAGGTAAGGCAATAAATAGGCCAAAGTGGTGAAGTAATTACAATATAGCAATTAAACACTGGAATGGTAGATGTGCAGAAGATGATTGTGCAAGTAGAGATACTGGGGTGCAAAGGAGCAAAATAAAAAAAGTACAGTTTGGGGATGAGGTAGTTGGATGGGCTATTTACAGATGGGCTATGCACAGGTGCAGTGATCTGTGAGCTGCTCTGACAGCTGATGCTTAAAGCTAGTGAGGGAGATATGAGTCTCCAGCTTCAGTAATTTTTGCAGTTCGTTCCAGTCATTGGCAGTAGAGAACTGGAAGGAGAGGTGGCCAAAGGAAGAATTGGCTTTGGGAGTGACCAGTGAGATATACCTGCTGGAGCGCGTGCTACGGTTGGATGCTGCTATGTTGACCATTGAGCTGAGATAAGGCAGGTTTTACCTATCAGAGACTTGTAGATGGCCTGGAGCCAGTGGCTTTGGTGACGAGTATGAAGCGAGGGCCAGTCAACGAGAACATACAGGTCGCAGTGGTGGGTAGTATATGGGGCTTTGGTGACAAAACGGATGGCATTGTGATAGACTGCATCCAATTTGCTGAGTAGAGTTTCGGAAGCTATTTTTTAAATGACATCGCCAAAGTCGAAGATCGGTAGGATGGTCAGTTTTACGAGGGTATGTTTGGAAGCATGAGTGAAGGATGCTTTGTTTTGCGAAATAGGAAGTCGATTCAAGATTTAATTTTGGATTGGAGATGCTTAATGTGGGTCTGGAAAGAGTGTTTACAGTCTAACCAGACACCTAGGTATTTGTAGTTGTCCACATATTCTAAGTCAGAAACGTCCAGAGTAGTGATGTTGGACGGGCAGGCAGGTGCGGGCAGCGATCGGTTGAAGAGCATGCATTTAGTTTTACTTGCATTTAAGAGCAGTTGGAGGCCCCGGAAGGAGAGATGTATGGCATTGAATCTTGTCTGGAGGTTAGTTAACACAGTGTCCAAGGAAGGGCCAGAAGTTTACAGAATGGTGTCGCCTGCATAGAGGTGGATCAGAGAATCACCAGCCGCAAAAGCAACATCATTGATGTATACAGAGAAGAGAGTCGGCCCGAGAATTGAACCCTGTGGCACTCCCATAGAGACTGCCAGAGGTCCGGACAACAGGCCCTCCGATTTGACACACTGAACTCTATCAGAGAAGTAGTTGGTGAACCAGGCGAGGCAGTCATTTGAGAAACCAAGGCTGTTGAGTCTGCCGATAAGAATGTGGTGATTGACAGAGTTAAAAGCCTTGGCCAGGTCGAAGAATACGGCTGCACAGTAATGTCTCTTATCGATGGCGGTTATGATATCGTTTAGGACCTTGAGCATGGCTGAGGTGCACCCATGACCAGCTCTGAAGCCAGATTGCATAGCGGAGAAGGTAAGGTGGGAATCGTAATGGTCGGTAATCTGTTTGTCAACTTGGTTTTCAAAGACCTGAGAAAGACAGGGTAGGATAGATAGATATAGGTCTGTAACAGTTTGGGTCTAGAGTGTCTCCCCCTTTGAGGAGGAGGATGACCGCGGCAGCTTTCCAATCTTTGGGAATCTCAGACGATACGAAAGAGAGGTTGAACAGGCTAGTAATAGGGGTTGCAACAATTTTGGCAGATAATTTTAGAAAGAGAGGGCCCAGATTGTCTAGCCCGGGGGGGGTCCAGATTTTGCAATTGCAGGTAATTTGTACATGTAGGTAGGTGTGAAGTGACTATGCATAGACAAAAACAAAGAATAGCAGCAGTGTACAAAACAAATGGGGGGGTCTATGACTTGGGGGACTGGAGTTTCTGACAATTTTATGGGCTTTCCTCTGACACCACCTATTATATACAGTGGGGAGAACAAGTATTTGATACACTGCCGATTTTGCAGGTTTTCCTACTTACAAAGCATGTAAAGGGCTGTAATTTTTATCATAGGTACACCTCAACTGTGTGAGACGGAATCAAAAACAAAAATCCAGAAAATCACATTGTATGATTTTTAAGTAATTCATTTGCATTTTAATGCATGACATTAGTATTTGATACATCAGAAAAGCATAACTTATTATTTGGAACAGAAACCTTTTTTTGCAATTACAGAGATCATATGTTTCCTGTAGTTCTTGACCAGGTTTGCACACATTGCAGCAGGGATTTTGGCCCACTCCTCCATATAGACCTTCTCCAGATCCTTCAGGTTTCGGGGCTGTCGCTGGGCAATACAGACTTTCAGCTCCCTCCAAAAATGTCCTATTGGGTTCAGGTCTGGAGACTGGCTAGGCCACTCCAGGACCTTGAGATGCTTCTTACGGAGCCACTCCTTAGTTGCCCTGGCTGTGTGTTTTGGGTCGTTGTCATGCTGGAAGACCCAGCCACGACCCATCTTCAATGCTCTTACTGAGGGAAGGAGATTGTTGGCCAAGATCTCGCAATACATGGCCCATCCATCCTCCCCTCAATACGGTGCAGTCGTCCTGTCCCCTTTGCAGAAAAGCATCCCCAAAGAATGATGTTTCCACTTCCATGCTTCACAGTTGGGATGGTGTTCTTGGGGTTGTACTCATCCATTTTCTTCCTCCAAACACGGCGAGTGGAGTTTAGACCAAAAAGCTCTATTTTTGTCTCATCAGACCACATGACCTTCTCCCATTCCTCCTCTGGATCATTCAGATGGTCATTGGCAAACTTCAGACGGGCCTGGATATGTGCTGGCTTGAGCAGGGGGACCTTGCGTGCGCTGCAGGATTTTAATCCATGACGGCGTAGTGTGTTACTAATGGTTTTCTTTGAAACTGTGGTCCCAACTCTCTTCAGGTCATTGACCAGGTCCTGCCGTGTATATCTGGGCTGATCCCTCACCTTCCTTATAATCATTAATGCCCCACAAAGTGAGATCTTGCATGGAGCCCAAGACCAAGGGTGATTGACCGTCATCTTTAACTTCATCCATTTTCTAATAATTGCACCAACAGTTGTTGCCTTCTCACCAAGCTGCTTGCCTATTATCCTGTAGCCCATCCCAGCCTTGTACAGGTCTACAATTTTATCCCTTATGTCCTAACACAGCTCTCTGGCCTTGGCCATTGTGGAGAGACTGGAGTCTGTTTGATTGAGTGTGTGGACAGGTGTCTTTTATACAGGTAATGAGTTCAAACAGGTGCAGTTAATACAGGTAATGAGTGGAGAACAGGAGGGCCTCTTAAAGAAAAACTAACAGGTCTGTGAGAGCCGGAATTCTTACTGGTTGGTAGGTGATCAAATATTTATGTCATGCAATAAAATGCAAATGAATTACTTAAAAATCATACAATGTGATTTTCTGGATTTTTGTTTTAGATTCCATCTCTCACAGTTGAAGTGTACCTGTGATAAAAATTACAGACCTCTACATGCTTTGTAAGTTGGAAAACCTGCAAAATCGGCAATCAAATCCTAGTTCTCCCCACTGTAGGTCCTGGATTGCAGGCAGCTAGGCCCCACTGATGTACTGGGCCGTACATCATGTCAAATCTTTTCAGTCTTCTGAGGGGGAAAAGGTTTTGTCGTGCCCTCTTCATAACTGTCTTGGTGTGTTTGGACCATGATAGATCGTTGGTGATGTGAACACCATGGAACTTGAAACTCCCGAACCGCTCCACTACAGTCCCGTTGATGAGAATGGGGACCTGTTCGGCCCTCCTTTTCCTGTAGTCCATGATCAGGTCCTTTGTCTTGCTCACAGTGAGGGAGAGGTTGTTGTCCTGGCACTACACTGCCAGTTCTCTGACCTCCTCCCTATAGGCTGTCTCATCGTTGTCGGTGATCAGGCCTAACACCGTTGTGTCGTCAGCAAACTTAATGATGGTGTTGGAGTCGTGTTTGGCCACGCAGTCGTTGGTGAACAGGGAGTACAGGAGGGGACTAAGTACACACCCTTGAGGGGTCCCAGTGTTGAGGATCAGAATGGCAGACCTGTTGTTGCCTAACCTTACCACCTGGGGGCTGCCCGTCAGTAAGTCCAGGATCCAGTTGCAGAGGGAGGTGTTTAGTCCCAGGGTCCTTAGCTTAGTGATGAAATTCGTGGCACATGGTGTAGAACGCTGAGCTGTAGTCAGTGAACAGCATTCTCACATAGGTGTTCATTTTGTCCAGGTGGGAAAGGGCAGTATGGAGTGTGATTGAGATTGTGTCATCTGTTGATCTGTTGGGGGCGGTATGCGAATTGGAGTGAGTCTAGGGTATCCGGGAGGATGCTGTTAATGTGAGCCATGACCAGCTTTTCAAAGCACTTCATCGCTACTAACGTGAGTGCTATGGGGCGGTAAACATTTAGGCAGGTTACCATTGCTTCCTTGGACACAGGGACTATGGTGGTCTGCTTGAAACATGTAGGTATTACAGACACAGTCAGGGAGAGGTTGAAAATGTCGGTGAAGATACTTGCCAGTTGGTCCGCACATGCTTTGAGTACACGTCCTGGTAATCCATCTGGCTCCGCGGCTTTGTGAATGTTGACCTATTTAAAGGTTTTGTTCACATCAGCTACCGAGAGCATTATCACACAGTCATTCAGAACAGCTGGTGCTCTTGTGCATGCTGTGTTGCTTGCCTCGAAGCGAGCATAAAACGTGTACTCAAAGCATGTGCGGACCAACTGGCAAGTATCTTCACTGACATTTTCAACCTCTCCCTGACTGTGTCTGTAATACCTACATGTTTCAAGCAGACCACCATAGAACATTTGAACATCTTGGCCATGTTCTGTTATAATCTCCACCCGGCACAGCCGGAAGAGGACTGGCCACCCCACATATGCTCTCTCTAATTCTCTTTCTTTCTCTCTCTCGGAGGACCTGAGCCCTAGGACCATGCCCCAGGACTACCTGACACGATGACTCCTTGCTGTCCCCAGTCCACCTGGCCGTGCTGCTGCTCCAGTTTCAACTGTTCTGCCTTATTATTATTCGACCATGCTGGTCATTTAGGAACATTTGAACATCTTGGCCATGTTCTGTTATAATCTCTACCCGGCACAGCCAGAAGAGGACTGGCCACCCCACATAGCCTGGTTCCTCTCTAGGTTTCTTCCTAGGTTTTGGCCTTTCTAGG
Source organism: Oncorhynchus masou masou (assembly GCF_036934945.1). Lineage (NCBI taxonomy): Eukaryota > Metazoa > Chordata > Actinopteri > Salmoniformes > Salmonidae > Oncorhynchus > Oncorhynchus masou. The sequence goes on along the minus strand of NC_088241.1, from coordinate 58,884,499 downwards.
GAGTTTTTCCCAACCACCGTGCTTCTACACCTGCATTGCTTGCTGTTTGGGGTTTTAGGCTGGGTTTCTGTACAGCACTTTGAGATATCAGCTGATGTACGAAGGGCTATATAAATAAATTTGATTTGATTTGATAAAAGGCATTTAGCTCGTCTGGTAGGCTCGCGTCACTGGGCAGCTCGCGTCTGAGTTTCCCTTTGTCGTCCTTAAGAGTTTTAAAGCCCTGCCACATCCGATGAGCGTCAGAGTCGGTGTAGTAGGATTCAATCTTAATCCTGCATTGATGCTTTGCTTGTTTGATGGTTCGTCTGAGGGCATAGAGGAATTTCTTATAGGCTTTGGGATTAGTGTCCCGCTCCTTGAAAGCGGCAGCTCTAGCCTTTAGCTCGATGCGGATGTTGCCCGTAATTCATCGCTTCTGGTTGGGATATGTACGTATGGTCAATGTGGGGACGACGTCGTCGATGCCCTTATTGATGAAGCTGATGACTGAGGTGGTATACTCCTCAAAGCCATTGGTTGAATCCCGGAACATATTCCAGTCTTTGCTAGCAAAACAATCCTGTAGCGTAGCATCCACCCCATCTGACCACTTCAACTATGACAGACAAAATGAGAAAACAAATCCAGAAAATCACATTGTAGGATTTTTAATGAATTTTTTGCAAATTATGGTGGCAAATAAGTATTTGGTCAATAACAAAAGCTTATCTCAATACTTTGTTATATACCCTTTGTTTGCAATGACAGAGGTCAAACGTTTTCTGTAAGTCTTCACAAGGTTTTCACACACTGTTGCTGGTATTTTGGCCCATTTCTCCATGCAGATCTCCTCTATGGCAGTGATGTTTTGGAGCTGTTGCTGGGCAACACGGACTTTCAACTCCCTCCAAAGATTTTCTAATGGGTTGAGATCTGGAGACTGGCTAGGCCACTCCAGGACCTTGAAATGCTTCTATTGAAGCCACTCCTTCGTTGCCCGGGCGGTGTGTTTGGGATCATTGTCATGCTGAAAGACCCAGCCACGTTTCATCTTCAATGCCCTTGCTGATGGAAGGAGGTTTCCACTCAAAATCTCGATACATGGCCCCATTCATTATTTCCTTTACACGGATCAGTCGTCCTGGTCCCTTTGCAGAAAAACAGCCCCAAAGCATGATGTCTCCACCCCCATGCTTCACAATAGGTATGGTGTTCTTTGGATGCAACTCAGCATTCTTTGTCCTCCAAACGCGACGAGTTGAGTTTTTACCAAAAAGTTATATTTTGGTTTCATCTGACCATATGATATTCTCCCAATCTTCTTCTGGATCATCCAAATTCTCTCTAGCAAACTTCAGATGGGCCTGGACATGTACTGGCTGAAGCAGGGGGACACGTCTGGCACTGCAGGATTTGAGTCCCTGGCGGCGTAGTGTGTTACTGATGGTAGGCTTTGTTACTTTGGTCCCAGCTCTTTGCAGGTCATTCACTAGGTCCCCCCGTGTGGTTCTGGGATTTTTGCTCACCGTTCTTGTGATCATTTTGACCCCACAGGGTGAGATCTTGCATGGAGCCCCAGATCGAGGGAGATTATCAGTGGTCTTGTATGTCTTCCATTTCCTAATAATTGCTCCCACAGTTGATTTCTTCAAACCAAGCTGCTTACCTATTGCAGATTCAGTCTTCCCAGCCTGGTGCAGGTCTACAATTATGTTTCTGGTGTCCTTTGACAGCTCTTTGGTCTTGGCCATAGTGGAGTTTGGAGTGTGACTGTTTGAGGTTGTGGACAGGTGTCTTTTATACTGATAACAAGTTCAAACAGGTGCCATTAATACAGGTAACGAGTGGTTACACCATGTGAGAGCCAGAAATATTGCTTGTTTGTAGGTGACCATATACTTATTTTCCTCCATAATTTGCAAATAATTTGCAAATAAATTCATTAAATATTTTCTGGATTTTTTTTGTACCTATTTGTACCTATGATGAAAATTACAGGCCTCTCATCTTTTTAAGTGGGAGAACTTGCACAATTGGTGTCTGACTAAATAATTTTTTGCCCCACTGTATATACAAAAAAAAAATATATAAAAAAAGTTGATTCATTATTTTTTATTTATTTTTTAAACCTTGTCAGGATTCGATCTTGTAACCTTCCAGTTAATTGCTACCTGCCGCCCCAAGTAGCCTAGTGGTTGGAGCGTTGGACCAAAAGTAACCAAAAGGCTCCAAGCTGATAAGGTAAAAAAAAAAAACATGTAAAAAAATGATCTGCCACCCCAGGTAGCCTAGTGACGGGGATCTGGGCCTGTTCCCGGCAGAGCAGTATATCTTTCTTGTCGGACTCGTTAAAGGAAAAAGCTTCTTCCAGTCCGTGGTGAATAATCCCAGTTCTGATGTCCAGGAGTTATTTTCGATCATGAGAAACGGTAGCAGCAACATTATGTATAAAATAAGTAAAAACATAAGTTACAAACAAAGCAAAAAAACAAAAAAATAGCACAATTGATTACAGGCATGTAAAACGTCAGCCATCCTCTTCGGTGCCTTTTTAACCATCCTGCGCGAGCTACCGTCCATCTACATATTGCAGACACATCTGGTTATCCAGCTGTGATAGCGGCTGGCATGGTTCTATTCGAGTCTTGTCGCGTTAGTCAGATCCAGATTGACTGACAATGTAGCTACTTCTTTGACAGAGGCTTGCTAATGATTTGTTAGAAGGTTCTGTTTCCCCAGAAGTAATTGGTACAGTATACTTGTATACAGAAATAAGACACAAATGTAAGTTAACACAGCAGTTATTTCCTGTATGCTCACCTTTGCGATCTGTACACACCAGTTGAGTAGGCACTGGGAGCCGATGAGGTCCTTGTTCTCCTTGACATAGTCCAGCAGACAGCCATAGGGCATGATCTGGGTGATGAGCTGCACCGTGGACGTCAGGCAGATGCCCAGCAGACGACATACGTGGGGGTGCTCCACACTGGCCATCACATAGGCCTCCTGAAGACAGAAAACATGGGGAAGGGGGGGTCATCTTCAGATCTCACAACGTCTGAAGAAGTGTTTAACATCTCAGGAAGGAACCACATTAATATGATATGGCAATCTGCTGAAAAGCGCAACTGCAGTAAAAAGGGAACATTGACCGCTTGGGCTTCATTCAGGATATCTACTATACGAACAGTTGACTCACGTCTAGAATCTCCTTGTTGGCTTTGGGAGATGTGGCCTCTCTCAACACCTTAATGGCAACAGGGATCTTCACGTTTTCTCCCTCAGGAATCCACACGCCCTGGGGAGAAAAAACACACGTTTATTAGGTCTGGAATGATACCAGTATCGCAATATTTCTTCCATGCCAAAAATGTAATCACGAAGCAGACCAAACTCTTTGTTCCTTTAAAAATCTGCTGTATGTTAAATATTATGTGCTGTAGCTTGGAAAATAAATGTGACTCTGGATGACAACACAATGGTGTTTGTTTCCAACATTAATAACATCAAATTAAACATTAATGTGTAAATGTAATCTGTTGCTGTATTTTCTTTTGTGTCCTCTGTGATGGTTTTGTTTGTCTTGTGTAGTTTCTTAATCATTGTACCTAAACTGTATGTGTAAACATGTATACGCAGGGCCCAGCTGTAATAGAGACCTTGGTCTCAGTCTGTGCTCCGTGTTGAAATAAAGGTATAATAGACAGCATCGTGAAGAAGGTGCAGCAGCGCCTCTTCAACCTCAGGAGGCTGAAGAAATTCGGCACTCACAAACTTCTACAGATGCACATACGAGAGCATCCTGGCGGGCTGTATCACCGCCTGGTACGGCAACTGCTCCGCCCACAACCGTAAGTCTCTCCGGAGGGTAGTGAGGTCTGCACAACGCATCACCGGGGGCAAACTACCTGCTCTCCAGGACATCTACACCACCCGATGTTACAGGAAGGCCATAAAGATCATCAAGGACAACAACCACCCGAGCCACTGCCTGTTCACCCCGCTATCATCCAGAAGGCGAGGTCAGTAGAGGTGCATCAAAGCTGGGACCGAGAGACTGAAAAATAGCTTCTATCTCAAGGCCATCAGACGGTTAAACAGCCACCACTAACATTGAGTGGCTGCTGCCAACACACTGACTCAACTCCAGCCACTTTAATAATGGGAATTGATGGGAAATGATGTAAAATATATCACTAGCCACTTTAAACAATGCTACCTAATAAATGTTTACATACCCTACATTATTCATCTCATATGTATACGTATATACTGTACTCTATATCATCTACTGCATCCTTATGTAATACATGTATCACTAGCCACTTTAACTATGCCACTTTGTTTACATACTCATCTCATATGTATATACTGTACTCAATACCATCTACTGTATCTTGCCTATGCTGCTCTGTACCGTCACTCATTCATATATCTTTATGTACATATTCTTTATCCCCTTACACTTGTGTATAAGACAGTAGTTTTGGAATTGTTAGTTAGATTACTTGTTGGTTATTACTGCATTATCGTAACTAGAAGCACAAGCATTTCGCTACACTCGCATTAACATTAAAGAAGTTAAATCCGCTTTGTGTTTTGTTTCCTTGCCACGATACTAACGAGTATCGCAATACTGGTATCGTCCCAGCTCTAACGTTTGTCACCTTTAATAAACGAATGAGCACATACTATTCTATCACTGGACGAGGAACACCTCGTAAGATCTGTTTGATCACTAGTGATTTGTGTAAAGTGTGACTGACGGGATTTGGACCCTGGTGACCTGCCACAAGATGTTGTTCTTCCGCTGAGGTAAAGCTTTGGGAGCAGGGTTGGACTCAATTCAGAATTTTGGAATCGACTCACATTCAACAGATTCTGAGGAAATATAATTTCATTCAGTGCAATTCTTATAAATTCTATTCAGTCATTGAATCTGACAGGTCACACTTACAGATTACAAAGAATATATAATTTTTCTCTGGCAGCAATGTTCATATACAGTATACTCTTTTAACCTTAGTGTATAGAATAGCCAAATATATTTGCACGAACCATTTCATTTGTTTGGCTCCTTTTCTAAGCCTCAGGATCAATTTTGAGGATTCAACTAATGCATTCTGGGAATGTTGTATTTTCCCAAGATTTAACCAATTTTAAGTGATTAATGAAATATAATAACGTAGAATATTCACATCCAGGTTTTGTTATCCTCGATCATTCATTGAAGAGTTTTTCCTGTAAATAAATGTTTTCAACAATATTTTATATGTACAGTGCATTCGGAAAGTATTCAGTCCCCTTTTTCCACATTTTGTTACATTACAGCCTTATTCTCAAATGGATTTAAAAAATAATAATCTTCATCAATCTATACATTTTGGTATTTTATACAAATAAAAAACGGAAATATTACATTTACTTAGGTATTCTGACCATTTACTCAGCACTGTTGAAGCATCTTTGGCAGCGATTACAGCCTCGAGTCTTCTTGGGTATGATGCTACAAGTTTGGCACACCTGTATTTGGAGAATTTCTCAAATTATTTCCTGCAGATCCTCTCAAGCTTTGTCAGGTAGGATGAAGAGCGTCGCTACACAGCTATTTTCAGCTCTCTCATGAGATGTTCAGGTTCAAGTCCGGGCTCTGGCTGGGCCACTCAAGGATGTTCAGAGACTTGAATCAAAGCCACTCCTGCATTGTATTGGCTGTGTGCTTAGGGTTGTTGTCCTGTTAGAAGGTGAACCTTTGTCCCAACCTGAGGTCCTGAGCACTCTGGAGCAGGTGTTTATCAAGAATCTCTCTGTACTTTGCCTCGTTCATCTTTCCCTCGATCCTGACTAGTCTCCCAGTCCCTGCCTCTGAAAAACATCCCCACATGCTGCCGCCACCACGCTTCACCGTAGGGATGGTGCCAGGTCTGGAATTCAGGCCAAATAGTTCAGTCTTGGTTTCATCAGACCAGAGAATATTGTTTCTCATAGTTTGAGAGTCTTTAGGTGCCTTTTGGCAAACTCTAAGGTGGGCTGTCATGTGCCTATTGAGGAGTGGCTTCCATCTGGCCACTCTACTATAAAGGCCTGATTGGTGGAGTGCTACAGAGATCATTGTCCTTCTTGAAAGTTCTCCCATCTCCACAGAGGAACCAAAAATATAAAATTTCCACTCATCAGACCAAAGGACAGATTTCCACCATTCTAATGTCCATTGCTTGTGTTTCTTGGCCCAAGCAAGTATCTTCTTAATACTGGTGTCCTTTAGTAGTGGTTTCTTTGCAGCAATTGGACCACGAATGCCTGATTCACAAAGTCTCCTCTGAACAGTTGATTTTGAGATGTGTCTGTTACTTGAACTCTGTGAAGCATTTATTTGGTCTGCAATCTCAGATGCAGTTACCTCTAATGAACTTATCCTCTGCAGCAGAGGTAACTCTGGGTTTTCCTTTCCTGTGGTGGTCCTCATGAAAGCCAGTTTTATCATAGCACTTGATGGTTTTTGCGACTGCACTTAAATAAACTTTAAAAGATCTTGAAATTTCTGGATTGACTGACCTTCATGTCGTAAAATAATGATTGACTGTCATTTCTCTTTGCTTATTTGAGCTGTTCTTGCCATAATGGACTTGGTCTTTTACCAAATAGGCTATCTTCTGTATACCACCACCACCTTGTCACAACACAACTGATTGGCTCAAACGCATTAAGATGGAAATAAATTCCACAAATTAACTTTTAACAAGGTACACCTTGTTGAAGCTGGTTGAGAGAATGCCAAGTGTGTGCAAAGCTGTCGTCAAGGCAAAGGGTGGCTACTTCGAAGAATCTCAAATATAATATCTATTTTGATTTTGTTAACACTTTTTTTTGTTATTCTACAATGTAGAAAATAGTCAAATAAAGAAAAACCCTTGAATGAGTAGGTGTGTCCAAACTTTTGACTGGTACTGTGTATAATGACATTTGATGTTTTATACACAATTGTTTGTATATTTGTATAGACTATACATCATATAGAATAGAAGAGGCGTTTACATTTCATTTAAATTCACTGAATTAAAATATATTTCCTTTAATACAAATACAAATTCGAATTACAATTCGGTTTCCTGTTTACTACTTCAATTCAAGTTCAAGAACTGAATTGGAAATTATGAGGCATTCTCAATTCAATTCTGAATTGAGCCCAACCATGTTGAGAGCAAACACAAGTCTTCAGGTCTCAGGTAAGATTACTCATTCACGGTCTGAACCACCTCCATTAAAAAAAGCATTGATCACTCTGCTTACCTTAAAGACAGTCCCAAAGGCCCCTGATCCCAACACTTTGATCTTCTTAAACTCGGTCTCCTTCAGAATGCGGAGCAGGGCCTGGTTGGGTGCCTCTCCACTTGGGGTCAGGGGTTCAACCAACTATGGGACCAGCAACAAAGCAAGTGTAATTATCTACCTACTGTACGTCATTGTGGTCCTGTAAAGGTGTTAACGTGTATGTTGGTCCCTCTTGTTGAATGATCAACATGAGCGTGTCACGTCTGTGACTGAGTCTATATGTGTCCATGTCTGATGCATACCCAAGTATACAGTTTGTGAACGGTACAGTTTGTGAACAGTACAGTTTGTGTCCTCCCTCTGGCAGTGTGGTCTCTGTCTGTTACCTCTCTTTCCTGCAGCAGGCGGCGCAGCGTCCTCTTCCTGACGATGTGACGTCTGCGGACTAGCACGAACACACCCAAGGCCAGGACCACAAATACTAGGAGGCCTCCCACCACACTGGCAGCCACCGCCGATGGGACGGGACCACTGGGAAAGCAGCAACAACACAAGAGGTGAGTTTCCTGGTAGCTTCTTAATAAAAACATCTGATCTCAAACACTTTGTGACAATTGCTGATGTATAAAAGCCTTCATTAAATACATTTGATTGGTTGATTGATTGATCTTTCATCTGTTGCCTATACTGGATTTATGTAAGGTTACATCAACCTAGATCACTTAGCACTTGATCTATCTTGATCTTTCACTATGATATGGTTTCGGCGTTAGCCTGATCCCAGATGTGTTTGTGTGTATTACTATAGTCATTGTCACACCAAACAGCACAAACAGATGTGTAATCGGACTGGTTTCTTGTTGCTTTATCTGAAGTATCTCGCTCACCCTCTGGCATTGCAGCCATTCAGTCCAGGTCCAGAGCATCTATAAAAAGAAAGGAGGGAATACTATTCTCAGAGTGACTACTTCACACAGTCCTGACCATGGTAAACACTCATCATAGTGTCTGAATATACAATCATTGAAAAAAGGCTGACATTGCCTTTACAACGAGGAGTTAGAGATCGCTGTGTAGACTGTGCCTCACCCGTCGGTGCAGTTCTCATGGCAGAGCTGACATTCTCTGTTCTTGTCAGCGTATTTCCAGATGGGCCTGTCCACGTCCCCGAGAACGCCACGTGGGCACCGATAGACACAGTGGGGGCCATCTTTGACGTGGGCGCACTCCACACACTTATCAGGGCCCTTCAGAGTGGAGGGTCAGAGGTTGGAATTGTTGATCTAATTGTTGTCTTGAGTGAAAATACAGCTGACTTTGCAATATTTGCCAAATCACACAGAATTCTCATCAAACATTCAGAATTTGCTACACAACTCAATAGCTATCGCACCTGAATGACAAAATAATTAAACAAGATGAGACAATTCAGATGGATATAAAGTTAAAGGAGCGTACAGATCCAAAGCAGCTTCCGGTTCCGTTCTTCACCATACATTCTTGGTCACACTCTAGGCACATGTTGTTCAACATATACTCTCTTGGCGTCCTGAGAAGGCAAGAGGAAGGCGAGGAAAAACTATCAAAACATTGACACAGCACAACCCTCCATCTCGTGTAGGGTATAGATCACATATGAGCAGTATCAGTAGTGTTGCCCTTGGTGTCGTTGGGTTAACTCACCCCTCCAGTATGTGACAGGCCCCCACACAGCGGCCCCTACGGGCGTAGTACAGGCAGGTTAAACACATGGTTGGACCGGGCCCCCAGCAGCCCTCCTTAGTGCACATGTCATCACAGGTACTGTTCAGCTGGGCTGTAGGGAAGAGAGGGGAAGACTATAGGCTCTATCCAGAAACAACTCCTAGACCAGGACTGTTCAATGTCGGTCCTGGTTCTGGTTTCTATCCTCTCCAGACCTGGGACACCAGGTGAGTGCAATTAACTGCCAGGGAGAAACTAAAACTGAAGTGTTTTGCTTTCGGCCCTCTAGGACCGGAATGAAACAGTCCTGTCCTAGGACAGGCACCCAACCCCCTAGGCTAGGTTAAATCTGAATGGATATGATAGGTCTAAGCTGTAGTGCTCAAAATCTATCTAACCTACCAGAGGGTGGAAGTAGAGCCACAACCACATTACTTATATCCAATAATGGCAATGTTAGATAGCTAAGCTAACTGTAACTACCTGTGGCCTATGTGTATATGGCTGTTAGGATGAATGTTAGCATTTGGCCATTGTTAACCATTTTGTTTTTTAGAAAAGCAGTGTTTGCAAAGGCGTTGATCAGAGTTTATACTTGATGCTTGTCCTTGCTTACCACATGTGCTGATGTTGGCGTTGTTGTCCACCCTTGCGAACTGTTTGTCCAGTCTGAACAGGCCATTCCAGTGACCTCCGTTGCTGTAGCAGAGGTGGGGGTTGTTCTTCACCACAATGTTGCCATCGCTGATCTCTCGTAGGGAGCGGAGGCCTAGATACTTCAGATGGGCCACGTTCAGGGCAGCAAAACTCACCTGACCACTATGGGAAGAGGGAAGGTTATGTTAGCTTACTGCTACTGTAGCTAGCCCATACGTAACATTGAACAATGTTTCTGTGACATTGCTCAAATATCATACAGCAGAGTTTCTCAACCCAGCCCAGGGTTGACCTCCTAGGTTATTGAGTATTTACTTTCTATCATGAACGGTACTCCACTGAAAAAACATCCCAAAAAACATTTTTCATAGTCATTACAATAGCAGAGCGTTAGACAGAGATACACTTACAACTGTTTGGTCCTTCCCCTGATAATCTCCAGGTTTTCAAATGCACTGAGAGAATCGAGGTGCTTTGGCCAAGCTTGTATGAGCAGAAACCCTTTAGGGAAGTAACAAAAATACATTTAATCAAGCATTATCTTTGCTTTGGTTACCCTCAGCTGAATTACATAGCAATTGAAGATAAGTTAAACTTCGTTCTACCTGAAATTTCCTTCACAGTTCTGAAATAATCCAGTTTGGCAGGGTCCATTTTTGGTGTTGATGTGTACCTATCACTGAGAGAAGCAATTACAAAGACACACATCTCATATACCGTTTAATTAATTTGAATGAACACAGGGCAAATAGCATTTGGTTTCAGTGCTACAGTGTTCATATTAGGACAGCCCATGGACGCTGTACAATGCTATTGTTATTCCTTACCCATTCAAAGAGGTTCCAATTATTGAAACATCGCCATTGATTTTGGTGCAGTTTTTGAAAGAATCAATGTTAGAGGCGTTGATTGACAAGACGGCAGTAAGCGGCCCCATTCCAAGTCCATTGCACACTAGACGAGAAGAACACCAAAACATTAAAATCATGGACGATCTAATGCAACGTTATGAGGTTTATAAACCACACAGCTAGCAAAGTTGAAAATAATGTACAATTATATTGTCCAGCTTACCACAGACAAAAAGTCTTTACAATATTCAGACCCCTTTACAGTGGCAATTTTAGCATGTAAATCTTGGTGGAGCAAACTTCCCAACATTTAAAAAATAAACATGCCAGCAAAGCCACTACACAACACAACTCTAAACAATACATTAATTGCACTATAACAGTGACAAACGGTGCCCACAAACGGTTAAGGCCTACATAAAGCTGTCCCAACAGCAGAGTCCCAACAGCAGTCCCAACACCTTACCACTGCTACACCTGGCTATCAGCGGAGCCTTGCCTGGCAGTGAAACAGTTCCTTCAGCCTCGTTTACTGCCTTTAACAAAACATAGCTGATTCGGCTGACTTGCTTAAACAAATATGGTTTCTACTGACAATTGAGATGTACAAACTATGGCATAAGGGAACGACGAGCGGATAAATGCAATCCGTAATTTCGATTAAGACATTAATGAGTGAGCTAGGATGGACGTAGTCAGTATAACTATTTGTTCAGCACTTTGAAATGTACAGCGACAGAATTCAGAACATGAGCCATTCTTAGTATTCTCCCTGTACAGCAAGTCAGATAAATAAAGGGGCATAATAAGCAGACCATGAAAGCTCTTACAATATTCGATGATGACATTTCTCTAAAATAGGCTATAGGCTACATGTGCACCACCAAGTCAGAACAGTAGGCTAAATTATGAGGGGAAAAAATGGACCAAATTAGTAGGGTGAGGCACATGTGCTACTAACAGCTTACTACACAACATACCCTTAGTTTTACTTTCTTAGCTACAGTATACATATCTTCCTGGCATATTGCATAATTTATGCAGCAGCATACACAACATTTTTGGACTCACCTTGTGCTCACTTGAACAGGAAGGTAGCGCGGCGGTCCTTCCTGGGCAAATTTTGTCATCGAAGTCTGGCATTCTCTGGATTTATAGTGCTTTCAAGACAACTAGGGACTCGGAAAAAAACAAGGTCGAATCTTGATGATGTCAGTGATCTTCAGGTTGGCGCTCTAGAGAGAGGCCCGAGTTCCCAACTTGCAATTCTGAGTTGGATGACCGTTCAAAAAACAATTTCCCAGTCGGAGCAAAAATTTTCCGAGTCCCCAGTTGTCTTGAACTCACTGAAGTCTGAGATTTCCCAGTTCCGAGTTTCCATTTGTTTTGAGCGCGGCAGAAGTCATGCTGAATTGACAGCATGGCTAATGTTGAATGTTTATCCTTTTTAAGCTTGTAAAAGAGACCCTTAAACCCAGACTTGGACCACACACCCACTCCACTGAATAGCAGGCTAGTGATTGCTTTGCAATGCTTGCAGTTAGCCACTGATTCCTTTTAAACCACTCATTGTTAAATTTGAGATTTCCATCTTGCTGTGTAATGTTTATGTCCAATGGCCGATGAGCACCGATACATTTTATCTATAATTTCTCTTCATTATTTCTCTTCATATCACAAGAATTAAAAATGATTTGCCACTAGATTGTCTACTTGATTCATGATGATGACTGCTAGCTTGCTAGCTAAGATCCAATCAAAGCTAATGTAGATACAACGTGACTTGACGTCATTTTATCTGTGGCCAATGACCTTGAGCCTTCTTAGATGGGCACTTCTAATATAATTCTATTGTAGCTCCCAAGGGGCTTGAATTTTCAAGCTCAAGCCGTAGATTTCGCAGGGACGTAGTGTCACCATGAGTGACAGAACACAGCCAATCACGCCGCAACTAAAGAACATTACCAACACCTATGCTCCGTATTTTCCGCTGGCTGCCCCACCACCACAGACAAAGCATTGAGCTAGGCTGAAACACCTTTATTTTGAAGCTGCCTTACTCAAGAAAGCAAAAAAGAGACCAAGTTTGTATGCGGCTTTATTAACTCAATTATGTTTTTTGGTTTGTTTTGTTTTTACAATGTTTGCAAACTGATATTCATGCCAAAATAACATGCAAAACAGGCAAAAAAAAGTGTTTTTAGCTAAACAGATGGGCCTCAAAACTGCCCAGTTTGACGGGTCACCTTTACCTTTTGGACAGATTCCGTCACACTTTTTGCACCTCCTGACACCATTCTCCTCCACCTCGTGTGTGTTGCCACTGCATGTTCGGACACACGCCCCGTGGTCCGTCACCACATAGTTATCTGCAAGAGACAACCAATCACAGACACCTTCACCACTCCAACCAATTATAGGCATAAGTCTCTTCACCATGTAGGTACAGTGGAGTTTTCTAGATAACTGGGCTGTAAGTGAGGTGAAACGTTCTGAAAATTGCAGAAAGGAAAGTAACAAATCTAGCACAATTTACAATTCTACCTGACAGACACGCATCTGTTCTTTACATTTCTATCTGGGCGATCAGTAACATTGCACCTTTCTGAGCAGACCCCTGAGTGCATCTGTATTAATCATGAATCATACAGATGGATATTATTGGCCTTACGTGGGCAGGTCTTCACACAAGTGGCCCCGAACGTGTACTTGGCGTTAGGGTTGGAAGCCAGCTGGTGGGTGTTGGGATTGTAGATCATGGTAGGAGGGCAGGTATCCTTACATGTGCCATCATCCTGGAAGTCTCTGCAGGCCTTTGAATACAAGAATGAAATACTAGGATCACAATTAGTGTGCAAAATTGTCAACCATATCTGTTTTCTAATGTGGAGCAGCCCAGGAGTGGGTCGTCTACCTGTTGTCTTTTAGATGTGTTTCCTATGTGATTATAACTTTTGCAAATGATAAATTAATTGGAGTCAGAAGAGTCCCTCACCAGACACTCTGTAGGCCTAGGGCCGGTGCACCCTGCAGCACAGTGTTCGTTACAGCAGTCACTGGGTTTAGGACCCCTACACCTTCCAGAGCACTGCTCTGCACACTTCAGCTTGGTAACTGAGGATAGACAGAGAGATGAAGACGGAGAGATAAGGACCAGTCAACAGAACACACCCTTCACTGAGACCAAGGGTCTGTGGGAGAAAATGAACAAAATACTTTCAACATCAACAAAATATTGAGAAATAGCATGTGAGGTTTTTGTGTGACTACTCTCATGCTAATTTCAAGTAGAGAAGAGTGTATCCTTACAGGTTTGACAGTTCTCTGGTCCTGGTGTCCAGCATGATCCATTGTAGCATCCAGGGTCACACTTGCCACCTGTCAGATGGGAAAAACACTGCTTAACTTCTGAATGATCTCATTCATAGAAACTATTATTAACCAGGTAGTTTGGATCCTGGAAGCTGATTGAATGAAACTGCATTTCAGCCATGTGTATATCAGGCAATATACCACGGGTATGATGCACGGACACTTGTTTACTGTTCTATTTATGTTGGTAACCAGTTTATAATAGCAATAAGGCACCTCGGGGTTGTGATATATGGCCAATATACCACGGCTAAGGGCTGTGTCCAGGCACTCAGCGTTGCGTCGTGACTAAGAACAGCCCTTAGCCATAATATATTGGCCATATACCACACCCCATTGGGCCTTATTGCTCAAGTGTAACACATGGCAAAACCTGTCCATGCAAACCCGAAATCTGTATCATATGGAATAATCATAGTAGTTGTGCAACATACTGTACATCCATTACAGAAGCTTTAAATGAAAAACAACAACCCAAAATTATTCCACTGAACACAACTGAGAAAAGGATTCATTACTTTACAGTGTTTTTGTTTTTAAATGAAGCTAGCATACTTACAGTAACGGCCATAGCTCTCCAGTTTGAAATCCATACTGGGGTTGCCGGCCTTGTTTACCATGTCCCACCATTGGATGGTCTCCACATTACACAACAAAGGATTGTGGGCAATTTTCACCCCTCCCTTGAGAATGTCTGTGCAAAATAGAAGGACAGATCCAGTGCCTTCAGAAAGTATTCATACCCTTTGATTTATTCCACATTTTGTTGTGTTACAGCCTGAATTTAAAACAGATTTTTTTTGTCTCACCCATCTACACACAATACCCCATAACAACAAAGTGAAAACATTTTTCTTCAATTTATTTAAAATGAAATACAGAAATATCTAATTTTAATAAGTATTCACACCCCTGAATTAACACTTTCTAGAAACACCTTTGGCAGTGATTACAGCTGTGAGTCTTTCTGGGCAAGACTCTAAGAGCTTTCCACATCTGGATTGTGCAATTTTTGGCCATTATTCTTTAAAACATTCTTCAAGCTCTGTCAAATTAGTTGTTGATCATTGCTACACAACAATTTTCAGGTCTTGCCATAGATTTCGAAGTAGAGTCAATATTGTAACTCGGCCTCTCAGGAACATTCAATGTCTTCTTGGTAAGCAATCCAAATGTAGATTTGGCTTTGTGGTTTAGGTTATGGTCCTGATGAAAGGTTAATTTGTCTCCCAGTGTCTGGTGGAAAGTTTTCCTCTAGGAGTTTGCCTGTGCTTAGCTCCATTTGTTGTCGTTTTTATCCTGAAAAACTCCCTTAACGATTACAAGCATACCCATAACATGATGCAGCCAGCACTATTCTTGAAAATATGGAAAGTGATACTCAGTTGTATTGGATTTGCCCCAAACATAACACTTTGTACTGAGGACAAAAATATTTTTTTCATTTTTTTTTCAGTATTACTTTAATGCCTTGTTGCAAACAGGATGTGTGTTTTGGAATATTTGTATTCTGTACAGGCTTCCTTTTCCTCCTGTCAATTAGGTTAGTATTGTGAAGTAACTACAATGTTGTTGATCCATCATCAGTTTTCTCCTATCACATGAAAATGTAACTGTTTTAAAGTCATCATTGGCCTCATGGTGAAATCCCTGAGCAGTTTCCTTCCTCTCCAGCAACTTAGAAGAGAAAAGAGGCTTGTATCTTTGTAGTTACTGGATGTATTGATACACCATCCAAAATGTCATTAATAACCACCATGGTCAAAGGGATATTCAATGTCTGCTATTTTTACCCATCTACCAATAGGTGCCCTTCTTTGCGAGACATTGAACAACTTCCCTGGTCTTTGTGGGTGAATCTGTGGTTGAAATTTACTGCTCGACTTTGGGACTGCTTGATGTGTGGGGTAACGTGTTATGACACTGGGTGTCAAGTAAAGTGTTACCAATAATTGTATGTGTGGGTTACAGAGATGAGGTAGTCATTCAGAAATCATGTTAAATGCAACTTATTATATGACATGTTAAGCACATTTTTACTCCTGGACTTATTTAGGTTTGTCATAACAAAGGTGTTGGTTGAATACTTATTGACAGCTTTTCATTTTTTTTGCCAGTGACAAAAAAATCTATTTTAAATTCCGGCTGTCACACAGCAAAAAGTGATAAAAGTCATGACTGCGAATACTCTCTGAAGGCACTGGAGATATATTGTTCTGGCCTGTACAATGGAACCAAAGGCATAGACCTGCAAGTTCTCACTCCACGCTAAATCACGCGCACCCCAAATACTTCAAAGTACTTTAAATAACATGATATAATGTATTTGACCCTCTCAGATGTGGACAGAATCCTGGATACAGTCATTGAAGTGGACCCCCTCGTCACCCACTAACCTGTCAGTCCTCTCAGCATCAGCTCCCTCAGGCCCTGTGTGTAGTTAAGGGTCACAGAGGAGTGGTTCTTCTCGTAGTTGGACATGACAGCCAGGGCGTACTTGTTGTCGTAGAGGGAGTGTCCTCGGATCAGACGCAGGTTCTCCAATGGGATGATGGCTGCCTTGTTGACGGCGATCAGAACATAGCCTCCAACCTCCTGAATGGACTGGAGGGCAAAACACCATAGAAATAATGAAAACAATTGCTAACAGGATGTTCAGGTTTGGTCTAGTAGTAGTGCAGCCATCTCCAGAATACATGTTGCCCCTGAAGGTAATGCCGGGTTTGCAATACCATCATTGTTCAGTTGGTGTTAGTAAAGGCACAAAGGAGAGACATGCTTTATTCTGACCATTACATTGACATTGTATTCATTTAGCAGACTCTTATCTGGAGTTATTTACAGCCAGTGCATTCTACTAGGAGCTAGATTCCACGGCAAGAAAAGGACTGAAATGGCTGATACACAATTTTCTCTCGTCATTTTAGATCTGCGGGGTGGAGAGGAGATAGGACATAGGAATGGTGGAAGGGAAGCCACTGCAAACAATGTGTTATAATTGAACCCTCCATCTCCTCACCTTGAGGAAGGAGACTCACCTTGAGGAAGGAGAGGTCGTGGTAGTCCTGGATGTAGGTAAGCTCTAGGTTCTCCAGGACCACGGTACAGTTGCTGTACATCCTCACCAGGTTGTTGTAGTGGTCGTCTACAGTCCCCAGCAGCGTCAGCCTGTTGCTGATCCCCTGACACACTGAAACCACAGGACGACACAGCTAAAGGGAAAATGTGTTTCACATTGACAGTTTAGTTGCTCATAGTTTACGTCCAATTTTGTCTTGAATGTTGGCTGTATGAGTGAGTAATTTACATAATGAACGAAACAGAGTTTCACTTCTGGATGAGAGACATCATTCAGTGGGAATAGTACATTCCAAACAGGTTCCCACTGAACATTAACATAGAAACCCAACCTACTGTGGGCATAGTTAATCATGTTTGAGGTGCAGGTGATTGACTGTCAGCTCTGATATACACTGAGTGTACAAAACATTAATCTACAAGGCGTTGAAAGCGTTCCACAGGAATGCTGGCCCATGTTGACTCCAATGCTTCCCACAGTTGTGTCAAGTTGGATGGATGTCCTTTGGGTGGTGGACCACTCTTGATACAAACGGGAAACTGCTGAGCGTGAAAACCCCAGCAGCGTTGCAGTTCTTGACACAAACTGGTGTGCCTGGCACCTACTACCATACCCTGTTCAAAGGCACTTAAATCTTCTGTCTTTCCCATTCACCCTCTGAGTGGCACACATACACAGTCCATGTCTCAATTGTCTCAAGGATTAAAAATCCTTCTTTAACCTGTCTCCTCCCCTTCATCTACACTGATTGAAGTGGATTTAATTGACATCAATAACCTATCATAGTTTTCACCTGGTCAGTTTATGTCATGGAAAGAGCAGGGTCCTTAATGTTTTGTATGCTCAGTGTAAGTGAGATATGAACATCTCCACAACAGGTTGGACAGGTTCTGAGGAGATGAAAGGTTGACACATCATTAACCTTTACACAGCTGCAGGCTACACAACAACCAAGGGGAAATGTTCACCAATCCATAGGTCTCTCAGATAGTAGTGTGTTTTGGGGAGTGGTTGTCGCTGGTACGTAGAGTTAGGCAGCATGTACTAGGATATCATGAGTTGAATGAAGACACACACGTACATACACAGACACACACAGATACACACATGCACAGTTTTAGAGGCAGATGCTGTAGTCAGTGGGAGGTGAAGCAGCAGGTTAGGGAATAGCCAGTTCCTGTGTCATTTATCTTGGGATAAGACAACAGGGCTCACAGCATGATCATGGGGATGTAGCCAAACAAATCATTTAATAAGTCTGATAAACTTGTGTTTCATATTAGCTGTTTACGCAGCTTGTGAGAAAGTTTTTTCAGTGAGTCATGATGTGGTTTGCGGTAGACAGGAAAGTTTTTCTTCAAGAAACTGCTTTTAACTTAAACAATTACAAGCTCCTAGGCTTTAAACAAACATTATAACATTATAAGTGAAATTGTAGACCATATTCACTTCTTGACGAAATCAACATACGAGTGTGTATGTATGGCTCCCTCACTCTAACCACTAAGTACCCCCCTACTGTTCCAGTACACCCCCCCTTTCTGTGACAGTAACCTCCCCTTCCTGTTCCAGTATCCCTCCCCCTATTGTTCCAGTATCCCTCCCCTTCCTGTTCCAGTATCCCTCCCCTTCCTGTTCCAGTATCCCTCCCCTTCCTGTTCCAGTATCCCTCCCCCTATTGTTCCAGTATCCCTCCCCTTCCTGTTCCAGTATCCCTCCCCTTCCTGTTCCAGTATCCCTCCCGCTACTGTTCCAGTATCCCTCCCCTATTGTTCCAGTATCCCTCCCCATCCTGTTCCAGTATCCCTCCCCCTATTGTTCCAGTATCCCTCCCCTTCCTGTTCCAGTATCCCTCCCCTTCCTGTTCCAGTATCCCTCCCCTTCCTGTTCCAGTATCCCTCCCCTTCCTGTTCCAGTATCCCTCCCCTTCCTGTTCCAGTATCCCTCCCCCTATTGTTCCAGTATCCCTCCCCCTACTGTTCTAGTATTCCTCCACCTACTGTTTCAATATCCCCTACTGTTCCAGTATCCATTCCCCTACTGTTCCAGTATCCCTCCCGCTACTGTTCCAGTATCCATTCCCCTACTGTTCCAGTATCCCACACCCTTACTGTTCCAGTATCCATTCCCCTACTGTTCCAGTATCCATTCAACCTACTGTTCCAGTATCCCTCCCCCTACTGTTCCAGTATCCATTCCCCTACTGTTCCAGTATCCCTCCCCCTACTGTTCCAGTATCCCTCCCCCTACTGTTCCAGTATCCCTCCCCCTACTGTTCCAGTATCCGTTCCCCTACTGTTCCAGTATCCATTCCCCTACTGTTCCAGTATCCATTCCCCTACTGTTCCAGTATCCCTCCCCCTACTGTTCCAGTATCCCTCCCCCTACTGTTCCAGTATCCCTCCCCCTACTGTTCCAGTATCCCTCCCCCTACTGTTCCAGTATCCATTCCCCTACTGTTCCAGTATCCCTCCCCTACTGTTCCAGTATCCATTCCCCTACTGTTCCAGTATCCCTCCCCCTACTGTTCCAGTATCCATTCCCCTACTGTTCCAGTATCCCTCCCCCTACTGTTCCAGTATCCATTCCCCTACTGCTCCAGTATCCCTCCCCCTACTGTTCCAGTATCCCTCACCGATCCTGTTCCAATATCCCTCCCCATACTGTTCCAGTATCCCTCCCCCTACTGTTCCAGTATCCATTCCCCTACTGCTCCAGTATCCCTCCCCCTACTGTTCCAGTATCCCTCACCGATCCTGTTCCAATATCCCTCCCCATACTGTTCCAGTATCCCTCCCCATACTGTTCCAGTATCCCTCCCCCTACTGTTCCAGTATCCCTCCCCCTACTGTTCCAGTATCCATTCCCCTACTGTTCCAGTATCCCTCCCCTACTGTTCCAGTATCCATTCCCCTACTGTTCCAGTATCCCTCCCCCTACTGTTCCAGTATCCATTCCCCTACTGCTCCAGTATCCCTCCCCCTACTGTTCCAGTATCCCTCACCCATCCTGTTCCAATATCCCTCCCCATACTGTTCCAGTATCCCTCCCCCTACTGTTCCAGTATCCCCTCCTCTTCCAATATTCCTCCCCCTATTGTTCCAATATCCATTCCCCTACTGCTCCAGTATACATTCCCCTACTGTTCCTGTAACCATTCCTCTACTGTTCCAGTATCCATTCCCCTATTGTTCAAGTTTCCATTCCCCTACTGTTCCAGTATCCATTCCCCTACTGTTCCAGTATCCCTCCCCCTACTGTTCCAGTATCCATTCCCCTATTGTTCCAGTATCCCCCTACTCTTCCAGTATCCATTCCCCTACTGTTCCAGTATCCCCTACTGTTCCAGTATCCCCTACTGTTCCAGTATCCCCTACTGTTCCAGTATCCATTCCCCTACTGTTCCAGTATCCCTCCCCTACTGTTCCAAAATCCCTCCCTCCTACTGGTCTAGTATCCATTCCTCTACTGTTCCAGTATCCATCCCCCTACTGTTCCAGTATCCATTCCCCTACTTTTCCAGTATCCATTCCCCTACTGTTCCAGTATCCCTCCCCCTACTGTTCCAGTATCCATTCCCCTACTGTTACAGTGTCTCTCCCCCTACTCTTCCAGTATCCCTCCACCTACTGTTCCAGTATCCCTCCACCTACTGTTCCAGTATCCATTTCCCTACTGTTCCAGTATCCCTCCCCTACTGTTCCAATATCCCTCCCTCCTACTGGTCTAGTATCCCTCACCCCTATTGTTCCAATATCCATTCCCCTACTGTTCCAGTATCCATTCCCCTACTGTTCCAGTATCCATTCCCATACTGTTTCAGTATCCATTCCCTTACTGTTCCAGTATCCATTCCCTACTGTTCCAGTGTCCATTCCCCTACTGTTCCAGTATCCGTTCCCCTAATGTTCCAGTATCCGTTCCCCTACTGTTCCAGTATCCGTTCCCCTACTGTTCCAGTATCCGTTCCCCTACTGTTCCAGTATCCATTCCCCTACTGTTCCAGTATCCCTCCCGCTACTGTTCCAGTATCCCTACCCCTACTGTTCCAGTATCCATTCCCCTACTGTTCCAGTATCCATTCCCCTACTGTTCCAGTATTCCCCCCCCTACTGTTCCAGTATTGCTCCCCCTACTGTTCCAGTATTGCTCCCGCTACTGTTCCAGTATCCCACACCCTTACTGGTCCAGTATTCCTGCCCCTACTGTTCCAGTATCCATTCCCATACTGTTCCAGTATCCATTCCCATACTGTTTCAGTATCCATTCCCTTACTGTTCCAGTATCCATTCCCTACTGTTCCAGTGTCCATTCCCCTACTGTTCCAGTATCCGTTCCCCTAATGTTCCAGTATCCGTTCCCCTACTGTTCCAGTATCCGTTCCCCTACTGTTCCAGTATCCGTTCCCCTACTGTTCCAGTATCCATTCCCCTACTGTTCCAGTATCCCTCCCGCTACTGTTCCAGTATCCCTACCCCTACTGTTCCAGTATCCATTCCCCTACTGTTCCAGTATCCATTCCCCTACTGTTCCAGTATTCCCCCCCCCTACTGTTCCAGTATTGCTCCCCCTACTGTTCCAGTATTGCTCCCGCTACTGTTCCAGTATCCCACACCCTTACTGGTCCAGTATTCCTGCCCCTACTGTTCCAGTATCCATTCCCATACTGTTCCAGTTTCCATTCCCCTACTGTTCCAGTATCCATTCCCCTACTGTTCCAGTATCCCTCCCCCTACTGTTCCAGTATCCATTCCCCTACTGTTCCAGTATCCATTCCCCTACTGTTCCAGTATCCATTCCCCTACTGTTCCAGTATCCATTCCCCTACTGTTCCAGTATCCATTCCCGCTACTGTTCCAGTATCCCTACCCCTACTGTTCCAGTATCCATTCCCCTACTGTTCCAGTATCCATTCCCCTACTGTTCCAGTATTCCTCCCCCTACTGTTCCAGTATTGCTCCCCCTACTGTTCCAGTATTGCTCCCGCTACTGTTCCAGTATCCCACACCCTTACTGGTCCAGTATTCCTGCCCCTACTGTTCCAGTATCCATTCCCATACTGTTCCAGTATCCATTCCCCTACTGTTCCAGTATCCATTCCCCTACTGTTCCAGTATCCCTCCCCTACTGTTCCAGTATCCCTACCCCTACTGTTCCAGTATCCATTCCCCTACTGTTCCAGTATCCATTCCCCTACTGTTCCAGTATCCATTCCCATACTGTTCCAGTATCCATTCCCCTACTGTTCCAGTATCCCTCCCGCTACTGTTCCAGTATCCCTACCCCTACTGTTCCAGTATCCATTCCCCTACTGTTCCAGTATCCATTCCCCTACTGTTCCAGTATTCCTCCCCCTACTGTTCCAGTATTGCTCCCCCTACTGTTCCAGTATTGCTCCCGCTACTGTTCCAGTATCCCACACCCTTACTGGTCCAGTATTCCTGCCCCTACTGTTCCAGTATCCATTCCCATACTGTTCCAGTATCCATTCCCCTACTGTTCCAGTATCCCTACCCCTACTGTTCCAGTATCCATTCCCCTACTGTTCCAGTATCCATTCCCCTACTGTTCCAGTATTCCTCCCCCTACTGTTCCAGTATTGCTCCCCCTACTGTTCCAGTATTGCTCCCGCTACTGTTCCAGTATCCCACACCCTTACTGGTCCAGTATTCCTGCCCCTACTGTTCCAGTATCCATTCCCATACTGTTCCAGTATCCATTCCCCTACTGTTCCAGTATCCATTCCCCTACTGTTCCAGTATCCCTCCCCTACTGTTCCAGTATCCCTACCCCTACTGTTCCAGTATCCATTCCCCTACTGTTCCAGTATCCATTCCCCTACTGTTCCAGTATCCATTCCCATACTGTTCCAGTATCCATTCCCCTACTGTTCCAGTATCCCTCCCGCTACTGTTCCAGTATCCCTACCCCTACTGTTCCAGTATCCATTCCCCTACTGTTCCAGTATCCATTCCCCTACTGTTCCAGTATTCCTCCCCCTACTGTTCCAGTATTGCTCCCCCTACTGTTCCAGTATTGCTCCCGCTACTGTTCCAGTATCCCACACCCTTACTGGTCCAGTATTCCTGCCCCTACTGTTCCAGTATCCATTCCCATACTGTTCCAGTATCCATTCCCCTACTGTTCCAGTATCCATTCCCCTACTGTTCCAGTATCCCTCCCGCTACTGTTCCAGTATCCCTACCCCTACTGTTCCAGTATCCCTACCCCTACTGTTCCAGTATCCATTCCCCTACTGTTCCAGTATCCATTCCCCTACTGTTCCAGTATCCTTTCCCATACTGTTCCAGTATCCATTCCCCTACTGTTCCAGTATCCATTCCCCTACTGTTCCAGTATCCATTCCCCTACTGTTCCAGTATCCATTTCCCTACTGTTCCAGTATCCGTTCCCCTACTATCCATTCCCCAAAGCATTTGTGTTTAGTGAGTCCATCAGATCAGAGGTAGTAGAGATGACAGGGATGTTCTCTTGATAAGTGTGTGAATTGGACCATTTTCCTGTCCTGTTAAGCATTCAAAATGTAACAGTACTTTTGGATGTCAGGGAAAATGTATGGAGTAAAAAGTACATTATCTTCATTAGGAATGTAGTGAAGTAAAATATAAATAGTCATGTAAAGTACAGACACCCCCAAAAAACTACCTAAGTAGTACTGTAAAGTATTTGTACTTAAGTAGTTTACACCACTGAACTCATCCTCCCTTCCCACTCCTTCAATCATACCAGTGTGTTGAACTCATCCTCCCTTCCTCAAAAACTCTCCCCTGCACTCTGCTGCTGCTCGTAGCACACTGGCGATCTTATATGCTCATATTTGAATCAAATTGTGAAGTATTCAAGAACACCAGTATGCTGGTTTCTTCTTTTTCAAACATACACAAAGTAGGTGTGCAAGTTCTTTTTTTTTAATGACTGTAGTTCACAGTAGACTATTAGAGCAACTAGTTAAATACCTTAAGTGAAAGAGATGGGGCATGAGAAGATAAATTAGACTGCTAATATGACTTTGGATTCCAGTGATGTAAAGCGTGCTATCCTCTCTGGTTTAGCTCTCTATGATCCTCCTGCTTTGTTTCTGAAGAACAGGTTTTAGTTGATTGTTTGACTTGGAAAGCCTGCACTGCAAGGCCATGCCAGACTGCATAGGAAGAAGTTCCTGTGTGTGTTGTACTGGGTGGGGTCTATGTGAGAGAGATTTTGCAATCTCAATTGTTTTATTTCTTCAGTACACCCACCGTATGAGTTTATTTAGCTGACATTGCAAGTTCAATGTTTGCTCTATGAGGCATTGCTGTTCATTTGTCTTCGCTGGAAATATAGAACTAAAGTTTATATTCAATTTCCAAATATGATATGTTACAGGGTACAGCTGGATGACTCTGAAAGGCCAAATTAGACACTAGAATAGTTTAGAGAGTGAGCAAGTTTCCTTCTGTCCAAGTGCTATGGGACCCATCACATACAGTGCTTACAGAATATCTACACACCCCTGAACTGTTTTAACATTTGGTGCATTAAAAAAGTGGGATTGAAATATATTTAATTGTAATTTTTGGTCATTGATCTACACAAAATACTGTAAAAGTGTATACAGTACCAGTCAAAAGTTTGGACACACCTACTCAAGTTTTTTTCTTTATTCTTTTACTATTTTCTACATTGTAGAATTATAGTGAAGACATCAAAACTATGAAAAACACATATGGAATCATGTAGTAACCAAAAAAGTGTTAAACAAATCAAAATATATTTTATAGTTTACGTTCTTCAAAGTAGCCACCCTTTGCCTTGTTGACAGCTTTGCACACTCTTAGCAATCTCTCAACCAGCTTCATGAGGAATGCTTTTCCAATAGTCTTGAAGGAGTTCCCACACGTTGAGCACTTTTTGGCTGCTTTTTCTTCACTCTGCGGTCCAACTCATCCCAAACCATCTCAATTGGGTTGAGGTCGGGTGATCGTGGAGGCCAGGTCATCTGATGCAGCACTCCATCACTCTCCTTACACAGCCTGGAAGTGTGTTTTGGATCAATGTCCTGTTGCAAAACAGATGAGAGTCTCACTAAGAGCAAAGAAAGCTGAGGATGGATCAACAAAATATTCCAAAATATGCATATGTACAGTATGCAACAAGGCAGTTTAAATCTGCGTGAAAATCTATGGCAAGACCTGGAAATTGTTGTCTAGGCCTGATCCCCAACACCTTGACAGAGCTTGAAGAATTTTTAAAAGAATAATGGGCAAATATTGCACAGTACAGGTGGGCAAAGCTCTTATGAGATGTAGCCAAGAAGACTCACAGCTGTAATCGCTGCCAAAGGTGATTCTCAGGGGGGTGAATACTTATCTTAACAAGGTATATTAGGTGTATTATCTTTAAAAATATATATACTTTTTCTTGCACTTTGACCAAGGTATTTTGTGTAGATCGTTGACAAAAAAAGTTTGAATCCCACTTTGTAACACTATACAATGTGAAGAGTGGGGGGTGGGGTGTAGACTGTATATTCACTGCCAGAACAAGTCCTCTGTGTGAGAATATATGTTGCAATGTAAGGCTGCAAAACATTTGAAGCAAAATATTTGTCTATATATTTCTACTTGAATAGCCTCAATAAAAATCTGAGCAACAGTTGACTGTCATACAAGTTCTGTGCTACTATGAGTATAGCAGAGTGGGAACCAAGACAAACTATAAGTCATACTTTCCATTCGTATACAGTCCACAGATGACCTCTCTCCTCCTCCAGAGTTCTCCTCTGCCCACTCCTGTGCTCCTGCCTCTCCCCTCCCTCCTCACAGAGAAGTGTGGAATTTCCTGAGTCTGTGCCATGTATCCTCTGCGCAATGGTAGAGCGGGAGGGATGGGGGGAAGGAGGAGTGAGAGGACACTGTTGGACACTCTCTCTTGCAGAAACACGTAGTCGCACTCATTCAATTCACACAGAAAATGGGTTGGCCTGCCCACTCACCACTGATGTCTCTTTAAACAGTCTCTCAGACTACTGGCTGAAGGAGGGAGGAGAAAGAAGGAAAGTAATGTCCCTTCCTGTTTCATTCATTGCTCCTGCTGAAAATGTCCTATCTTGCTTAATTGCCCACAGTCCTGCTGTCTAAATGGCTAAGGGCATCTTGAACATCTCTTATTTTATTTTTTAGGTAAGTACAAACAACAAAGCAAAAATGAAAGATAAATAAACAGACACAACACAAAAACAACACAACCACCGTACTTGATACATACCACAACATGCCCACACTTGTGGCATGTTTCAAGCTAAGGGCATCTTAACTGAAGTCTTCCAATTGACAATAAGTCTGAGTAGCACATGCATATCGCAACTCTGAATCGGGCCCTAAGAGAATGACAGTAGGACATTGACGATAACACTTATTCTTGTGGTGTACCATGAACCTGGTGGTTGGATAGCTTTGGTGGTCCTAACTTAAAGATGCAAGTAGGCTGTCTATTACAGTAACAGTGGTCATAGTGTATGATACAGTCTGCCCTTCAGCTCCACGTTGTTAAGTCTATTCTCATATCCTCTAGCTTTTTTTTTTAACTAGGCAAGTGTCAGTTAAAGAACTAATTATTATTTTGGGGAACAGTGGGTTAACTGCCTTGTTCAGGGGCAGGCAGAGCAACGGATTTTTATTTTGTCAGCTTGGGATTCGATCCCAGTAACCTTTTGGTTACTCGCCCAACACTCTAACCACTAGGCTACCTGCCACCCCAGTTGGCTGGGGCTGCCTTACTGCACCAAACTATCTCATTTAATAATAGCAAAAGCTTGACCCCATCTCCTGCCACAGTACCCCCCTAATGCAATCTAATAAAAATAGCCTCAATTGCCCTGCTGTGACTCTGGACGGCCTGCCTTAAGAATTACATTAAGAGTCTAAAATGTGTACCTACTGACTTACAGCACTAGTGAAGGTCTAATCGGCATCCACCGAATTACGTTAATAATAATGGCCTAATCTGTGTCGAGTGAATTTAATTCCGACCTGGGTTCAAATCAAGCAAATCTTTCAAATACTTTAGCTGAGCTTGATTGAGTTTGCCTGGTGTAATGGGACCAATGGAATAGTCTTATCCGCAGAGGGCCGGTATGGCTGCAGGCTTTCGCTCTAGTCAAAGCAGTAACACACCTGATACAACAAATCTGTTAAATAGTTTTCAAGAAAGTGAATTAGCTGAATCAGCTGTGTGACTGTTTGGTTGGAGCAAAAGCATGCTCCACCCTGGCCTGAGTGCATGTACTTGCCTATCTGAATGTTTGAACCTAAAAAAACGATACCTGAGCAGCAGGATCTGACTGAACAAGCCGTTTCCCCTGCGGTTTCCCTCACATTCCTTAGTGGCATGGGTTTCTACATTCACTTTTACAGTTATAGATGACTAGATATTGCATAATTTCACATCATACAGACCATAACATCAGTGTGTAGGTCTTGGCCAATCTGAGTAAATAAATGCTATGTTGACTTAACAGTGTGGGCATTAGAAATGGGGCAGATACATGACTTGCTCACCATAATCAGCATTTACCTTCCCAAGGTTGGTTACAGAGAGATTTAAAAGACTCTTGATCATTTCCACTGTGAACCTGGATGACTGGTTATGGAGCAATTTCTGATGCAAATGTATGTGGTATTGAGGTGAATCCATTCTATTTCTGTTATACATTTATTCTATGGAATGTGCATGATAGCCATTAGCCACCCCTCATTGACTCAATAACACAGTTAAGGTGCATTCAATCCCTGCAAAATTCTTGTTTTGTAACCCTGTTAGCGTAACACCCGGTCCTTGGGGTGTTAATGACTGCAACCGGTCAGGTTTTTTGGTATTTTATTAGGATTGTGAAAGCCACAGGACATGAAACATTACATAATACAGAACATTTATAGACAAGAACAGCTCCAGGGCAGAACTATATATATTTAAAAATGGTACACATAGCCTACATTTCACTCAGGCTCCAGAGTGGCGCAGCGGCACTGCATCTCAGTGCAAGAGTCCTTCCTTGTTTCAAGTTCAGGCTGTATCACATCTGGCTGTGACTTGGAGTCCTATAGGGCAGTGCACAATTGGCCCAGTGTCGTCTGGGGTAGGCTGTCATTATAAATAACTGACTTGCCTAGTTAGATAAAGGATACATACACACAAAATATCTAGGTCAAATAGGAGAGAGGTGTTGCTTTATCAAATTTTTGAAACCAGGTTTGCTGTTCATTTGAGCAATATGAGATGGAATGGAGTTCCATGCAATAATGTCTCTATATAATACTGTAAGCTTTCTTGAATTTGTGAGAAGACTCCTGGTGGCATGTCTGGTGGGGTAAGTGTGTGTGTTAGAGATGTGCGTAAATTGACTATGCAAACTATTTGGAATTTTCAACACATTAATGCTTTTTATAAAAAGAAGAAGTGCAGTCACTCTGTCCTACAGCTTCACTAGGTCTTTCTTTGAGGCACAGGACTTTACGGCCTGCAGGACTTGCTTTTTGGAGTGTGGTGTCAAAAAAGCAGAGAACCAATTTATTACGGACAGACCTGTCCCTATCTTTACAACCATTGAATCTAAACTCAGCAAAAAAAGAAATGTCCATTTTTCAGGACCCTGTCTTTGAAAGATAAATCGTAAAAATCCAAATAAAGGGTTTAAACACTGTTTGCCATGCTTGTTCAAAGAACTATAAACAATTCATGAACAACAACCTGTGGAACGGTTGTTAAGACACTAACAGCTTACAGACAGTAGGCAATTAAGGTCACAGTTATGAAAACGTGGGACACTAAAGAGGCCTTTCTACTGACTCTGAAAAACACAAAATGAAAGATGCCCAGGGTCCCTGCTCATCTGCGTGAACATGGGCATTAGACATGCTGCAAGGAAGCATGAGGACTTCAGATGTGGCCGGGCAATAAATTGCAATGTCCGTACTGTGTGATGCCTAAGACAGCGCTACAGGACGGACAGCTGATTATCCTCGCAGTGGCAGACCACGTGTAACAACCCCTGCACAGGATCGGTACATCCGAACATCACACCTGCGGGAAAGGTACAGGATGGCAACAACAACTGCTCGAGTTACACCAGGAACGCACAATCCCTCCATCAGTGCTCAGAATGTCCGCAATAGGCTGAGAGAGGCTGGACTGAGGGCTTGTAGGCCTGTTGTAAGGCAGGTCCTCTCCAGACATCACCGGCAACAATGTCGCCTATGGGCACAAAACCTACTGTCGCTGGACCAGACAAGACTGGAAAAAAGTGCTCTTCACTGACGGGTGACGGTTTTGTCTCAAAAGGGGTGATGGTCGGATTTGTGTTTATCGTCGAAGGAATGAGCGTTACACCGAGGCCTGTACTCTGGAGTGGGATCAATTTGGAGGTGGAGGGTCCGTCATGGTCTGGGGCAGAATCATGGTCTGGGGCAGAATTCTGTGTGTCACAGAATCATCGGACTGAGCTTGTTTTCATTGCAGGCAAATTCAACGCTGTGCTTTACAGGGAAGACATCTTCCTCCCTCATGTGGTACCCTTCCTGCAGACTCATCCTGACACGACCCTCCAGCATGACAATACCACCAGCCATACTGCTTGTTCTGTGCATGATATCCTGCAAGACAGGAATGTCAGTGTTCTGCCATGGCCAGCGAAGAACCCAGATCTCAATCCCATTGAGCACATCTGGGACCTGTTGGATCGGAGGGTGAGGGCTAGGGCCATTCCACCCAGAAATTTCCAGAAACTTGCAGGTGCCTTGGTGGAAGAGTGGGGTAACATCTCACAGAAAGAAGGTCAGGTCGCAGTTGTAAATGAGAACTTGTTCTCAGCTAGCCTACCTGAGAACAAGGTAGGTGAAATAAAAAAAATATTTAAAAAAGAACTGGCAAATCTGGTGCAGTCCATGAGGAGGAGATGCACTGCAGTACTTAACCTGTCTGGGAACCCCTCGCCAACAGCCAATGAAATTGCAGGGCGCCAAATACAAATCAACAGAAATCTCATATATCAAATTTCGCAAACATACAAGTATTAGGCACCAGATAAAATTCTCATTAATCCAGCCACAGTGTCTGATTTAAAAAATGCTTTACACCGAAAGCTCCACAAACAATTATGTTAGGTCACCACCAACTCACAGAAAAACCCTGCCATTTTTCCAGCCAAAGAGAGGAGTCACAAAAAGCACAAATAGGGATAAAATGAATCACTAACCTTTGATGATCTTCATCAGATGACACTCATAGGACTTCATGTTACACAATACATGTATGTCTTGTTCGGTAAAGTTCATATTTATATCCAAAAATCTCATTTTACATTGGCGTGTTATGTTCAGTAATTCCAAAACATGCAGTGATTTTGCAGAGAGCCACATGAATTTACAGAAATACTCATTATATATGTTGATGAAAATACATGTGTTATACATGGAAATATAGATAAACTTCTCCTTAACTTCTTCGATATAGGGGGGGCGCTCTTTTAATTTTTGGATAAAAAAACGTTCCCGTTTTAAACAAGATATTTTGTCACGAAAAGATGCTCGACTATGTATATAATTGACAGCTTTGGAAAGAAAACACTCTGACGTTTCCAAAACTGCAAAGATATTGTCTGTGAGTGCCCCAAAACTAATGCTACAGGCGAAACCAAGATGAAATTTCATACAGGAAATGCCCCAGATTTTGAATGCGCTGTGTTCCAATGTCTCCTTATATGGCTGTGAATGCGTCAGGAATGAGCCTACACTTTCTGTCGTTTCCCCAAGGTGTCTGCAGCATTGTGATGTATTTGTAGGCATATCATTGGAAGATTGACCATAAAAGACTACATTTACCAGGTGTCTGCTTGGGGTCCTCCGTCGAAATTATTGAAATTATTATTATTATTATCTCCAGCTGCGTCCACTTTTCCATTAGGTTCAGAGGAGAAAGGCAACTGCCACGAATGATTTATCATCGAATAGATATGTGAAAAACACCTTGAGGATTGATTCCCAACAACGTTTGCCATGTTTCTGTCGATATTATGGAGTTAATTTGGAAAAAAGTTTGGCGTTGTAATGACTGAATTTTCGTTTTTTTTCTTAGCCAAACGTGATGAACAAAACGGAGCGATTTCTCCTACACAAATAATATTTTTGGAAAAACTGAACATTTGCTATCTAACTGAGAGTCTCCTCATTGAAAACATCTGAAGTTCTTCAAAGGTAAATTATTTTATTTGAATGCTTTTCTTGTTTTTGTGAAAATGTTCCCTGCTGAATGTTAGGCTTAATGCTATGCTAGCTAATCAATACTCTTACACAAATGTTTGTGTAGCTATGGTTGAAAAGCATATTTTGAAAATCTGAGATGACAGTGTTGTTAACAAAAGGCTAAGCTTGTGAGCCAATATATTCATTTCATTTCATTTGCGATTTTCATGAATAGTTAACGTTGCGTTATGCTAATGAGCTTGAGGCTATGATTACTCTCCCGGATACGGGATTGCTCGACGCTAGAGGTTAATGCAACTGCTGTGTCAGATTTAAAAAAACTTTACGGAAAATACATAATCTGAGTACGGCGCTCAGAGCCCAAAACAGCCAAAATAAATATCTGCCATGTTGCGCAGTCAACATTAGTCAGAAATAGCATTATAAATATTCACTTACCTTTGATGATCTTCATTAGAATACACTCCCAGGAATCGCAGTTCGACAATAGAAGTTTGATTTGTTCCATAAAGTTAATCAATTATGTCCAAATAGCTTCTTTTGTTAGGGCGTTTGGTAAACAAATCCAAACGCGCGTTCTGGTCCAACCGAACATCGGACGAAAAGTTCAAAAAGTTATATTACAGTTCGTAGAAACTTGTCAAACTAAGTTTAGAATCAATCTTTAGGATGTTTTTATCATAAATGTTCAATAATGTTCCAACCGGAGAATTGTCTGCAATGGAACGAGAGCTTCCTCTCATGTGAAATGCGCATGACTGAGAACGAGGCTGCTGCCAGACCCCTTAGTCAAACAGCTCTCATCCGGCCCCCGTTCACACTAGAAGCAAGAAACAACGTTGTAAAGATGGTTGACATCTAGTGGAAGCCATAGGAAGTGGAAAATGACCCATATCCCACTGTGTATTCGATAGGGGCTGAGTTTAAAAACTACAAACCTCAGATTTCCCACTTCCTGTTTGGATTTTTTCTCAGGTTTTTGCCTGCCATATGAGTTCTGTTATACTCACAGACATCATTCAAACAGTTTTAGAAAATCCAGAGTGTTTTCTATCCAATACTAATAATAATATGCATATATTAGCATCTGGGATTGAGTAGGAGGCAGTTTACTCTGGGCACGCTATTCATCCAAAAGTGAAAATGCTGCCCCCTATCCCAAAGAAGTTAATGCAGCTGGTGGCTACACAAGATACCGACTGTTACATTTGATTTTGACCCCCCCTTTTGTTCAGGGACATATTATTCAATTTCTGTTAGTCACATGTCTGTGGAACTTGTTCAGTTTATGTCTCAGTTGTTGAATCTTGTTATGTTCATACAAATATTTACACATGTTAAGTTTTCTGAAAATAAATGCAGTTGACAGTGAGAGGGCATTTCCTTTTTTGCTGACTTTATATGTTTTGACTATAACAGTTTAGAATCTAAGGTAACACAAAGTAATTTAGTCTTCTCAACTTGTTCAACTACCACACCATTCATTACCAGATTCAGCTGAGGTCTAGAACTTAGGGAATGATTTGTATCAAATACAATGCTCTTAGTTTTAGAGATGTTCAGGACCAGTTTATTATTGACCACCCATTCCAAAACTGACTGCAACTCCTTGTTAAGGGTTTCAGTGACTTAATTAACTGTGGATGCTGACACGTATATGTTTGAATCTTCAGCATACATGGACAAACAGGCTTTGTTTAATACCAGTGGCATGTCATTGGTAAAAATAGAAAAAGGTATAGGGCCTAGAGGACGGCCCTGCGGTACAACACACTCTACATGTTTGACATTAGAGAAGCTTCCATGAAAGAAAACCCTCTGAGTTCTATTAGATGCATAGCTCTGAATCCACAATATCACAGAGGATGAAAACCCATAAAACACATGTTTTCTCAACAGGTTTTGGTTAATAATATCTTCTTATTATCCCTTTCTTTCAACCAATCATCAGTTATTTGTTTCAGTCCAGTACATGTTGAGTGCCCTTCTTTATAAACATGCTGAGAGTTGGTTGTCAATTTGTTCACAGAGAAACAGCATTGTGTTTGGTCAAACATTTTTTTCCAACAGTTTTCAAGAGCTGGCATGCAAGCTGATAGGTCTGCTGTTAGAACCAGTAAAGGCCGCTTTACCACTCTTGGCAAGCGGAACAACTTTGGCCTGACGACAAACACCTTCCTCTAGACTCAGATTAAGAGAATGACAGATAGGAGTGGCCATAGAGTCAGCTACCATCCTCAGTAGCCTTCCATCTACAGTATGTTGTCAATGCCAGGAGGTATGTCATTATTCATCAATGACAATCATTTTTTCCACCTGTCCCACACTAACTTTACAAAATTCTAACTTTTTTTTTCTTCTTATGCATTAATACGATGGCTCACTGTTCATTGTTGGCAATTCCTGCTTCAGTTTGCCCACTTTGCCAATTAAGTAATCACTTGATGACTATTGGCCTGGGTCTGTCACCTAGGCCGGTGTTGGGTTTTCCAGTCCTGTGGGCGCACTCCAACTCAATCTTCCTGTGGTCCAATTTCAGTTTCTCCGATATCATTTCCCTCACTTTGTCCTCGGACTCCATCCAGGTCTCATGTGGAGATTCTACAATTCCATCTACAACAATGTTGTTCCACCTTGATTGTCCCTCAAGATAATCAGAGATCTCTGTCATTGTTATCGTGAATTCACATACAGAACTGTCCTCACTCAATGACTTACAGACTGTTGTCATCTTGCCATTTTCCTGTTTAAACTCATCGAGCTGACCCTGGGAGAACTGCAAACTGTTCTTCAGGTCCTGGACCTCCCTGGTCAGGTCGTCCATTCTTTTATTAGTTGACTCTACCAGTGTTTGGACACAACACAACAAGCTATTTTCTTATTGCTGTAACAACTGCTTGTAGAACTCTTTTCGTTTGTTTAAAAGATCCTTCACCTGTGATAGAGAGACCCCACTGTCCTCAACGATACTTCCATTGGATTTCGTCTTTATCATGGTAGCAACGTAGGCTATGCTGTTACTCCCCGCAATTCCAGACAGGGCAGGTCACAGGGAAGATGGAAACAGCAACAAACTGTATTGATGTAGACAGCCACAAGCACAGGACAATCCACGGTCCCAGCCACAAGGGCTAACCACGTCACGGGCTGAGTTCAAGCCCTCAAGGAAACCCTGCTAGCTTGATAGACAGCTAACAGTGGCAGCTAGGCTAACTGCTAAACAAAGCAGCTCATCAAAAGACCCTCGGTCAGCAGGATCCCTGGACAGATAGCAGCAGTCCCAGCAACTGATGCCAACCGCGTCACGGGATCCAAATCAAAAGGTAGCTAGCTAGTCACCAAACTTTTGCAATACAACAATTTTTCAGACACTTTCAAAACTTTATAAAACAACAAACTGACGGCTGCCTCATTTCGCATTCAACAGCACTATTTTTTACTGTAGTTTAATCGGTGGGTCTTCTAAGGAGAATGGCCCGATAGCCTGCCTGTCTCTGGTACAATAACATTAGGGGAATCCACCCTGCTGAGTGAGTATGCACAACAGACCTGGGTTCAAATAGTGCTTAAAATCTTTCAAATCTTTTGAGTGTTTGCTTGAACCTGCCTTGAGAGCCAGATGGGTTGTGTTGGCACTTTTGGGACTATTCCATTGTTTCAATTGTGCCAGGTATGCTCAGTCAAGCACAGCTAAAAGTATTTCAATATTTTTTACACTACTAGAACCCTGGTCCGGTGTTGTGTGGACAGTGCATGAAAGGTGTTGAAAGGATCTGTTTTTTATTTATTTTGCATAAACAATCCCACGAGGCACTAATATAAATATGCTGTGGACTGATAAAAATCGAACTCTTTCTCCCCTGAAGCATGCAGATGAAAAGCGTGTAAATCTCAGTGGCAGGCAGTGGACTGCATTTGAAGTAGCAGCACACGGCTCAGTTCATTGGCCAACAGATGTATCCCCTGTGTTCCCCTGTCAAGGCCAGAGAACTTGGACTTTCTGTTGTTTACCCTCATTCAAAAGGCTGTCGACCCCGTTTTCTGTGTTTGGCCGTTCAACCCTTGGTTTGATCTTTAACACTTTTTTCTTTCACCATGGTCTTCTTTATGTATCCCTCTTCATCTGTGTCTACTATGGGAACGTGGTGTCAGCAAGAATAGAGGGTGGTACGGATTCCGAATGTCTTTTTAGAGTTTTACCATCTGTTGAATTATAGGGGTGTTTTTGGCTAGCTTTTGGGTGCCAGTCTGTTTTGGCTTTAGCTAACTAGTTGTTGTCTTGCATTGGCAAGGCATTGATATGGCTAACGTTGTTGAATGCAGAAACAGGCAAGTGCCCTGGCTAGTGCCTGGCAAGCAACCAAGTAAAACCAAAGTTAACATGTTAGTATGCATAGGCCTACATAGCACGCTACTATTTTTCTAAATTAAATAATCAGGAGAAATCATATTCTTGTGACTCTAATTTGACTTGATTACAAGAATCAGTTTTAAGGCATAATCTATAACCTGTCCCTCTACCATTTAACTGCATTCGTCTAAAGCCAAAAATGGATGTACCAATTCCAGATGATCTCTGTAACGGGAATGAACGTCGAATTACTGATGCTGTAAAGTTGCATGACTATTGTACCAATGCACAATGCATGCATAAACACAAATTAATTGGTCGTTTCCCGCAAGAAAAGGCAACTTTGCACTTGTTGGCACATCCCTCACCTCAAGTGTGGGTCATCAATTTACAACCATTCAGATCAGTATAAAAATAACAAAGCTGCAGTCTTGGTGTCTATGCCCTAGTCAGACCCTACAATTGATGACACATGTATATTAGCAACCTGGGAAATCACTTTAAAATACAGAACACACCTTTCGTATAAGTCCAACATCGGTCAAACAAACCCTTTGGCGGGGGGGGGGGGACAAATCAATACGGTTTACAGGATGTTATTTACATTGAAGCCCACCACCTAGCGTCACAAGAACGTTATTGATTTTGATCTAGAGCAGAAATT
The DNA here is from genome assembly GCF_036934945.1 of Oncorhynchus masou masou. Lineage (NCBI taxonomy): Eukaryota > Metazoa > Chordata > Actinopteri > Salmoniformes > Salmonidae > Oncorhynchus > Oncorhynchus masou. Next base: position 58,848,309 of record NC_088241.1, on the reverse strand, counting down.
CTAAAGTGTTTCTCTCCTCCTCCCACATCAAGCACAGGAATCAAGTGAGCCATATATCACTTGTTAAGGACAGTACATGTTCTTTGACAAACCCTTGCTATGGCAGTTCAGGGATGTTTGATTTCAGTGAAGACTGGAAGGTGAAATCTGTCAAAGTCAACACTGAACTGAGGCAGAGGCAGGTGACCCTGATGTTTCAACATGGCAATGAGGATAAAAAAAACAGGCCTTGTTTGTCAAAGCAAGAAGGAAGATTTAAATGGGAGGAAACAAACATGAGTAAAATGGCAGGGAATTGGGTTGAAGAAGCATAATGAATTAGATCTTCAAACATATTAGCTTACTCTGTCACACATCCAGTAAGTCACAAATGCATTCACTCTTTCACAGACTCACTGTCATATAACCCATGCTCTCTCCCTTCTGAATTTATTTTGGATTCATTTCCTGTCTTTTGTGAAACATAAGGTGTGGTTCACTACGCAATAGTAGTCTTAGATCCAGATTCATTCTAAGAATTGGGTCTAAGTTGAGTCTTTCACAAAAAAAAACTGTAATCTGCTTTCAGACACCTGTGCTGAAACAGCAAGAGGGGCATGTCACTCTCTTAACAAATAGAAGGGCTTTTTAGCTTCTTATCTCAATAGGAACACAAAATCTGTTCTCTTCTAGGTGAATGTCTCGCATTTAATCACCATGACTGACTGGTCTGAATCATTTACATATGAAAACAACACCACAGAAGAAGAATCAACTCAGCGACAGGATTTTTGTTTTTCCCCAGCAAGCCATTATTTCACAACACTTTGGACTCGAGATTTTGAGATCTGGCTTTAGATGTCTCCCTGTCTCTAATATAAAATAATAATATATAATAATATATCCCATTTAGAGACGCTCCAAAGCGACTGGGCTTTTTTACATATGGGTGGCCCCAGTGGGAAACGTCCCACGACGCTTGGCGTTGCAAGCGCCATGCTCTACCGACTAAGCCACACAGGACTCTCACAGAGTATGTAGCGAGAGACAAGAATATTATTCACTGAGCAGTTCCCCTTTCAGTAAATGTTGCCAACAAAGACAGGAAGATGTACCAGGAGCGTTATATTACATGTTTTAGAAAATTAAATGAAGGCTGCTTTAAATTAGATAACGAGTTAACGAGGAGGTGGAACATACATGGATAGAAACACGTTTCAGATGAAATAAGATAGCATAATGGTTTATTTGTTACTACAGAAGTGTTTTCTAAAATTCATATTACATCTCAAAAAGGACCATACATTCACAGTGTATACGGTGTATATTTGAGTTAAACCTGTTTTGACGCTGACAGGATTCAGGCAATTTGAAGAAAACCACTCTATAACACCAATTTTATGATAGTATACTGGAAACTCAAGACAAGTCAGAATCTCTACTCCAGCAGCGGCCAACACTCTTCCTGGAGAACTACTGGATAGGCAGGTTTTTGCTCCAGCCCTGTCCTAACACACCAGTATCAGCGTCTTATCTTGATTAGTAAAATTCCAGTGTAAAGCATGACTGGGGGAAAAGCCTTTACAGAGTGTAGAGCATGACTGGGGGAAAAGCCTTTACAGAGTGTAGAGCATGACTGGGGGAAAAGCCTTTACAGAGTGTAGAGCATGACTGGGGGAAAAGCCTTTACAGAGTGTAGAGCATGACTGGGGGAAAAGCCTTTACAGAGTGTAGAGCATGACTGGGGGAAAAGCCTTTACAGAGTGTAGAGCATGACTGGGGGAGTGTAGAGCATGACTGGGGAAAAGCCTTTACAGAGTGTAGAGCATGACTGGGGGAAAGCCTTTACAGAGTGTAGAGCATGACTGGGGAAAAGCCTTTACAGAGTGTAGAGCAGAGTGTGTAGAGCATGACTGGGGGAAAACAGCCATTACAGAGTGTAGAGCATGACAAAAACCTGACTGACTGGGGAAAAGCCTTTACAGAGTGTAGAGCATGACTGGGGAAAAGCCTTTCCAGAGTGTAGAGCATGACTGGGGGAAAAGCTTGTAGAGCATGACTGGGGAAAAGCCTTTCCAGAGTGTACAGAGTGTAGATGACTGGGGGAAAAGCATGACTGGGGGAAAAGCCTTTACAGAGTGTAGAGCATGACTGGGGGAAAAGCCTTTACAGAGTGTAGAGCATGACTGGGGGAAAAGCCTTTACAGAGTGTAGAGCATGACTGGGGAAAAGCCTTTACAGAGTGTAGAGCATGACTGGGGGAAAAGCCTTTACAGAGTGTAGAGCATGACTGTAGGCATGAAAAGCCTTTAGAGCATGAGTGTTTAGAGTGTAGATGACTGGGGGAAAAACCTTTACAGAGTGTAGAGCATGACTGGGGAAAAGCCTTTACAGAGTGTAGAGCATGACTGGGGGAAAAGCCTTTACAGAGTGTAGAGCATGACTGGGGGAAAAGCCTTTACAGAGTGTAGAGCATGACTGGGGGAAAAGCCTTTACAGAGTGTAGAGCATGACTGGGGAAAAGCCTTTACAGAGTGTAGAGCATGACTGGGGGAAAAGCCTTTACAGAGTGTAGAGCATGACTGGGGAAAAGCCTTTCCAGAGTGTAGAGCATGACTGGGGGAAAAGCCTTTACAGAGTGTAGAGCATGACTGGGGACTGGGGGAAAAGCCTTTACAGAGTGTAGAGAGTGTAGAGCATGACTGGGGGAAAAGCCTTTACAGAGTGTAGAGCATGACTGGGGAAAAGCCTTTACAGAGTGTAGAGCATGACTGGGGGAAAAGCCTTTACAGAGTGTAGAGCATGACTGGGGGAAAAGCCTTTACAGAGTGTAGAGCATGACTGGGGGAAAGCCTTTACAGAGTGTAGAGCATGACTGGGGAAAAGCCTTTAAAAGCAGAGTGTAGAGCATTACTGGGGGCCTTTAAAAGCTTTTACAGAGTGTAGAGCATGACTGGGGAAAAGCCTTTCCAGAGTGTAGAGCATGACTGGGGGAAAAGCCTTTACAGAGTGTAGAGCATGACTGGGGGAAAAGCCTTTACAGAGTGTAGAGCATGACTGGGGGAAAAGCCTTTACAGAGTGTAGAGCATGACTGGGGGAAAACCTTTCCAGAGTGTAGAGCATGAAAAGCTGAGGTAGAATGACTGGGGAGCCTTTCCAGAGTGTAGAGCATGACTGGGGGAAAAGCCTTTACAGAGTGTAGAGCATGACTGGGGAAAAGCCTTTCCAGAGTGTAGAGCATGACTGGGGGAAAAGCCTTTACAGAGTGTAAAGCATGACTGGGGGAAAAGCCTTTACAGAGTGTAGAGCATGACTGGGGAAAAGCCTTTCCAGAGTGTAGAGCATGACTGGGGAAAAGCCTTTCCAGAGTGTAGAGCATGACTGGGGAAAAGCCTTTCCAGAGTGTAGAGCATGACTGGGGGAAAAGCCTTTACAGAGTGTAGAGCATGACTGGGGGAAAAGCCTTTACAGAGTGTAGAGCATGACTGGGGAAAAGCCTTTACAGAGTGTAGAGCATGACTGGGGGAAAAGCCTTTACAGAGTGTAGAGCATGACTGGGGGAAAAGCCTTTACAGAGTGTAGAGCATGAAAAGCTGAGTGTAGAGCATGAAAAAGCCTTTACAGAGTGTAGAGCATGACTGGGGGAAAAGCCTTTACAGAGTGTAGAGCATGACTGGGGGAAAAGCCTTTACAGAGTGTAGAGCATGACTGGGGGAAAAGCCTGCAGACCCAGCAGCCCTCCAGGAGGAGGGTTGAACACTCCTGTTCTACTTTAAAACACCAATGTCTGTAGTTATTTCTGGACATGAGTACAACATCAACAAATGTGTTAAATATTAGCCTGACCATGACCTTTTTAAACAGAGACATTGGTTTAATAATGCCTACAGTACTTCTCCTGGGAAATTGGTGATATTTTCCCAAACAAAACTAATGCAGCATGATCTGTCCCATAAATTACTTTTATGATGATGTGCCAAATTAAAATAATGAAATCAAGCGCAGGGGACAACCCAAAAATGTCTGTCTGCTAATGTACAAATAGATAGACCTATATCTAGAAGTGTTTGCACAAGGTGCAGTTTGCACTTGTTTTTTTTCCTTCAGTTGGGTATAAAACACATTTAAAAAAATCTAAATGATAAAACTCTTCATTTTACAGTAAACATAATTTCATCTTTATTGTATAATTTTGTTCTGATCTGAATGTACAACTTTTTTTTTTAATTCTCTGGTTAATTTCCCTCATTTACTTGCCAAATAAGACTGCAGAGCTATTTCAATAACGAGTCCTGTAATGTTCAAGCAAAATAAGTCCATTGCAATTCAGCCAACAGATCAGCTGTGATTAGTGAGATATAATGCTATTGGACTAACACCGATAAGTGTTGCAGAGTGGACACACTCCCAAGTGACCTCCCCCTGGTGATACATTTGGATAATCAGGCTTGAAAACATTGTTCACACACTCAATAACAGATGATGCCTAAATGGCTAACAAGTTCTGTATTTACATTGTTCTTGAAATTGTATGTGGCATCAAATGTTAAGTGTTAGTGTTTGGATTGATTTCTAATCAATTTCCAGTAAATAGTGATTTACGTGATTTATCTCAAAAGGTCGATTTAGTCTTGTGAAAATGGCAATGAGAAAGCTTGGCTTCTGGGTTGGAAAGGACTTGTAGTTCTGGGAATAGCCAACGTATGCTTGAGAAGACCCTGGAGCCAAATGCCAACGCTGGACAGTGCCCTTGTTATGCCATAGACATAGCTGATTAGAACTAATGCTGTTGACACTGAAGTATTTAGGCAGATTATTGAAATCGATGCTAAACAACACTAAAACAATAAAAGCCAAGTCATGGAAGAAGAAAAACAAATATTTAAGTTATTTGTTGACCAGCTTGGATACTGTTCAATTTACTGTCATAGAGTGTCGTATATCTGGGACCTCTTTCTGTAACTCTTTGTGGAGGGAGGTGTAAAGGTAAAATCTTGCTATATCCACTCGGGTCTTAGAAATTAATAAACTGTATACCTATTGATTCTTGAAGAATATCACCTATTTGCTCATTTGCTTAGTTCAATGGTCGAAGCCCATGGGAACTCAAAATATAAGCTTGTTTACTCCAATGGTTGTAAACAATGTAAATGTAAACAAACACTGCATAGCATCCAAACATGGTTAAAACTATCATTTTGATATCATGGATGGTCAGTCCTTGCATCCATAGCTCTGTCTTAATTTGAGAGTGGTTACATTTCACCAGTCCTGTCCCTCAGCCTTTTTATGTTAACAGAGGTGGGGTGAGCGCTTTGTTATTAAGGATTCTAGCATTAATCTTGATGCACCATCCCGTTAGCGGGATCATTTTCATCAACATCCGCTGAATTGCAGAGCGCCAAATTCAAATTAAATTACTAACAATATTGAATTTTCATGAAATCACAAGTGCAATACAGTAAAACACAGCTTAGCTTGTTGTTAATCCACCTGGCGTGTCAGATTTAAAATAAAATAAATTCAGCGAAAGCATACCATTCGTTTATGTAAGGATATCTCTCTCAGCAGACAAAACATTACAAACAGCTAGCAGCAAAGTAGATTGGTCACGAAAGTCAGAAGAGCAATAAAATGAATCACTTACCTTTGATGATCTTTGGATGTTTGCACTCACGAGACTCCCAGTTACAAAATAAATGTTCCTTTTGTTCCATAAAGATTATTTTTTATATCCAAAATATCTCCATTTGGTTGGCGCGTTATGTTCAGAAATCCACAGGCTTGAGCAGTCACGACGGAGCAGACAAAAATTCCAAATAGTATCCGTAAAGTTCGAAGGAACATGTCAAACGTTTTTTATAATTAATCCTCAGGTTGTTTTTACAATATATAATCGATAATATTTCAACCGGACTGTAGTTTCTTCAATAGGAGAGAGAGTGAAAATATCTGCTCCACTCTGTTGGCGCATGCAAAACGCTGCTGACACCCAGCCATCCAATGACGCGATGTGATCTTTCTTGCTAATTTTTCAAAATAAAAGCCTGAAACTAAGTCTGAAGACTTTTCACACCATGTGGAAGCCATAGGAAAAGGAATCTGGTTGATATCCCTTTAAATGGAGGATAGGCATGCAATGGAACAGGAAGAATCGTTTCTCTTAGGCACTTCCTGGTTGGATTTTCCTCAGGTTTTCGTCTGCAATATCAGTTCTGTTATACTCACAGACAATATTTTGACAGTTTTGCAATCTTTAGAATGTTTTCTATCTTAATCTGACAATGATATGCATATTCTAGATTCTGGGCCTGAGAAATAGGCAGTTTCATTTGGGTACATTTTTCATCCAAACATCAAAATAATGCCCCCTACACTGAAGAGGTTTTTAAGGTTCCTCCAGTCAAACTGATTAGGTGTCCTTTAGATAGTGGTCTAAAGAACATGTAAAAGAAAATGTCAATGACGTTCATACCAATCAAAATCTTTCACTCATCAAGCTTTAAAAAAAAAAGTTGATTGAAATTTTGACAACTTCCTTTCAATGTACTTCAATACTTAGGCCTCGATTCAGTCTGTATCACTGAAGTTCAATGTTACAGCATGATTGAAAATTAAAGGCAATGTTTTTTTTAGCGGAGACTGCATTCACGGTAAACGCATATCTCGGCTCAATCAGAAAACACCTTCACATTACTATTACACTTCAGCAATCCAGATTGAATAGAGCCCACACTTTCATGATTTGAAACAGAGGCGTTACAAGCATTCCAGGTAGGGTTAGAGTGCACAGTTTGATGGGTAGAAATACTGTCATAAATGGAGCCTAGGGAAATGCAGTCCAGAACATGACACCACACGTTTTTGGAACAGGTGAGGCAGACGAACTTAAAGGAAAACTCCACCCAAAAACTATCTTTTGGAGTTTTCCTATAACTGATTTTCTAATCTTGAGGAAGAAAGAAAGAAATGTTTCTTTTTCTCAAATGGATTGCTTTCGTTCAAATGTTTTGTGATAACTTTGTGTTGTTGATACGCAAGTACGCAAGGTCACAATTAAGGCGAGAGTTTACTGTTTTAGCATTACATTTCAAACAGAAAAACTTGATACTGTATGTGTTTTATGAACACCAGAACCAGACACAAAGACTTGACATACAGACAGGATATATAGAGGATGTCCACATGAAGGCCATTTTAAACCCAATTACTTATGTCACAAACTGTCAGAACGAGTTCCACCTTACCTTCTCATTCTATAAAATAATTCAAAATCAGTTGTGTGCCATATCTGGTGTGTTGTTTTAACTCTTCCCCTGTACAATAGGTGAGACCTTTGGTGGGCCATAACACCACACCATTACAGTATGCTCCGCAGGGTTCTTAAAGTCCTGGAATGTTTGCAACCTGCCTGGATGTTCTGTTAATGGATTTAAAGCTGTTACATTGACTGTGTGACTCATTAAAGACCTACTACAGCTTTGCAGGACTGTCATTCTAATGTGTTTAGGTCTGATGAGCTCTGTATGGCTGGCTGCTTTGACTGTTTTTAAAACTGTTCGAGGCCACAGACGGAGTGGCGTAACAAAACAAAACCCATGACGCCCCTTGACACAATAAAATTACGATTAAATGCAGACAGCTGCCATTGAGAGTCTGGCAAGAGTTTTAGAGAACAATAACATTCATTGAATCAAAACAACAGCAAATGTTACTTCAGCATCCCTGGTATAAACTGAACCAGTGTCATATGAACAAGACAATCCTAACATCAATTTGAGATGGGTCTTCCAATCAACTCTATGCACATTCTCTTTACGTGCATTAAATAACTGTTCATTTTATCAAGGACATTGTTACATTGCTATTATCACTCAGTTAATAAATTCTAAAAATATATTGAGAATAGACCACAATTACACTGACATACTGTACCAATGATCCTTATTATTAACAATGCTAATTCTGTACATGTTTTCTTAAAGGTCTGTGTTATAGTGGAAACAGAGGGAACATTCCTAAGGAGTCAAGTTTATGACACAGGAACAGTCTTATCAATTCAGACAATGTACTGAAGATGAACACTAATTGGCATATACACACACACACGCACGCACGCACGCACGCACGCACGCACGCACACACACACACACACACACACACACACACACACAAACCAGGATAATTTGGGTGTGGGCATTAAGCAAGGGTCCTTCCAAGATATACCTTTTGTTGAAGCTGTTGTGTCAGGCCAGACAAAGAAAAGGAACCGTCAGCTATTCTGACTCAAAAAAAAGAACAATAACTCAATTATTTTCTCTCGTGATGAGAGGTCTTTTAATTACAGAAACATATAAGAAAATCATGTCAGCATTATATAGCTCAATTTGCATCCATTTTAGTAACTAAAAAGGAAAATCTTCCTTCCCTGGTGCTCAATAGATTATTAAAAAAATCAGACTTTATAATGGCTCACTATAGAATTTCCAAGTCCCTACATTTTCATCAAACACAACTGTGAATTCTTCCCGGCAGAACATGCTCTTTCTTCTATATCACAGTTTATAAATGACAGCTAAATATGTCTAATGTTGCTTTTTTTTAACCAGTGATTTTTTAACACTATCTGTATGACGGCACATTAAATTGAGAAATGTCAAATAGAATAGACTATATACTAACATGTTCCATCCATTTTGGTTAGAATGGAAATGCCTTTTGCCCAACACCCCCAAACAAAACCCAAACCAGACCACACATATCCACAACCTGCTAGCAAACAATCTGCTGTGTTTTGACAGACAGCTAACACTATGGCCAGATTAGAGGGTCTCCTACTGCAAGTGGAGGTCCACAGGGGAGCCAGGGGGACATGGGGCAGTCCCTGCTCCATAGGGGACAGCCGTCTGTCATCACCACCATCTGGACTGGAGACAAACTTTGGCACAACACCGTACCAGATTTTGTCTCCTCTTTCCCAGGGGTGGCTAATGTGCCAAGACAGTTTAGACAAGGAGGAGGGTTGGACAGTCCCACAGCAGCTTTGCAACTCCTTGTGGGTTACTTATGTCCATTTTACATTTACATTTTAGTCATTTAGCAGACACTCTTATACAGAGCGACTTACAGGAGAAAATAGGGTTAAGGGCTTTACTCAAGGGCTCATCGACAGATTTTTCACCTTGTCGGCTCTAAGTCTACTTTTTGGTTACTGACCCAATGCTCTTAACCGCTAAGCTATCTGCCGCTGGGTAAAAAAATAAATAAAGATGACTGTTGCATTTTAATTTGAAGTTTGAGGTGTTATGTTTGATGTGTAAGGAGTGAAGCATTTTACCACTGTGTGATGCAATTTTTGCTTAATTTATTGCGTTTCTGTTCAGAATATGAAATTTATTATTTTGCTTAGAAATAGACTTAAATTAACTGTTGAGTGAAAATCTAAAAAGTTCCTATTTTGTTAACTGATAATGTTGTTGACTCATCATATACTTGTATTTGTGGCCAAAGTATAAATTGGAGAGAAAAACCATTAAAAAAACCCACCTCAAACTTGTATCTCAAACAGACTATTTAAAAATGCTTGCTATTTCTTGATAGAGGATGATGTCATCCTCCTGAGGAGGACGAGCTGGCCAATCAGCAGTCTACTTGCGTTAATATTTTTAATAACGGTATACGCCCACACCATTCCAACATCAGAAAACATGTTTTTTAACATACTTAATGAAAAAAATTTGGGAAGGAAAACTATTTTACTCATATTCTTAATAATTATAGGTCATATTTAATAAAAACCTGGAAACACTGGACAATTACTTTAAGACAGTAATGCAGTGACAGGAACAACATTGTAGAGATGTAAATATCTGAAGCCATGAGGTAGGTGTTCAGAAAGGTAGGCTAAATAGCTTGCATATGTCAATACTATACTATACTATTCATTTTAAAACGTTTTTTTAAAGTGCAATTTATTTAAGTGTATCAGCCTACATACATACTACTGTGCATCTTTTTCTACTGATCGATAGAGAGAGTTGCTTTTGAAATCATGTAAAACTTCTTCAGTATTAGGCAACATGCTGTCGGGGTCTCCTAAAAAATGTATATGTTATACTGTGGTATATCCAGAAGAATTGTCATTCATAGTTGTCTATCATTCCGTTCAAGTAATTAGCCTAGACTGGCCTACTATTCCCTACTATTTTCCCATTTTATCAAATTCCCCACAAGCATATACGTGTAAAAGTCGGTCTCACACTTACCTTTCTTGTCCGCTGTCAGTGTCATGCTGCAGCCCAGGCTGAACAAGGCAGCAATAACTATTCCACTTCCAGGTCGCATTGTTTCCAAAATGTGTTATATTCAATGAAATTGCAGGAGAAACTTGTCCATAGTCTTGGGCGAACAATACTAAGTTTGTGTGATGTATCTACCCCCGTTTTACGTCCAGGGGGAGGTAATAGGTGTAGCCTGTTTGGGTGGGACTTAGTTGCGTTGGCACTCTCTCTTTTCCCGGAGAAGGGTCCTCTCTTTTTTCTCTCCAGAATAGCAGTCAGAGCAACTTTCAAGTGTTTTGACGTCATTCGGAAGGAGGATCGTTCGACAGCAATGCAGGTAAGTACAAAGTTATTTCAATCATTGCCTTTCACAGTCAAAGGCTTTGCCTCAAATATTTAAACCTTCAAATAAATAACATGTTGTTTCGGTTGTTTATGTTCGTATTGTAAAGTAGACTATGCATGCCTAGGCTACTTTATTGCAAGCTATTATATAAGACACCAGTTTGTTTGTTGAAGATGTTTGTTATTGTTATTATGTTATTATGACATTTCAGCTCACTCACAATGGAATGTCAGTAAACACCGTCTTATTCCTTAAAATGTGCATCGTCAGGTGGTCAGATGTGAAATGCAGACTCAGGCTATCAAAACATGCCCTTCTATGGTGAGTGACAATATCTGTTGTTGAGCAGGTCAACGAACTCTGTATTTCATTGCAGCCTGGTCTCATAGACTAGATGTAACATAGTAAACGTAAATCCGGGACACTTAAATTAGTATGATACTGTTTGGTATGGTTACATAAGATAGATAGATGGTAACTTAAGGGATGGGATATAACCTGAAGATCTAGCATCCCAAAGGTTGCGCGTTCGAATCTCATCACAGACAACTTTAACATTTTAGCACCTTTTCACCTACTTACTACATTTTAGCTACTTTGCAACTACTTAACATGTTAGTTAACCCTTCCCCTAACCATAGCCTTTTTAGCTAACCCTTACCCTTACCCAAACCCTAACCTTTACTCTTCAATTTAACTCCTAAACGTAGCCCTAACCTTAACCCCTAGCCTAGCTAACATTAGCAAGCTACATAGCTAATGTTAGCCACCGAGGCAGAATTCTTAACATATTGTACTTTTTGCAAATATTTAATATATTGTACATTTGGCAAATTCGTAACATATAATACGAATTGTAATTTGTGTGATGGACATCCACAAATTAATACATACCATATGAAACATAGCATATATTACTAAATGGTGTGTCTCTGATTTACGTACAGAATCATTCAAAATGCTCTGAGACCAGGTTGTTCATTTGGATATGGTAAAATAATAAGATCCTGACAAGGCAAACCTGGTGAACACCTCTAGATTTGACAAGCTCTCATGAATCACAAATGCTGCGGGTAACTTCAAATAAACCACAAGTGCCACCCTCCTCCTGCTCCAGGCAGGTAGGATTAGTTTAAATTCTCCTCTCAGCTACTGTCATCTACCTTTGCACATCTGTACTCTCCCTGTCAACTGTAGGATCTTTTGTTGCTGAGAATTGTCCTGCACGTCAGGAAACAAGGTTTAAAAAGGCTTCTACAGTTTGTAATTTACACTTTAAAATGTGAGACATGGTTTGCCCTAACAAAAAATGTATCAACCCCTACAAAAAATGTCCATTAATTATAATTCACATAATTCACATTTCCTGTTGCTGCAGGATAATTTTCCTGCTATGGCAAACTGGTTAAAATTAAGATTATACATTTCTAAGTATTATTCTAAACTAATAATAATAATGATAACACATTTAATTTGTTAAGAAATTCGCTCACACCCAAGGTTCTGAAGAAAATCAAAAAGACAATTATGATAATAAGAACAAATCTAAAACACAGAACATTGTAAACAGACAGCAATCAAAGCTATATACAGGCGTCGTCAGATCTGGTGGACAGGAGAACAAAATTAACATAGGACCTTGAAAGCGTTTCTGAACAGCTCTGTCTTTAACTTGTGTCTTAAACGAGGCCAGAGACTCTGCAGCCCTGACAGTGGCTATAAGTGCATTCCACCTTCGAGGAGCTGCACATCTCAAAGCCCTGTCACCCATAGTTTGTAGTTTGCTGTGAGTCTGCTGAAGGGAGACTGACCTGGAGGAGTGATGGGTGCGTGTGGGGCAGGAGGGTAGGATGAGGTCAGACAGGTACAGTGCCTTGCGAAAGTATTCGGCCCCCTTGAACTTTGCGACCTTTTGCCACATTTCAGGCTTCAAACATAAAGATATAAAACTGTATTTTTTGTGAAGAATCAACAACAAGTGGGACACAATCATGAAGTGGAACGACATTTATTGGATATTTCAAACTTTTTTAACAAATCAAAACTGAAAAATTGGGCGTGCAAAATTATTCAGCCCCCTTAAGTTAATACTTTGTAGCGCCACCTTTTGCTGCGATTACAGCTGTAAGTCGCTTGGGGTATGTCTTTCAGTTTTGCACATCGAGAGACTGAAATTGTTTCCCATTCCTCCTTGCAAAACAGCTCGAGCTCAGTGAGGTTGGATGGAGAGCATTTGTGAACAGCAGTTTTCAGTTCTTTCCACAGATTCTCGATTGGATTCAGGTCTGGACTTTGACTTGGCCATTCTAACACCTGGATATGTTTATTTTTGAACCATTCCATTGTAGATTTTGCTTTATGTTTTGGATCATTGTCTTGCTGGAAGACAAATCTCCGTCCCAGTCTCAGGTCTTTTGTAGACTCCATCAGGTTTTCTTCCAGAATGGTCCTGTATTTGGCTCCATCCATCTTCCCATCAATTTTAACCATCTTCCCTGTCCCTGCTAAAGAAAAGCAGGCCCAAACCATGATGCTGCCACCACCATGTTTGACAGTGGGTATGGTGTGTTCAGGGTGATGAGCTGTGTTGCTTTTACGCCAAACATAACATTTTGCATTGTTGCCAAAAAGTTCAATTTTGGTTTCATCTGACCAGAGCACCTTCTTCCACATGTTTGGTGTGTCTCCCAGGTGGCTTGTGGCAAACTTTAAACAACACTTTTTATGGATATCTTTAAGAAATGGCTTTCTTCTTGACACTCTTCCATAAAGGCCAGATTTGTGCAATATAAGACTGATTGTTGTCCTATGGACAGAGTCTCCCACCTCAGCTGTAGATCTCTGCAGTTCATCCAGAGCGATCATGGGCCTCTTGGCTGCATCTCTGATCAGTCTTCTCCTTGTATGAGCTGAACGTTTAGAGGGACGGCCAGGTCTCGGTAGATTTGCAGTGGTCTGATACTCCTTCCATTTCAATATTATCGCTTGCACAGTGCTCCTTGGGATGTTTAAAGCTTGGGAAATCTTTTTGTATCCAAATCCGGCTTTAAACTTCTTCACAACAGTATCTCGGACCTGCCTGGTGTGTTCCTTGTTCTACGGAGACTTGATTACACACTGGTGGATTGTATTTATCATCATTAGTCATTTAGGTCAACATTGGATCATTCAGAGATCCTCACTGAACTTCTGGAGAGAGTGTGCTGCACTGAAAGTAAAGGGGCTGAATAATTTTGCATGCCCAATTTTTCAGTTTTTGATTTGTTAAAAAAGTTTGAAATATCCAATAAATGTCGTTCCACTTCATGATTGTGTCCCACTTGTTGTTGATTCTTCACAAAAAAATACAGTTTTATATCTTTATGTTTGAAGCCTGAAATGTGGCAAAAGGTCGCAAAGTTCAAGGGGGCTGAATACTTTCGCAAGGCACTGTACTTGGGACCATAGTTGTGCATAGCTTGGTAGGTGTGAACCAGGATTTTAAATGGCAGAACAGTAGAATGGCAGTTTTGATATAAACCCACACAGCACCAGTCTCCATGAAACAATTGATTTGGACACAACAAATCGGATGTATTAGACATACCATGAAATACTGTAGTCAGATTGCACATCAATGATAAATGTTATGAAAACAGTTGGGCATACAATTCTTTCTTGTTCTGGACAATTTGTTTGAGATTCAGGAAATGGCAGGCTGATTGTGCAACCACAGAGCAAGTATATACAAGGCCCTTAATGCAACACAGTGATTAAATACATTTTTTTTTTAAAGAACATTGTGGCAACATACAGCCCCTACTAGGGAATTATATACGTTTATTGTCGATCATGCATTTGATTATGGTTATACAGGTCTGAACATATTGTAGTTTACTGTTGTCACAAAAACAAGTGGGACATGATTCTCAGCCAAAGCAAATGACCTCATCTCCTCCCAGTAGGTATTAGCGCCACAATGTTAAAGGGCCCTTGTTGAATCGAGTTGCTGTACAGCACAGTTGGAACTTTAAGATGTATGAGTATAGCAGTGGTTCACATCCGGTCTTGTCAATATTCCTTGAAACTTGTGTAAAGGCAAATTTTAGATTTGATGGTGTTTTATGTTTTTTTGAAATCACATCAAATCATATTTTATTTGTCACATTCGCTGAATACGACAGGTTTAGACTTTACTGTGAAAGTATTGCTTATGAGCCCTTTCCAATGATAAAACAATTATTACAAATATATAAATAACGCAAGAGTAATAAAATACACAATAATGAAGCTATATACACAGAGTACCAGTACCATATCTCTGTCCAGGGGTACCAGGTATTTGAGGTAAATATAGTATGTATTCTGAACAAAAATAGAAATGCAACTATTTTAAAGTTACAGTTCATATAAGGAAATCAGTCCATTGAAATAAATAAATTAGGCCCTAATCTATGGATTTCACATGACTGGGAATACAGATATGCATCTGTTGGTAACAGATACCTTAAAAAAAGGTAAGGCTGTGTATCAGAAAACCATTCGGTATCTTGTGTGGCCATGATTTGCCTCATGCAGTGTGACACATCTCCTTTGCATAGAGTTGATTAGGCTGTTGATTGTGGCCTGTGGAATGTTGTCCCACTCCTCTTCAATGGCCGTGTGAAGTTGCTGCATATTGGCGGGAACATGCTGGAACACGCTGTCTTACACGTCAATCCAGAACATCCCAAACATGCTCAATGGGTGACATGTCTGGTGAGTATGCAGGCCATGGAAGAACTGGGAGATTTTCAGCTTCCAGGAAATTTGTACAGAAGATCCTTGCGGCATGGGGCCGTGCATTATCATGCTGAAACATGAGGTGATGAAGGAGGATGAATGGCATGACAATGGGCATCAGGATCTCGTCACGGTATTTTTGTGCATTCAAATTGCCGTCGATAAAATACAATTGTGTTCATTGTCTGTAGCTTATGCCTGCCCATACCATAACCCCACTGCCACCGTGGGGCACATTTCAGAGTAGCCCTTTACGGTCCTCAGCACAAGGCGCACCTGTGTAATAATCATGCTGTTTAATCAGCTTCAGGACAAGCCACACCTGTCAGGTGGATAGATTATCTTGTCAAAGGTGAAATCACTAACAGGGATGTAAACAAATTTGTGCCCAACATTTGAGATATATCAGCTTTTTGTGTGTATGTAACATTTCTGGGATCTTCTATTTCAGCTCATGAAACATGGGGCCAACACTTTACATGTTGCGGTTATATTTTTGTTTATTGATAGGGTTTATTGTTTATTTTTGTTTAAGATAGGGTAACTTGATTTGGCATCAGGATAGTTAATAATAATAATAGTAAAATAAAGAACGGAGTAGCATCAGCCAATGATAAGTATGAAAGTATGTGTGTGTGTTTGCATATGTTTGTTTGCTGGAAGTCTTTGGCAATTTTTCAGGCCTTCCTCTGACACCACCTGATATAGAGGTCCTGGATGGCAGGGAGCTCAGTCCCAGTGATGTACTGGGCTCTCCGCACCACCCTCTGTAGCGTTTTGTGGTCGAGGGTGGTGCATACCAAGTGGTGATGCAGCCAGTCAAGCTGCTCGATGGTGCAGCTGTAGAACTTTTTGAGGATCCGAGGGCCCATGAGAAGTCTTTTCAGCCTCCTGAGGGAGAAGAGGCGCTGCCGTGCCCTTTTCACGACTGCGGGTGTGTGTGGACCATGTTAATTTCTTAGTGATAAGGAACTTGAAGCTCATATTTCTCTTCCACAATTTCTCTTCCACAATATAAGTTGATGTAAAAGCCACTCTGTTATCACAAACTATTCATAAATCAGACTTGGCATAAAATATAGTTTGAGGTCTACTGTGTTGTAAACATGATGCACTCACTGGACCTTCAAAGCACAATGCATTATTAAACGACGTTTGTTCGAGTTTAAAAAAGCTTTCAACATGCGACAAATTACTTTGCGAACTATGCATTTGTGAGTACACAAAGCATTATGGCAAATGGGTTACCGTTCTTATTTTCGTACATTAGGTGACAGTGAATGAAATGAATTCGGAAGTGCCTTCTTAACCACTGAGCGGAAGCAAAAACTCAAGACCTGCAGACAGAAAATCTGGGCTGAAATATCCACTTTATTGACAATTTAAAACAGAATATGGCCAAGAAATGTGCAGATAACTCATTTAAATATCTCTGTCTTACATTTTATTTACTTGTCTTATAGTTGCAGGGAAATGGCTGTAGTAAAGGACACATAATCCCACATTGCTAAGAAACAAAAACTGTCCAACCAAGGTCATCTGAATTATAATGCTAACAGGTTTACCACGTGTTCTAACCAGTGTGAGTATCCAGCGGGATGCCTAAGGGCAAAATTAATGAACTACTTTGTCGGAATGTTTTCATGCAACTGTTTTGTTCAAATCACAACCTGCAGTGTATAATAAGGTAAGAGAAGTCGAGTTGAAAATAAAGTCCCCAGTTGACCAGTTGGGGGTGACCTGTTTGTTCGAAATGTGTTGCAGTATGTGACCTGCTGTAATATGATACACCATACAACACATCTCAGAAGTTGTTCTTCTAATGGACATTGCTAAACAACATTTGTCCTTAAATACACTGAAATACACCTTTTCCTTTAGAAACACACAAAGCAGTGCCCAAACATGCCTCTCTACTTAACGCTTAACAGAGAATGACAGTTAATCTTTTTTCAGGGAATGAGTGAATCATGGTATTCACTTGGAAATATCCTGTCAGTCAGAGCAAACACTGGGTCAATGCTGGAAGACGAGTTTGTCTTCAAGACCTCTTTCATCTGGTTCTGTGGCACATCAGATGAATCCACACCTACAGGGCTGAATGCCAGGGTTGGGGGTCAATTCCATATTCATTTCAAATACAATTCTTGAAGTGGAGAATTTACATTGAATTCCAATTCTATTTTCAACATTCTTGAAGTTATAGAATTGGAAATGTAAATGTCTCAGTTAATGGAATTAATACACCTAGTATCATTTCAACTAGTATTTCTATATTTCCAGGATACTGTCGCTAGGCTATCTGAACAGTGACATGATTAGTCGGAAAGCCTGAGGGAGTAAAATTTGAATTGGAATTTGTGGAATTGTAAGGGATAATATTTAATTATGAGTTGCATTCTTGGAATTTACCTAACATTTGAGTTGAGAAATTGAATTATCTCTGAATTCAAAGAATGACCTGGAATTGGAATTGAATTAAATGGAATTTACAGGTAGAGGGAATTGAATTTGAATTTGTGGAATAAACCTCAGAACCAGTACATAAACTGGTTCTCAGGCACATCAGATTGATCCACACCTATAGGGCTGAGTACATGCTCTTTATTTAAAAAATAATAATAATAAGAGTAACATGTAAGGGTACTGACACGCTGGCGTTGATGTGCACGCACGCACACACTCACTCAAACCTGTGCAAAAACATTCAAGTTGAGACCCCTCAGTGAGATTTGATCATGCATGAAGCACAAGTGGGAAAAGTGGAGGAGAATAAAGAATGAGGGCCAAGAGTTGGCACATGCTCTCACACTCAATACACTATTTTTAAAGCCCAATTCAATTAACCTGCTTTCACCTGCATCTCACAACTTGCACTTACAGCAAATGCACAATATTTTTTGTTGTTGTTGGTAAAGCCGGCAGTCATCTGTTCTCCAGTTTTGACAGAGCTAAGTACACACCCAGAACTGGCAGGCCATGGCATACTCCATAGAGGTAAATCAAAATATTATACATATATTAGTATTACATTGAATACTTGTAAACAATGTTCCCTCTAAACTGTGCACTGAGATTTTCTTGTAAGCAGAGCACATTGAAGTAGAATACTATTGCATTGACAGGCAAGACTTAAGTCCCATATTCTACACAGACCAGTACACCATAACCAATCAGAGCTGCAGTAGGCCTATATGCAAATAGACCATTGCCTTATATGGATCTATGCCATTTACAAAACATGTATATTTCTAGCCATCTTTGAAAAGCCAGTCTGGTTACAGGTGAAGAGCTTTTTTTTGTCTTAAAGGGGCAGTATTGTATTTTGAGACGGTCTTGAATACGCTAAGTAGCCAATAGGCAGAGCAGAGCACAGCATAATTTATCTGATTCTCTGTAATAATGGTATGGGAATAATAATGCATTTTAGTTTGTAAAGTGGTTTGTTGCATCAAACATTTTCAGTCACCTTGTCTGAAGGACGAGTGGATACACAGGTTAATGTCAAGCCCTGCATGTTTCTTTCTCCTCAAGTCTCATGGAATGTCGGCCGACATTGAACACCACACATTGGCTGCGACTGCAGGCTGAACGACAAAACAGCTATTTCCATGTTAAAATGTTATGAGATTAGTTTTTCTCCATTGTTTTTTAAATTGTAGGCCACTCTGGTAGAGCTGCATTATGATCAAATAGACAAAATAGCCTTCTTGGCCACTTTTAAAAGTGACAGTCCTGACATTCGCTCAGTGGCCAAAAAAAGTAGAAGGAACATTGCTTGTAAATGGATGGAACTGACCTCAGCATTTAATGTTGTGTAGTAATAATAATAAGCTTTGTGTTATAGTCATGTTGACAGAACTCCTAGGTATTGGCACAAGATCACCTGGTACCATAGAAATAAAATATGGTTTATACATGTCTAATAAACATCTGAAGCGCTTGTGCAGTCAGTCTCTGAAATTACCTTCATAGTCACAACCCTCTTTTTTGCAAAGACAAAGGAACACAGCCAAATACTGCAATGCTTAGAATAAACTGTGGCATACAAGGATGGGAAAGGGCCAGGATACCCACTGTGACCAGTATGGTTTCACAGCTGTGTTATAGACTTTGTCACTGATATCTGAATGCACTTGGTCCGTCTTTAGATGGTCGTTAATGTATTTGTTGTGACCATCCTTTTTGAGCTATGAATATGAATGTGCTACTTGATTCTTTTAAATTGGTTTATGGAGCTGACGATTGTTATCGGTAATCTCAGTGGTCATGTAGGTCAACTGTTATTCTTCAAGGTAACCAGGGAATCGCCTTTCCTTTCCTGAAGCGGTTGAAAGGCAATGCAGTGAGCTGAAACTATGTTTTTCTTCACTACAAAAGGTTTCTTTACACTGCTTTTCACACGGAATGTTTTTACCTTAACAAGTAGCCTAAATATCTCTGCAGATTTAGTCTGCATTCCATGGTGGTTCCTTCAAGGGAGCATTCTAATGTCAATGTTTAGGTAATGATACAGTTCTTTCTTCAAGTGGACAAGATATTGATCAAATGTAGCACATCCACAACTAACTAATCTACCCACCAAATCTATAGATAAATCCACTCTCTCTAATTTAATCTTTGGCCTATTAGGACCAATTAGTTTATACAAGAAAGTATTTATTTAGCTGAAAGGATAGGGTTCAACTTCCCTTGAACCCAAAGATATACAGTATTATTACACTCTTTAAAATTAATATGAAACCTCTTGCAAGGCAACAGATACACTGATTGGTTTTGGATTTCAATGCACTAAGCATGTACAAGAATAATCCCTACAGACAATCACAACAGAATAACATTTCCATGCTCTATCCCAATACATTTCACAGATATAAAATGAGTGTACAAAACATTAAGGACACCTGCTCTTTCCAATGATATAGACTGACCAGGTAAATCCATGTGAAAGCTATGATCCCTTATTGATATCACTTGTTAATTTCACTTCAATCAGTGTAGATGAGAAAGGTTAAAGAAGGATTTTTAAGCCTTGAGACAATTGACAGATTGTGTGTGTGTGCCATTCAGAGGGTGAATGGGAAAGAAAAAATATTGAAGTGCCTTTGAATGGCGTATGGTAGTAAGTGCCAGGCTCACCGGTTTGTGTCAAGAACTATAACACTGCTGGGTTTTTCACACTCAACCGTTTCCCCGTGTGTATCAAGAATGGTCCACCACCCAGAGGACATCCATCCAATTTGACACAACTGTGGGAAGCAGTGGAGTCAACATGGGCAGCATCCCTGTGGAACGCTTTTGAGGCCTTGTAGAGTCCATGCCCCGACGAATTGAGGCTGTTCTGAGGGAAAAAAGGGCATGGTGCAACTCATTATTAGAAAGGTGTCTTCAATGTTTTGTACACTATTGTTGGATCTAAATATTGTTCATTGTTTTTTAATCTAATTAAACTCTTAAGACATTTTAGGAAGTAGATGCTCAACTAAATCTCCTTGCAGCCTACTTTTAGAACCATGACTGACTAATAATTGTGTGCTGCCATCTTGTGGCAAATGCTGCACCTTGCTTGCACAGATTTTTCATTCCATGGCGACAGTTAGAGTACGATCTACATACCGAAAACAACTTAATGTGATCAATGACTAACACAAAGACATATCAACATAAACAGTAAATGAATATGAGAACGGACTCGTAGCAATAACGCGTTTCTCTATCTGAAGTCACTGCATGTCTCTCATCCTGTCGAAGGAAAGCGGTGTGAACTTGTACCCAGATCCTTTGTAGAACTTGTTTTGGAATTCAACCCTGTAAAAGACAAATGAGACAGAAAAACATAACCTTTGGAAGTATCATTCAAGTGTAATTCACTTGTTAAATTCTTTACATAATTGCTGCTTCAGTTGTGTCAATAAGCTCAAGGTCTGTAGGTGGATGGAGTGCTGCAGAATCCAAAGGCTACATCAGGTGTGTATGTGTGTTTGTGTGTTTGTGTCGCTTGTCCCTACCAGTGCAGCCGTAGGGCGTGGAGGAAGGCAGAGAGACCCTCCATGACCAGGAGAATGGTGACTGTGAGGACAGCGAAGGCAGCAAAGGTCACTGCCAGCAGAACAGAACCCATCCCCGAGGTGACCCTCAGAGCCACCTGCAGAACCATCTTCCACAGCACCTCAGACAGCTCTACACAGACAACATGCACAGGAACATAGAATACAGTTAAATTAATTTGAACATAACAGGTGACGGCAGGTAGCCTAGCAGTTCGGAGCATTGGGCCAGTAACCGAAAGGTCACTGGTTTGAATCCCTGAACCGATTAGTTGAATAGCCTGTTAATGGCCCTTGAGCAGGGCACTTAAGAGCAGCTGCTGAATGACTTAAATGTAACTACTTATTTTTTTTTAAATCCTGGAATGATTGCTATTGAAGTTTACTCTATACACCATCTTGTCATTCTGATCCCCATAGTGAAAAGTAAGTCGAGGGGAGGCAAGGTCATAACCATAACAGCCACATGGATATAGCTTTTATTGTGTTGTGCAGAATAATACACTACCAGCATGAGCTAGACTGAGAGCCCACAGGCGGAGGTAGGAGGCTGTGTTGGAGATGCATCCAAGGCAGTACTCGATGGTGTGGATGCCCTGGTACACGAAAATGTCAGCCATACTGACCTGCAATGAGACAAAGGCTTTTTTCACAACAAAGAAAAGTGAAAGACAAAACAGTAGAGATAAAAACCTGGTAAAAACAATGTGCAGGTGAGGTTGGAAGCACAAAAGTGCTGATATGAAAACCACATCACAAATATAAGTACAACAAAAAAAAGTTTATTGAAATTAGTTAAACAGCATATTAATTATAATTGTACATAATGTAGTCAGTATACAAGAAACACTGTGTGTGTGAGAGAGAGAGAGGCTACATAGAGGGGATTATTGGGTAGTTTGGTTCATCAGGCTGACCCCCTTTCTTCGCTTGAAGTTATTGAGGGATGATGAGCTTTCGGCAATGTGAAGATAAGAATTCCAGAGTATGGTACCTCTTTATCTGATAGAGAACTGACTGTGAGGTGCGGCAGTGGAGAGGGTGAAGGTTATTGCAGTGTGTTATATAGACAGATGTCAGAATGAACCTGGAAGAATCCATTGAAAGGTAAACTGTCTGGGAGGTATGAGTAGTTGTAGATGAAAATTAATAACTGGTGTACATTAATTAGAGGAGGCAGCCAGTCTTGCACATGTATTTTGTATGATGAGTAATTTGTCTGGGTAGGAGGCATATGTACGGGCCTAATATTACAGTAAATGAGATATGGGTAAATTAAGTATAGAGTTAGGAAGCAAGCCTGATGAACCAAACCACTAATCTTTCTGATGATACCTACAGATTACATCACTTTGCTGCAGACAAATGTAATATGATATTTCCAGGATAACTTTTCATTTAATTAGAACTCAGAGGAATTTAGTGGATGTGAGTTGTTCCATTTCATTGCCACCAATTGAGATTGTTTAAAATATATTTATTATTTACAACATTTCAACATTTTGCTCTTTAATACAATAAAGTTGTATTTTTAACATTTAATGGCGTTTGCATAAACATATAACTATGATAAATTACAGAACATATTTTCTGAACATGTATATTTATATATAAACAGTGACTTACCTTCACTTTCCTGTTATCTGAAGCCTCTTGGTTGGAGATCCCAAAAACCTGCATGGGAAGCTTGTTTGTTGAGGGCTTCTGTGGGAATTTTTTAAATATTAAGTTTCATTAAAATATGTATTTTAATGGCAGTTATAAAGGCAGGAACAGTCTACTTACAGAGTACACATTGACATAAAAACATCTACTTATAAAATGCATTATTCTAATCTAGTTGACTTACCAGCTTTAATTGCTTGTGTTTTCTATACAAGAGCAGGGGCTTGGCAAACAGTAGCCACGGCACCATAAGCACAGCAACAACCACCAGAAATATTTGCACTGGTTTCTGTATAATAGAATGTTAAAAAAAATTAGAAAATTACAGTTTTTGCTTAGAACTTAATGCATAGCGAGGTTTATGTTGCGTCTGGGCATCTACTTTTTTTGTGTCCAAATGCATACGTTAAATTGAAATAATTTCTGTGGTCTCCTTGGATGAAAAATATGATTACATTATGTCACTTAGCAGAGTATTCTATCCAAAGGTCTTAAAGTACAGTGAATGCATACATTTGAGTATGTATATGTTTTCCAATCTGGGAAATGAACCGGCAAATTATATTTTAAGAACCCATGATATTTTAGGTTGAAGAAACCCATTGTACCTGTGTTCTGTAAAGCACAGTACCCTCAGAGCTGTAGTCAAAGAGCATCATGTTGATGAAGAGGAGCAGGATGCTAGGAGCAGATTCAGACTTCATCACTACACACCACTTGTAGAGGATGAGGAAGATCAGGTATCCAAACAGAGACAGCATGAAAATCACCTCTGGAATGAACTGCAACGCAACATCCTTTAAGTTTCTGAAGAATCTGCAATGAAACGATACAGTTGGAGGCAATCAGTTGGCACTACATTTTAAGTGACGGTGTATTGGTTTATCATAAACAGTGCTGTACAGTGTTTTTGTAAGTACTGTAGTTCTCCTGGAAAAAACACATACTTTTCTTTATTACCCTGTTACTCTCACATAATTATCACAGTGATATTCCTGCCTCTGTGTTAGTATTAAGGGCTTGCCAAACAGGAAGCGGCGACAGAGTTTCCTATTCACTTTCAAAGGAGCTGGGCGGAGGGTGGAATTAAATCCAGGAGGAGTAGTCGGCGGCGCTCGTGAAAGTCACCTGGCGGAGAAAATAGGAATCTGCTCTATTTTGGCGAACTTGGCGAGTTTCGCTTCCTGTCTTGAACGCCCTTTACTTACATGTAGTTCACCAGACTCAGAGTGACTCCAAAGAGCATGTGGGCCACTCCCATGATTACAGACATCTTCATCTTGTAAGAGTTCAGGAACGACAGCTTATTCGATGCAATATTCCAAATCTGTATCAGACATCAGTTTGAAATAGAAAAAGTTGGATCAGGTTACATTGTATAGAAGATCATCTTTAATTAAATAAGTTAAGTAACTGCATCCCAGCTGGTTAATAACTTAATACTCAATCATTTATAATACACAATAAAATAAAACGCACAAAAGAAACAAAACGCAGAATAAAATACATTGAAGGAATGCCCACCTTACTGAGTAGCAGAGAAAAGCACTTTATGACATGATATGAACAGTAACATAATGACAATGAAAACAATGCTGTTCACTTTTTTTCACAACTGTAAATAGAGATAAATATATTTGACCCTTTGTCCTCAAATCTATGTGGGTTTAGATGGTTAGAAGAGTTTGCACACACTAACCGGGTCAACACCAAATGGGTAGGGATTGCCAGAGTAGACTCCAGACACCAGGGGGTCCAGATGAAGATGGCCAGAGTCATGCAACGTGTCATTACTGGGGGGGAAAGAACAAAACAAACCATTTCCATTCTTATTCCAACTCATTTGTTACAATACTATTACAGCTTTAATAAAGGAGGAAACTCACGTCCACGGTCCGTGTGGATGGAACATGGGTCGGACGCTCCACGAGGATCCAAAGACATTGAAAGACTTGGAGAAGCAGTCGTTGTAGATGAGGCCAGTGTATATGGAGAAGAGGCCCATCAGGATTATAATGTAGCGTCCATCCACCAGCATGTCAATCAGCTGCAGGGACGGGTAACTAACGTTACAGTCAAAACAATGCACCGCATTGTCTTTCAATGTTAGTGTAGTTGTAACGCCCTCGTGTTTAAAAAAAAAATAAACGGTTTCCACTAACATTTTGTACAACATCACTTTTACAGCTTCAAAAGTTGACTTTTCACTAGTAGCACTTAAACAACATAATTGACTTGACATATACTATTCATCCTCGGGGCTCAGGCCATCCTCTGACAGAGTGCTTTTCATACCTCGTTCTTCAGCTTCCTGAAGTGTTCTTGGTGTAGGATCAACCATAAAGCGAGCAGAGTCATGACGAGACCGTGACCACAGTCTCCAAACATGACCGCAAACAGGAAGGGGAAGGTCACCATGGTGTATGGAGCTGAAAAGATATCACATTCGAACAGGATTTCAATAGTTGTGATCACTGCCAAAACGACTTTGGAGGGACTAAAAAAGGAAACAAACAGACTAATCAGATCTGGGTCAGTCACATTATGTCATTAAGGGATCCTGAGTGGTGCGGTCTAAGGCACTGCATTACAGTGCTAGAGGCATCACTACAGACCGGGTTTAATCCAAGGCTGTATCACAACCGGCCGTGATCGGGAGTCCCATAGGGAGGCGCACAATTGGCCCAGTGTCGTCCGGGTTAGTGGAGGGTTTGGCCTGGATCGACCGTCATTGTAAATAAGAATTTGTTCTTAACTGACTTGCCTAATTAAATAAAAACACATTTTTTGTAAAGTCAAATACTTCTAAATACACACATAGGATCTTAATTTGAACCAGTTTGCTACAGCAGGAAAATAATCCTACAGCAGGAAAATAATCCTGCAGCAACAGGAAATGTGGATTGTAACGAATGAAAATGTTTGTAGAGGTAGAAACATTTTTATGAAGGAAAATCAAGTCTGACATTTCTATGTGGAATTACAAACTTCAGAAGCCTTTTAATCCTCAAATACACTACAGGTTTTACAGTTCCAGCATTGCCGGAATGTTCTCCTGACACAAGGTGATCAAATGGAAGTCCCCAAACTGCACACTCCAATGTAAATCAAGCGCACACAGGAGATAGTGGTGTTGTTACCTGGGTTTATTTCCTGATAGTTGCCGACCCCATAGGCATCAATAATGCTCTGGAAACCTGAGGTAAAGGAGTTAACCCTGTTGAATGTTGGAGGTGTCTGTTGGGTTTGGATTCTGTTCACGACGGGGCTAAGACTGGAGCCGCTCTGCTCCTAATGTTAAAAAAGCACCAACACACAGATACACACAGAAAGATAAGAAAACACAGTTAATTTAGAAAAATCTGCATGTTCACACCCTGAATGCTTAGTAATTTAAGCAAGTTTGGGAGACTTACTGATCCATTTATCAGTGCAGTGTGCACAGAGTTTAAGTCAGACACTGGACACCAAATCTCAGCAACAATCAGCTTCTGTGTGATGTCTATGTTACACAGGTTCAATGTGTAATAGATGACCTTCATCTTCTTTACTTTAGAGGCCCACTCCTGGAGGTTGGCTGCTGCTGCAGTCAGGGTAGTCTCACGGAACTCCTCTGTCCTCTTCAGGACCTGACAGAAGATGAATGACCAGAAAGAAAGGTGTTTTGTTTTCTTCCATCCCTCTAATCTCTTACTTAAAATATTGTTCTACTTCCATCTGTGACATTACATTAGGACTAATTAAAGCAGGATGGCAAAAGTCCTGACATATTACTGACATATAATGTACAGTTGAAGTCGGAAGTTTACATACACCTTAGCCAAATACATTTAAACTCAGTTTTTCACAATTCCTGACATTTAATCTGAGTAAAAATGAAAAATGATCTGCCTTAGGTCAGTTAGAAACACCACTTTATTTTAGGAATGTGAAATGTCAGATTAATAGTAGAGAGTGTAACATCGGGTGAGTGAGGAGTCAAATGCAGAGAGCAAAGTGAACGGGAAAAACGCTTTAATGTCCTTCAAACCCCAATGCTTCACAGTTGGGATGGGGTTCTTCGGCTCGCAAGGTAAACCTTAATTACATACACTCAATTAATAGCTTGGCCTTTAAATTGTTTAACTTGGGTCAAACATTTTGGGTAGCCTTCCACAATAAGTTGTGTTAATTTTGGCCCATTCCTCCGGACAGAGCTGTTGTAACTGAGTCAAGTTTGTAGGCCTCCTTGCTCGCACATGCTTTTTCAGTTCTGCCCACATATTTTCCATAAGATTGAGGTCAGGGCTTTGTGATGGCCACTCCAATACCTTAACTGTGTTGTCCTTAAGCCATTTTGCCACATCTTTGGAAGAATGCTTGGGGTCATTGACCATTTGGAAGACCCATTTGCGACCAAGCCTTAACTTTCTGACTGATTTCTTGAGATGTTGCTTCAATATATCCACATAATTTTCCTCTTTCATGATGCCATCTATTTTGTGAAGTGCACCAGTCCCTCCTGCAGCAAAGCACGACCACAAAACATGAAGCTTCTGAAGCTTCTAAAGCCATGACATCATTTTCTGGAATCCAAGCAGTTCAAAGGCACAGTCAACTTCGTGTATGTAAACTCCTGACCCACTGGAATTGTGATACTGTGACTTATAAGTGAAATAATATGTCTGTAAACAATTGTTGGAAAAATTACTTGTGTCAGGTACAAAGTAGATGTCCTAACCGACTTGCCAAAACTATAGTTTGTTAACAAGAAATTTGTGGAGTGGTTGAAAAGCGAGTTTTAATGACTCCAACCTAAGTGTATGTAAACTTCCGACTTCAACTGTATGTATTAGCATGATTACCTTCATTTAACCAGGCAAGTCCGTTAAGAACAACTTATTTATAACCATGGCCTACCCCGGCCAAACCCTAACCCGGGCGACGCTGGGCCAATTGTGTGCTGCCCTATGGGACTCTCAATCACGGCCGGTTATGATACAGCCTGGAATCGAACCAGGGTCTGTAGTGATGCACTGAGATAGCACTCTAGCACTGAGATGCAGTGTCTTAGACCGCTGTGCCGCTCGGGAGCAGCCTCATTGTCAAAGTGCTCTATAATGAACTTTTACCAATCGAAGGTCTTCAATGCGTGTGTTGACGTTTGTTCTCATTTCCTTTCTTGCGTACGCATTGTTGGGACATGGATACATGCTGGCATGAAACCTGAAGTAGAACATAATATTAATATTTGTGGCTAATTTACTTATTTTCAAGGCTTTTGACATACTCAAGGGATCTTTCCACTCACCCATCACATAGCTTTCTGATCTTTCCTCTGATCTGGTCTCCTTGGACAAATACTACGAACACATCCTTCTTGACTGGATCCTCCTGTGAGCATTAAACAATGTTTGTTTACTCAACATGCATCTGCAATTATAAGCTAATGAACAACCTTTTTGTTTAATGGTTGTTTGCCTTTAAATAGAGGAGATCCTCATGTTTGAAGATGTGCTTATTAGTGAACCATTTCCTTACAGCCATGTTCTCCTCCTCATGGGGCTTGATTTCAGCATGACGGAGGACAAAGTTTCCATGAAACAGTCTCCACAGGATCTTTTCGAAGGCAGGGAAACGTTCATGCTTGATGACTCCTGCAACAAACCTGTCATGGGGATAGAAGAGGAAGGCATCAAATACTTTCCTTGGTTATCTGATGTCTCAACAACCTGATAGCAACCTGAAAATGGTGGTAGCCCCTACTTTAAACCAATTCCAGTGGTTTTTTGTGTGGTTAGCCTGACTAGTAACATTAGGCTAATAATTCACCCAAGTTTCAGGGGTCCGTTGGTGCTGGTGTAACTGGTGCGTCTGCATGTCACCTTGGAAGAGTACACCGAGTCTTCAGAAGGAAGTTCAGAGATAGAGAGCTGGGACTCAGCCTATAGGCACCACATGAGAAGAAACAGGACTGTTTATGCTATCATTCTTTATGATATTCTTCTTTCCATCCCACTATTTGTTAGGAGGACATAAGTCAAATGCAGTCAGTCATTTACCTCCTCAAAAAAGTCATCAGTCATCTGCAGGAGATGGTTGATCTCCATTAGTTGAGTGAAGTTCTGCCTGAGGGTGTCTCGGTTTGAGTTGATCTCCTTCAGCTCCTGCTCCAGTTTATCAAATCTAGACTGTAACATACATGGAGAAAAGGGGATCCCAACATGAGTTTATTGTATTAAACGGTAGTCATTGGACTAACTTGGTATAAACAAGTACATTAACATCAAACACATTTTTACGAAAACCAATAACTAGCCTACTGGGTTTGCTGCACTCATTATGTCTAGGGGTCTTAGGCCTAGCTACATGGTCTGTAACCTGATTTGATGTGTGTATAAATGTGAGACATAAGCATATGCGACCAGGTGTTCAGTGCTTGTGCCCAGAAGAGAGTCACCTTACCTCAGGTTCAGGGCCAGCTCAGCCATGACTCCCATCATCGGCCAGTCCAAGCAGATCAGTATCCGTTCAAAGTGGTGACCCAAAGTAAATATATACAAAAAGAAAACTACAAAGAGGCATGCCTAAACTAAAGAGGTTAACCAACACAAAACAACTCCAAACAAGCCGAGAGGCCTCTCGTCACACATTGCCAATCAGGACTGATTGGCACCACCTGTAGTGCTTATCAAGGGTTCCTGGTAGAGCACAGACCGTGACCTGGTTGCTGCTGCCACCTGGGGATGGAGTGTTTAAGTGCATCCTGGTAGTGTGTTTGTCTATGTCCTAACACTAACCTTCCACCCATATCATAACACGAATCAAGCTAGACTTTAACATACTAGGAGAAAGGGGGATTGCAAAATTAGTTTATTGTAGTAAATGGTTGTCATTGGCCTAACTTGGTATAAACAAGTTACATCCAAACGAATGATGACACGGCTGGGAGAGAAGCCGACCAACTATGAGAGCAAGCACCTTACCTCTAAATCCAGAACATCTCGTGGAACAGGTATTGTCTCACTGGTAAAGTCTGCTGGGATGGGGATGTTTGATTTGACAACCTCATTTTCCAAGAACCCTAGTAGAAATGAGCCCAATGTTTATAGAGGGGATTTCCTAGGTATTTATTTAGAAGGGGCATTTGTCCAGAGTCCTATTTAAATCTTCCTTTAAAAAACACATACTTACGAAGAATTCTCTCCATCTCCTCACATTTCTTCACCTCCTTCACAAATCGGCGCTGAAAGGCGACTGTTCCAGGATTTAGCTAAATCATATGAAAATATATACTTAAATTGGTTGACATTTGTTAGGTGTTAGTAGCATCGGTTGCAGTTTAAATAATGATTTCAGTGTAAACTATTTTCTCATATTCTGTGTGAAGTGTTTACCTTCAATTGAAATCAAAACCTCACACTGAACTAAGTACCGTAACCAAACTGAATAGCTCTGGGTTGAAGTTCTCATGTACAGATCTAAACTCAGCTTCCCCTCCCACCACATATATTATCAATTCTAATACGATCAGTTATGTAATTGCATTAAAGTAAGTATACGTAAAAGTAACGGTTTGTTTTTGCATGGTGAATGTGTAATTGTTGGTTTGTGCACAAACATAATGAAATATTTTTGGGAAGGCTTTTTACAGGCAAAATATATTAACCTTAATGTGAGAGGGGAATCAATAGACCTACGCATGTATGACACAGTATCTCCACGTTTCACATGTTATTTGTCATTGGAACGCACAAGAATTTGGACAGGTTCAACTTTTTCCTTTAATGACTCGATATTATTTAAACGTACAGTGTTAATGACTATATTATGTCAACTTACAGTGTTAATGACTATATTATTTCAACTTACAGTGTTAATGACTCTATATTATGTCAACTTACAGTGTTAATGACTATATTATTTCAACTTACAGTGTTAATGACTCTATATTATGTCAACTTACAGTGTTAATGACTATATTATTTCAACTTACAGTATTAATAACTCTATATTATTTCAACTTACAGCAATGTGTCAATATTAAGCCAGTGTACATGGTGGAATCAATATGTAATAGACTGGCATGCAGTTAAATGGATTTGACCTTCATACCATTAGCCATACTGTGCTCAATTTAATTTGGGCTATTTCAACTACAAAGGTCTGTGTTTATTTTATTTTGTTAACTTCTACTAATACCCAATACTTGAAAAATATTAAAAAAGTCATACTTGTTAAAAAAAAAGTCATACGGGTTTGACGATTAGCCTCAAATGCAAAGCACTTTCCGTTAATATAGTTTAGTTATGTACAACATTTCCATAAGTTTCACTGGAAATGTGATTGTTTATACTCACATCTTTAAATTGCACCAGTCCTAGATGCCCAAGCTCATTGATGCAGTTGTGAGCTGACTCAGTTTGGAAAAACAGCTGGACTAGACACATCTCTTCACTCCGAAAAAAGGAATCCATATTTTAGTCAAACCTGTCCTGATTTGCCTTATCCTATAACAAAACCACGTGTTGTGCTCTTGGAATAAGAACCTTCACAGCAAGCACCTCACATTTCTGATACAGGCTAGACTACCCTTCAATGTGTCTTTTAAAGGGCAGCCCAAACATGACATGGAAAGAGTGGTTGTGTCATCAAGATCAATAATGACACTGCTGCTGTGGTACTCACCAACACCACATGATATACTGAGCCTGTGGGCTGAGTGAGCCATAGAGATTAGCCATTTAATAAGCCATTGAATAAGTAAGCCATGTTATAAACCATGTTATAAGCCTTGTTATAAACCATGTTATAAACCATGCTATAAACCATGTTATAAACCATGTTATAAGCCATAAGCCATGTGATAAACCATGTTATAAACATGCTATAAACCATGTTATAAGCCATGTTATAAACCATGTTATAAACCATGTTATAAGCCATGTTATAAACCATGCTATAAGCCATGTTATAAACCATGCTAAAAGCCATGTTATAAACCATGCTATAAGCCATGTTATAAACCATACTATAAGCCATAAGCCATGTTATAAACCATGCTATAAGCCATAAGCCATGTTATAAACCATGTTATAAACCATGTTATAAACCATGCTATAAGCCATAAACCATGTTATAAACCATGTTATAAACCATGTTATAAGCCATGTTATAAACCATGTTATAAACCATGTTATAAGCCATGTTATAAACCATGTTATAAACCATGTTATAAACCATATAAGCCATGTTATAAACCATGTTATAAACCATGTTATAAACCATGTTATAAACCATGCTATAAGCCATAAGCCATGGGGCGGCAGGGTAGCCTAGTGGTTTGAGCGTTGGACTGTGCCATAATAATCAGTGTTTTTAGTTTAAAGACAGTGCCATAACGAATCCGTGTTTAGAATGTAAAGCTTTTTAGAAATGGTATAATTGTGAATCTGGGATATAATTTGTTAAGAATAACATGACTTGGAAATAATCAATTGAACATGGATTGGTAAAATGTATATCTGTATTCTCCGGCTAACCTTCTGATCTGTGTAAAAGAGCACATGAGGCCTGCATTTGAAGATATTTTTTTATATAAGAATTGTAATAATTCTAATTTATTTAGGCTTAATTGTCTTAATTTCCATGTTAACAAAATAAAGTTTTGGCTTGGTCTCATAGGTGATAGGCTTTATACAGGATTAGTAACTGTCGCGTTATAACGTATCCTTCCAGGGTACAATCGGAATCCCCTCCCCACACATACTTTATTTATAAGGGGTTATATTGCCCCTCCATCGCAAAGCGTGCTTCAATGATGGGGGTGGTCTCGCGTCATGTGATCCCCAAGCTTCACCGAAGTCCTTTGTTGATGGTGATACACAAAACCTCACTAGGACATTGTCTGGGTAAATTGCTACAACAACACAATATATTTTCGCCTTTGCTGGGATTGTGTTGATGAAGGAGGGACATTTTAACAAGGGATATTTTCCGCTGGGATAAAATAGAGAAAGGCAAGCACGTCAAAGGTAAAAGCGACAGTCAAAATAGCCCATGATCGCACACCCTATCTGTACGGCGATCAGTCGAGCGGCCAGTAGAGTCAACCCGACATTTGATTTATGCAATTTGTGTGCTAAAGTCCGAGATAATGGTGTTTTTTCTATGGCTATCCTGGGAGAAAATCCCCTTTCTGCGTTGGAGATGAAACCTTTTTTTTAGCCGTGGGTGAAACCGTTTGCAAATAACATCGCGTTTTGTTCGTTGGGTGTCCATACACATCTGGTGGATTCGTTGAAATATTTCTGCAATTTGAAAAAAGCATAGGTTAGGAAACATAGGAAACGACAGTGTGCCCATTCTACACAGCATTGTAAGCATCATGTCCAGAGGATATCCCCTCTCATCTCACGGACCCTCGGCAGGCCGTTTTCTCTTCTTGGTCCTCTGCCTTTTGGCCGTCTCTACACTGCCTGGAGCACAAGCTTCATACTCTCAGAGCAGCGAATGTGTCTCGGGAAAAGGCAAGGGCTGCCTCGGTGAGTATCAACACATTTACTTTATCACTTCACTTTGACAAAACAAGTTCTTATAGGGAAATCATTTGGGTTTATCAAACACTTTATGTGTTTTTGCTACATAGGACCCTGGAGGTAGGTAATCTCTCATTGCTGAATGAACGCTGCTCGGTAATTGGGCATCCTTGATCACCAGACAAAGAACATCATGCTCACTTAGTCTGAATTAGTCGGAAATACGGCACTGAGTGGCCCTGCTTCATAAGCGGAATCACTGTGGATCAATGCATGTTTTTTGAGAAATTAGATTGGATAGGCCTATGTGTATTTGGAGGATGCCTCGATCTGTCCCCTCTGATGAGGTGCATGCAGGGAAATAATTTCCATCTGTGAACCCCACCCTGGATTGTGCTGCTCTCTTTGGTTGTGTTTCATTATTAAATGGAAACTGCCAGTGCTCAGTTTCCTGATTAGGAGTAAGGACTTTTGTTTGTATACAGTGTCATCATTGGTCAAATTGGGGGGTGGGATTCCACCATCAGGATGATCGGGATGGAAGACAACATTCAGTGTGACTTTCAATCAATCACATTTATTTATAAAGGCCTTTTTACATCATCAGATGTCACAAAGTGCTTATACAGAAACCCAGCCTAAAACCCCAGACAGCAAGTAATGCAGATGTCGAAGCATGGTGGCTAGGAAAAACTCCCAGGAGCCAGGAACCTAAATCAAATCAAAATCAAATCAAATGTTATTGGACACATACACATGGTTAGCACATGTTATTGAGAGTGTAGCGAAATGCTTGTGATTTTAGTTCCGACAGTGCAGCAATATCTAACAATTCCTCAACAGATACCTAATACACACAAATCTAAGTGGGACACTGTGAAGTCCATGGAGAACAAGAGCACCTCCTCCCAGCTGCCCACTGCACTGAGGCTAGGGAACACGGTCACCACCGACAAATCCATGATTATTGAAAACTTCAACAAGCATTTCTCAACGGCTGGCCATGCCTTCCGCCTGGCTACTCCAACCTCGACCAACAGCTCCGGCCCCCCCGCAGCTCCTCGCCCAAGCCTCTCCAGGTTCTCCTTTACCCAAATCCAGATAGCAGATGTTCTGAAAGAGCTGCAAAACCTGAACCCGTATAAATCAGCTGGGCTTGACAATCTGGACCCTCTATTTCTGAAACTATCCGCCGCCATTGTCGCAACCCCTATTACCTGCCTGTTCAACCTCTCTTTCATATCGTCTGAGATCCCCAAGGATTGGAAAGCTGCCGCAGTCATCCCCCTCTTCAAAGGGGGAGACACCCTGGACCCAAACTGTTACAGACCTATATCCATTCTGCCTTGCCTATCTAAGGTCTTCGAAAGCCAAGTCAACAAACAGGTCACTGACCATCTCGAATCCCACCGTACCTTCTCCGCTATGCAATCTGGTTTCCGAGCCGGTCACGGGTGCACCTCAGCCACACTCAAGGTACTAAACGACATCATAACTGCCATCGATAAAAGACAGTACTGTGCAGCCGTCTTCATCGATCTTGCCAAGGCTTTCGACTCTGTCAATCACCATATTCTTATCGGCAGACTCAGTAGCCTCGGTTTTTCGGATGACTGCCTTGCCTGGTTCACCAATTACTTTGCAGACAGAGTTCAGTGTGTCAAATCGGAGGGCATGCTGTCCGGTCCTCTGGCAGTCTCTATGGGGGTGCCACAGGGTTCAATTCTCGGGCCGACTCTTTTCTCTGTATATATCAATGATGTTGCTCTTGCTGCGGGCGATTCCCTGATCCACCTCTACGCAGACGACACCATTCTATATACTTTTGGCCCGTCATTGGACACTGTGCTATCTAACCTCCAAACGAGCTTCAATGCCATACAACACTCCTTCCGTGGCCTCCAACTGCTCTTAAACGCTAGTAAAACCAAATGCATGCTTTTCAACCGATCGCTGCCTGCACCCGCATGCCCGACTAGCATCACCACACTGGATGGTTCCGACCTTGAATATGTGGACACCTATAAGTACCTAGGTGTCTGGCTAGACTGCAAACTCTCCTTCCAGACTCATATCAAACATCTACAATCGAAAATCAAATCAAGAGTCGGCTTTCTATTCCGTAACAAAGCCTCCTTCATTCACGCTGCCAAGCTTACCCTAGTAAAACTGACTATCCTACCGATCCTCGACTTCGGCGATGTCATCTACAAAATTGCTTCCAACACTCTTCTCAGCAAACTGGATGCAGTTTATCACAGTGCCATCCGTTTTGTCACTAAAGCACCTTATACTACCCACCACTGCGACTTGTATGCTCTAGTCGGCTGGCCCTCGCTACATATTCGTCGCAAGACCCACTGGCTCCAGGTCGTCTACAAGGCCATGCTAGGTAAAGCTCCGCCTTATCTCAGTTCACTGGTCACGATGGCAACACCCATCCGTAGCACGCGCTCCAGCAGGTGTATCTCACTGATCATCCCTAAAGCCAACACCTCATTCGGCCGCCTTTTGTTCCAGTACTCTGCTGCCTGCGACTGGAACGAATTGCAAAAATCGCTGAAGTTGGAGACCTTTATCTCCCTCACCAACTTCAAACATCAGCTATATGAGCAGCTAACCAATCGCTGCAGCTGTACATAATCTATTGGTAAATAGCCCACCCATTTTCACCTACCTCATCCCCACAGTTTTTATTTATTTACTTTTCTGCTCTTTTGCACACCAATATCTCTACCTGTACATGATCATTTATCAATCCAGTGTTAATCTGCAATATTGTAATTATTCGCCTACCTCCTCATGCCTTTTGCACACATTGTATATAGACTCCCCTTTTTTTTCCTACTGTGTTATTGACTTGTTAATTGTTTACTCCATGTGTAACTCTGTGTTGTCTGTTCACACTGCTATGCTTTATCTTGGCCAGGTCGCAGTTGTAAATGAGAACTTGTTCTCAACTAGCCTATCTGGTTAAATTAAGGTGAAATAAAAAATTAAAAAAAAAAGTAAAGTAATGGAATAAGAATATATACATGTAAATATATAGATGAGCAATGACAGCAGCATAGGCTAAGATGCAATAGATGGTACAAAATACAGTATATATGTATGAGATGAGTAATGCAAGATATGTAAACATTATACAAGTGGCATTATTAAAGTGACTAGTGTTCCATTTATTAAAGTGGCCTTGGAATAAATCTAGAGAAGAACCAGATTTGACCTATGGTTTGGCCTATGCTTGACGACATTAGAGATGAATGGAAACACAATGTGGATATATTTTGCCCTGAGTGTTCCCATGGCATCTGTTTTTAATGGAGGCCTATATGTATGGTATTCGTTAAGTAACCTAGGGTTTTACTTTTCATTTCAATGTATATACGATTTATATAGAAGAGCATGTCGGCGAAGCTTTCCTGGTAAAACCAATCGTCGTTGTTTTCCTCATGTTAAGCTATTTGTTTACTTTCGCTACTCACCCGATTCACTTCCTTCAATAAACAGAGCCATTCCTTTTCCCTGTGGTCCTGGTTGTTCTTCACTGCTCATGAAAACAACCTATAATTGGGTGCTGATCAGGCTCAGAAAACCCCATAGCAGATGTGACCTTAGCAACCATAAATCTCCCAGATATAAAGGGTAAAATTCCTTTCAGAATTTAATGGAAAATACAAGCACCATATTTCCTGCCTTTTTTCAGTGTATTTATCTTTTCCATCATTTTCAGGTTGAGGCATTTAGCTGGATCTAGGTCACACAACTGATAATGTGGGACATGGATTAAGCTTGACCTGATATTAGACTACTTCTAAAAAATATCTGACAAAATTTACATTTTGGAGTTAACTGTCCCTTTAAATACAGTGAATTGTGGCATTTCCCCACTTCCACTGAGACACACTGATTTTATTTGTCAACGCATGCATTGATTGGGTTGAATTCAGTGGAAGCATGGTTGTTGTGAACCTGCACTGCTGCGCTGCTGTAGCCCAGTTGGTAGAGCATGGTGCTTGCAACAGCAGGGTTGTCCGTTTGATTCCCACGGGGGACCAGTGAAATAAAATGTATGCATTCACTACTGTAAGTCGCTCTGGATAAGAGCATCTGCTAAATGACTCAAATGTCTCTGAAGAACAACTATTGGTAAAACAGCAATAATTACCATACTTACATTACTAATGCTTCTATAGTGCTGGTCAGGATCAATGCTGTTTGACTGAATTCTAGGCCTGGTCCTGCTCAAATAAAATAAAATGTTATTGGTCACATACACGTGTGCAGCAGATGTTATTGCGGGTGTGGAGAAATGCTTTTAAATACTCTCTTGACTACTGCAGTGTTTTGAAGACTTCTGATCCTATACAGTGGTGCTATTTCTTGATTACAGAGGAGTTTTAGGTCAGGACCCGTATTTAAATCGTCTAGCTTCAGGACCCCCGGGGGTGACTTTAATGAGGAAATGAGCCGTTTGGTCAATAGTCCTTTATGTCAGGGTGACTGAGATGGGGGATAGCTGCCTTTATAACAGAGACTGGGACCATTGCCTGAGTAACATTTTTACATTCAAGTAATTTAGCAGATGCTCTTATCCAGAGCGTTTTACAGTAGTGAGCGCATACATTTTCATACTTTCTTTGTACTGGTCCCCCACAACCCTGTAGTTGCAAGTGACATACTCTACCAACTGAGCTACTCAGGACTGCCTATCAGTAACAGACTGGTCTATTGAGAAGAGGAGCTAATTGTTAGGAATGGCTGATGATAATCTTTGGCCTGGAACTACTTTGCCTCCCATTTGTTCAAAGGTTGGGTTATTAGACCCTGTGGCGCGTTTACCTGTCTCAAGCTATTGGATTAGCAGCATACTATTGCCTTCCTGGTTTTAGACCCTCTTCTTACAGAGAAGGTCTTGGGAATAAGCCTCTTGGGAATAAGACTCTTGGGAATAAGACTCTTGAGAATAAGACTCTTGGGAATAAGATAACACCAAGCTCCTATTGCAGATCATATGTGTTGAAAATGGTTCTCTCACATGGGGACTGGCAACGAGAACAGAAGGGAACTTCAGGTCAAACCTCAGTGCAGTAGGATTCTTCCATTCCATTCCCATCACCTCTCCTTTTCTCTCTCTCTCTTTCCCTCTCTCCTATGTTTCTCTTCCTCGCTCTCTCTGCACCCCCCCCCCACACACACACAACCCCCACCCTCTAAAACTCACAGGCCAGGGGTTTTTGCAATGTCCTGCCAGTTGATAGGAAGGCTAGGAGATAACGCTGTTGACCCCAGGAGGATGTAAATGGCTGCTGTCCAACCTGCCTGGAAGGCTGGGAAGACCTTCTCACTCCTCCATTACAACTCTGTGTTTACCTTTCCTCCAGAGTCAACCACTCTCCCTCAGGGTGTCCATGAACCTAGAGTAGTTCTAGTACAACAATCATTTCCCACTCCTGCTGTAGTTATCAAAGCTAGGGAAAAAAACAAAATATACTGCAACTACATGTCAACAGGGGGAATTAAACAGTTTACTGAAAGCCTACCGGTTGTACAGCACTGGCTTTGTTTTCACTAAACATCAGGATTACGTAACACATCATTCCGTACACATTGTGATGGCATACCTGGCTCTGTGCTGGTAAGCATACCGTGGCTACCTGACATCCTCATCAATCCTATCAGTGATGCTTCTTACACATAATGTGCTTCAGCTCCCGATGAAAGATTCTCACATTGCCTTCTCCTCCAATCTTTTCTGCTCAACTATCTAGGTCCCCGTTGATCGTACTTGGCTTTGGACTCCGGTGATCATGTAATGCCAAGGAATTTGTAAATGAGGGCCAAATGGTCCGAATGACTAGTGGCTAAATTTCTCAGTCCAGTTATACTGGGCAGAGACTGTAGCACAATGCTCATAGCACTGTCTTTCTCAATGATGTGTAGCTAAGCTCTCTCTGTATCCGATCTCTCATTAGTAGACCCATTGACGAAGTGATGAGATTACTACTATTGATGTGTTGTGGTGAAGCAGTTCGGTGGCTATGTGCTGCTAACGACCCGCATCTTCGCTCTTTTAGTGTCATTGATTTTTGCTTCTTCCTCTGGCATATACTACCCAGTATGAGATATGTTCAAGTATATTTCTGGCTAAAGGGGAAGCTTGTTATTGGCTTTGGAGCATATACAAGTGATGAAAGTCATTACTGGAAGGAGTGTCCGTGAACTCTTGAGTTGCCAGGAGTTAATTAACTTTGGTTCATACTGGATTTTAGCGTGGAAACTGATTTACTCAGTTTCATGGTGAAACAAAGCATATTGATTTGGAATCCAGGCTAACAGTATTTAAGGTAAGATACAAATGAGGGAAAATCCTGTGTTTGTGTACAAATGTGAGTGGGAAGTTGAGGGTGTGTTTTGGAACATGGATTATACGAGCATAGCTATACAGGGTTTCACACTATTTCATATACTCTTAGTAAAAAAAGAGTTTAGGCTCAATTATTCATATGTTATTCTCAAAGATAGAAAAGCTATATCACATGGATACTAGTAGACTACACTAGATACATTGTCAAAAATATTTAGATGGTTTTATTGTAAACTGGAAAATATATCTCTACTTTATTTCTTTGTAAAATAATGGTATTTCACTGCCTTGCTGATAAGAACACCTTTATTTTTCACAGATGCGTCTGAGAAGAAGAGTGACCTGAGAGTGTGTGACGCTGTAACATGTCGTTACGGGGGAACCTGTCGAGAGAACGGGGCTGATCTGAAATGTGTCTGCCAGTTCCATGTAAGTAACACAGTGGGAAAAATGCTATCATGTTCTCTGTTGTGAAAAAAGACTGCCATCACCATGAGTAAGAAAGCAAGCAGGAATGGCTTATCCAAATGTGGCACAACCCTTTGCCATCCGTTAGCATGGCGTTTGCTTATAAATTATTTCTGAAGTCTATGGGCATTTAAAATGTTATGTGCGCTTTCCGGTTTCTGTCCTCAGAAATGGTTAGGTCTAGGCTATGATGGTTCAGTAACTCTTAACACCCTACCATTACCCGTTGTGTTCCAGTGCTCTAAGAAGTACATCTCTGTTTGTGGGTCCAACGGAGACACCTTCCAGAACGAGTGCTTCATGAGGAGAGCAGCGTGCAAGCAGCAGAAGTCCATATCACAGGTCTCTGAAGGGCCCTGCTCTACCGGTGAGTCAGGATGCAGCAGACTGATCACTTCTGTCTCACTCTGAACTGTCCCTAGTCATTGCCTTATTACTCATTTAGATTAAAGCTGAAACTAACTCATTTTCTATGCTCTAACTCACAGATGGCAGTTCCGGATCAGGCGACGGAGGTAAAGTGCTGTAACTTGTTCCTGCTTCACTTTAATAAGTTGGACTTGCCAACCCATGTTACAATGTTACAGAAAGAGCTTGCTAAAAGAAAAGCTTTGCAAATCCAAACACTAATGGAACAATATTAACTTTGTTGACAGCCAACAGCACATTTCTGTTTTACTCCTTTCCTACAGATGATGAAGGATCAGGCACAGGCAGAGGGAAAAAGCCTACAAAATGTGGCACCTGCAAGTTTGGGGCAGAATGCGATGTGGACTCTGAGGATATCTTGTGAGTACTTTCTTCTGGAATTATACCCTTTACAGAAAGACTTCACTGTATGTTGCCTATAAAATAAATCAGGCAATGTTTTTTAGAACCCAATTCATACAGGCCCATTTTTGCCTCGTCCTTTCCAGGAAAAGCTTTTTATATCTCCCGTGCACATGTCGGCACGTTTAGGAGTGTGACTCGACGTGGGCTGATGTGGTGGATTTGAATAAATCCAGTAATTATACACCAACTCAAAGAAATCCATTATGCTTTAGACAGGTCCTAAGAAACATTATAAGACTAGTCAAATGTATTTTTATAAGATTAGAATGGCATATTTTGAGTTGAATTATGCTACTGGTCTGTGCATCCTATAGGATACATGGCTGTATCCATGCACAGGAAATCAATAGTTATTTAGTTCATTAAACAGACAAGACTTACCCTGATCACAGTAAACACACATATATTTTACAGTAGGCTAAGACTATAATGAAATATAACAGAATAAAATACAAATAATACATTTCCCATACAACTTACATCACGGCAGCATGTGGAACTGCTGTCAAATAAATTAAAAAAGTGATATTTTGAAACTGAACCCATGATTTTATTATCCACGTTTTGTATACCTGTTGTATATTTTCAACAGCATGTGAATTTCGTGTTTATATTTCAGTTGATTTAAACATTACAGCATGCAAATGTTTCTGCTTTTACAGTTGATTTAGTACATTACAGCATGCTAAATGTTTCAAAAGACCTACAGTTGATTTAAATGTTTCTGATCAGTGATATACCTACAGCTACATTGCAGCATGCTAAATGTTTCTGATCAGTGATAGACCTACGGTTGATTTAGGCTACATTACAGCATGCTAAATGTTTCTGATCAGTGATAGACCTACAGTTGATTTAGGCTACATTACAGCATGCTAAATGTTTCTGATCAGTGATAGACCTACAGTTGATTTAGGCTACATTACAGCATGCTAAATGACCTAGTTGATTTAGGCTACATTACAGCATTACAGCATGCTAAATGTTTCTGATCAGTGATATACCTACAGTTGATTTAGGCTACATTACAGCATGCTAAATGTTTCTGACCAGTGATAGACCTACAGTTGATTTAGGCTACATTACAGCATGCTAAATGTTTCTGATCAGTGATAGACCTACGGTTGATTTAGGCTACATTACAGCATGCTAAATGTTTCTGATCAGTGATAGATGAGCTATACCACCTCCACTTATCTGCCCAGCCAGATAATTAACCAAATATACAGATGGATATTCAGTGAAGCAAAATCACATTGATTGATTTAGACAAGTCACGTGATTTTGGTCAGGAGAAGGCCTAGGCCTCTAAGCGACTGTGAGTGAAGAGAAAAATTATCCACTTGTTAAGTTACATAACATGCTGGCAAAATGTTCTGACCAGTGCTAATGAATGAACCAACTAGACAAGGTGATCACGAGCAGCACTCACCTCAACTTAGCTAACATTTCCACAGCCTAATTGTTGCCTAACTAATATCCAAACAGAGAATATTATGACATTGATTGATCCCCAGACTTGTCTCAAAGCAACACAAAACGGTGCTGAAATAGTTGCTATTGCTTCAAATGTATTATAACAATTAGATGACTTTGGGAGTTTCAGTAACCAATAATTTGATGCCTTCAATTGCATTATTCTACTTTATTCCAGTATTTTTGTCATTCAGTAATACTTATTCCCACAGTAATTATTTATGGATCCATCCAGTTGTGGTTAAGAAAACAGTGTGTGTGGTGACATGCTTCGCAAAGTTTACAACTGCCAGGAGGATAGTAGCAACGGGCGCTGCCTAGCAACCAGAGCATAGTGCGCGCCAATGCTGCCTCAGTATTACAGCTACATTTCATACTGAGCCATAGGCAGAACTTTATCGCAGTCATGGCTAGGTCGGTTTGCGGAAATAAATGTTTTGGCTTTGATATCGGCAACTCTGTTCAGATATAAAGAAAAGGTGGAAAAAGTTGGTGGGATGCTAAAGTTGTTGGAAAAACGTATTGGTTTTAAAGGTATGTTATTGTGCAACCAGTAGTTTCTGAAAGGGGGACTTCTTTATTTGGGTCGCAATTATCTGAATCCTTAGCGACCGCTAGTCCTCCTTTCAAATCTTCTGTTATTTTCTCCATATACTGGGGTCCTGGGTTGTCACATTCGATTCCGTTTGATTGATGGTGTATGTTTAGAGCTTTTAATGTTGCAGTGTTAATGCAGTGTTAATGCAGTGTTAATGTAGTGTTAATACAGTGTTCATACAGTGTTCATACAGTGATTATTAAACATATGTTTATATAAATGTTTTCTTCGACACCCAGGTGCATGTGCAACATTGACTGCAGTGGCCATAATGACAACCCGGTGTGTGGAACAGACGGAAACTCCTACAGTGCCCCCTGTCACGTAAGAGAGGCATCGTGCTTGAAGCAGG
This sequence comes from Oncorhynchus masou masou, assembly GCF_036934945.1. Classification (NCBI taxonomy): domain Eukaryota; kingdom Metazoa; phylum Chordata; class Actinopteri; order Salmoniformes; family Salmonidae; genus Oncorhynchus; species Oncorhynchus masou. The sequence continues at coordinate 58,804,618 of NC_088241.1, read as the reverse complement.
TGAAGATTGACGTGAAGCATCTGGGGAGATGTCCAGGTAATGTCACATTTTCATCTTAAAATGTCATTTGGAAACATGTAATTTTAGGTCCAATATACTGCATTTAGCCTGCATTGCACTGCATTATTATATTGTATTGTATTATAAAGAGGATTATTTCAGGGGGGAAAAACATTGGGCTTTCGATTGATTTCATTTATTTTTCACAGTCTCAGGGAAAGAGAACCTATCACAATTTTATATTTGACTGAGATTGTTAGTGTAGATGATATAAATCCTTCATGTTGAATACAATGTCCTGGATATCCTCCTCATCCACAGTATGTTTCTGTTGCAACAGTTGTTTCTGATATTTAAAAAGAGTTGCCTGATCCGCAGCAGTTTTTGATGAAATTCCGTAAATATAAAAATAAAACTGTCCTTCCTTCCAAATGATGACCTTCCCATAATGTCGTGATTATACATCCGCCACTTTCTCCACACAGAAGACACACAGCCAGTGACCTGTCTGATGGATAGTGAATGTCAAACTCTGATGCCTCTGCTTGCATTGTGGGAAATGTAGTATTGGTGCACAGGAAGGGCAATTAAAATCTGATCCCCACTCCAATTGGTTGATTGATTCTCATATCTCCTCTGTGTTTCTGTTGCCAGTTCTGATGACCGTGCATCACTCTACACAGCCAGTGACCTGTCTGATGGCTAGTGAATGTCAAACTCTGATGCCTCTGTTGTGAACACAGGAAGGGCAATTAAAATCTGATCCCCACTCCAATTGGTTGATCACTATGCTATGCTACAGTATACGGTGGTGGCTAAGTCTATTCGGTTCACCTCTACTTATAACATCATTATACATCATTTACATTACATTTAAGTCATTTAGCAGACGCTCTTATCCAGAGCGACTTACAAATTGGTGAATTCACCTTCTGACATCCAGTAGAACAGCCACTTTACAATAGTGCATCTAAATCATTTAAGGGGGGGGAGAGAAGGATTACTTTATCCTATCCTAGGTATTCCTTGAAGAGGTGGGGTTTCAGGTGTCTCCGGAAGGTGGTGATTGACTCCGCTGTCCTGGCGTTGTGAGGGAGTTTGTTCCACCATTGGGGGGCCAGAGCAGCGAACAGTTTTGACTGGGCTGAGCGGGAACTGTACTTCCTCAGTGGTAGGGAGGCGAGCAGGCCAGAGGTGGATGAACGCAGTGCCCTTGTTTGGGTGTAGGGCCTGATCAGAGCATGGAGGTACTGCGGTGCCGTTCCCCTCACAGCTCCGTAGGCAAGCACCATGGTCTTGTAGCGGATGCGAGCTTCAACTGGAAGCCAGTGGAGAGAGCGGAGGAGCGGGGTGACGTGAGAGAACTTGGGAAGGTTGAACACCAGACGGGCTGCGGTGTTCTGGATGAGTTGTAGGGCTTTAATGGCACAGGCAGGGAGCCCAGCCAACAGCGAGTTGCAGTAATCCAGACGGGAGATGACAAGTGCCTGGATTAGGACCTGCGCCGCTTCCTGTGTGAGGCAGGGTCGTATTCTGCGGATGTTGTAGAGCATGAACCTACAGGAACGGGCCACCGCCTTGATGTTAGTTGAGAACGACAGGGTGTTGTCCAGGATCACGCCAAGGTTCTTAGCGCTCTGGGAGGAGGACACAATGAAGTTGTCAACCGTGATGGCGAGATCATGGAACGGGCAGTCCTTCCCGGGAGGAAGAGCAGCTCCGTCTTGCCGAGGTTCAGCTTGAGGTGGTGATCCGTCATCCACACTGATATGTCTGCCAGACATGCAGAGATGCGATTCGCCACCTGGTCATCAGAAGGGGGAAAGGAGAAGATTAATTGTGTGTCGTCTGCATAGCAATGATAGGAGAGACCATGTGAGGTTATGACAGAGCCAAGTGACTTGGTGTATAGCGAGAATAGGAGAGGGCCTAGAACAGAGCCCTGGGGGACACCAGTGGTGAGAGCGCGTGGCGAGGAGACAGATTCTCGCCACGCCACCTGGTAGGAGCGACCTGTCAGGTAGAACGCAATCCAAGCGTGGGCCGCACCGGAGATGCCCAACTCGGAGAGGGTGGAGAGGAGGATCTGATGGTTCACAGTATCGAAGGCAGCCGATAGGTCTAGAAGGATGAGAACAGAGGAGAGAGAGTTAGCTTTAGCAGTGCGGAGCGCCTCCGTGATACAGAGAAGAGCAGTCTCAGTTGAATGACTAGTCTTGAAACCTGACTGATTTGGATCAAGAAGGTCATTCTGAGAGAGATAGCGGGAGAGCTGGCCAAGGACGGCACGTTCAAGAGTTTTGGAGAGAAAAAAAGAAGGGATACTGGTCTGTAGTTGTTGACATCGGAGGGATCGAGTGTAGGTTTTTCAGAAGGGGTGCAACTCTCGCTCTCTTGAAGACGGAAGGGACGTAGCCAGCGGTCAGGGATGAGTTGATGAGCAAGGTGAGGTAAGGGAGAAGGTCTCCGGAAATGGTCTGGAGAAGAGAGGAGGGGATAGGGTCAAGCGGGCAGGTTGTTGGGCGGCCGGCCGTCACAAGAAGCGAGATTTCATCTGGAGAGAGAGGGGAGAAAGAGGTCAGAGCACAGGGTAGGGCAGTGTGAGCAGAACCAGCGGTGTCGTTTGACTTAGCAAACGAGGATCGGATGTCGTCGACCTTCTTTTCAAAATGGTGATAGCTCAGTCTATTAGGTTCACCCCTACTTATAACATCATTATACATGGTGATAGCTAAGTCTATTAGGTTCACCTCTACTTATAACATCATTATACATGGTGATAGCACCCCTACTTATAACATCATTATACATGGTGATTAGTCTATTCGGTTCACCCCTACTTATAACATTTATACATGGTGATAGCTAAGTCTATTAGGTTCACCCTACTTATAACATCATTATACATGGTGTTAGCTAAGTCTATTAGGTATACATGGTGATAGCTCAGTCTATTAGGTTCACCTCTAATTATAACATCATTATACATGGTGTTAGCTCAGTCTATTCGGTTCACCTCTACTTATAACATCATTATACATGGTGTTAGCTCAGTCTATTAGGTTCACCCCTACTTATAACATCATTATACATGGTGATAGCTAAGTCTATTAGGTTCACCTCTACTTATAACATCATTATACATGGTGATAGCTAAGTCTATTAGGTTCACCTCTACTTATAACATCATTATACATGGTGATAGCTAAGTCTATTAGGTTCACCTCTACTTATAACATCATTATACATGGTGATAGCTCAGTCTATTAGGTTCACCCTACTTATAACATCATTATACATGGTGATAGCTAAGTCTATTAGGTTCACCTCTACTTATAACATCATTATACATGGTGATAGCTAAGTCTATTAGGTTCACCCCTACTTATAACATCATTATAAATGGTAATAGCTAAGTCTATTAGGTTCACCTCTACTTATAACATCATTATACATGGTGATAGCTAAGTCTATTAGGTTCACCTCTACTTATAACATCATTATACATGGTAATAGCTAAGTCTATTCGGTTCACCCCTACTTATAACATCATTATACATGGTGATAGCTAAGTCTATTAGGTTCACCCATACTTACAACAGCGTTATACATGGTGATAGCTAAGTCTATTAGGTTCACCCCTACTTACAACAGCGTTATACATGGTGATAGCTAACTAAGTCTATTCGGTTCTGTGAGGGAAATTTCTGTTAAACCTTGCTGATGCTTGTATACTCAAAGGTATTTCCTTAAACTGAATTAGTTATGGCATTAAGGTTGAGATTGTTAAAGAAACTTGATCACATAAGATAGAAATGTGTGTGCCCTAACATCGGCCTGTTTCCCCCTGTCTTGTGTGTTCAGTATAGGAACCTAACTAGGGAAGAAGGTCCCTATGGTTCGTTCTGTGCGCACAGCCAAAAGCTGACCGGCGTGACCTATGGTTTCCTATTATTCAGACGAGAATGAACTGGTTCCTCTTAAACTACTGAAAGCAGAGCAGAGTGTTGTATCCTGCAAACCATTGATAAAGCTGTTGTCCTGGTATTTGTAACGTTTTTCTTCCGCTGAAGGAGAGGAGGACCAAAATGCAGCGTGGTTGGAGTTCAACATCTTTAATATAGACAATAACCGAGAACACTACAAAATACAAAACAACAAATGTTAAAACTTAAACTGTCCTATCTGGTGCAATGACACAAAGACAGAAGACAATCACCCACAAAATAATCAAAGAACATGGCTGCCTAAATATGGTTCCCAATCAGAGACAACGACAGACAGCTGCCTCTAATTGAGAACCAATCTAGGCAACCATAGACATACAAAACTACCTAGAAAGGAAAGAGCCCCATAAACATACAAATCCCCAGACAAAACACATAAATCCCCCATGTCACACCCTGACCTAACCAAAATAATAAAGAAAACAAAGATAACTAAGGCCAGCGCGTGACAGTATTAGCCTGTTGCTGAGCGAAAGGTTCATGCTTGTGTATGTGTAGGTGTGTATTTGTGAAACCATCTATCATCTGGGCAGACAGCAAAAGGCCCTTGCTGGCTAATTTATGAGGAACTATGTCTAGAGTGATTTCCTGTTTCTCGACACACGTACACACAGGATCATGTGTTTTGACTTAAATGTAATGTAAATGCATAAGACAAGACAGATTATATAAGGTTCCTGCACTTCTTATGTCATTTGAGCTCTCACCTTCCACCTCAGAGTGTAGGGTCGACCAGCTCCATTATTATCATTCTTAACAAAAATAAAGGTTGATTGTTTGAAGAAATAACAAGGTCTCTCTTCATCAATTAGAATTTACACGACAGTTCATCTACTTATAACAGCGTTATACATGCTGATAGCTAAGTCTATTAGGTTCACCTCTACTTATAACATCATTATACATGCTGATAGCTAAGTCTATTAGGTTCACCCCTACTTACAACAGCGTTATACATGGTGATAGCTAAGCCTATTAGGTTCACCCCTACTTACAACAGCGTTATACAATGCTTGAGATTCAAATAAAAAAACCTGAGATTGTTCTTTCTTCTGTACACTAATGTTACAATGCGAACATGACCCCAATCTCACACAGTTGGGATTTGGGGCACATTATTATGACCCAGGGACATTGGGCAACCAGCTGGTCAGAGAACTACAAAAATGTTTCTCCATTCTTATTAAAAAATCAGTTTCAAGCCATTTTTCCAATGTAGTTCTTTATCTGAGTGTGATGCCATACCACACAAAAAATGGCCCTATTTGAAATATGTCCCAAAATCTAGATCTAAAAGATCAATTTACACAAATAATGAACTGTTTTGTCCCACATATCACATTAATCTAAACGTGAATAGAATGCATCCCACCGTGGAAACCTAATAACTAGTTATAATATAATAATAATATATCCCATTTAGGATGTTTTGTCCAATATTCCACTATTTTACATATTCCTATAATGGAATGCTTACCGACTGAGCCACACAGTTATGGATGTTCCAATATTTCTATAGTATTCCTATAATGGAATTTCACATTGTATACAACCATGGTGATATTATTGGCAACCATGGTGATATTATTGGCAACCATGGTGATATTATTGGCAACTGTGGTGTTATTGCATTCATTCCCAGATAGTAATTGTTGTGCACACTCTGATATGTGTTTTAACAACATTTGTCATGTGACCCCTGTGTACAGTACGTGTCTATCTCTTCTTAAATCAGTTGCGAGGCATTTCTAATGACGGTGTAGTTGGCAGGAGGGCCATTAAATGCAGTGAAGCTGAAGCATGCCCGTGTCACCCTACATCTCAACAGGCCAAATTCCCCTCAAGTTAAACCCAGCCACACACCACTTATCTGTCATTTGTTTCATTGGGTAATGCAAATGAGCATTGCAAATGATTGCATGCATAACAATAACTGTCTGTCAGAGTTACCAGCAGCCTCGTACGATGACTGGTCAAAATAGAAACCCACCATACCCCTCACATTGTGTCTATGGGCGCCTTATTGTCAATGAGCATCCTAAACAGTACTGTAGGTTATTTGTTTGTTATAGAAATGGTAGGTGTCTTACTTGTACAACATCCACATCATATTACTGGTTTGTTGATCAACCAAATGTATTTTTATGATGATGAAAGCTTACTGCAATTGCAAATGTTGGACATGTACTATATTAGAGTCAAAATAGTATTTCTATTCTATTCTTGAGCTGGAGCTGAAATGTATGTACATTCCTATCTCTATCAAGCCAGCACTGAGTAATGGGATGAGACCATAATGTGACCGCGTGACCGCGTCACCGCTTGTTCCAGGCATACAATTAATGTGGGGCCAGTTTTCAGGCCTCTTATGATCAGTTGTATAATCCTTGTGATTACGGTTCTCCAACTCCTAGAACAAAGACCTGGAACACTGATTCCCTGAGTCACTCCAATTCAATTTCTCTTTATTTCTTACAGTAGAAAAACTATTTTTAAGGTAGCCTAATGAATTATTTCACATTTCAAATGCTGCTATCCCTTAAAGGGGAAGTAGATAAAGGGCCTTGTAGCAATACTGGGCAATGTCTGTGTTGCACTCGCAAATATGTGTCTTGTTTTCAGAAAAAGGGCAGAAAAAAGACAAAGACGATGGTAGCAAAAGCAAGACTGATCTTTTTGGTAAGGTTGCTCCCATTTTCCACACTCTGTTATGATGTTGTTATGGTAGTTGATTTATCTCTCAGACCATGGTTCATGTTGTCTATATGGGAATAGTGATGTTATGCTGTTACATCACTTCAAATAATATTTATGTTCGCCGATACATTTCAGTTATATTTGATTTGCAAATGATGACAAGGCCTAGCTCACTCATTAAAATGTATATAAACAATATCAATGACCGCGATTGTATTTATACCTTTAAAGACACGGCAGACATAGGGGAGGATAGAGCTTATGGAGAGATCCCCACCCCCTGCACAGAGGACTACGCCAACTTCTGTGAACACGGCCAATGTGAAATCAAGTATAGCATCCCCACATGCCGGTAAGATAATGTGGTGTCCTTTTTTGTTTTTTTTACTTACCTGCATATCGTCGCTGTCGAATGAAAACCTTGTAACTACATTTTTACAAATGTAAACATTTATTCAAAATAGTGTCTAATGTTTCATAATTGTATGTTTGTTAATGGGAAAATATGACATTTTTTTCTGTTTTGAAAAGGATGTTTTCATCTGACAGCAGCGATGTGCTCTGTGCCTTTTCTTAATTCATAGGTAATTACTGTGTGTGTGTCATTTCTCAGTGAACACCTGGTCATTTCTGTATCATGAAATTAAGTGCTACCTGGTTGGTTGACTTCTCAGGTGTGATTCAGGCTACACTGGCCAGCAGTGTGAGGAGATCCAAGACTTCAACATCCTGTACGTGGTGCCCAGTGGACAGAAACTCCACTACGTTCTCATAGCGGCCATCATCGGAGCCGTACAGATCGCCATCATCGTCGCCGTTGTCATGTGTTTCACAAGGTGGGTGTGTTCTCCAAAGTGACCTATGTGATCTTATTAGCACATTTATGATAGGCTTATAAAAGACAGAAACATGTCATCTGCTTATGTCATTTTTGTAAACAACATACCGTGGCATGAATTTGAAAGTCTGATGGAAGGTGCTATGCCAAATGGGTGTCATTTGAAAAAAGTGTATGCATACATAGTATGCTCATTTTGTAATTCATTCCATATTTCTTTAAGTTCTACAGTTCAGAACACTGTAATTTGAGGGCCAGTCAAAATGTAGAGTTTGTTGTTATTCATTTTTGCTTTTTAAATAGGAGGTGTCCGAAAAACCAGAGGGGACGAAGATAAACGCAGCACCTTGGACATTTTCCCTCTGGGACTTCATCCAGGATGATGTAGCTGTTTTTTTAATGCATTTTGGATTGCACCACATGGATCGCATTTTGATATCTGTTGTTTTGTGCCTTCTTTATTTTGAATGGACATTTATTATTATTTTTTATAATGGGGCCTTATTTTTCTCTCCCCTGTGGACATTTGCAGCTCTTGCTGCTTTTTTGTCAGACTGCTGCATTATAATTTTTTTCAAAGGGCAGAAAAAGGACAGCTATTTTTATCTGATCATCCATTGTTTGCAAGGTGGTGGTGGTGGTAGCTTTAGGCACACAAACCTTGGACACCGAGCTTCAGCTTTAGTGACTTTCTCTCAGTACATTTTACTTCTTTGTTTATGTTTTGTTTTTACAAAATTCAACTATATACCAAATGCAGTTTTCTATAAATGAGGTATAAGCTGATGTGTACAGTTTGTTTTGGTTACTTTTCAATATACCATTCCGGGGATGGAACACTTTTTCCCACTAGGTACTAATTTAAATGTTTTTATATATAATTTGTTGTTTTTGATGTTCTGATGTTGTTTGTATTATTGTTAATGAAATAGTTGTAAACATATTTGATTGTAGATTCTGTATATTGCATGAGCTGTGAAAATGTGTTTAGTGATGTCGTTTCAGTGGTATTAAAATATCTGTGTTCCAAACGCTCATGTTGTCTTCATATGAGTACAAATTACAGAACCAGAATGTAGTTATATTCAAGTAATGTTATTGTGATATTATTACATTTGTTTTATTATAGGATTGTAATATTGTTACAGTAATAATGGGTTAATGTCAAACTCAAATCATTTTTCAGATACAGTACATAACATACAATATTATTACATATGTGCATATTACATAATACACACAATATTATTCTGATTCTAAGAACTACACTGGTTATTGGGTTACTTGCAGTGTTGGGGAACCTACTCTGAAAATATAGTTTACCAAACTACCAATTACTTCACACTGAAAGAACTAAAGCTCCCCTTAAGACAAATATACTTTACTTAACTAACGTTACTTTGAAAAAGTAGTTCACTCCATCCAAACTACTATGTGATAAATGATCATATCGAAATCTGAAATGTCATAGACTGCAAATTGCAATAACAGATCACTCTGCAGTTTTTTTTGCCTATTCAACCTATTAAATACCAAAACTATGATTCAAGTAAGAATTTGTCAGGTCTGCTACTAAAACTATGATTCAGCGGGTCTGCTACTGAAACTATGATTCAGCGGGTCTGCTGCAGTAGGTCTGCTGCTGAAACTATGATTCAGCGGGTCTGCTACTGAAACTATGATTCAGCGGGTCTGCTGCTGAAACTATGATTCAGCGGGTCTGCTGCAGTAGGTCTGCTGCTAAAACTATGATTCAGCGGGTCTGCTGCTGAAACTATGATTCAGCGGGTCTGCTGCAGCGGGTCTGCTGCTGAAACTATGATTCAGCGGGTCTGCTGCAGTAGGTCTGCTACTGAAACTATGATTCAGCGGGTCTGCTACTAAAACTATGATTCAGCGGGTCTGCTACTGAAACTATGATTCAGCGGGTCTGCTGCAGCGGGTCTGCTACTGAAACTATGATTCAGCGGGTCTGCTGCAGCGGGTCTGCTACTGAAACTATGATTCAGCGGGTCTGCTGCAGCGGGTCTGCTACTGAAACTATGATTCAGCGGGTCTGCTGCAGCGGGTCTGCTGCTGAAACTATGATTCGGCAGGTCTGCTGCAGTAGGTCTGCTGCTAAAACTATGATTCAGCGGGTCTGCTGCAGCGGGTCTGCTGCTGAAACTATGATTCAGCGGGTCTGCTGCAGTAGGTCTGCTGCTGAAACTATGAGCAGCAGGTCTGCTGCTAAAACTATGATTCGGCAGGTCTGCTGCAGTTGGTCTGCTGCTAAAACTATGATTCAGCGGGTCTGCTGCTGAAACTATGATTCAGCAGGTCTGCTGCTAAAACTATGATTCAGCGGGTCTGCTGCTGAAACTATGATTCGGCAGGTCTGCTGCTGAAACTATGAGCAGCAAGTCTGCTGCTGAAACTATGATTCAGCAGGTCTGCTGCTAAAACTATGATTCAGCAGGTCTGCTGCTGAAACTATGAGCAGCAGGTCTGCTGCTAAAACTATGATTCAGCAGGTCTGCTGCTAAAACTATAATTCGACAGGTCTGCTGCTGAAACTATGAGCAGCAGGTCTGCTGCTGAAACTATGAGCAGCAGGTCTGCTGCTGAAACTATGAGCAGCAGGTCTGCTGCTGAAACTATGAGCAGCAGGTCTGCTGCTGAAACTATGAGCAGCAGGTCTGCTGCTGAAACTATGATTCAGCAGGTCTGCTGCTGAAACTATGAGCAGCAGGTCTGCTGCTGAAACTATGAGCAGCAGGTCTGCTGCTGAAACTATTAGCAGCAGGTCTTCTGCTGAAACTATTAGCAGCAGGTCTTCTGCTGAAACTATTAGCAGCAGGTCTGCTGCTGAGAACTAAGGGAAATTCTTGTCTACTTAACCTATCTTTATTTTATTTTTTGCAAAAGAAAATGTGTAGTTCCAGTAGTTGGATACACTGCAAAATAAGTAATTAACTACTGAAACCACTACCAAGATTTTAATTCAGTTAAACTACCACCAACTGCAAAATGTAGTTAAATTACTAGTTGAACTACATGTAGTTCCCTACTCCCCAACACTGGTTACTTGGTAGTGTAAAAAGCCATAACCTCAACATTAGAACTACAGTAAACACAATAATCCAGCAGAGGTAGACAAAGCCACTTATTGTACAGTGTCTCTGTCATACAGTGCCTTTGGAAAGTATTCAGACCCCTTGACCTTTTCTATATTTTGTTACATTACAGCCTTATTGTAAAATTGATTAAATTGTATTTTTCCCACAATACCCCATAATACCCCACAATACCCACAATACCCCATAATGACAAAGTAAAACCAGGATTTTATAATTTTTTGCTAATTTATTAAACCTAAAAACGAATATATCACATTTACATAAGTATTCAGTTAATTTGCTCAATACTATGTTGAAGCACCTTTGGCAGCGATACAGACTCGATTCTTCTTGGGTATGGAGTTACAAGCTTGGCACACCTGTATTCGGGGAGTTTCTCACATTCTTCTCTGCAGATCCTCTCAAGCTCTATCAGGGTGGATGGTGAGCGTTGCTGCACAGCCATTTTCAGGTCTTTCCAGAGAATTTTGATCAGGTTCAAGTCCGGGCTCTGGCTAGGCCACTCAAGGACATTCAGAGACTTGTCCCGAAGCCACTCCTGCGTTGTCTTGGCTGTGTGCTTAGGGTCGGTGTCCTGTTGGAAGCTGACCCTTCGCCCCAGTGTGAGGTCCTGAAATGGAACAGGTTTTCATCAAGAATCTCTCCTGACTAATCTCCATGTCCCTGCCGCAGAAAAACATCCCCACAGCATGATGCTGCCACCACCATGCTTCACGGTAGATATGGTGCCAGGTGTCCTCCAGAAGTGATGCTTGGCGTTCAGGCCAAAGAGTTCAATCTTGATTTCATCAGACCAGAGAATCTTGTTTCTTTTGGTGCCTTTTGGCAAACTCCAAGCTGGCTGTCATGAGCCTTTTACAGAGGAGTGGCTTCCATCTGACCACTCACTAACATTAAGGTCTGATTGGTGGAGTGCTGCAGAGATGACTGTCCTTCTGGAAGGTTCTCCCATCTCCACAGAGGAACTCTGGAGCTCTGTCAGAGTGACCATCCGGTTCTTGGTCACCTCCCTGATCAAGGCCCTTCTCCCCTGATTGTTCAGTTTGGTCGGGCAGCCAGCCTTTCCAAATCATGCTCAGTCAATTGAATTTACCACAGGTGGACTCTAATAAAGTTGTAGAAACAGCTCAAGGACGATCAATGGAAACGGGGCATCTGAGCTCAAATTCAAGTCTCATAGCGAAGGGTCTGAATACTTATGTAAATAAGGCATTTATGTAAAAAAAATGTCTAAACAACTGTTTTCACTTTGTCATTATGCAGTATTGTGTGTAGATTGCTGAGGATATTTAAAAAATATATATATTTTAAAATAAGGCTGAAACATAACAAAATGTGGAAAAAGACAAGGGGTCTGACAAGGGGTAGTAAAATGGCGCCGGAGCAGAAGTTTTACGTGCCCCCTACAGATTGTGTTTTTTTGTTTGTTTATCTGCGTTGTTTGTAACTTATTTTTTTTTACTATTTTTTGTACATAATGTTGCCGCTACCGCCTCTTATGACCAAAAATAACTTCTAGACATCAGGACTGTGAATTCCCACCATGACTAGCAGAATCCTTTTTCTTCTTTCATGACTCTGACGAGCCCAAGGCGGAGGATATACAGCTCCCTCGGGAACAGGCCCGACCCCAGTGATCTGCGTGAAGAGGAGGCGGAGAAAGAGAGGCCCGGTGGGTGGGCTGCCTTCTGAGGGGTAGGCGGCGATCGAATATACCCCCACTCACCTGAATTCTGCTCTCAAACATGCAATCTTTGGACAATAAAATGGACGAGTTATTGGGAAGATTAAACTACCAACAGGACATTAAAAACTGTAACATATTATGCTTCACGGAGTCGTGGCTGAAGGACGACAATATCAACATACAGCTGGCTGGTTATACGATGTACCGGCAGGATAGAACGGCGGCGTCTGGTAAGACAAGGGGCGGCGGTCTATGTATTTTTGTAAACACCAGCTGGTGCACAATATTGAAGGAAGTCTCAAGCCATTGCTTGCCAGTGGTAGAGTTTCTCATGATAAGCTGCAGACCACATTACCTTCCGAGAGAGTTCTCATCTATATTCTTTGTAGCTGTTTGCATACCACCACAGAGGCTGGCACCAAGATAGCATTGAATGAGCTGTATTCTGCCACAAGCAAACAAGAAACTCTCACCCAGAGGCGGCGCTCCTAGTAGCCGGGGACTTTAATGCAAGGAAACTTAAATCAGTTTTACCTAAATTCTATCAACATGTTAAATGTACAACCAGAGGGAAAATAACTCTGGACCACCTATACTCCACACACAGAAACACATACAAAGCCCTCCCTTGCCCCCCATTTGGCAAATCTGACCATAATTATATCCTCCTGATTCCTGCTTACAAGCAGAAATTAAAGCAGGAAGCACCAGTGACTAGATCAATAAAAAGTGGTCAGATGAAGCAGATGCTAAGCTAGAGGACTGTTTTGCTAGCACAGACTGGAATATTTTCTGGGATTCCTCCAATGGCATTGAGGAGTTAACCACATCTGTTATTGGCTTCATCAATAAGTGCATCTATGACGTCGTCCCCACAGTGACCGTACGTACATACCCCAACCAGAAACCATGGATTACAGGCAGCATCTGCACTGAGCTAAAGGCTAGAGCTGCCACTTTCAAGGAGTGGGACTCTAACCTGGAAGTTTATAAGAAATCCCGCTATGCCTTCCGACAAACCATCAAACAGGCAAAGCGTCAATAGAGGACTAAGATCAAGTCTTACTACACCGACTCTGACGCTTGTCAGATGTGGCAGGGCCTGCAAACCATTACAGACTACAAAGGTCAAGCACAGCCGAGAGTTGCCCAATGACACAAGCCTACAGGACGAGCTAAACTACTTCTATGCTCGCTTCGAGACAAATCATACTGAAACATGCATGAGAGCACCAGCTGTTCTGGATGACTGTGTGATTACGCTCTCCACAGCCGATATGAGTAAGACCTTTAGACAGGTCAACATTCACATAGGCTGTAGGGCCAGACGTATTACCAGGACGTGTACTGCGAGCATGTGCTGACCAAATAGCGAGTGTCTTCACTGACATTTTCAAACTCTCCCTGTCCGAGTCTGTAATACCAACATGTTTTAAGCAGACCACCATAGTGCCTGTGTCCAAGAACCCTAAGGTAACCTGCCTAAATGACTACTGACCCACAGCACTCAAGTCTGTAGCCATGAAGTGCTTTGAAAGGCTGGTAATGGCGCACATCAAAGCCATCATCCCAAAAACCTTAGACCCACTCCAATTTGCATACCGCACCAACAGATCCACAGATGATGCAGTCTCTATTGCACTCCACACTGCCCTTTCCCACCTGGACAGAAGGAACACCTATGTGAGAATACTATTCATTGACTATAGCTCAGCGTTCAAAAACATAGTGCCCTCAAAGCTCATCACTAAGCTAAGGACCCTGGGACTAAACACCTCCCTCTGCAACTGCATCCTGGACTTCCTGATGGGCCTCCCCCAAGTGGTAAGGGTTGGTAACAACACATCCGCCACACTGATCCTCAACACAGGGGCCCCTCAGGGGTGCGTGCTTAGCCCCCTCCTGTACTCCCTGTTCACTCATGACTGCACGGCCAGGAACAACTCCAACACCATCCTTACATTTGCTGATGACACAACAGTGGTAGGTCTGATCACCGACAACAACGACACAGCCTATAGGGAGGAGGTCAGAGAGCAGGCCTTGTGGTGCCAGGACAACAACCTCTCCCTCAACGTGATGATTGTGGACTACAGGAAAAAGAGGACCGAGCACACCCCCATTCTCATCAACAGGGCTGCAGTGGAGCAGGTTGAGATCTTCAAGTTCCTTGGTGTCCACATCACCAACAAACTAACATGGTCTAAGCACACCATGACAGTCTTGAAGTGGGCATGACAAAACCTATTCCCCCTCAGGAAACTGAAAATATTTGGGATGGGTCCTCAGATCCTCAAAAGGTTCTACAGCTGCACCATCGAGAGCATCCTGACTGGTTGCATCACTGCCTGGTATGGCAACTGCTCTGCCTCCGACCGCAAGGCACTACAGAGGGTAGTGCGCACGGCCTAGTACATCACTGGGGCCAAGCTTCCTACCACCCAGAACCTCTATACCAGGCGGTGTCAGAGGAAGGCCCTAAAAATTGTCAAAGACTCCAGCCACCCTAGTCATGGACTGTTCTCTCTGCTACCACACGGCAAGCGGTACCGGAGCACCAAGTCTAGGTCCAAGAGGCTTTTAAACAGCTTCTACCCCAAGCCATAAGACTCCTGATCATCCAGTCAAAGGGCTACCCAGACAATTCACATTGACCCCCCCCCATCCCCTCTACACACCACTGCCACTCTCTGTTGTAATCTATGCATAGTCACTTTAATTAACTCTACCTACATGTACATAATACCTCAACTAACCGGTGCCCCTGGACATTGACTCTGTACCAGCACCCCCTGTATATATTGACTCTGTACCAGCACCCCCCTGTATATATTGACTCTGTACGAGCACCCCCTGTATATATTGACTCTGTACCGGCATCCCCCTGTATATAGCCTCCACATTGACTCTGTACCGGCACCCCCTGTATATGTTGACTCTGTACCGGCACTCCCCTGTATATGTTGACTCTGTACCGTCATCCCCCTGTATACATTGACTCTATACCGGCACCCTCCTGTATATATTGACTCTGTACCAGCACCCCCTGTATATATTGACTCTGTACCGGCACCCCCTTGTATATAGCCTCCACATTGACTCTGTACCGGCACCCCTGTATATATTGACTCTGTACCGGCACCCCCTGTATATATTGACTCTGTACCGGCACCCCCCTGTATATAGCCTCCACATTGACTCTGTACCGGCACCCCCCTGTATATACTGATTCTGTACCAGCACCCCCTGTATATAGCCTCCACATTGACTCTGTACCGGCACCCCCTGTATATATTGACTCTGTACCGGCACCCCCTGTATATATTGACTCTGTACCGGCACCCCCCCCTGTATATAGCCTCCACATTGACTCTGTACATTGACTCTGTACCGGCACCCCCTGTATATAGCCTGCACATTGACTGTGTATATATAGCCTCCACATTGACTCTGTACCGGCACCCCCCTGTATATATTGACTCTGTACCGGCAAACCCCTGTATATAGCCTCCACATTGACTCTGTACCGGCACCCCCCTGTATATACTGACTCTGTACCAGCACCCCCTGTATATAGCCTCCACATTGACTCTGTACCGGCACCCCCCTGTATATATTGACTCTGTACCGGCACCCCCTGTATATAGCCTCCACATTGACTCTGTACCGGTGCCCCCTGTATATATTGACTCTGTACCGGCACCCCCCTGTATATAGCCTGCACATTGACTGTGTACCGGCACCCCCCTGTATATAGCCTCCACATTGACTCTGTACCGGCACCCCCCTGTATATATTGACTCTGTACCGGCACCCCCCTGTATATAGCCTCCACATTGACTCTGTACCGGCACCCCCCTGTATATACTGACTCTGTACCAGCACCCCTGTATATAGCTTCCACATTGACTCTGTACCGGCACCCCCTGTATATATTGACTCTGTACCAGCACCCCTGTATATAGCCTCCACATTGACTCTGTACCGGTGCCCCTGTATATATTGACTCTGTACACCCCCCTGTATATAGCCTGCACATTGACTGTGTACCGGCACCCCCCTGTATATAGCCTCCACATTGACTCTGTACCGGTGCCCACTGTATATATTGACTCTGTACCGGCACCCCCCTGTATATAGCCTCCACATTGACTCTGTCCCTGTGCCCCCCTGTATATATTGACTCAGTACCGGCACCCCCCTGTATATAGCCTCCACATTTACACTGTACCGGTACCCCCCTGTATATATTGACTCTGTACCGGCACCCCTGTATATAGCCTGCACATTGACTGTGTACCGGCACCCCCTGTATATAGCCTCCACATTGACTCTGTACCGGCACCCCCTGTATATATTGACTCTGTACCGGCACCCCCCTGTATATAGCCTCCACATTGACTCTGTACAGGCACCCCCCTGTATATACTGACTCTGTACCAGCACCCCCTGTATATAGCTTCCACATTGACTCTGTACCGGCACCCCCCTGTATATATTGACTCTGTACCAGCACCCCCTGTATATAGCCTCCACATTGACTCTGTACCGGTATATCTGTACCGGCACCCCCTGTATATAGCCTGCACATTGACTGTGTACCGGCACCCCCCTGTATATAGCCTCCACATTGACTCTGTACCGGTGCCCACCCCCGGCACCCCCTGTATATAGCCTCCACATTGACTCTGTCCCTGTGCCCCCTGTATATATTGACTCAGTACCGGCACCCCCCTGTATATAGCCTCCACATTTACACTGTACCGGTACCCCCTGTATATATTGACTCTGTACCGGCACCCCCCTGTATATAGCCTCCACATTGACTCTGTACCGGTGCCCCCCTGTATATTTTGACTCTGTACCGGCACCCCCCTGTATATATTGAATCTGTACCAGCACCTCCCTGTATATACTGACTCTGTACCGGTGCCCCCCTGTATATATTGACTCTGTACTGGTACCCCCCTGTATATAGCCTCCACATTGACTCTGTACCGGCACCCCCCTGTATATAGCCTCCACATTGACTCTGTACCGGCTCCTCCCTGTATATATTGACTCTGTACCGGCACCCCCTGTATATATTGACTCTATACCGGCACCCCCCTGTATATAGCCTCCACATTGACTCTATACCGGCACCCCCTGTATATATTGACTCTGTACAGGCACCCCACTGTATATAGCCTCCACATTGACTCTTTAATTTTTTATTGTTTTTATTTCACCTTAATTTAACCAGGTAGGCTAGTTGAGAACAAGTTTTCATTTGCAACTGCGACCTGGCCAAGATAAAGCATAGCATTGTGAACAGACAACACAGAGTTACACATGGACTAAACAATTAACAAGTCAATAACACAGTAGAAAAAAATAGAGTCGATATACATTGTGTGCAAAAGGCATGAGGAGGTAGGCGAATAATTACAATTTTGCAGATTAACACTGGAGTGATAAATGATCAGATGGTCATGTACAGGTAGAGATATTGGTGTGCAAAAGAGCAGAAAAGTAAATAAATAAAATCAGTATGGGGATGAGGTAGTTAAAATTGGGTGGGCTATTTACCCGTAGACTATGTACAGCTGCAGCGAACGGTTAGCTGCTCAGATAACAGATGTTTGAAATTGGTGAGGGAGATAAAAGTCTCCAACTTCAGCGATTTTTGCAATTCGTTCCAGTCACAGCCAGCAGAGAACTTGGACGAAAGGTGGCCAAATGAGGTGTTGGCTTTAGGGATGATCAGTGAGATACACCTGCTGGAGCGCGTGCTACGGGTGGGTGTTGCCATCGTGACCAGTGAACTGTGATAAGGCGGAGCTTTACCTAGCATGGACTTGTAGATGACCTGGAGCCAGTGGGTCTGGCGACGAATATGTAGCGAGGGCCAGCCGACTAGAGCATACAGGTCGCAGTGGTGGGTGGTATAAGGTGCTTTAGTAACAAAACGGATGGCACTGTGATAAACTGCATCCAGTTTGCTGAGTAGAGTGTTGGAAGCTATTTTGTAGATGACATTGCCGAAGTCGAGGATCGGTAGGATAGTCAGTTTTACTAGGGTAAGTTTGTCGGCGTGAGTGAAGGAGGCTTTGTTGCGGAATAGAAAGCCGACTCTAGATTTGATTTTAGATTGGAGATGTTTGATATGAGTCTGGAAGGAGAGTTTACAGTCTAGCCAGACACCTAGGTACTTATAGATGTCCACATATTCTAGGTCGGAAGGCAGCGAGCGGTTGAAAAGCATGCATTTGGTTTTATTAGCGTTTAAGAGCAGTTGGAGGCCATGGAAGGAGTGTTGTATGGCATTGAAGCTCGTTTGGAGGTTAGATAGCACAGTGTCCAAGGACGGGCCGGAAGTATACAGAATGGTGTCGTCTGCGTAGAGGTGAATCAGGGAATCGCCCGCAGCAAGAGCAACATCATTGATATATACAGAGAAAAGAGTCGGCCTGAGAATTGAACCCTGTGGCACCCCCACAGAGACTGGATGGACAGCATGCCCTCCGATTTGACACACCGAACTCTGTCTGCAAAGTAGTTGGTGAACCAGGCAAGGCAGTCATCAGAAAAACCGAGACTACTGAGTCTGCCGATAAGAATATGGTGATTGACAGAGGCGAAAGCCTTGGCAAGGTTGATGAAGACGGCTGCACAGTACTGTCTTTTATCGATGGTGGTTATGATATCGTTTAGTACCGTGGCTGAGGTGCACCCGTGACCGGCTCGGAAACCAGATTGCACAGCAGAGAAGGTACGGTGGGATTCGAGATGGTCAGTGACCTGTTTGTTGACTTAGCTTTTGAAGACCTTAGATAGGCAGGGCAGGATGGATATAGGTCTGTAACAGTTTGGGTCCAGGGTGTCTCCCCCTTTGAAGAGGGGGATGACTGCGGCAGCTTTCCAATCCTTGGGGATTTCAGACGATATGAAAGAGAGGTTGAACAGGCTGGTAATAGGGGTTGCGACAATGGCGGTGGATAGTTTCAGAAATAGAGAGTCCAGATTGTCAAGCCCAGCTGATTTGTACGGGTCCAGGTTTTGCAGCTCTTTCAGAACATCTGCTATCTGGATTTGGGTAAAGGAGAACCTGGAGAGTTTGGGCGAGGGCGAGTAGCTGCGGGGGGGAGCTTTTGGCCGAGGTTGGAGTAGCCAGGAGGAAGGCATGGCCAGCCGTTGAGAAATGCTTGTTGGAGTTTTCGATAATCATTGATTTATCGGTGGTGACCGTGTTGCCTACACTCAGTGCAGTGGGCAGTTGGGAGGAGGTGCTCTTGTTCTCCATGGACTTCACAGTGTCCCAGATCTTTTTGGTGTTAGAGCTACAGGATGCAAATTTCTGCCTGAAGAAGCTGGCCTTTGCTTTCCTGACTGACTGCGTGTATTGGTTCCTGACTTCCCTGAACAGTTGCATATCGCGGGGACTATTCGATGCTATTGCAGTCCGCCACAGGATGTTTTTGTGCTGGTCGAGGGCAGTCAGGTCTGGAGTGAACCAACGCTATATTTGTTCTTAGTTCTGCATTTTTTGAACGGAGCATGCTCAACTGACGGGATGAGGTCGATATCCTTCCAGGATACCCGGGCCAGGTCGATTAGAAAGGCCTGCTCACAGAAGTGTTTTAGGGAGCGTTTGACAGTCATGAGGGGTGGTCGTTTGACTGCGGATCGGTAGCGGATACAGGCAATGAGGCAGCGATCGCTGAGATCCTGGTTGAAGACAGCGGAGGTGTATTTGGAGGGCCAGTTGGTCAGGATGACGTCTATGAGGGTGCCCTTGTTTACAGATTTAGGGTTATACCTGGTGGGTTCCTTGATGATTTGTGTGAGATTGAGGGCATCTAGCTTAGATTGTAGGACTGCTGGGGTGTTAAGCATAACCCAGTTATGTCACCTAACAGAACAAACTCTGAAGCTAGATGGGGGGGGCGATCAATTCACAAATTCACTCTGTACTGGCACCCCCCTGTATATAGCCTCCACATTGACTCTGTACCGGTACCCCCCCTGTATATATTGTTATTTTTTACTGCTCCTCTTGAATTATTATCTCGTATTCTTATCCGTATTTTTTTAACCTGCACTGTCAGTTAGGGGCTCGTAAGTAAGCATTAATGTTACGGTTTTCTATTTGCGAAGGAGTGTCGGACCAAAATGTGGCGTGGCTATTGAGATTCATGTTTAATGAAAAAAAACACACTAAACACAAACACTACAAAACAATAAACGTAACTAAAACCGAAACAGCCTAATACTGGTGCAAACTAGTACACGACAGACATAAGGACAGACATAAGGACAGGAAAAGGAACAAAAGGAAAAGGACAAAAGGACAATCACCCACGAAACACTCAAAGAATATGCCTGCCTAAATATGGTTCCCAATCAGAGACAACGATAAACATCTGCCTCTGATTGAGAACCACTTCAGACAGCCATAGATTCACCTAGAACACCCCACTAAGCTACCATCCCAATACATGTGAAAAAAAAACAATACAAAACACACCACATACAAAAACCCATGCCACACCCTGGCCTGACCAAATAAATGAAAAAAAAACACAAAATACTAAGACCAGGGCGTGACAATTAAGGTTTGTATTGTTGTACTGTATTCGGCGCATGTGACTAATAAAACTTGATTTGATTTGAATATTTCCAAAGACACTGTTTCTCTCTTGGACCATTACTGTCAGCATATCTCTAAACATTCCATGTTAATGAATAGGATTAGGGGGACTTTTAAAAGGTGCCAGTGTTCAAATCTAAGAGATTTTTACATGACAGTTGTGAATAAAAAATGTGAACTTAACGAATATAATTATTTATGTTATATACAGTATTACGTTAAGTGTATTACCCTTTCATATAATCAACACCTTTTTTGAAATCAACATGGATGGGTACGAAGCTGATGGGTATGAAGCTGATGGTCACAAAGCTGATTGTGTACGAAGCTCACTGGTATGAAGCTGAGAAGTCCGTGTCTCTGATGCTGGCAGCAGACACACTTCTCGGCATACATTACATTTACAGATACTTGGCAGGATTAGCCAATCCTTCAAGGAGTCTGTTCCTATCTAGTATGTGAGGAGTTCAAAACCGTGTCAGCTTAAAACGGGTGTGTAATCTTTCATTTAAGAGATCTTGGGACGGGCACAACATGGGTATATGAGGTATAGAGATGGATGATGGTATTTGGGGAAATTATATACACTGGGTTATGTGAGTGAGTGAGTAACTTTCATATGGATGAAGATTTCACATGGATGAAGTAAGCCTGCTCTCCGCTATGACGGGACATGGGCAATTATAGATATACCCAGTGTTTAATTATAGACAGCAGCTGGTGGCATCATTTTAGGAGTTGGACAGTCCCCTTCCCCCTACCCAGTCCCCATGGAGGTGCCTAGCCCCTCCCTGTATGGAAGGAACGACTTGCACAGGTTGCTAAGTTATGGGGGCCTACTCAGCCAGCCCGACCTGTCGGCATTTTGGAAAATAAATAGTGATAACGTTCACTTCTGCCCTGCCGTATCCCGATGTTGTAAATGAGAATGCGTTCTCAATCAATGTGCCTATTTAAATGAAGGTAAAATCATTCAACACATCCTTTGTTTGCTTAAACAAAGTTGCACCTGGGTTGCATGTTCCGTGTGTCACTCTCAACATTTGCCTGCAATATGCTTGCAACTCAGTTGTATTTTATCACATGAAATAGATATCGATCCTATTTCAGGTAACTGATTGTTTGCAATATCCAATCAGTGTGCAGAGAAAAAGTCACAATCTACAGTAGGGATCCATAACTTCCAAGAATCTATTGATTTCCCAGCATTTTAGTTATTTAGCAGATGCTCTCATCCAGAGTAACTAACATGAGCAATTAGGGTTAAGTGCCTTGCTCAAGGGGCACATTGACAGATTATTCACCTTGTTGGCGGAGGGATTTGAACCAGCAGTCTTTCAGTTACTGGCCAAACACTCTTAACTGCTAAGCTACCTGCCAGCACCTTTTCTAACTTAATGTATCAACCAGTAACTGATTAGTTTACTTCATTTCCTACTGATGATTCTGACTACTGACAAGCTGAATTGAGTAAAATTCTTTGCACCAATAATAATCTTACAATGATTAACTTGAGTTATATTACCAATGCTATACTGAGATACTCAATCATGGAAGTCCCCTCGGACTGGCCTAAATATAAAGAAGGGTAGAAGAAGAGCTTAGCACCCCATCTGAGAAATTCACTTTAATGATGCAGAGACAAAATGATGTATCTGTTCTTAAACCAAATTACAAACCAAAGATACCCTTGGAATGCATTCATATAATAAAAGGTAGTACAGAAATACAAGACACATTACACAAGGGAAAAGCAATTATTGAACTCTTAGGCCTGTAATCTTGTTGGACTCATGTTTTAAGTCTGTATCCAGTACCACAAGGTCACAAATGTGATGTCACTCCCATAGTGTGCATGAGCCCTGGACTACATTCCAATATCCATACTAGCATACTTCTTGGAACGCATGCCCAACCCCTGATCTGATTGATCTGCTGGGGGGTAAGCATAGATCTCAGAGGGGACTGCCAAGGGGACAGCATAGACCTCTGGATACCAATGTTACCTGGGGCAACAGTTATGTACCTTAGTGTAAAAAAGGTCTACTGTATTTAACAATAGCTCCATTGAGAGGTTTTTCCAATTAAGGACATGTTCCTGATTGTGCTGTAGGCGTTCGGGGCAATAGCTTGCATATTGTTGTCCAATGGTGCAACAGTAAAACTATAACTTGCTTGGAAGTAGAATGGATAGGGGGTTTCCATGATCCCAGCCACACATCTTCAAAAAATGTAGAGGAGTCACTTTACGCTCAGTATTTTTAGCTGGGGTGAACGCATGACAAGTCTGGGCCCCATGTCTCTCTCTGTCACTCTCTCACTCTGAGCCCTGCCTGACGGTGTCTGCCCTCTCGGATCTGAGCTGCCCACACCCTAGAGAGGTGGAGCCTCCATGTTCTTGTGCATTGGATCTGGGTGAGGCACCAGTTCCAGGGTGAGTCTCTTTGGCCGAGGTGTCTGCTGCCCTCCATGGCCCAATGATCCAGCAACCCAACCCAATCCTACCCAACCCCTGCTGGTCTGACAAGTCTCAGGTTGAAGCTACCTAGAGGCCTGGTTACCCTTTCTGACAAGTCTCAGGTTGAAGCTACCTAGAGGCCTGGTTACCCTTTCTGTGGTTTCTACTGACCACTAAGAAAAAATAGGATTTCTAACCTCAACCTTTTCCCTTTGGATCCGAGACACGGTGGTTGAAGACACCAACCATGGCTGATAAACTAGGTCTGGCTGTGGGGGACGATACTGCAACCATCATGGCGCTATTGGAGCGTGTGGCGGGCATCATTGACAACGTGCAGACGTGCCAGACGCGTATGGAGGAGAGGCAGCTCGAGCTGGAGAACAGTGTCAAGACCATCCAGGAGGATGTGGTGAAGCTGACGGTAAACCATGCCGCCACGAGCAGCACAGTGGACAGGCTGCTGGAGAAGACACGCAAGGTCAGCTGCCACATCAAGGACGTCCGTGTACGGGTAGAGAATCAGAACATCCGCGTCAAGAAGGTGGAAACCACCCAGGAGGAACTGTTGGCCAAGAACAAGTTCCGGGTTGTTATCTACCAGGTAATTCCATCCAGCCAATTGCATTGTTGCAAAAACGCATGGTGTCAGAAGCAAGTGGTAGTAATCATTGTCATCTTTATCCACTAACTGGCTTCATTATCGGTTATTTGAGGATCATACTCTCAATAGTTGTAGAAGGATGTGGTAAATTGTTAAAAACTTGTGGAAGATTTGAAGATTTTGCCAACAGAAACAACAGACAGGAGGGGTGAAAGCATCTGATAAAATTGAGGGTGTTATAGTGAAATCAAAGCATGGACTATTTTAGATGGCAGAATGGTACCGGCTTAATTTTACTTTGGCCTTCAAAGCTAACAGCTGCAAGCCCACCGTTGACCAGAGTATTTCAGGGTCTAAGTTGCCTTGACAGCACGCAAGATATACTGCAGTCTACTGAAAGGTTAGATGCTGCACTCAAGAACAAGAAACTATGTGGCAAATAGCCAATGATGACACGATTTGGATGAAGCAGCCAGGGATGGGGGCGTAGTGGATTTTGGCAGCCATTTTATTTAAGATGAGGAAAGAAGAGGGGAAGGTCAAATAACATAAAGAACAACATGTTTTTTCCATAGACAAACTAGATTCACTGGCAGCCGCATAATCACTGAAAAATATGCAGTTTGACATGCCTCACATACTAATGTTGAATCAAGCACATGCTTTGAAGTCAGCATCAAATGAACTGATTCAATTCATACTCTCACTTCTATGAAAATGGAATGTCATGCTGTAATTGAAGCTACCTAAGATGACTGGATCAATTGTCTAACATTTTAACACCACTTGGTACTAAAAGACCTTATAGAAAATGTCATGATTTATTTAATATTACTACTGGTATCTATCTGGGTTTTTTTAAAATATGAAGTTACTGAAAAAAATTAAAATAGTTACTTCAAAACATGTATCTAGTTTGGTGCCAATGGTTCTTGGTAGCAATACATATGTATGTAAGCTGTTACCCTGTGGTTTTAAGTCAAATACCAGGTTATTAGGGGACTACAAAATAAAGTGATACCATCAGGTTTCACATAATACAAGAGGCATATAAATGATACAGTACATTAATAGTGATTATATCTCATATATTGAATGGTACCTACCTAGCTACGTAGCAATATTTGGAACAGCCCTGCAACTCTGAATTAGGCACTGCAAGTAAACTTTGTCAACCATAAATGGAACTTGAATACTTGTAAGGATTTAACATGATACTTTTAACCAATCATTTGTATATTTTTTTTAACTTATTTGTTGTATTATATTAGACATCAAGTTACCTGACTGATAAAGCTGCCCATTGGAACAGATACAGCTTGCTTAAAGTTTTACACACTGTAAAAAGTTGCAAAAGCTATGATGTGATATGTTTAGCTTTCTACCGCCTATAGCCGAGCTATATCAGCCAGTGTGAGTATTATTAATAGTCCCCAGTTCACCTTTAAACTCCCAACTTTATTAAGTGAGAACAATATATGCAGTGGACCGTCCCACTTTGAAGTAAAGTAGTGCTAGACCATGTATTTGCGTGCGAATTACAAGCGTAATTAGCTAGACTCATTTACATTTGTTTTTACAGAAAGTATTCACACCCCTTGACTTATTCCACATTTTGTTGTGTTACAGCTTGAATTTATGGACTAAATTGAGAGAAAAAAATATCACCGGCCTACACACAATACCCCGTCATGTCAAAATGGAATTATGTTTTTCTAAATGTTTACAAATGTATTAAAGTGAAAAGCTGAAATGTCTTGAGTCAATAACTATTCAACCCCTTCATTATGGCAAGCCTAAATAAGTTCAGGAGTAAAGATTTGCTTAACAAGTCACATAATAAGTTGCATGACCTCACTCTGTGCGCAATTTTTTTTTTCATTTCACCTTTATTTGGTGCAATAATGGTGTTTAACATGATTTTTGAATGACTACATCATCTCTGTACTTCACACATACAATTATCTGTAAGGTCCCTCAGTCGAGCAGTGAAATTCAAACACAGATTCAACAACTAAAGACCAAAGAGGTTTTCCAATGCCACGCAAAGAAGGGCACCTTACAGAAACTGAATATCCCTTTGAGTATGATCAAGTTATTAATTACAATTTATTATGTATCAATACACCCAGTCGCAACAAAGATACAGGCGTCCTTATGGACAGGAAGGAAACCGCTCATGGATTTCACCATGAGGCCAATGGTGATTTTAAAACAGTTACAGAGTTTAATTGGCTGTTACAGGAGAAAACTTAAGGATGGATCAACAACATTGTAGTTACTTCACAATACTAAACTAATAGACAGAGTGAAAAGAAGGAAGCCTGTACAATAACAATATTCCAAAACATGCATCCTGTTTGCAAAAAGGCACTAAAGTAATACTGCTAAAAATGTGGCAAAGCAATTCACTTTTTGTTCTGAATACAAAGTGTTGTGTTTGGGAAATCCAATACATTTGGGTACCACTCCCCATATTTCCAAGCATTGTGGTGGCGGCATCATGTTATGGGTATGCTTGTAATTGTTAAGGACTCAGGATAAAAAAGAAACCAGAATGGAGCTAAGCACAGACAAAATCCTAGAGGAAAACCTGATTCAGTCTGCTTTCTACCAGACACTGGGAGGTTAATTCACTTTTCAGGACAATAACCTAAAACACAAGACCAAATCTACACTGGAATTGCTTACCAAAAGTGGCCGAGTTACAGTTTTGACTTAAATCTGCTTAAAAATATATGGCAAGACTTGAAAATGGTTGTCTAGCAATAATCAGCAACATATATTGACTCATGGGTGTGAATTCTTATGTAAATTAGGTATTTCTGTATTTAATTTTCAACTTTACAAAAGTCCTTCTGTAGGACTTTCCAAAAACACATTTCTAAAAACATGTTTTCACTTTGTCATTATGGAGTATTGTGTGTAGATGGGTGAGAAAACAAAATTATTGAATCCATTTTGAATTCAGGCTGTAACAACATGTGTGGAATAAGTCAAGGGGTATGAATACTTTCTGAAGGCCCTGTAGCTGCACTCTATGGTCAATCATAAAATAGAATGATTTATGATTCTAGGCAATGTCTTCAGAATGACTGCTCTTATTTCAAACATGAAACATTAACCCATTAACTAATGTCATAACTGAGTTATGGGAACCGCGGCATTAAGCGAAAACAATTGGTCTCTCCTTCTCAGGATTGTCAAGGCGTGAGATACTTTATTTAACCTGACTTAGATCATACAAATAAGGCACAAATAGAAATATTATGGCTGCCATTCTCCTCCAAACATCTATCCTGACTTTAATTTGAGGTCTTTATTTTCTAAGTGTTACAGCTCAATACTATTGCAATGCTTCTGTCAGTGCTCAGACATGATTCAGACTTGATAAAATGCTACCACTTGATATTACATATGTGTTCTAGCAGGCAGACTCACAAGTGCTTTTGTGAATCCCTTTGATTCTTTTGAGTTAGTTTTATGACACTTGATCTGGTTTCTGTTCTCATTACAGGGGGACAGTGAGGTGTCAGCTGTGGCAGCCGGAAAGGAACCCAAAGAACCGAAGGATCCCAAGGAACCCAAACCGTCTGTGGCCGAAGTGGAACCAGACCACTTTGAGCTCCCCCCTGAGTCTGATGATGAGTACATGGTGGTGGAGGAAGCCTCGTCCACGGCCGCTAAGATGAAGAAATCAGGCCTAACCCGCATGGAGAGCTTCAAGTCCACCTTCTCCCGCTTGAACATGACAAAGACGAAAGAGAACATGAGCAGCAAGGTTGGCCAGATGGGTGAGCGCATCGTATCAACCGAGCGTCGGCAGAAGATCCGCCAGTCTGGGGAGAGGCTCAAGCAGTCCGGCTCGCGGCTCAAGGAATCCATTGCCAGCCATGTGCCAGCCAAACTAAAGAAGGAGAGGACTGTGGCGGAGGGCCAGGAGGGGGCTGTGGGGGTCACCGAGGACGGCACACCCGTCCCGCCACCCAAGGGCCACAAATCCAACAGCCCTAAGCTCGCTGAGGATGGCGTAGAGGAGGAGGTGCCGATGCATGATATTAAACAGCTCTCCTAAACCAGCGTTCAATCAAATGGAAAACAACAACGTGTGTTTTTCTTTGAATCTTTTTTTCTTTTTGAAGGATTGTCCTGTGACCGATAATCCCATAAACTTGCCAGTTAGGGTTTCAACACAATGAGTTTATATAATCCACACAACATTTTGAAATCGTCTTTATTTTGGAAATTCAATGATTTATATAGATATACTTCTATCTTTTTTGTCATTTTTCTTACATTTAACACAAGAATGCAAAACAAATAAACTGACAAGAATTACAGCAAATTTGTGCGATTGGACATTTTCTACAGACTTATAAATCAACATATTATAATACATAAGACATTCAATTGTCTTTAATTTGCATGTTGAAAGGCTGAATATGGGATGTTAAGGCTAAACTATTGAAGTGATGGAAGTTGAAATGGAGTTCTGGTATGTTTTGATTAAGGTTAATGTTTCATACACAAAACATTAAATTGACTGGAAAGTTTCTCTGTGCAAAGGTAAGTGAAGAATGATGAGCATTTGGTCTCAATTATGTAAACTCATGCCAGCCGAACCAGAATTGAGTGATAAATAGAAATTCTTGTGCAATTTTTGCAGATAAAAACTCCATCAGCTGGTGTCTGAGGAGTAAAGCATATATAGAACGCATATATAATTGAATGGACAAATTGGTGAGTGAAGAAACTAATATGCATTATGTCAAATATCTATGGAAAATACATTTTTATTAAAAAATAATAATAATATTAGTTACACAAATGGCCAAATGGACATAAGCAGATTCATAAATATATGCATCGGCTCCATATCTAGTGTAGTTTAATATATAAAGCCATTACTAGGACATTTTATTGAGAGTTGTTTGCTTCAACAGAGTGAGTAATTCTGCATGTTTATAGATATTATTTTATTTTAAGTTTAAGTTGAGAGTAATTCTCTAGAGTGAATGTCACTGAATATGTAATATATATGAAGCCTCTCTGCTGCTAAGGAGAGGTAACACATTGTGCATGTTATCATCTTATTCAACTGTCCAATAATCTTGTTAATTGTAGATTTTGTTTCTATATTAATGAACACAGTTCTGTACTCCTGTTGAAAAAGGTCTAAAATAGGTGCAATACCAGACTAACTGTTTTGCTATAGCGCAACATATTTCAAGAAAGTTGGCATTTTTTACATGAAGTCAAAAGCTTTTGTAAGTTCCCATAAATCTGTTGAAACAGCTTGACAACCACACTTTGTTTAATGCAACGTACACGATCCCGTCATAAAGTATAGAACTGTAAAATAAAAAAATAAAAAAATGGCATTCTTGTTTGCTATGATATGCTTTATTACAAAATGATTTAAAAAATGGGCCCTGCTTTATTTGAAGTGCATCTTATGAAGGCTTCATTAGAACTGCATAAATGGGTCACACATAATCTATAACCGTATTTCATGCTCTATAAAAGATTCATAAATGTGAACAAATAAGTTGATGGTTGTTACACAGTTATACCACATTATGAATCTTTATAGAACATGATGATTTGTGAAGCATCTATATAGTGCTTATGAATCCTGTATGAAGGCTTTATGAAGCCTTCATAAACTGCACTTCAAATAGAGGGACCAAAAAAGGTTATAACGTTGTTACTATGATGCCACATGATGCTATTTAAATGCTTTTTGAGAGCCTCAACTGTCATAGAGGGGTTGATTTATGTGGATAAGGGTGTTAGGAATGACAGGTTGACTATCAAACAAAAATATTTTCTAAAGCACTTGAGCAGATACAACATCAGGATGTGATGATGAGTTACTCAAAAACAGTAATTTCTATAAGACCATTGCATTGTTTCCATCTTCCGGTATTCTTTGAAAATATGTTCAATAAAAATGCAAATGATTGTAAATTGGCTGCACAAAATGATATTGTTATTGATTAATCAATTAATTTGTACATCAATAGAGTATAATTCTGACAAATCACTTGGAATGAGATAAACACACACATTGTCATTATCATATTCAGTATGTGGTTGAGACACACACACACACACACACACACACACACACACACACACACACACACACACACACACACACACACACACACACACACACACACACACACACACACACACACACACACTCACACACACACCATCCATAACTTGTGCAAACTAAAATAGCTACCACTTGATGTGAAATTCCCACTCATTTTCAGTCACAGAGCAAAGCCACTCCCCTCAGCATCCAGTGGTCAGGGGACTGAAGAGGAAGATCAGGTCTGTATGTCTAGGTTTCTTATACATGAGACAGGGATACAGGCTCACCCCTTGCTGACCCTAACATAGTCAGCCAAGATGCTGATAACATAGACATTGACCACAGGGAAGGGCGTGAAGAGGCAGATAGCATGAAGATAGTATCTTGACATTATTATTTGACCCAGGCCTGGTAGATCACCTCTTTTTAATTCAGATAATTTCAGTATACGTTTTATAAAACAAAAATGTGTATAAGCATTTCCATTGAAAGATGAGATGTTTCTTGTAACCTTTCAAAGGCAACTCGTGAGTTGACTTTTTTTCCGGTCCCACCCTCCCCTGTCCAAGAAGAGTCAGTAGATGAAGACTCCACCCATTTCGTCTG
Source organism: Oncorhynchus masou masou (assembly GCF_036934945.1). NCBI lineage: Eukaryota > Metazoa > Chordata > Actinopteri > Salmoniformes > Salmonidae > Oncorhynchus > Oncorhynchus masou. Next base: position 58,773,864 of record NC_088241.1, on the reverse strand, counting down.
GTGGCTGCGCCATGACATCCTTCCTCATCCTCCAGGCGACATCGTTTTGCAGGACAACAGTGTTCAGGGCCCAGCCTTTGGCCAGGTTCATCCTTGTGGTCTCATGCCTCATGGCAGTCAGAAAGCCCTATGGCAAACCCTCATGGTCTCATGCCTTGTGGCAGTCAGAAAGCCCTATGACAAACCCTTGTGGTCTCATGCCTCATGGCACTCAGAAAGCCCTATGGCAAACCCTCATGGTCTCATGCCTTGTGGCAGTCAGAAAGCCCTATGACAAACCCTTGTGGTCTCATGCCTCATGGCACTCAGAAAGCCCTATGGCAAACCCTCATGGTCTCATGCCTCGTGGCAGTCAGAAAGCCCAATGACAAACACTTGTGGTCTCCTGCCTCATGGCAGTCAGAAAACCCTATGACAAACACTTGTGGTCTCCTGCCTCATGGCAGTCAGAAAACCATATGACAAGCCTTTGTGGTCTCCTGCCTCGTGGCAGTCAGAAAACCCTATGACAAACCTTTGTGTTCTCCTGCCTCATGGCAGTAAGAAAACCCTATTTCTTCATATATATCCATAAAAATGATGCTGATTCATGATTTCAACTGGCGGAGAAAAGCTGCCTGCCTGTCTGTCTCATCCCGATCTGTCTCATCCCGATAACTCCCGATATGTTCATTACTATGGGACATCTGAAGATCAGATTTGAATATTGAAACAATGTTGCAAATGTCGAAGAGACAGACGGCAAGGTTTATACAAATCTCCGCTGTTGAAAACTAAATGTTAGTCTATAAGAAATGTGAGATAATACCTCGATGGTTTTTATAGTGGAGATCAAGTTTATAAATTGCCTGGCTGGGCTGACGAGACAGTCAGATGGAACAGAGTAAATAGCCACTGTAACGTCACAGATTTAGACGGTTGTAACGGCTTTCTTCTGTTGAAGGAGGAGCGGACCAAAATGCAGCGTGATGGTTACTCATGTTTATTGAATGAAAGTAGACTAGACGTGAAATAACTGAACATGAACAAAAAACAACAAACGGAAACGTGAAAACCTAAACAGTCCCATCTGGTGAAGACACAGAGACAGGAACAATCACCCACAAAAACACTCACAGAATATGGCTGCCTAAATATGGTTCCCAATCAGAGACAACGATAATCACCTGACTCTGATTGAGAACCGCCTCAGGCAGCCATAGACTATACTATACGCCCCACAAAAACCCCAAGACAAAAACACACCACAATAACCCATGTCACACCCTGGCCTGACCAAATAAATGAAGATAAATATAATATATTTCGACCAGGGCGTGACAACAGTGTTAACTTGTGAAATAGACACTGGCTGGAATACAGTTTTAACCAATCAGCATTCAGGATTAGACCCACCCGTTGTATAAACGTTTATACTCCATCTGTGGATTGAAGAAGCCAGTGAGCCAGGACCAGTGGGGCTGTCCAGTGAGCCAGAACTGGTGGAACCGTCCAGTGGAGATCCAGGTACGGAACTGCTGGTTCCTCTCTAGTAGCTTGATGAACCAGAAGCCCACATTGCCAAGTCCCATCTGATCTTTTGACGTAGTCTGTAGATGTGGGCATCATACATGCTGTCCAAGGCATCCCTCAAATCCTCAGACATGATAATGATCTCTAATGGTACTCAGTTAAGTTTTTTTCTCCTGAATCCTATTGAAACGCGACTCAAAGGATTCAGTTGGTAAAACATGATGACTAGAGGAAAATATTGTCTAATGTTAGTTACACTGTACAGTGTGAAAAATAGTTTTTCACCAGTCTCTCCTGCAGCAAAGCACCCCCACAACATGATGCTGCCACCCCGTGCTTCACAGTTGGGATGGTATTCTTCGGCTTGCAAGCTTCCCCCTTTTTCCTCCAAACATAACGATGGTCATTATGGCCAAGCAGTTCTATTTTTGTTTCATCAGACCAGAGGACATTTCTCCAAAAAGTACAATCTTTGTCCCCATGTGCAGTTGCAAACCGTAGTCTGGCTTTTTTTATGGTGGTTTTGGAGCTGTGGCTTCTTCCTTGCTGAGCGGCCTTTCAGGTTATGTCAAGATAGGACTCCTTTTACTGTGGATATAGATACTTTTGCACATTTCCTCCAGCATCTTCACAAGGTCCTTTGCTTTTCACACCAAAGTACGTTCATCTCTAGGAGACAGAACACGTCTCCTTCGGGTATGACGGCTGCGTGGTCCCATGGTGTTTATACTTGCCTACTATTGTTTGTACCGATGAACGTGGTACCTTCAGGCGTTTGGAAATTGCTCCCAAGGATGAACCAGATTTGTGGAGGTCTACAATGTTTTTTCTGCGGTCTTGGTTGATTTCTTTTGATTTTCCCATGATGCCAAGCAAAGTGGCACTGAGTTTGAAGGTAGGCCTTGAAATACATCCACAGATACACCTCCATGTCAAGTTCTGACCATCGTTCGTGTGTGTTTTCCTTGTTTTAGTGTTGGTCAGGACGTGAGCTGGGTGGGCATTCTATGTTGTGTGTCTGGTTTGTCCATTTCTATGTTAGGCCTGATATGGTTCTCAATCAGAGGCAGGTGTTAGTCATTGTCTCTGATTGGGAACCATATTTAGGTAGCCTGTTTTGTGTTGGGTTTTGTGGGTGATTGTTCCTGTCTTTGTGGCACCAGATAGGACTGTTTTGGTTTTTGCACGTTTCTTGTTTTGTAGATTGTCGTACTTTCATCTTTATTAAAGATGCACAAAACTAACCACGCTGCATTTTGGTCCGCCTCTCTTTCCCCACAAGAAAACCATTACACTCCAATTGACTCAAATTATGTAAATGAGTCTATCAGAAGCTTCTAAAGCCATGACCTAATTTTCTGGAATTTTCCAAACTGTGCAAAGGCACAGTCAACTTAGTGTATGTAAGTGTCTGACCCACTGGAATTGTGACACAGTGAATTGTAAGTGAAATAATCTGTCTAAACAATTGTTGGAAAAATAACTTGTGTCTGTCGTGGAGAATCGTAACAAAATATAATACTTACAAGAACTTGTGAATTCAATATAGGCTTTTAATACAAACATATCAGAAGCCTAGATGGTCCGTGGAACACACACTTTCCCAGAGCACTGGCTCTGTATTTATACACACACAGTATATGAGTCCATTCCATATGTTAATGAAGTTACTTCCCTCAGGTCATCGGCCACCATTATCTTTCAGTCCAGGCTTCCTCCATGTTCATACCTAATAATGCCTGTATCCGCTCTTGATTAGATTACAATGGTGGCAGGACCCTCTCATGTCCTAAAATTAATGTATATCTATCTTACCCTATAAGCACTTATGGCCTTTACCCTCTCTATCTAATCTTTATAATGATGTCTTGCTACTTCCATAATAGATCATGTATTTAAGGGTCACCTCCTCCTCTTTGCCCTAAGCCCTTATGCACAGTAAAGCACGTATGGCTTCGGCCATTACACTTATGTCTGTTTAATCTTTGGTTCCCTGTCCGCTTTCTGTTTGTGGTCTAATGTCTACCTATCTTTTCTCAATAGTGTCATATCTGTCTCTATATGTAACAAAAACTTCAACATGTCATGCACAAAGTAGTTGTCCTAACCGACTTGCCAAAACTCTAGTTTGTTAACAAGAAATTTGTGGAGTGGTTGAAAAACGAGTTTTAATGACTCCAACCTAAGTGTATGTAAACTTCCGACTTCAACTGTAAACATAAAACATTAACATAGGGTTCTAAGATGACAGAGAACTGTGAAATAAAAATCTACATGTTTGAATCCACCTGTTTTTATTTGTGAAAAGTTGATATTTCAGGGTGTTAATAAGGTCAATAGTAAATAGTAACTTAAAGAAAAAGAACAGCCGTGTTGCACAGAAGATCTGCAGCCTGCAACACAGAGGATCTGTTGCCTAGGAGCATAGGGAGCAGTAGTGTGAGCCGTGTTCTATATATATAGAGGATTGGAAACGTGACGCATGGCCAGCATTGCGCTGGCAGAATAGACACAGACAGGTGTTGTCAAAGGGGGAAGCCACAGAATTCAACACTGACTAAAGGAGAAGAAACTGTGTGGAGAACATGAACTAAATCTATGAAACATATATTTAAAAAATCAGCTTGTTTCCAGCACCCACACTGTGAGGGAACCTCATCCCAGTGTCAGGAGCATGCAATGCCTGATTAACACCGTATGGGGCAGAAATGGACAATACTGCACTGGCCCAGCTATTTTATTTTCACATTGTTCTTTCCAGCATGGATCCATAAACTATGGTGGCTGAGTGACCAGGCCAGCCCAGTACAGCCCTGCTGGGCTTAGCCTGGTTTGGCGCAGTAGTGTGAAAAGGGTTCAGGTTTCTGGATTAGTCCTACTTTAGGGGATGTTTGGCGCGAAGGGCCTCAAGCTCAGCTTCCACCTGTCCTGTGTGTCAAAATGGAATAAGCTGCCTCCCCTCATTACGTAAGTGGCATTTCGAAATTGGAGGGCTCTGATCAGATTTGACATGGGAATTCAGTGCCTTAGTTCCTCTGGCTATCCGATAGTGGGAAAGTACCACCCCACCCTTACCTTGCTGTTATGTCTATTAATTTCAGTTCAGGAAGGAGCATTTGCTGTTGACAAAACCGATACATTTTTAAATAGTTTTTCGAAACCATAATCAACCTGACCTTCTGATTACGCAATACAGTACATCCTATCATCAAACGGTTGTTATTTCTTCAGACACATAACATTTGCTCAGTGTTTAAAGCACCTGGACCCACTCCACTACACAGTCAGGTTTGTGTAACTTGCCAATGGTTTGGTTGAGGAGAGATGGGGGATTTGAACTGGTAATCTCTGGCTATGTGGGCTGTCAGCTGTTCCCTCATTTCAGAGAGGCTTTTTATAGTTCCCTCCCAAGTTCGAACCAAAATGGGAGGTGCTTGTCTTTAACGATGCATTTGTAAAAGATTACAGTGCACCTGTGCCTTTCTCTCTCTCTCTCTCCCCAGAGTTTCCATGGTTACCAAGTAAATTGGCCTTTCAAATGACATCACTCAGCAATTGGCTTTATTAAGATTTAAATAAGAGCTAATTAGTCACTGATTGGTATAATTTCATGGATGTGGGTCCTGTGTGGCTCAGTCGGTAGAGCATCGGTAGAGCATGGCGCTTGCAACGCCAAGCGTCGTGGGTTCGATTCCCACTGGGGCCACCCATATGCAAAAGTAGTGGCCCCAGCCGACTTGTAAGTCGCTTTGGACAAAAGCGTCTGCTAAATGGGATATATTATTATTATTATTATTATGTTTATTTCTGAGGCACAGTAGCTGCAGCAAAAGTTTAAAGGCATCATTTAGACTCAAAGATTCATAAAGATGTGTTCAAGCTTGGCAGTGTCACAGGATTCTTCCTGGGAAGGAGAGGCAGACCAAAACGCAGCGTGGTTATTTTTATACATCTCTAATAAAGATGATAACTTCAACAATATATAATACAAAATAAGAAACATGAAAAACCAAAACAGCCCTATCTGGTGCAACAAACACAAACCACCCACACAACCACCCACAAAACACAACACAAAACAGGCTACCTAAATATGGTTCCCAATCAGAGACAATGACTAACACCTGCCTCTGATTGAGAACCATATCAGGCCAAACATAGAAATAGACAAACTAGACACACAACATAGAATGCCCACTCAGATCACAGGAGATGGAGGAGATGCATTCCATCTGTCTAACTAGTTATACATATACACTATATATACACACACAAAAGTATGTGGACACCCCTTCAAAATAGTGGATTTAGCTATTTCAGCCACACCTGTTGCTCACAGGTGTATAAAATCGAGCACACAGCCTTGCAATCTCCATAGACAAACATTGGCAGTAGAATGGCCTTACTGAAGAGCTCAGTGACTTTCAACTTAGCACCGTCATAGGACACCACCTTTACAACAAATCAGTTTGTCAAATTTCTGGGCTGCCCATGTAAACTGTGGGTGCTGTTATTGTGCAGTGGAAATGTCTAGAAGCAACACAACGGCTCAGCCGCTAATGTAGGCCACACAAGCTCACAGAATGGGACTGCCGATCTATCCTCTGTTGCAACAAGAACTGTTTGTCGGGAGCTTCGTGAAGTGGGCTTCTATGGCCGAGCAGCTGCACACAAGCCTAAGATCACCAATGCCAAGTGTCGGCTGGAGTGGTGTAAAGCTAGCCGCAATTGGACTCTGGAGCAGTGGAAACGTTCTCTGGAGTGATGATTCACGCTTTACTATCTGGCAGTCCCCCAGACGAATCTGGGTTAGGCTGCACATAGTCCTGACCTCAACCCCATCAAACACCTTTGGGATGAATTGGAACGCCGACTCAGAGCCAGGCCTAATTGCTCAACATCAGTGCCCAACCTCACTAATGCTCTTGTGCCTGAATGGAAGTAAGTCCCTGCAGCAATGTTCCAACATCTAGTGGAAAGCCTTCCCAGAAGACTGGAGGCTGTTTCAGCAGCAAAGCGGGGACCAACTCCGTATTAATGCCCATGATTTTGGAATGAGATGTTCGAAGAGCAGGTGTCCACATACTTTTGGTCATGTAGTGCATGTAAGGTACAAACACTCAATGTACTGTGCATTGCCAGGGAATTACGCACACCTCAGGGATGTGAGAAGGTCTGAAGGCCTGGATATTGACCAGACTCATCCAAAGGGATTGATAGCTACGTTCTTCTTGTTTGGGTCTGCGTTTACAATGTATACAATGTAGGTTTGTGTGGTTGTTGGATTAGCTTTCTGTAACTTTGTAACAAGTATGGGCTGCATGTGTAGGTGTGTATTGCATCATGATTGCAAGGTGTCCCGATATCTTTTCCAACTGTATGGTTTTAATGCTTATTCTAGTATGCCCTTCTAGCCAATCAGAGTATTCAACAATGCTGTGGTATAATTGAAGTAATAGCATCTTCTGTAATGCTTCTCTGCACAGTGAATATGCCTACTACTAGTGGGTCAATAATTATTTCATTGAATAACTGCAACAAACACAGTAGAGAGACTGAGAATGATGAAGTTTCCCATATGACAATTCATTGCTAATTTGTAACAAATTGGGGCTGAGGGTGAAGAAGTCAACTCAGGGAATTTGCTGAGAAAATAGTGGGTTCATTACGAGATTGAAGTATGGCGGCTAACCATCCTCATCACTAAGTAGAAATCAAAACTAGATGGTGTTCAGAGATAGATGGGAGGGGTTTAGCGTAACTGAAGGATGGGACTAAAAACAAACAATAGATAACTAATGTAAAATATACAGTGTCTGTAAAATGTATATAGTATGAATAAGATGGAAGTAGAAGCCTTAGTGTTGTTGTCCATTAGTTTACTCCAATTAGGGGAGGGGTGTTAGGTTAGGGGAAAATAATAATAATAATAGTAATGGAAAATATATATAAAATAAATATATACGAGTTTGGAATTCATGCAGACAACTACATTGATAGAAACTACAATCTATCTGCAATATTAAAGCTGATCTACCCCCCCCCCATTTAAAAATAAATAAATAAAAGAAGAGATACACAATCTGGTGCACATTATGGCAGTCAAAGAAAGTCCTAATGCCATTGGTGTGTGTGAAGGGAAATTCGGTGGGCTAAAATAGATCTGGATGCATAAAGTCAGCAGTGGGACGTAAGCTGAACTAGGTCTGAGATATTCAGTTACACCCCTTGTGGGTGGGCCAAGTCGCATGTGAGACACTATGAGATCATCACCCCTTGTGGGGGGGCCAAGTCGCATGTGAGACACTATGAGATCATCACCCCTTGTGGGTGGGCCAAGTCGCATGTGAGACACTATGAGATCATCACCCCTTGTGGGTGGGCCAAGTCGCATGTGAGACACTATGAGATCATCACCCCTTGTGGGTGGGCCAAGTCGCATGTGAGACACTATGAGATCATCACCCCTTGTGGGTGGGCCAAGTCGCATGTGAGACACTATGAGATCATCACCCCTTGTGGGTGGGCCAAGTCGCATGTGAGACACTATGAGATCATCACCCCTTGTGGGTGGGCCAAGTCGCATGTGAGACACTATGAGATCACCCCTTGTGGGTGTGCCAAGTCGCATGTGAGACACTATGAGATCATCACCCCTTGTGGGTGGGCCAAGTCGCATGTGAGACACTATGCGATCATCACCCCTTGTGGGTGGGCCAAGTCGCATGTGAGACACTATGAGATCATCACCCCTTGTGGGTGGGCCAAGTCGCATGTGAGACACTATGCGATCATCACCCCTTGTGGGTGGGCCAAGTCGCATGTGAGACACTATGAGATCATCACCCCTTGTGGGTGGGCCAAGTCGCATGTGAGACACTATGAGATTACCCCTTGTGGGTGGGCCAAGTCGCATGTGAGACACTATGAGATCACTACCCTACTTGGGTGATGAAGCAAAGGGATAGATTTAATTCTTGACAAGTCAATTGTCTCCAAAAGACACTAACTGATATCAATATATGTGATTATATGATATGTTAAAATAAGGGTTAAGTTGAAATTGTCTTGTTTAAAATCATAGATAGGTGACCTGGTTAAAGTTCGGCCCCACAGTTTATCCTAAACATACGGTAGTAGTGAGGTTGGGATTAAACTCGTTTCCGTTATGGAAATGCCACAGTACCAACAGGTTGTAAAAAATGTTCTCCACAGCGATTCAAATGGGATGGTCAAAAAGAGTTTGCTGTATTTAACCATCAGTATCATTTCCAAGCTGGATGTCTGGGAAGAAGAAAACATCAGCCACATTCATAACACATCAGCAGGTAAGAACTCTGATGTCAATGTGATATAGGTCTGTATAATGTCAATGTGATATAGGTCTGTATAATGTCAATGTGATATAGGTCTGTATAATGTCAATGTGATATAGGTCTGTATAATGTCAATGTGATATAGGTCTGTATAATGTCAATGTGATATAGGTCTGTATAATGTCAATGTGATATAGGTCTGTATAATGTCAATGTGATAAGGTCTGTATAATGTCAATGTGATATAGGTCTGTATAATGTCAATGTGATATAGGTCTGTATAATGTCAATGTGATATAGGTCTGTATAATGTCAATGTGATATAGGTCTGTATAATGTCAATGTGATATAGGTCTGTATAATGTCAATGTGATATAGGTCTGTATATTGTCAATGTGATATAGGTCTGTATAATGTCAATGTGATATAGGTCTGTATAATGTCAATGTGATATAGGTCTGTATAATGTCAATGTGATATGGTCTGTATATTGTCAATGTGATATAGGTCTGTGTCAATGTGATATGTCTGTAAATGTGATATAGGTCTGTATAATGTCAATGTGATATAGGTCTGTATAATGTCAATGTGATATAGGTCTGTTTCATGTCAATGTGATATAGGTCTGTTTCATGTCAATGTGATATAGGTCTGTATAATGTCAATGTGATATAGGTCTGTAAATATGAACATTATTGGATGAACCTTTGATAAATGTAGCTGTGGGAGATGTTCCTGGCTTGCAGGTCAGTCCTCAGGTCAAGCAGCAGGGTGAACTTGTGGTCCTCGTACAGTCTTTTTGCTGTATATCGAAATCCCAAGTAGTTCATAAACTCAATGATGTTGAGGATCCTATTGGAGGTGATCTGGCACCTGGTGGATTTCTGGAAGAGTCGAAGATGCCGAGGAACTGGCGTAGTGAGGTCTGGTACATGATGCTGACCAGGAACTGGCGTAGTGAGGTCTGGTACATGATGATGACCAGGAACTGGCGTAGTGAGGTCTGGTACATGATGTTGATCAGGAACTGGCGTAGTGAGGTCTGGTACATGATGTTGACCAGGAACTGGCGTAGTGAGGTCTGGTACATGATGTTGATCAGGAACTGGCGTAGTGAGGTCTGGTACATGATGCTGACCAGGAACTGGCGTAGTGAGGTCTGGTACATGATGTTGATCAGGAACTGTCGTAGTGAGGTCTGGTACATGATGTTGATCAGGAACTGGCGTAGTGAGGTCTGGTACATGATGTTGACCAGGAACTGGCGTAGTGAGGTCTGGTACATGATGTTGATCAGGAACTGGCGTAGTGAGGTCTGGTACATGATGTTGACCAGGAACTGGCGTAGTGAGGTCTGGTACATGATGTTGACCAGGAACTGGCGTAGTGAGGTCTGGTACATGATGTTGATCAGGAACTGATGTATTGAGGTCTGGTAGATGATGTTGATCAGGAACTGGCGTAGTGAGGTCTGATACATGATGTTGACCAGGAACTGGCGTAGTGAGGTCTGATACATGATGTGGACCAGGAACTGGCGTAGTGAGGTCTGGTACATGATGCTGACCAGGAACTGTCGTAGTGAGGTCTGGTACATGATGTTGATCAGGAACTGGTGTAGTGAGGTCTGATACATGATGTGGACCAGGAACTGGCGTAGTGAAGTTTGATACATGATGTGGACCAGGAACTGGCGTAGTGAGGTCTGATACATGATGTGGACCAGGAGCTGGCGTAGTGAGGTCTGGTACATGATGTGATGTGGACCAGGAACTGGCGTAGTGAGGTAGAGGATGTTGCCCCGTGTGGCCACCGGACAGTACTGCTCCCTGGCCAGGTTGATATTTACTTCTCAGCGGCCACTGTTCATTTCTCACTCATTGGAACAATTCAAGTACATTGTTGGATTATTGTGTCTTCACGAATCATAGTTGAAAAACATATTGGGATGAATACAACTGTATTTTAAAATGTCATGCTCTTTCAGAGCAGCCTTTTGTACCACACTTATCAAATGAAATGTGGACTTGTAAATGGAAATCACATGTAACCTGCCCTAGCAATGCAGTAAAATGATAAACAAGTACACAAATAATTATAATTTAATAAATACATTTGAAAAAAATCAAGAAATGTCAGAACAAATCCAATGAACAACCCAAATAGCTCTGCAACAGTACCTGTAACATACTTCCTCTGCTGTGGTCTTGCTGACCATTAGGACCTCGATGAGGGGTCCTCTACCCATAGGGCCCTCAGGGCCCTCAGGGCCCTCAGTGCTGGTCAGTCTGTACAGGAGGCTATCCTCCTGCATCTTCCTTTTGTTGGGCGTCACTTCCTCCATGTGCTTCACACGCTCTGACTCCAGCTCCTGATAGAGAGGGGGCCATTTTGCTTTCACTGGTCCTGGGGCCCTTGTTAAGATCAATGGCATCATGAAATGTACTCAGTACCAGGATATTTTTGCCAAAAACCTGGTTTCCTCTGCCAGGAGTCTTAAACTTGGCCTCAAGTGGATCATGCAGCAAGACAATAACCCCCAAGTCCATATCAAAATCCACATAGAAATGGCTAATTGCCAACAAATCCAACATTTTGCAATGACCACATACATCTCTTGAAACCCATTGAAAACCTGTGGTTTGAATTGAAAAGGGCAGTCTATAAGCGCAGATGAAGGATATCAAGGGTCCGGAAGGATTCTGCATTGAGGAATGGTCAAGATCCCTCCCAATGTATTCTCCAACTCATAAAACATTTTAGAAAAAGGCTCAGTGCCGTTATCCTTGCATGGTGAGGTAGTGAAAGGTATTAAAAACAGAGGTGTCAATAATCATGACGACAACCTTTTTGAGAATAAAAATAATTGTATGAGAATAAAGGAATATTATTTCCCAAATGTTTTGAGTGTACAATATATCTCAGCCTTTGAATGATTTATTTTATGTAATTTTTGCTCATCTTTACCAAGGGTGTGAATAATTTCGGACCACATTGTATATTCCCTTCATCCAAGGGTGCACGGTTGCAGAGTAGTGTACCTTCAAAGGGATGACCTCTTTGTTAATTAAAAATAAGTCCTTCATAGTTTCAGTCCAGGAGCAGAGGCGAACCACATAGCCAATATTGTCTTGGCTGCCTCCAGGTTGTAATCCTCTAGTCCAGGTAAGGTGAGAACAGCTACCTCCTCAGTGATAGAGTCCTGATGCTTTGACGGTACAAGAGTACACACATGTATTGGTAGTAATTGACATCAATTAGGTTTAAATTATATTTTGGTTTTAATTCAGGGCTATTCTACTCCAGGCCTGGAGGACAGGAACACAATCCGATGTTCATTCTTCCCCTATAATCAGACACTGATTCAGTGTTGACTCTCTGGCCTATCAGTGACATCGACCAATCTAACAATAGACTTCCAGGTCGAAAAATGCAACCAGCAGATTTTCAGCCCTTGAGGGCCGGTAGTTGAATAACCCTGGTCTAAAATAAGGAATTAATTTGATAAACATCTATTAAAAAGCTCATGACAGATTGGATAGAAGAAAGTCAGTCAGTCATATCAGACCACATGTGGTGTTGCAACTCCAAAAACACCATGTTCCTCTGAGAGTTGATGGGACAAAGGGCTGTGATATCAGGTTCCTTGACTTCACTGGCACATCTGTTTCTATTTCACATGGCCACACAGTCTTACATACCGGGGCATTCCCCTGGCATCCATATTTCACTGCCTGTGAATGACAGGCTTTCTAATCCCCTCAGTGTGTGTGTGTGTGTGTGTTCCCTAGAGAATGTGTGCAGATGACTGCAGACAGTTAGGGAAGAAACTCTAGAGCCATTATAGGAGTTAAGATACAGGGAGGCACCTGTCCTGAAGCCACACACACTGACAGAGTGAATGACATCGTTATATTTAAGGCCAAGGCTAATAATGACCTGCAGAGGGGCTTTACTTAGAAACTTGTTATAGCCACACTGTAGATGCAGTGGAGGCTGCTGAGGGGAGGACGGCTCATAATAATGGCTGGAACGGAAACCATGTGTTTGATACCATTCCACTTATTCCACTCCAGCTATTACCACGAGCCCGCCTTCCCCAATTAAGGTGCCACCAACATCCTCTGTGAAGGTGAGACATTTTAGAAAGAATGTCTTCATGGGGTTAGCACGTCATACCCAGACGTCATACCCAGACGTCATACCTAGACGTCATACTCAGACGTCATACCCAGACGTCATACCCAGACGTCATACCCAGACGTCATACCCAGACGTCATACCCAGACGTCATACCCAGACGTCATACTCAGATCGTCATATATACTCAGACGTCATACCCAGATCCACATACTCAGTATACAGATGGCTCTGATCCACAGTACAGATGGCTCTGGTCACACTGTTGAAGGAAGACGCTAAACACTGTTACCTTGTGCCACCCAGAACATTTTGAACTAAAGCTTTGCGTGGAAAATAAATGCTGTATCGGTTAGTTGTCCACTAATGGTGCAGGTTCACTACTGTACTAATGGTGCGGGTTCACTACTGTACTAATGGTGTGGGTTCACTACTAGACTAATGGTGCGGGATCACTACTGTACTAATGGTGTGGGTTCACTACTGTACTAATGGTGCGGGTTCACTACTGTACTAATGGTGCGGGTTCACTACTGTACTAATGGTGCGGGTTCACTACTGTACTAATGGTGCGGGTTCACTACTGTACTAATGGTGCGGGTTCACTACTGTACAAATGGTGTGGGTTCACTGCTGTACAAATGGTGTGGGTTCACTGCTGTACTAATGGTGTGGGTTCACTGCTGTACTAATGGTGTGGGTTCACTACTGTACTAATGGTGCGGGATCACTACTGTACTAATGGTGCGGGCTCACTACTGTACTAATGGTGCGGGCTCACTACTGTACTAATGGTGCGGGTTCACTACTGTACTAATGGTGTGGGTTCACAACTGAACTAATGGTGCGGGTTCACTACTGTACTAATGGTGCGGGTTCACTACTGTACTAATGGTGCGGGTTCACTACTGTACCAATGGTGCGGGTTCACTACTGTACAAATGGTATGGGTTCACTACTGTACCAATCGTGTGGGTTCACTACTGTACTAATGGTGCGGGTTCACTACTGTACCAATCGTGCGGGTTCACTACTGTACTAATGGTGCGGGTTCACTACTGTACTAATGGTGCGGGTTCACTACTGTACTAATGGTGCGGGTTCACTACTGTACTAATGGTGCGGGTTCACTACTGTACTAATGGTGCGGGTTCACTACTGTACTAATGGTGCGGGCTCACTACTGTACTAATGGTGCGGGTTCACTACTGTACTAATGGTGCGGGTTCACTACTGTACTAATGGTGCGGGTTCACTACTGTACTAATGGTGCGGGTTCACTACTGTACTAATGGTTTGGGTTCACTACTGTACTAATGGTTTGGGCTCACTACTGTACTAATGGTGCGGGCTCACTACTGTACTAATGGTGCGGGCTCACTACTGTACTAATGATGCGGGTTCACTACTGTACTAATGGTGCGGGTTCACTACTGTACTAATGGTGCGTGTTCACTACTGTACTAATGGTGCGGGTTCACTACTGTACTAATGGTGCGGGTTCACTACTGTACTAATGGTGCGGGTTCACTACTGTACTAATGGTGCGGGTTCACTACTGTACTAATGGTGCGGGTTCACTACTGTACTAATGGTGCGGGTTCACTACTTTACTAATAGTGTGGGTTCACTACTTTACTAATGGTGCGGGTTCACTACTGTACTAATGGTGCGGGTACACTACTGTACCTGAAGAGCAGGACGGCTCTGCCTCCATCAGCTTGGCCAGACCTAGGGACAGGGACACGGTTCAGCTTGGCCAGGTCTACTGAGTGGGAGATGGTTCACTACTGACCAGGTCTGGGGACTACTGGACTAATGGTTCTGGTTCACTAGGTCTAATGGGAGAGGGTCATCTTGACCAGGTCTGGGGAGAGGGTCATCTTGACCAGGTCTGGGGAGAGTACTAATGGCGCTGGTTCTGTACTTGACCAGGTCTGGGGAGAATGGAGCGGTTCACTTTGACCAATGGTCTGGGGTACCAATGGGGGTCATCTTGACCAATGGTCTGGGGAGAGGTACCAATGGTGCGGGTTCACTACTGTACCAGGTCTGGGGAGGGGTCATCTTGACCAATGGTGTGGGTTCATCTTGACCAGGCCTGGGGAGAGGGAGACGGTTCAGCTTGACCACTCTGGGGGAGGGGTTCATCTTGACCAGGTCTGGGGAGAGGAGACAGTTCTGCTTGACCAGGTCTGGGGAGAGGGGTCATCTTGACCAGGTCTGGGGAGAGGAGACGGTTCAGTTTGACCAGGTCTGGGGAGAGGGGTCATCTTGACCAGGTCTGGGGAGAGGGGTCATCTTGACCAGGTCTGGGGAGAGGGAGACGGTTCAGCTTGACCAAGTCTGGGGAGAGGGGTCATCTTGACCAGGTCTGGGGAGAGGAGACAGTTCTGCTTGACCAGGTCTGGGGAGAGGGGTCATCTTGACCAGGTCTGGGGAGAGGGGTCATCTTGACCAGGTCTGGGGAGAGGGGTCATCTTGACCAGGTCTGGGGAGAGGGGTCATCTTGACCAGGTCTGGGGAGAGGGGTCAGCTTGACCAGGTCTGGGGAGAAGGGTCATCTAGACCAGGTCTGGGGAGAGGGGTCATCTTGACCAGGTCTGAGGAGAGGGAGACGGGTTGGGTGTGGAAAAAGGGCTTAATGGTGATAAACAAGACCTTATCGTCATTAAATGAATACTCCCTGTGAATGCAAAATGCTAAACAATGCCCATTACAACAATAGTTTTATCTTACCTGTTTTCATGCACTCGGCAAGCATTCCCACATGACCGCATTCCCACAATGTTCTCTGAGTACATTATCTTGTAACTGTCGATGAAGGGAACACATACTGGGAAAGGAAGTGCCAGGGGTATATAACAGTTCATTGTTGATCTTGTCTAAGTTTAGGTCAGCCCATTGGATATCATAGTAACTAGTGACACTTTCAGTGACTGAGTATCGTAGAGAGTGTAAAGTAGAGTTGTAGAGAGGTCTTGCTGCTTTTTGTTCTATGTCGATATTGTCTATATTGTACTTGTTTTTAATAACCTGTCCAGGGACTGCGGTAGAAAATTAGCCGGCTGGCTAAAACCGGCACTTTTACTGAAACGTTGATTAATGTGCTCTGTCCCTGTAAAAACACAATTAAAATAAACTCAATAGAGTGTCAAGTAGAGTTGTAGAGAGTGTCAAGTAGAGTTGTAGAGAGTGTAAAGTAGAGTTGTAGAGAGTGTCAAGTTTTGATGAAAGACCCAGCTCTGTTTTAGTTACCTGAAGATGCAGATATTCTGTGTCTGAGAGATATTAGCCATATTAGCGTAGTCCTGAATTAAATGATTCTCTATAACAAATCTCCATGGAACCTTTTTTTAAAATTCCAATGATATGAATACTATGGGTCCAGGAAACATTGTATGTCAATGTACTGTATATATGGATATCACAGGCTGCTATTGGAATCTGAATTGGGAAGGACGGGCCCATAGTAATGGCTAGAACGGAATTAATGGAATGGTATCTAACAAATCAAACATAGTTTTCATATATTTGACACCATTCCATTCCAGCCATTATTATGAGCAGTCCTTCCCTTAGCAGCCTCCTGTGATATATATGAATGTGAGAATAGTCACTGTTAACTGTGAGGCCGAATAACTCCTTCCCCCAAAGAAGGTAACATATTTTCTCCACAGCTCATTGAATTGGGCCTGGAACCTCTGCAGTCTGTCACTGGTTTCATTTGGGGCCAAACCCTCCACTCCAGGGCCACTTGTAATACACATGTTCTATCAACCAACTACCACAAATGTCTGAATGGAAAACCGTTTAGGTCCATGCGCTGCATTCGGAAAGTATTCAGACCCTTTCCCCTTTTACACATTATCATACGTTAAAATGGATTAAATCAATAACAATTCTCATCAATCTACACACAATACCCCATAATGACAAAGCACAAACAGGTTTAGAAATGTTAGCAATTGTATTAAAAATCAAAAACAGATACCTTATTTACATAAGTATTCAGGCCCTTTGCCATGAGACTCGAAATTGAGCTCAGATGCCCCCTGTTTCCATTGATCATCCTTCAGATGTTTCTACAACTTGATTGGATTCCAACTGTGGTAAATTCAATTGATTGGACATGATTTGGAAAGGCACACACCTGTCTATATAGGGTCCCATAGTTGACAGTACTTGTCAGAGCAAAAACCAAGCCATGAGGTCGAATGAACTATGTGTAGAGCTCAGAGACAAGATTGTGTCGAGGCACAGATCTGGGGAAGGGTACCAAAACATTTCTGCAGCATTGAAGGTCCCCAAGAACACAGTGGCCTCCATCACTCTTAAATGGAAGAAGTTTGGAACAACCAAGACTCTTCCTAGAGCTGGCAGTTTCTGCTGAGGGTAATAGACAGGCTTTAAGAGATGTACAATGTCAGATCAAAAGACAAGGAGGCACACAAGCAAATGGTGGAGAGGACCCTCTCCTCATGAAACTCAAGGGTGGCCTGGCAAGGGATTAAATCCATGGCTAGTGCCCCCCACATAGGCAGGGGAAAAACAATGCTGAACTTGGGAGACATGAGGGCCAGAACATGGCTAATGAACAGAATGTTTTCTTCTCAAGATTTGAATCAGACAGCATTGTGTCAGAGATAAAACAAATGGAAGCAACATTACAAATGTTTGAGAAGGTTGTTGTTAAACAGACTGATGTTTTGAAATTGTTTAGGGGTTATAACACACAAAAGCCCAGGCACAGACAAAATAAGTGTACATGTGTTAAAGCACTGTGCTGAACAACTGGCTGGTGTTTTTACAGACATTTTCCAATCCTCACTCGACCAGCAACACGTGCCAGTATTGTGGAAAAACTCAATAATTATACCCATTCCTAAAGCATCTAATCCCTCTGTGCTGAATGACACCCTGTCGCCTTGACATCCTCAGTAATGAAATGCCTTGAGAAAAGTCATGTTCTCAGTGTCACCCAGAAGCTTCTCGACCCATTTGAGTTTGTATATCAGCCCATCAAATGAGTTGATGATGTTATTCTTACTCTCCTCAATATGGTCTGTCGACATCTAGAGGGTGTAGTCTCCTTAACATGGTCTGTCGACATCTAGAGGGTGTAGTCTCCTTAACATGGTCTGTCGACATCTAGAGGGTGTAGTCTCCTTAACATGGTCTGTCGACATCTAGAGGGTGTAGTCTCCTTAACATGGTCTGTCGACATCTAGAGGGTGTAGTCTCCTTAACATGGTCTGTCGACATCTAGAGGGAGCCAAATCACATGTCAGGGGTATGTTTGTGGACTTTTCTTCTGTCTTCAACACAATCCAGCCTAATGTTCTGGCACACAGACTCATTCGGGACTTCACCTTAGATGGGGGGCTGGTTTTGTGGCTGTTGAACTTCCTGAGCCAGCGGTCACAGTCGGTCAAAGTAGGTTTGCATGTGTGGGACATACGCACCACCAAAACTGGCTCTCCTCAGGGATGTGTTTTGTCACCACTTCTGTACATCTTGTCCACTAATAGTTGTACTAGTTCCCATCCTGACAGACACCTAGTTAAGTTAGCTGATGACACTACATTGATCAGCCTGTTGCATGATGACGAGGAACATCATGGCCCGGTCCTAGATGACTTTGTAGAGTGGTGTGAGGAATCACACTTGGTCCTCAATACCAACAAGACCAAAGATGTGCATAGACTTCAGGAAGCGTACAACGCCTACCTCTGCAACATCTATCAGAGGTCAGAACATAGAGATTGGAGAGGAATATAACTATCTGGGTGTCTGTCCTCTTGGACAATAAACTTCAGTGGAGTAAATGTACAGACCTGATCTACAAAAAGCTGGGATCTTTTAATGTTGACTGTACTATACTGACTATTACACAAATCTTTCATTGAGGGTATTTGAACTTTTTGTATTGTTTGTTGGTCTGGCAATGCCACTGTCAGCCAGAGAAATATGCTGAGAAGGATTACCACCACAGCAAGCAAGGTACTTGGAGTCAAACAGACAGGCCTGGATGAGATTTTTAAGGTCAGGGCCCTCCGCAAGGCTCACAAAATGATTTTAGACCCAAGCCACCCGGACATTGAACTACTTCCCACTGGACGCAGGTATAGGGCACCCCTCAGCAGGAAAAACAGAACTAGACAGTCATTTGTGCCAGGTGTGATATCCCTCCTAAATAGCTCGGGCTCATATTCCTATTGACCCAGTAAGGCCAGCAGGCTAGTCTCTTTTTATTGGTATGTAACTGTTATGAAGATGTATTGTCAAATTGTTTTGTATTTAAACGCCACTTTAAACATGTACATGACACTGTAACAAAATTTCACCATGGGGACAATAAAGTCAGTAAAGTAAAGTAAACTGAGCAATCGGGGGAGAAGGGCCTTGGTCAGGGAGGTGACCAAGAACCCAATGGTCATTCTGACAGAGCTCCAGAGTTCCTCTGTGGAGATGGGAGAACCTTCCAGAAGGACAACCATCTTTGCAGCACTCCACCAATCAGGCCATTATGGTAGAGTGGCCAGACGGAAGCCACTCCTCAGTAAAAGGCACATGACAGCCCGCTTGGAGTTTAAAGGACACTCAGACCACTAGAAACAAGATTCTCTTGTCTGATGAAACCAAGATTGAACACTTTGGCCTGAATCTCAAACTTCCCATTTGGAGGAAACCAGAAACCGCTCATCGCCTGGCCAATACTATCCCTACAGTGAAGTATGTTGGTGACAACATCAGGCTGTGGATATGTTTTTCAGCGGCAGGGACTGGGAGACTAGTCAGGATCGAGGGAAAGATGAATGGAGCAAAGTACAGAGAGATCCTTGATGAGTGCTCAAGACCTCAAACTGGGGCGAAGGGTCGCCTTCCAACAGGACAACAACCCCAAGCACACAGCCAAGACAACGCAGGAGTGGCTTCAGGACAGGCCGATTTTGGGGTGGACTTTCTCTTTTATTTTTTTTATTTAAAAAAAATGTAACCTTTATTTAACTAGGCAAGTCAGTTAAGAACACATTCTTAGTCACAATGACAGCCTACTGGGGAACAGTGGGCTAACTGCCTTCAGGGGCAGAATGATATGTATATATATTTTTTTACCTTGTCAGCTCAGGGATTTAATCGAGCGACATTTCGGTTACTGGCCCAACACTCTAACCACTAGGCTACCTGTCGCTCCATTTTCAATAAGAATGCTTACTGTACCGTACCTTTTGTCATAGTCAGAGTAGTAGGTCTGGACAGAGTTTGGAAGGCCTCCACCCCTGACAGTAGGTCTGCCTTCATGACAGGTTGAGTCATAGTCATTGTTTTGGTTTCAGATACAAAGCACAGCTCAAACAGATACAGGAGTGGAAGTGAAATATTTAACTCCATCCTTTTTTATGGTTCATATACATTCAATGAACTAAGCAGATCAGTCACAGGTGCTAATGCATTTGTGCCTATGGGAGAGCCACCCTATAAGCAGACCGGAACTGTGATTTTTTGTTGTTGTTGTTGGACATCTTCCTTTATCCACCATCTTTGGCATAAATTTGAGCGAGAGCAGGAAGGATATGTCCATCACATTCTCAGTTATTTGCTGCCCTCTGCTGCCAAATGTATAGAATATATGTATTGGTTGGTTATAACAACTAATACACTCTCTACAGTATGTTAGCCTTGAACTTTGTCATATTCCTGAGACATTTTTGTATATTTTGCCTCGGTAGGCTACAAGATAACCACACTTCACAAATGGCAAGTGAATCAAAGAACCATGAAATGGAGGGCTCACTAGCTCACGAACTGTTGTTCAAGCTGTTGATGTTTTGTAGATTTGCTTGGCCCAGTTGTTTATTTTCCATTATAAATTGGGTGGTTCGAGCCTTGAATCCTGATTGGCTGACATAGTATATCAGACCGTAGTATATAGTATATCAGACCGTATACCACGGGTATGACAAAACATAAAACTAATTACGCTGGGAACCAGTTTATAATAGCAATAAGGCACCTCTGGGATTGCGTAGTTGGTCATATACCACCCCCTGCGCCTTACTGCTTACATATCCAACATTTTCAACATGTATTATATAGTAATGGTTGTATACCATTTAAACCTACTGTAGTTGAAAAAAGCTTGCCAGTTTTCCAATTGATTTTTACTGGTTCCACTTCTGTATTTCATCACTAGATGGAGACATTGGCAACATTAGTACCCCACACCATCAGTACCACCATGTATGGTCTACCACACTGTCTCTCATTAGCTCTCTTCAGCTGGTGGTGCTTTCTCCCTAATTGTCTTCCTCATGCCCTATATGAACTTGTCTATTCCCTTAGTGATTATTCTGAAGAAGGCCGAAACGTCAATCTTTTAAACTTACCTAATAAAACCAAAAATATTTAAATGATGAGCTAGAGTTGCACCTTATCCTGTCCAATGGGGTTTCATTTTCCACCCACCAGTGCATTAAAGTTCTTCCAGGCGTACATTAGCCTGTTGACCTTCGCTGATGATCTACTCGTGGCGGTTGAGCAGGGTGAACAACTCCTCCATGGGGCCGATGTTGGCATCTATCCGGATCTCTGCCCTTCTTACCTCTCGGAAACATCCTCCAGGTCATCGATAGGCCTCTGGAGCCTCTTGGTCAATCTGTCCACAAAGGAGTATATGTTGGCTGAGGCCTGGCTGTTCAGCTCAGCTCCACAGCGTCCAGGCACAACACTCCTAAATCAGGGAGAGCTTGAGGTGGTCTGTGGAACAGGACTGAACCCATGGTGCAGGAGGCTGGCAAGTCTTCAATCTGAGCCTCCAGTTTCTACATAAGGTGAGCAGAGGAAGACTAGTCATACAAAGAACATAGCTCCTGAAGTAATACTGTAGAGGTACTATTACTGGGTTACTGTGATAGGGGTCAGAGGTCACACTAAAACAGGCAGAAGCTCTCATCTCTTTCCTCTGATGTTGCCAATCCAAGTCTCATTGCTGCGGTAAATTTATTCATTTTTTATTTTAAAAACAAACATTTAATACATTTTAAATGGGTCTACAATTTGGGATTCTCTCAAACAATGAGAGAATGTTACCTACAGAGTAGGAGACACTTTGAGTGGTGAACTCCCTAACAAACCTTCAAAAGATCATTAAGCTTCTGGGTAACCAAGCTATAGGAGGACGGGCTCATTGTAATGACTTGAATGGAATCAATGGAGTGGCACAAAGAAAGACCCCAATTTGGATCACTTCTTAAATTATTATTTTATCAATATTTAAGGAATGAGTAATTATAATGAAAAAACCTAATAAAATTCAGGAATCCTACCTGGAGATGCTTGTGATAGAGATTGGAGAAAGTTGATTTTGGAGTGAACTCTCTCTTTAAATGTGTGAAGGAGTACCTTGATGTCTTTCAGACTGGTGCCCGAGGACAATGTTTAGAATGGCCAGCTGAATAGAGGCCTTGAGCAAAGGAACCTGGAACTGTGGTCGACTCAGGTAAAAGTACGACTGGTACTTGGAGCACACCACATTAAGTGGAGCTATGAAACCTTGGAGCTATGAAAATATAAATTATTCTAGGAAAAAATACTTCAATTTAGGGTGGTTGTGGTACTCATAAGCAACTAACTGTTGCCAATGTGTATAATTTCATTAAATTGTTGCATGTCTTGGTTTGATTGAGCCAAACAGAGTCGATTCCATCCCTGATGACCTCACATATGTTAAAAGAAACATCTGAAGTGGGAGAACCTTTCAAACAAAGCTTGTCTGATGTGGTCTGTTCCAGTTCAGCTTTTTCAAAATATATTTCAGACATGAAGTAAACAGTATGGACAGAATAAAGAACAATGGTATGCAGTACATGACACCCTGATGATTTTATTAATTATTAGGGCTGAGATCCCGCTAACGAGATCGATATGACAACAGCCAGTGAAAGTGCAGGGTGCCAAATTCAAAACAACAGAAATCCCACAATTAAACTTCCTCAAACATGGAAGTATTTCACACCATTTTAAAGATACACTTCTTGTTAATCTGACCACAGTGTCCGATTTCAAATAGGCTTTACGACAAAAGCACCACAAACGATTATGCTAGGTCAGAGTCAAGTCACAGAAAAACACAGACATTTTTTCAGCCAAAGAGAGGAGTCACAAAAATCAGAAATAGAGATAGAATGAATCACTAACCTTTGTTGATCTTCATCAGATGACACTCATAGGACTTCATGTTACACAATACATCTATGTTTTGTTCGATAAAGCGCATATTTATATTTAAAACATTTCAGTATACAATGGCGCGTTATGTTCAGTAGTTCCAAAAACATCCAGTGATTTTGCAGAGAGCCACATCAATTTACAGAAATTCTCATAATAAATGTTGATGAAAATATAAGTGTTATGCATGGAACTTTAGATACACTTCTCCTTAATGCAACCGCTGTGTCAGATTTCAAAAAAGCTTTACAGAAAAAGCAAACAATGCAATAATCTGAGTATGGCGCTCAGAGACCAAACAAGCCAAAAAGATATCCGCCATATTGTGCAGTCAACAGAAGTCAGAAATAACATTATAAATATTAATTCTTCATCAGAATGCACTCCCAGGAATCCCAGTTCCACAATAAATGTTTTTGTTCGATAATGTCCATCATTTATGTCCAAATAGTTACTTTTGTTAGTGCATTTTGTAAACAAATCCAAAGTCACAAAGCGCGTTCACTAGGAGCAGACGAAATGTCAAAAAGTTCCGTTACAGTCCGTAGAAACATGTCAAACGATGTATAGAATCAATCTTTGGGATATTTTTAACATAAATCTTCAATAATGTTCCAACCTGAGAATTCCTTTGTCTGTAGAAAAGCAATGGAACGCGAGCTACCTCTCACATGAACGAGTGTCACGAGTTTGTGGTACTCTGCCAGACCACTGACTGAAAGAGCCCTTTTGAGCCCTTCCTTTACAGTAGAAGCCTCAAACAAGTTTCTAAAGACTGTTGACATCTAGTGGAAGCCTTAGAAAGTGCAACATGACCAATATCCCACTGTATCATCAATTGGGAATTAGTTGAAAAACGACCAACCTCAGATTTCCCACTTCTTGAGCTTCTGCTAAATTTAAAAACCCTTTGTTTTTGAGTGTCTGACTAGCAGCAATGCATTCTGGCCGTGACAGGCCATCTCCATGGCTTTGCTCCATGCTCTGTGGTACAGGAGCTTGACCTCAAGAAGAACGGCGGCCATCTAGTTATAGCTTCTGATCACCTTCCTCATCTCAAGCCAAACAGAGACATGTGTCTGTACCAATATCTACACTAGCATACTGCTTAGAATGAAGCAATCTATTATGGATGGAACACAGCTGCTGATTAGCTGGTATTTTTCTAAATTATTTTTTATAAAGTAGCTACTGTGGATGTCACATTAAAATTGTTTGACTTGTTTCCCACACAAAACTATGATTCCAGAAGACAAAGTTAGGAAGGTGCCAATACAAAGTATCACATTTACCTCATTTAGGGTTACTTATAAAACAATTGAGGAAATGTTATTGAAAGACTATCTTTAGAATGTCCATATCATTTCTCAGGACAGATATAAATCTTTCTGAATAGTTGCCATGACCACATCCTCTTCCCTGGAACCTGCCAGAAAGAGAATCATTTTAAATCCTATGAAGACCAAAAAGACCCCCACAGCTGTGCTGTGTCCTTCACATAGTATTTGTTCTAGTATGCCTTAAATGTGTGAATAGGTCTACATCTATTACATCCACTTTCATACACACTTTGACAATTGCACTGACTACTTTTGGTCTCACTCAATGTCACCCAACATCAAATTTAACTGAGGCTGTGTCACGATCGTTGAATGAGGAGGACCAAAGCGCAGCGTGGTAAGCGTACATATTCCTTGATTGACAAAATCAATAACCATACAAACCAACCGTGACGCTTAAGGGCAATAGTGCTACAAACAAAGACAACCTCCCACAAACACAGGTGGGAAAACGGGTACCTAAGTATGGTTCCCAATCAGAGACAAAGATAGACAGCTGTCCCTGATTGCTAAACATACACGGCCAACCACAAAGAAATAGAAAACATAGAATGCCCACCCCAACTCACGCCCTGACCAAACTAAAATAGAGACATACAAATGATTTCTAAGGTCAGGGTGTGACAGGCGGTGCTGCATAGCTCTATGAACAACCAACGTCTGTGTGAAATGTGTTTTGCAGGAGCCACAGAGGTCAGAGTACAGTACAGTATATGCAAAAAAATGTGATCATGTAAGTTGTAGATAGGAACAGAAAATCCTATTAATCATGCTTTGACATCATTAATTTGCTAAAGTTCGACTACATGGACTTACAGGAGGCATGTTTTGAGGAATGGGAGGGTTGTCCTTCTGCTTTTGATAGAGATGACTGACAAGCTCCAGGTCTCGGCTATAGCATTGCAGTGCTGCCATGTATTTGTCTGTGAGGTCCAACTGACTCCATTCTCAAACTTAGAGGTCAAGCATTCACACAGCCTGATGGTAGAGAAATAATTCAGTGATGTCAAACGGGAGGAATTATAACTGAAACATGTCAAATGCTGCTTTGCCAGTTATAACAATGGGTTACGTACAGTAGATGCAACATAACCAGTCATGATCAACCTCTAGAAACTGTACATCAGAATCTCTAAGGTCCAAATAAAAATGGTCACTAGGTCACTAGCGATGACTGGGGAGACTGAAAGAGGCCTTGTATCTGGAACTTGAACTCTGTAGTTACTGAGAAAACAGGAGGATCAGTAGCATTCAAAGAATTCATAGACTAGATTTTCACCAGTTTGTTACAGCAGGAAAATAGTCCTACATCAACAGAAAATGTGAATTATTATTTGGATTATAATTAATGCAAGTTTTTGTCAGGGTTGATACATTTTTCAAGTCTGAAATTACAAACTTCAGAAGCCTTTTTAAATCTCCAAAACACTATACTCTTTATTAAGCAGGGTGATCAAATTAAGATACTACATCTGTAGTATAGGTTGTTGTAGGTTTTAGGTCTTGTAGGTCTTGGACTTGGTGACGGTCACAATGGTCTGATAGCGAACAAAGATCTTCTCAATGCCCTCCACTTTCATGTGCTGCAGAGATGCAAGGTCTTTCAAAATGGAAGCCATGTCTGCAATCTTTTCCAGACGCTTGCAGAATGTGTCTAACTTTCCAAAGATGTCATTTTCACTGCAGACAGTGACACAGAGGTCATTGGCCTGTCCGTACTTGTATGTGTTTTACCCAGAACGAAGTCAAATACCATACCTGTAAAATACTTGAAAGTATATGAGGTGCGCTTGATTTATGTTTGCACTTTTGGGACTAATCCTATTTTGGTTCCATTGTAGAGAGCAAATTAAATGAAGTGCAACTTCAGTATTTGACAGTGTATAATTGGCCTAGGTCAGGTTTCTCCAGCTAGACGAGTTTTTAGTTTTGTTTACCTGAACTCCAACTGCTTGTCGTTGGGCTTGTCTCGAAGCTTCTCCCTCATCCTCTGGAAGCACAGCTAATACTCCTGAGAGGTATACTACTGTACAAAGCAGGCTCAGTGAATTAGCCAGGTATGTTGCCTAAATATTCTGAAATATTTGTTTGTTTGTTGAGAATACCTTGAAATAGGCATGGTATAATTGACTCAACAACCAAAAACACATATCTAAGTTTAGCATGAACCAGAAAATCTATAGTTTATTTTAATCAAAGTTAGCTGGCTATTTAATATATTTTTCTTTGTAGTAAACCCCTCTGGTTGAGCTGTATGGACTCCTCCTCAACAGCTTGTTTCTGAGAGGAGACATTCCTCAGACTTATGCCACAGACATGCCACATAATTATACTATCATATAATAGTGTGGGCCAACAATAGTTGCTTGGCCCAGTTGTAGTTTTGCTTTATTTTAGCACAGTTTTATAAAAACATATACAGTGACCTTACAGCAATCACCATGTTAGTCACCATAACAACTACAGCAATCACCATGTCAGTCACCATAACAACTGCAGCCTCACCATGTCAGTCACCATAACAACTACAGCAATCACCATGTCAGTCACCATAACAACTACAGCAATCACCATGTCAGTCACCATAACAACTACAGCAATCACCATGTCAGTCACCATAACAACTACAGCAATCACCATGTCAGTCATGTCTACTAGTTGGAGGATAAAATGACATGCCTAGTTAAAGCTGCAATATGTAACTTTTTGGGCGACCCCTTTTTGATCAAATTCACATAGACATGTGAGTTCTAGATCTATCATTCTCATTGAAATCTATTCTAAGAAGCTATAGAGCTGTCTTTTATTTTCAGTTTTGTACACCAGCTTCCAACAGCTCAAAATACAAACATTTTGGTAAAGGAAAATACATTTCCCAGTGGTTTAGATTGTACAATGATTCTCTACACTAAGTTTGCTTGTTTTGTCACATAAACTGAAATTACGCAAACTATTAGAATTTTTGCAAATAGGAAATGGCGGCTCCATTTCTGCATAGTGTATCTTTAAATAATGGTGCAATTATAACTTTTTTTATTAAAGAAGCTAAAATGTAGAATTAACTTTCATTTGAATGTCCTATAGACAAATGTACATATGAATGAAGCAACATCTTACAGAGTAGAGTAGTCCTGTAATCTTTCTGCACAGTATTGCAGTTTACAAAGTCTGGGTTGGAAGGTAGGGCCACTTTCCGCAGGAAGTTATTGGGTGACATATTACATTGCTTGAATACGATGACCATGCAGAAAAATGGCCAACATCCCTACATCGATCTCAGAAGCTTACTTACTTTATGGAAATTGGTTGAAATGTTTTCATAGCTGCAGTTTGTTAGATTGCGAAATAAATCAATATTTTTCATTCAGGGTTTCATTTGTCACACATTGTGACATACAGTATGTGGTATATTTCTGTGTATAATTTGATATTATTATCACATACGGTGTATATATAATACTCAATTGCACAACAGGGGACATTTTTTTATGTTAACAATGTTATAAATCTGATCATTGACTGAAGCCATTAATAATGCCCACTCATGTTTCCGTGATGACCATGAAGTAAACCTGCTAAAGAAATATAGAGCATCGTCCATTGTTCAATGCAGAGCATTGTTCATTTTGGACCACGGTGGGAGAAAGCCAGCTGTTTGTGTCATTGGCTGCTAGCAACTTGAAGGTTGTGGGTTCAATTCCTGCAGGGATCACATACTGTATATTTTAATATTAGGATAAATACCTGTCGTTATCCCATGGCCAAGTCCTGGCATAGGTAGGGCTTGCAGGTTGTGATCGTCTGGTTGGTGACCTTGACGAAGACAGAGGTCAATCTCTCTGAGGTCTTATCGTGCTGGGATATGCTATGGGTCATATGGAGGCTGTTCCTCAGCCTGGTGCTTGTGTTCCAACACATCTAGAAGAGGTCATACACTGCGACATTTCTTGTCAAATTGGTTGATCCCGCTTTACAATGTGTTCCTAATACCTATGTACCCACATAGATAAGTGCAGTGTTTGAGCAGTGCTGTCTTATTGCTTATGTTAGTTTGTGGCATGCACAGTTTCAAGGATTTGCATACACACTTACACTACATAAGTTTAGGCTGTGAAGGCGGTTTGCACTTTGCAATAGCACTATACCCAATGGCTAAAGTGAGAAGCCTTAGAATGTCTAGTCTTAGAAGCCTTAGAATGTCTAGTCTTAGTAGACTTAGAATGTCTAGTCTTTTAAGTCTTAGAATGTCTAGTATTAGTAGACTTAGAATGTCTAGTCTTAATAGACTTCGAATGTCTAGTCTCAGTAAACTTATAATGTCGAGTCTTAGAAGACTTAGGATGTCTAGTCTTAGTAGACTTAGAATGTCTTGTCTTAGAAAACTTAGGATGTCTAGTCTTAGTAGACTTATATTGTCTAGTCTTAGTAGACTTATAATGTCTAGTCTTAGTAGACTTATAATGTCTAGTCTTAGTAGACTTAGAATGTCTAGTCTTAGCAGACTTAGAATGTCTAGTCTTAGAAGACATAGAATGTCTAGTCTTAGCAGAATTAGAATGTCTATGTTAAGCCTTAGAATGTCTAGTCTTAGAAGACATAGAATGTCTAGTCTCAGAAGACTTAGAATGTCTAGTCTTAGCAGACTTAGAATGTTTAGTCTTAGAAGACTTAGAATGTCTAGTCTCAGAAGACTTAGAATGTCTAGTCTTAGCAGACTTAGAATGTTTAGTCTTAGAAGACTTAGAATGTCTAGTCTTAGCAGAATTAGAATGTCTATGTTAAGCCTTAGAATGTCTCATCTTCGAAGACTTAGAATGTCTAGTCTTAGAAGACTTAGAATGTCTAGTATGTTAAGCCTTAGAATGTCTAGTCTTAGTAGACTTATAATGTCTAGTCTTAGCAGACTTAGAATGTCTAGTATGTTAAGCCTTAGAATGTCTAGTCTTAGTAGACTTAGAATGTCTAGTCTTAGTAGACTTAGAATGTCTAGTCTTAGACTTAGAATGTCTAGTATGTTAAGCCTAAGAATGTCTAGTCTTAGTAGACTTAGAATGTCTAGTCTTAGAAGACTTAGAAAGTCTAGCCTTAGTAGACTTAGAATGTCTAGTCTTAGAAGACTTAGAATGTCTAGTCTTAGTAGACTTAGAATGTCTAGTCTTAGAAGACTTAGAATGTCTAGTCTTAGTAGACTTAGAATGTCTAGTCTTAGAAGACTTAGAATGTCTAGTCTTAGTAGACTTAGAATGTCTAGTCTTAGAAGACTTAGAATGTCTAGTCTTAGAAGACTTAGAATGTCTAGTCTTAGTAGACTTAGAATGTCTAGTATGTTAAGCCTTAGAATCTGGTCTGCCAGGAGAGGTGACTGTATAGTTCCCCTAAGGAAAAGCACCTTTAGTAAATCTGCATTCTCTGTGAGAGCTTCCCATGTCTGGAATACACTGCCATCAGACACACATAACTGCACCGCATATCACGCTTTCACAAAATGCTAGAAGACATGGCTAAAGGTCAATCAGATTTGTGAACATGGTCCCTAGCTGTGTGTTGCCGCTTTCCATGTTGTCTGTTGTCTGTAGCTTGTGAGGTGTGGAAACACTTTGTTGCTTTTATGAATTTTGTCTTGCTGATTTTTGTTCTATGTTGCTCTGTCTGTATGCTACGTCTTGCTTGTCCTATGTTGCTCTGTCTGTATGCTATGTCTTGCTTGTCCTATGTTGCTATGTCTTGCTTGTTCTATGTTGCTATTGTCTAGATTGTAATTGTTTTTAATAACCTGCCCAGGGACTGCGGTTGAAAATTAGCAGGCTGGCTAAAACCGGCACTTTTACTGAAACGTTGATTAATGTGCCCTGTCCCTGTAAAAGTAAAAATAAACTCAAACTCAAACTCAATGTCTAGTCTTAGTAGACTTAGAATCTCTAGTCTTAGTAGACTTAGAATGTCTAGTATGTTAAGCGTTAGAATGTCTAGTCTTAGTAGACTTAGAATGTCTAGTCTTAGGAGACTTACAATGTCTAGTCTTAGTAGACTTAGATTGTCTAGTATGTTAAGCGTTAGAATGTCTAGTCTTAGAAGACTTAGAATGTCTAGTCTTATAAGACTTACAATGTCTAGTCTTAGTAGACTTAGAATGTCTAGTATGTTAAGCGTTAGAATGTCTAGTTTAGTAGACTGAATGTCTAGTCTTATAGACTTAGAATGTCTAGTCTTAGAAGACTTACAATGTCTAGTCTTAGTGGACTTAGAATGTCTAGTCTTAGTAGACTTAGAATGTCTCGTCTTAGCAGACTTAGAATGTCTAGTCTTATAAGACTTAGAATGTCTAGTCTTAGAAGACTTACAATGTCTAGTCTTAGTAGACTTAGAATGTCTAGTCTTAGTAGACTTAGAATGTCTAGTCTTATAAGACTTAGAATGTCTAGTCTTAGAAGACTTACAATGTCTAGTCTTAGTAGACTTAGAATGTCTAGTCTTAGAAGACTTACAATGTCTAGTCTTAGAAGACTTAGAATGTCTAGTCTTAGTAGACTTAGAATGTCTAGTCTTAGTAGACTTAGAATGTCTAGTCTTAGTAGACTTAGAATGTCTAGTCTTATAAGACTTAGAATGTCTAGTCTTAGAAGACTTACAATGTCTAGTCTTAGTAGACTTAGAATGTCTAGTCTTAGAAGACTTACAATGTCTAGTCTTAGAAGACTTAGAATGTCTAGTCTTAGTAGACTTAGAATGTCTAGTCTTAGTAGACTTAGAATGTCTAGTCTTAGTAGACTTAGAATGTCTAGTCTTATAAGACTTAGAATGTCTAGTCTTAGAAGACTTACAATGTCTAGTCTTAGAAGACTTAGAATGTCTAGTCTTAGTAGACTTAGAATGTCTAGTCTTAGTAGACTTAGAATGTCTAGTCTTAGAAGACTTACAATGTCTAGTCTTAGAAGACTTAGAATGTCTAGTCTTAGAAGACTTAGAATGTCTAGTCTTAGAAGACTTAGAATGTCTAGTCTTAGTAGACTTAGAATGTCTAGTCTTAGTAGACATAGAATGTCTAGTCTTAGAAGACTTAGAATGTCTAGTCTTAGAAGACTTAGAATGTCTAGTCTTAGAAGACTTAGAATTTCTAGTCTTAGAAGCCTTTGAATGTTTAGTCTTAGAAGCCTTTGTATGTCTAGTCTTAGTAGACTTATAATGTCTAGTCTTAGTAGACTTAGAATGTCTAGTCTTAGAATACTTAGAATGTCTAGTCTTAGAAGACTTAGAATGTCTAGTCTTAGAAGACTAATAATGTCTAGTCTTAGCAGACTTAGAATGTCTAGTATGTTAAGCCTTAGAATGTCTAGTCTTAGTAGACTTAGAATGTCTAGTCTTAGTAGACTTAGAATGTCTAGTCTTAGAGACTTAGAATGTCTAGTATGTTAAGCCTAAGAATGTCTAGTCTTAGTAGACTTAGAATGTCTAGTCTTAGAAGACTTAGAATGTCTAGCCTTAGTAGACTTAGAATGTCTAGTCTTAGAAGACTTAGAATGTCTAGTCTTAGTAGACTTAGAATGTCTAGACTTAGTAGACTTAGAATGTCTAGTCTTAGCAGACTTAGAATGTCTAGTCTTAGCAGACTTAGAATGTCTAGTCTTAGTAGACTTAGAATGTCTAGTCTTAGTAGACTTATAATGTCTAGTCTTAGCAGACTTAGAATGTCTAGTATGTTAAGCCTTAGAATGTCTAGTCTTAGTAGACTTAGAATGTCTAGTCTTAGTAGACTTAGAATGTCTAGTCTTAGACTTAGAATGTCTAGTATGTTAAAAGCCTAAGAATGTCTAGTCTTAGTAGACTTAGAATGTCTAGTCTTAGAAGACTTAGAATGTCTAGTCTAGTCTTAGTAGACTTAGAATGTCTAGTCTTAGAAGACTTAGAATGTCTAGTCTTAGTAGACTTAGAATGTCTAGTCTTAGAAGACTTAGAATGTCTAGTCTTAGAAGACTTAGAATGTCTAGTCTTAGTAGACTTAGAATGTCTAGTATGTTAAGCCTTAGAATCTGGTCTGCCAGGAGAGGTGACTGTATAGTTCCCCTAAGGAAAAGCACCTTTAGTAAATCTGCATTCTCTGTGAGAGCTTCCCATGTCTGGAATACACTGCCATCAGACACACATAACTGCACCGCATAACACGCTTTCACAAAATGCTAGAAGACATGGCTAAAGGTCAATCAGATTTGTGAACATGGTCCCTAGCTGTGTGTTGCCGCTTTCCATGTTGTCTGTTGTCTGTAGCTTGTGAGGTGTGGAAACACTTTGTTGCTTTTATGAATTTTGTCTTGCTGATTTTTGTTCTATGTTGCTCTGTCTGTATGCTACGTCTTGCTTGTCCTATGTTGCTCTGTCTGTATGCTATGTCTTGCTTGTCCTATGTTGCTATGTCTTGCTTGTTCTATGTTGCTATTGTCTAGATTGTAATTGTTTTTAATAACCTGCCCAGGGACTGCGGTTGAAAATTAGCAGGCTGGCTAAAACCGGCACTTTTACTGAAACGTTGATTAATGTGCCCTGTCCCTGTAAAAGTAAAAATAAACTCAAACTCAAACTCAATGTCTAGTCTTAGTAGACTTAGAATCTCTAGTCTTAGTAGACTTAGAATGTCTAGTATGTTAAGCGTTAGAATGTCTAGTCTTAGTAGACTTAGAATGTCTAGTCTTAGGAGACTTACAATGTCTAGTCTTAGTAGACTTAGATTGTCTAGTATGTTAAGCGTTAGAATGTCTAGTCTTAGAAGACTTAGAATGTCTAGTCTTATAAGACTTACAATGTCTAGTCTTAGTAGACTTAGAATGTCTAGTATGTTAAGCGTTAGAATGTCTAGTCTTAGTAGACTTAGAATGTCTAGTCTTATAAGACTTAGAATGTCTAGTCTTAGAAGACTTACAATGTCTAGTCTTAGTGGACTTAGAATGTCTAGTCTTAGTAGACTTAGAATGTCTCGTCTTAGCAGACTTAGAATGTCTAGTCTTATAAGACTTAGAATGTCTAGTCTTAGAAGACTTACAATGTCTAGTCTTAGTAGACTTAGAATGTCTAGTCTTAGTAGACTTAGAATGTCTAGTCTTATAAGACTTAGAATGTCTAGTCTTAGAAGACTTACAATGTCTAGTCTTAGTAGACTTAGAATGTCTAGTCTTAGAAGACTTACAATGTCTAGTCTTAGAAGACTTAGAATGTCTAGTCTTAGTAGACTTAGAATGTCTAGTCTTAGTAGACTTAGAATGTCTAGTCTTAGTAGACTTAGAATGTCTAGTCTTAGTAGACTTAGAATGTCTAGTCTTAGAAGACTTACAATGTCTAGTCTTAGTAGACTTAGAATGTCTAGTCTTAGAAGACTTACAATGTCTAGTCTTAGAAGACTTAGAATGTCTAGTCTTAGTAGACTTAGAATGTCTAGTCTTAGTAGACTTAGAATGTCTAGTCTTAGTAGACTTAGAATGTCTAGTCTTATAAGACTTAGAATGTCTAGTCTTAGACTTAGAATGTCTTAGAAGACAATGTCTAGTCTTAGAAGACTTAGAATGTCTAGTCTTAGTAGACTTAGAATGTCTAGTCTTAGTAGACTTAGAATGTCTAGTCTTAGAAGACTTACAATGTCTAGTCTTAGAAGACTTAGAATGTCTAGTCTTAGAATACTTACAATTTCTAGTCTTAGAAGACTTAGAATGTCTAGTCTTAGTAGACTTAGAATGTCTAGTCTTAGTAGACATAGAATGTCTAGTCTTAGAAGACTTAGAATGTCTAGTCTTAGAAGACTTAGAATGTCTAGTCTTAGAAGACTTAGAATTTCTAGTCTTAGAAGCCTTTGAATGTTTAGTCTTAGAAGCCTTTGTATGTCTAGTCTTAGTAGACTTATAATTTCTAGTCTTAGTAGACTTAGAATGTCTAGTCTTAGAATACTTAGAATGTCTAGTCTTAGAAGACTTAGAATGTCTAGTCTTAGAAGACTAATAATGTCTAGTCTTAGCAGACTTAGAATGTCTAGTATGTTAAGCCTTAGAATGTCTAGTCTTAGTAGACTTAGAATGTCTAGTCTTAGTAGACTTAGAATGTCTAGTCTTAGACTTAGAATGTCTAGTATGTTAAGCCTAAGAATGTCTAGTCTTAGTAGACTTAGAATGTCTAGTCTTAGAAGACTTAGAAAGTCTAGCCTTAGTAGACTTAGAATGTCTAGTCTTAGAAGACTTAGAATGTCTAGTCTTAGTAGACTTAGAATGTCTAGTCTTAGTAGACTTAGAATGTCTAGTCTTAGCAGACTTAGAATGTCTAGTCTTAGCAGACTTAGAATGTCTAGTCTTAGAAGACTTAGAATGTCTAGTCTTAGAAGACTTAGAATGTATAGTCTTCGAAGACTTAGAATGTCTAGTCTTAGAAGACTTAGAATGTCTAGTCTTAGAAGACTTAGAATGTCTAGTATGTTAAGCCTTAGAATGTCTAGTCTTAGTAGACTAACAATGTCTAGTCTTAGAAGACATAGAATGTCTAGTCTCAGAAGACTTAGAATGTCTAGTCTTAGCAGACTTAGAATGTTTAGTCTTAGAAGACTTAGAACGTCTAGTCTTAGCAGAATTAGAATGTCTATGTTAAGCCTTAGAATGTCTCATCTTCGAAGACTTAGAATGTCTAGTCTTAGAAGACTTAGAATGTCTAGTATGTTAAGCCTTAGAATGTCTAGTCTTAGTAGACTTATAATGTCTAGTCTTAGCAGACTTAGAATGTCTAGTATGTTAAGCCTTAGAATGTCTAGTCTTAGTAGACTTAGAATGTCTAGTCTTAGTAGACTTAGAATGTCTAGTATTAGACTTAGAATGTCTAGTATGTTAAGCCTAAGAATGTCTAGTCTTAGTAGACTTAGAATGTCTAGTCTTAGAAGACTTAGAAAGTCTAGCCTTAGTAGACTTAGAATGTCTAGTCTTAGTAGACTTAGAATGTCTAGTCTTAGAAGACTTAGAATGTCTAGTCTTAGAAGACTTAGAATTTCTAGTCTTAGTAGACTTAGAATGTCTAGTATGTTAAGCCTTAGAATCTAGTATGTTAAGCCTTAGAATCTGGTCTGCCAGGAGGGTGACTGTATAGTTCCCCTAAGGAAAAGCACCTTTAGTAAATCTGCATTCTCTGTGAGAGCTTCCCATGTCTGGAATACACTGCCATCAGACACACATAACTGCACCACATATCACGCTTTCACAAAATGCTAGAAGACATGGCTAAAGGTCAATCAGATTTGTGAACATGGTCCCTAGCTGTGTGTTGCCGCTTTCCATGTTGTCTGTTGTCTGTAGCTTGTGAGGTGTGGAAACACTTTGTTGCTTTTATGAATTTTGTCTTGCTGATTTTTGTTCTATGTTGCTCTGTCTGTATGCTACGTCTTGCTTGTCCTATGTTGCTCTGTCTGTATGCTATGTCTTGCTTGTCCTATGTTGCTATGTCTTGCTTGTTCTATGTTGCTATTGTCTAGATTGTAATTGTTTTTAATAACCTGCCCAGGGACTGCGGTTGAAAATTAGCAGGCTGGTTAAAACCGGCACTTTTACTGAAACGTTGATTAATGTGCCCTGTCCCTGTAAAAGTAAAAATAAACTCAAACTCAAACTCAATGTCTAGTCTTAGTAGACTTAGAATGTCTAGTCTTAGTAGACTTAGAATGTCTAGTATGTTAAGCGTTAGAATGTCTAGTCTTAGTAGACTTAGAATGTCTAGTCTTAGTAGACTTACAATGTCTAGTCTTAGTAGACTTAGAATGTCTAGTATGTTAAGCGTTAGAATGTCTAGTCTTAGAAGACTTAGAATGTCTAGTCTTATAAGACTTACAATGTCTAGTCTTAGTAGACTTAGAATGTCTAGTATGTTAAGCGTTAGAATGTCTAGTCTTAGAAGACTTAGAATGTCTAGTCTTATAAGACTTAGAATGTCTAGTCTTAGAAGACTTAGAATGTCTAGTCTTAGAAGACTTACAATGTCTAGTCTTAGTAGACTTAGAATGTCTAGTCTTAGTAGACTTAGAATGTCTAGTCTTATAAGACTTAGAATGTCTAGTCTTAGAAGACTTACAATGTCTAGTCTTAGTAGACTTAGAATGTCTAGTCTTAGAAGACTTACAATGTCTAGTCTTAGAAGTCTTAGAATGTCTAGTCTTAGTAGACTTAGAATGTCTAGTCTTAGTAGACTTAGAATGTCTAGTCTTAGTAGACTTAGAATGTCTAGTCTTATAAGACTTACAATGTCTAGTCTTAGTAGACTTAGAATGTCTAGTCTTAGAAGACTTACAATGTCTAGTCTTAGAAGACTTAGAATGTCTAGTCTTAGAAGACTTAGAATGTCTAGTCTTAGTAGACTTAGAATGTCTAGTCTTAGTAGACTTAGAATGTCTAGTCTTAGTAGACTTAGAATGTCTAGTCTTATAAGACTTAGAATGTCTAGTCTTAGAAGACTTACAATGTCTAGTCTTAGAAGACTTAGAATGTCTAGTCTTAGTAGACTTAGAATGTCTAGTCTTAGAATACTTACAATGTCTAGTCTTAGAAGACTTAGAATGTCTAGTCTTAGTAGACTTAGAATGTCTAGTCTTAGTAGACATAGAATGTCTAGTCTTAGAAGACTTAGAATGTCTAGTCTTAGAAGACTTAGAATTTCTAGTCTTAGAAGCCTTTGAATGTTTAGTCTTAGAAGCCTTTGAATGTCTAGTCTTAGTAGACTTATAATGTCTAGTCTTAGTAGACTTAGAATGTCTAGTCTTAGAATACTTAGAATGTCTAGTCTTAGAAGACTTAGAATGTCTAGTCTTAGAAGACTTACAATGTCTAGTCTTAGCAGACTTAGAATGTCTAGTATGTTAAGCCTTAGAATGTCTAGTCTTAGTAGACTTAGAATGTCTAGTCTTAGTAGACTTAGAATGTCTAGTCTTAGACTTAGAATGTCTAGTATGTTAAGCCTAAGAATGTCTAGTCTTAGTAGACTTAGAATGTCTAGTCTTAGAAGACTTAGAAAGTCTAGCCTTAGTAGACTTAGAATGTCTAGTCTTAGAAGACTTAGAATGTCTAGTCTTAGTAGACTTATAATGTCTAGTCTTAGTAGACTTAGAATGTCTAGTCTTAGCAGACTTAGAATGTCTAGTCTTAGCAGACTTAGAATGTCTAGTCTTAGAAGACTTAGAATGTCTAGTCTTAGAAGACTTAGAATGTATAGTCTTAGAAGACTTAGAATGTCTAGTCTTAGAAGACTTAGAATGTCTAGTCTTAGAAGACTTAGAATGTCTAGTATGTTAAGCTTTAGAATGTCTAGTCTTAGTAGACTAACAATGTCTAGTCTTAGAAGACATAGAATGTCTAGTCTCAGAAGACTTAGAATGTCTAGTCTTAGCAGAATTAGAATGTCTATGTTAAGCCTTAGAATGTCTCATCTTCGAAGACTTAGAATGTCTAGTCTTAGAAGACTTAGAATGTCTAGTATGTTAAGCCTTAGAATGTCTAGTCTTAGTAGACTTATAATGTCTAGTCTTAGCAGACTTAGAATGTCTAGTATGTTAAGCCTTAGAATGTCTAGTCTTAGTAGACTTAGAATGTCTAGTCTTAGACTTAGAATATCTAGTATGTTAAGCCTAAGAATGTCTAGTCTTAGTAGACTTAGAATGTCTAGTCTTAGAAGACTTAGAATGTCTAGTCTTAGTAGACTTAGAATGTCTAGTCTTAGAAGACTTAGAATGTCTAGTCTTAGCAGACTTAGAATGTCTAGTCTTAGAAGACTTAGAATGTCTAGTCTTAGAAGACTTAGAATGTCTAGTCTTAGTAGACTTAGAATGTCTAGTATGTTAAGCCTTAGAATCTGGTCTGCCAGGAGAGGTGACTGTATAGTTCCCCTAAGGAAAAGCACCTTTAGTAAATCTGCATTCTCTGTGAGAGCTTCCCATGTCTGGAATACACTGCCATCAGACACACATAACTGCACCACATATCACGCTTTCACAAAATGCTAGAAGACATGGCTAAAGGTCAATCAGATTTGTGAACATGGTCCCTAGCTGTGTGTTGCCGCTTTCCATGTTGTCTGTTGTCTGTAGCTTGTGATGTGGAAACACTTTGTTGCTTTTATGAATTTTGTCTTGCTGATTTTTGTTCTATGTTGCTCTGTCTGTATGCTACGTCTTGCTTGTCCTATGTTGCTCTGTCTGTATGCTATGTCTTGCTTGTCCTATGTTGCTATGTCTTGCTTGTTCTATGTTGCTATTGTCTAGATTGTAATTGTTTTTAATAACCTGCCCAGGGACTGCGGTTGAAAATTAGCAGGCTGGCTAAAACCGGCACTTTTACTGAAACGTTGATTAATGTGCCCTGTCCCTGTAAAAGTAAAAATAAACTCAAACTCAAACTCAATGTCTAGTCTTAGTAGACTTAGAATGTCTAGTCTTAGTAGACTTAGAATGTCTAGTATGTTAAGCGTTAGAATGTCTAGTCTTAGAAGACTTAGAATGTCTAGTCTTATAAGACTTACAATGTCTAGTCTTAGTAGACTTAGAATGTCTAGTATGTTAAGCGTTAGAATGTCTAGTCTTAGTAGACTTAGAATGTCTAGTCTTATGAGACTTACAATGTCTAGTCTTAGAAGACTTACAATGTCTAGTCTTAGTAGACTTAGAATGTCTCGTCTTAGCAGACTTAGAATGTCTAGTCTTATAAGACTTAGAATGTCTAGTCTTAGAAGACTTACAATGTCTAGTCTTAGTAGACTTAGAATGTCTAGTCTTAGTAGACTTAGAATGTCTAGTATGTTAAGCGTTAGAATGTCTAGTCTTAGAAGACTTAGAATGTCTAGTCTTATAAGACTTACAATGTCTAGTCTTAGTAGACTTAGAATGTCTAGTATGTTAAGCGTTAGAATGTCTAGTCTTAGAAGACTTACAATGTCTAGTCTTAGTAGACTTAGAATGTCTAGTCTTAGTAGACTTAGAATGTCTAGTCTTAGTAGACTTTGAATGTCTAGTCTTATAAGACTTAGAATGTCTAGTCTTAGAAGACTTACAATGTCTAGTCTTAGTAGACTTACAATGTCTAGTCTTAGAAGACTTACAATGTCTAGTCTTAGAAGACTTAGAATGTCTAGTCTTAGTAGACTTAGAATGTCTAGTCTTAGTAGACTTAGAATGTCTAGTCTTAGTAGACTTAGAATGTCTAGTCTTATAAGACTTAGAATGTCTAGTCTTAGAAGACTTACAATGTCTAGTCTTAGTAGACTTAGAATGTCTAGTCTTAGAAGACTTACAATGTCTAGTCTTAGAAGACTTAGAATGTCTAGTCTTAGTAGACTTAGAATGTCTAGTCTTAGTAGACTTAGAATGTCTAGTCTTAGAAGACTTATAATGTCTAGTCTTAGCAGACTTAGAATGTCTAGTATGTTAAGCCTTAGAATGTCTAGTCTTAGTAGACTTAGAATGTCTAGTCTTAGTAGACTTAGAATGTCTAGTCTTAGACTTAGAATGTCTAGTATGTTAAGCCTAAGAATGTCTAGTCTTAGTAGACTTAGAATGTATAGTCTTAGAAGACTTAGAATGTATAGTCTTCGAAGACTTAGAATGTCTAGTCTTAGAAGACTTAGAATGTCTAGTCTTAGAAGACTTAGAATGTCTAGTATGTTAAGCTTTAGAATGTCTAGTCTTAGTAGACTAACAATGTCTAGTCTTAGAAGACATAGAATGTCTAGTCTCAGAAGACTTAGAATGTCTAGTCTTAGCAGACTTATAATGTCTAGTCTTAGAAGACTTAGAATGTCTAGTCTTAGCAGAATTAGAATGTCTATGTTAAGCCTTAGAATGTCTCATCTTCGAAGACTTAGAATGTCTAGTCTTAGAAGACTTAGAATGTCTAGTATGTTAAGCCTTAGAATGTCTAGTCTTAGTAGACTTAGAATGTCTAGTCTTAGTAGACTTAGAATGTCTAGTCTTAGACTTAGAATGTCTAGTATGTTAAGCCTAAGAATGTCTAGTCTTAGTAGACTTAGAATGTCTAGTCTTAGAAGACTTAGAAAGTCTAGCCTTAGTAGACTTAGAATGTCTATTCTTAGAAGACTTAGAATGTCTAGTCTTAGTAGACTTAGAATGTCTAGTCTTAGAAGACTTAGAATGTCTAGTCTTAGTAGACTTAGAATGTCTAGTCTTAGAAGACTTAGAATGTCTAGTCTTAGTAGACTTAGAATGTCTAGTCTTAGAAGACTTAGAATGTCTAGTCTTAGAAGACTTAGAATGTCTAGTCTTAGTAGACTTAGAATGTCTAGTATGTTAAGCCTTAGAATCTGGTCTGCCAGGAGAGGTGACTGTATAGTTCCCCTAAGGAAAAGCACCTTTAGTAAATCTGCATTCTCTGTGAGAGCTTCCCATGTCTGGAATACACTGCCATCAGACACACATAACTGCACCACATATCACGCTTTCACAAAATACTAGAAGACATGGCTAAAGGTCAATCAGATTTGTGAACATGGTCCCTAGCTGTGTGTTGCCGCTTTCCATGTTGTCTGTTGTCTGTAGCTTGTGAGGTGTGGAAACACTTTGTTGCTTTTATGAATTTTGTCTTGCTGATTTTTGTTCTATGTTGCTCTGTCTGTATGCTACGTCTTGCTTGTCCTATGTTGCTCTGTCTGTATGCTATGTCTTGCTTGTCCTATGTTGCTATGTCTTGCTTGTTCTATGTTGCTATTGTCTAGATTGTAATTGTTTTTAATAACCTGCCCAGGGACTGCGGTTGAAAATTAGAAGGTCTGGCTAAAACCGGCACTTTTACTGAAACGTTGATTAATGTGCCCTGTCCCTTAAAAGTAAAAATAAACTCAAACTCAAACTCAATGTCTAGTCTTAGTAGACTTAGAATGTCTAGTCTTAGTAGACTTAGAATGTCTAGTATGTTAAGCGTTAGAATGTCTAGTCTTAGTAGACTTAGAATGTCTAGTATGTTAAGCCTTAGAATCTGGTCTGCCAGGAGAGGTGACTGTATAGTTCCCCTAAGGAAAAGCACCTTTAGTAAATCTGCATTCTCTGTGAGAGCTTCCCATGTCTGGAATACACTGCCATCAGACACACATAACTGCACCACATATCACGCTTTCACAAAATACTAGAAGACATGGCTAAAGGTCAATCAGATTTGTGAACATGGTCCCTAGCTGTGTGTTGCCGCTTTCCATGTTGTCTGTTGTCTGTAGCTTGTGAGGTGTGGAAACACTTTGTTGCTTTTATGAATTTTGTCTTGCTGATTTTTGTTCTATGTTGCTCTGTCTGTATGCTACGTCTTGCTTGTCCTATGTTGCTCTGTCTGTATGCTATGTCTTGCTTGTCCTATGTTGCTATGTCTTGCTTGTTCTATGTTGCTATTGTCTAGATTGTAATTGTTTTTAATAACCTGCCCAGGGACTGCGGTTGAAAATTAGCAGGCTGGCTAAAACCGGCACTTTTACTGAAACGTTGATTAATGTGCCCTGTCCCTGTAAAAGTAAAAATAAACTCAAACTCAAACTCAATGTCTAGTCTTAGTAGACTTAGAATGTCTAGTCTTAGTAGACTTAGAATGTCTAGTATGTTAAGCGTTAGAATGTCTAGTCTTAGTAGACTTAGAATGTCTAGTCTTATAAGACTTAGAATGTCTAGTCTTAGAAGACTTACAATGTCTAGTCTTAGTAGACTTAGAATGTCTAGTCTTAGTAGACTTAGAATGTCTCGTCTTAGCAGACTTAGAATGTCTAGTCTTATAAGACTTAGAATGTCTAGTCTTAGAAGACTTACAATGTCTAGTCTTAGTAGACTTAGAATGTCTAGTCTTAGTAGACTTAGAATGTCTAGTCTTATAAGACTTAGAATGTCTAGTCTTAGTAGACTTATATTGTCTAGTCTTAGTAGACTTATAATGTCTAGTCTTAGTAGACTTATAATGTCTAGTCTTGGTAGACTTAGAATGTCTAGTCTTAGTAGACTTAGAATATCTAGTATGTTAAGCCTTAGAATGTCTAGTCTTAGTAGACTTAGAATGTCTAGTATGTTAAGCCTTAGAATGTCTAGTCTTAGCAGACTTAGAATGTCTAGTCTTAGAAGACTTAGAATGTCTAGTCTTAGAAGCCTTTGAATGTTTAGTCTTAGTAGACTTAGAATGTTTAGTCTTAGAAGACTTAGAATGTCTAGTATGTTAAGACTTAGAATGTCTAGTCTTAGTAGACTTAGAATGTCTAGTCTTAGTAGACTTAGACTGTCTAGTATTTTAAGCCTTAGAATGTCTAGTCTTCGTAGACTTAGAATGTCTAGTATGTTAAGCCTTAGAATGTTTAGTCTTAGCAGACTTAGAATGTCTAGTCTTAGAAGACTTAGAATGTCTAGTCTTAGAAGCCTTTGAATGTTTAGTCTTAGAAGCCTTTGAATGTTTAGTCTTAGTAGACTTAGAATGTCTAGTCTTAGAAGATCATGTGGCAGTATTTTCATAAACCTATTGCGCATTCCCACCTTGATATCATGTCAATGTTCTTACACTTTCCAAGTGGGCCATATAACTTCAATATGTGGAGGTATTTCACATTGTCGTTTGCTTAACTTGCCACAATGGTGATGTCTCCATCCAACATCAGATCAGATGTAGGTTACATTTCTATATGGATTCATTTTGCTCACACACAACACCACTGAACTGTGAAAAAGTTACAGTAAAACTCACTGTACTCTATAGCGTAATTTATTACCATTAATGAGTGAAAACAAACGTGTGGACAGACTTCAGTCCGAAAGGTTAGTTTCGAGTTTTAAACTTCTTTCGGTTACTGCTTGAATTCAAAATATCTGTGTTAAAATTGACTGAATGCAACTGATAATTGATGCTTGACTCCTCATATAAAACATT
This sequence comes from Oncorhynchus masou masou, assembly GCF_036934945.1. NCBI lineage: Eukaryota > Metazoa > Chordata > Actinopteri > Salmoniformes > Salmonidae > Oncorhynchus > Oncorhynchus masou. The sequence continues at coordinate 58,730,436 of NC_088241.1, read as the reverse complement.
TGAGAAATGGTGAAACTGACCAACTCTGTCCATGTCATGTGTGTCTTTGACTTGGCCACCTGCAGCACTCCAATAACTTTCTTCACATAAAGCAGTTTGAACTCATCCATAAGGCTGAGAAAACATATAACACATTTGATATAGACTAGTGTGGATTCAACCAACCAACCAACATATATATTTTATTTTATTTATTTATTTCACCTTTATTTCGACACATACAACGACACAGAGTTACACATGGAGCAAAACAAACATACAGTCAATAATACAGTATAAACAAGTCTATATACGATGTGAGCAAATGAGGTGAGATAAGGGAGGTAAAGGCAAAAAAAGGCCATGGTGGCAAAGTAAATACAATATAGCAAGTAAAACACTGGAATGGTAGATTTGCAATGGAAGAATGTGCAAAGTAGAAATAAAAATAATGGGGTGCAAAGGAGCAAAATAAATAAATTAAATACAGTAGGGAAAGAGGTAGTGGTTTGGGCTAAAATATAGGTGGGCTATGTACAGGTGCAGTAATCTGTGAGCTGCTCTGACAGTTGGTGCTTAAAGCTAGTGAGGGAGATAAGTGTTTCCAGTTTCAGTGCTTTTTGTAGTTCGTTCCAGTCATTGGCAGCAGAGAACTGGAAGGAGAGGCGGCCAAAGAAAGAATTGGTTTTGGGGGTGACTAGAGAGATATACCTGCTGGAGCGTGTGTTACAGGTGGGAGATGCTATGGTGACCAGCGAGCTGAGATAAGGGGAGACTTTACCTAGCAGGGTCTTGTAGATGACATGGAGCCAGTGGGTTTGGCGACGAGTATGAAGTGAGGGCCAGCCAACGAGAGCGTACAGGTCGCAATGGTGGGTAGTATATGGGGCTTTGGTGACAAAACGGATTGCACTGTGATAGACTGCATCCAATTTGTTGAGTAGGGTATTGGAGGCTATTTTGTAAATTACATCGCCAAAGTCGAGGATTGGTAGGATGGTCAGTTTTAAAAGGGTATGTTTGGCAGCATGAGTGAAGGATGCTTTGTTGCGAAATAGGAAGCCAATTCTAGATTTAACTTTGGATTGGAGATGTTTGATATGGGTCTGGAAGGAGAGTTTACAGTCTAACCAGACACCTAAGTATTTGTAGTCCACGTATTCTAAGTCAGAGCCGTCCAGAGTAGTGATGTTGGACAGGCGGGCAGGAGCGGGTAGCGATCGGTTGAAGAGCATGCATTTAGTTTTACTTGTATTTAAGAGCAATTGGAGGCCACGGAAGGAGAGTTGTATGGCATTGAATCTTGCCTGGAGGGTTGTTAACACAGTGTCCAAAGAAGGGCCAGAAGTATACAGAATGGTGTCGTCTGTGTAGAGGTGGATCAGAGACTCACCAGCAGCAAGAGCGACCTCATTGATGTATAAAGAGAAGAGAGTCGACTAACCTGTACCCCCGCACATTCACTCGGTACCAGTACCCCCTCTATATTGCCTCGTTACTGCTATGTACTTTTTTGATTTGATTTGAGTAAATATTTAGTAAATATTTTCTTAACTGTAATTCTTGAACTGCATTGTTGGTTATTGGAATCCATTGGAACACATTTTCGAGAGTTCAAGGTTATGTATTGAGACAGACTGAGTGCAGAGCTGAGCAGCTTGTCGGAAAAAGGGGGGATTCGTCTGGTGGGTGGCATGACAAGTGAGCATGGGTACCTGTTAAAAGTGGTCATGCGGCTGCTCCAATGCTCCAGCTCAGCAGAGGGCCCTATATCATCGTCCTCTTTCCTCATTTGCTCGCCCCCTGTCAGCACCTGTTCAATCTGGTGGGCCCAGTGAAGGAGAACGCCCTCCAGCTTCGAGTTATTGACTAGAGGGAAGAGACAACCTGCCTATGCTACACACTTACTTTGAGCATTTATTTTCCTATACATGAGCTTAGCAGTACTGCTGCCTTTGATGTTTCTCTATGATGTTTGGATGTTTGTTCATGTCCAGTATCTGCCCTTGTAAGATGTACTGTATATATGTACATCTTTTTGAGGGTCTTTGCACAGGACTATCTATTACATTTAATTCAATCAACTGTATTTATCCCCAAGGGGCAATAATTGCAGGCGTAAAGGCAGATAACAATGGGATGAATATATTTACCACAACATACACCAGAAAAGAGGGTCGCTACTTACACAAATTAAATCAAATCAAATGTATTTATATTGCCCTTCGTATATCAGCTGAGATCCCAAAGTACTGTACAGAAACCCAGCCTAAAACCCCAAACAGCAAGCAATGCAGGTGTAGAAGCACGGTGGCTAGGAAAAACTCACTAGAAAGGCCAAAGGAAGAAACCTAGAGAGGAACCAGGCTATGTGGAGTGGCCTGTCCTCTTCTGGCTGTGCCAGGTGGAGATTATAACAGAACATGGCCAAGATGTTCAAATGTTCATAAATGACCAGCATGGTCAAATAATAATAATCACAGGCAGAACAGTTGAAACTGGAGCAGCAGCACGGCCAGGTGGACTGGGGACAGCAAGGAGTCATCATGCCAGGTAGTCTTGAGGCATGGTCCTAGGGCTCAGGTCCTCCGAGAGAGAGAAAGAAAGAGAGAAATAGAGAATTAGAGAGAGCATACATAAATTCACACAGGGCACCGGATAGGACAGGAGAAGTACTCCAGATATAACAAACTGACCCCAGCCCCCCGACACATAAACTACTGCAGCATAAATACTGGAGGCTGAGACATTGATTGATAGTAGGGATGTGACAAATGGAGCAAAAAATATTTTACTGTTTAAAATGCCTTTTTATGGTTTTCCACGGTGCGTCCCTTTCAGGTGGCATCTGTACTACCATTACTGTACCTCAATTCCACCATGCAAAGTTTGCATTTCACCACCTTCTCATTTCACTTCTGAAAGTATTGCCATACATGTCTTTGCTGCTGTCGCTTGACTTTCTCTTCCATTTTTCCAACTGATAGAGAGTCGATTCCAAAAAAATTGATTCCTTGACTCCTTGCACATCGACTCCCTGTGTCAACTCCCATTTCTAGGTGTCAAGATTCGATTCCTTAGATTCAGTAATTTTTTAACGGAGGAGACTGATTAGTTGCCGTACTTCTGAGAACACAAACTCTTGCATCTTTCATAGCGAGCTAGCGAGGGATGGAGAGAGGGGAGGAGCACATTATGGCAGGTCGGGCCACCAGGCAGACAGAGTCAGAACCTTTGGTGGGGGACTAGGTACAAAAAAATCTGTAATTTCTAAACAGTTTACCTGTTATGGATGAAAAGCCTCAAAGCTGACAGTCTGCACTTGTATCATTACAAATCCAAAGTGCTGGAGTACTGAGCCAAAACAACAACAAAATGTGTCACTGTATTTTCTTTAAGAGACCCCAAATAACATTCTGAGATGGAGAATTCTAGCCACTCGGCTTTTAGGGCTAGAAACGTTGTCATCTGATATAAAGGCCTCCTCCACCTCAGAGGTACCTGTTTCGGACGTCTTGCATGGCCCAAAGCTTATTCTCTCTTTCCTGGCCTTGTTGGAAAGCATCCGTTTCACATAAACCGAACAGATCCAGACAGACTGGGAGTAACAACCTGGCAGAGTAGCAGCCTGGCAGAGCAGCAGCCTGGCAGAGCAGCAGCCTGGCAGAGCAGCAGCCTGGCAGAGCAGCAGCCTGGCAGAGCAGCAGCCTGGCAGAGTAGCAGCCTGGCAGAAGCTACTATGACATTATTTCCCTTAGGCGACCAGAGTTTAGGGACACCTGGACTAAAGAAGCTTCATGTTTTCACCACAAATTAACTTCCCGCATGTTGTCAGATATGAATAAGGCAGCGGCCACACAGAGACGGGTGAAAACGTATGAAAACTAAAGAGGCTTTGACTGTAAGGGTTTAACACTCAGCATTCACCCTTTCAGCTGCCTTGACCTCATAAATACACAGTTGTACTGGCGGTTGAGGAAGGAAGAGCCACTGATGCTGTGTGATTGGTGCTTTTAAGGTTGTGACCTGCTATTTGTGTTCATAGCTTCATGCCTGTATGACTCATTTGTGCATGTATTGACTGCCAATGTACCTTTGCATATACTAACAAGTGGAGGTTTTAATTCAATTGAATGGTCAGTGCAGTTGTCTGGCTTAGCTCTTTCTCAGTCTTGTTCTCTCATTCCCTACTGCATCCTCATGGTTGTGCAGGCTTGAACACTTCCTACCCTGGATCTACTTTACATTTTAGTAATTTAGCAGCTGCTCTTACACAGAGCAACTTAAAGGAGCAAAATGGGTTAAGTGCCTTGCTCAATGGCATATTGACAGATTTTCCCGTAGTCAGCACAGGGATTCGAACCAGCGACGTTTAAGCTACTGGCCCAACGCTCTTAACTGCTAGGCTACCTGCCGCCCTTTTCTGCTGGAGGGATGCCGAACCCCTCCACCACCTCAGTGTCCAGAACTTCCTGTTGTGATAAGTTATAATCGCAAATAGGGTTATTTACACATAGCCTTCTGATCACCTGCCTGGATGTTACAATGAATATACCACTTATGAAAATGTTACCAGCTTAGAATTTGAATTATCTGTCTCTGTCTCATTCAATCTTAATTTAGATCTTATTTCCGATGCAAATGTGTATACTGGTATAACAAAAATAAACAACGAGCATTTTTTTTTTTAGATGGCACTGTTCTTTAGCTAAAAGATTGTACCAATATTGTTTTACTAATCTTCTTGTTTTTACAGATCACTGGCTTTTGTTACGTTTCTGTATTTCCTTATTTAGGTGCAGTTGGCTGTGAAAGAAAATACGACAATATCCTGTCTCTTCTTCATGCTGCTCATCATCATCAGGTTCAGCCAGAATTAAGGGGTGTCAGGCAAAATCATTGTGAACATAGCTGGTTCCTCCCTTTAAGAAACATTTTGACTCTTGTCCATTATCGGAAGTGAATTCATTCTAAATACTTCCAGTGACCTACATAACCTAAAAGTTTTCCATGCGATGTAACATCGTGAGATACATCACCAATCAATCTTTCAGCAGACTTCTGAAGTTGGACCTCGGCCTAAACATTATCATATACATTGGGGAAGGATCCTTCGGGGACCTGCAAAACCTTGATTACCTGGATCTATTTAGGAACCATATCAAAAGACTGACTCGTGCCATTCTACAAGGTCTTGTGAATCTGAAACAACTGGTGTTGTACTGCCTCCATTTTGATAAGGATGGTGCTCCAGTCATTAATATGACTGTACGAAAGTATGTTTAGTTTAGTTTTTTTAGGATCCCCATTAGCTACTGCACATGTAGCCGCTACTCTTCCTGGGGTCCATTAGCTACTGCACATGTAGCCGCTACTCTTCCTGGGGTCCATTAGCTACTGCACATGTAGCCGCTACTCTTCTGGGGTCCATTAGCTACTGCATATGTAGCCGTTATTAGCTCTTCCTGGGGTCCATTAGCTACTGCATTAGCATGCACATAGCCGCTACTCTTCCTGGGGTCCATTAGCTACTGCACATGTAGCCGCTACTCTTCCTGGGGTCCATTAGCTACTGCACATGTAGCCGCTACTCTTCCTGGGGTCCATTAGCTACTGCACATGTAGCCGCTACTCTTCTGGGGTCCATTAGCTACTGCACATGTAGCCGCTACTCTTCCTGGGGTCCATTAGCTACTGCACTCTTCCTGGGGTCCATTAGCCGCTACTCTTTCTGGGGTCCATTAGCTACTGCACATGTACCGCTACTCTTCCTGGGGTCCATGTAGCCGCTACTCTTCCTGGGGTCCATTAGCTACTGCACATGTAGCCGCTACTCTTCCTGGGGTCCATTAGCTACTGCACATGTAGCCGCTACTCTTCTGGGGTCCATTAGCTACTGCACATGTAGCCGCTACTCTTCCTGGGGTCCATTAGCTACTGCACATGTAGCCGCTACTCTTCCTGGGGTCCATTAGCTACTGCACATGTAGCCGCTACTCTTCCTGGGGTCCACATAAAACATACAAATACATGACAAAGTACAGAAAGGTTATGGACAAGAACAAACAAACAAAGCACGTGGCATTACGCTACCATGGCCCTGGTGGAGATTTGGCACAATACCAAATTCAACATCAGTTACCTGCTCCTCCTGCAGACTCGCCTTTGAGGGTGTAAGGCAGTGGGGAAAGATGACTACCAGTATGACGCCTTCATCTCTTAAAGCTCCAAGGATGAGTCGTGGGTGATGAGGGAGCTGGTAGCTTGTCTAGAGGGGACTATGTTGGGATCAGCTCCATTCTGACTGTACCTGCACCACTGCAATTTCCACTCTGGCACGGCGATCCTAGAGAAGATTGAAGCAGCCATCTACAATGCCCGAAACACGCTCTGCGTGGTGACCCGAGAATTTCTCCCGAGTGGTGCATTCTGGACTTCCAGTTAACCAGTCTGAAATTTCTGTGTGAGGGGAACGATGTTCAAATGTTGATGTTTCTCAAAGATAGATGCCAGACTGTCTCTCCCCTTACACTCAGTTACGCAAGATGGTGCGTCGGAAAACATACGTCGGAAAACATACTTCTTGTTGCCCAAGAAGGATCATGACCAGGAGGTGTTCTGGATCAGACTTGATAAAACCTTGAGGGAAAGCACACAGCAGGAAGATGATGATGATGATGATACATAAGACACAGTAAGATACATTCCTTCGACGATAAACACGAATCCGACCATCACCCCTGGTGAGACAAAACCGCGACATGCCAGTCCTGTCTGGTCCAGCGACGATTGGTTTGTGCCCATAGGCGACATTGTTGCCAGTGATGTCTTGTGAGAACCTGCCTTACAACAAGCCTACAAGCCCTATGTCCAGCCTCTCTCAGCCTATTGCGGACAGTCTGAGCACTGATGGAGGGATTGTGCGTTCCTGGTGTAACTCGGGCAGTTGTTTCCAATCCTGTACCTGTCCCGCAGGTGTGACATTTGGATGTACCGATCCTGTGCAGGTGTTGTTACACGTGGTCTGCCACTGCAAGGATGATCAGCTGTCCGTCCTGTCTCCCTGTAGCACTGTCTAATGGCGTCTCACAGTACGGACATTGCAATTTATTTCCCTGGCTACATCTGCAGTCCTCATGCCTCCTTGCAGCATGCCTAAGGCACGTTCACGCAGATGAGCAGGGACCCTGGGCATCTTTATTTTGGTGTTTTTCAGAGTCAGTAGAAAGGCCTCTTTAGTGTCCTAAGTTTTCATAACTGTGACCTTAATTGTCTCCTGTCTCTAAGCTGTTAGTGTCCGACCGTTCCACTGGTGCATGTTCATTCATTGTTTATGGTTCATTGAAGCATGGGAAACAGTGTCTAAACCCTTTACAACAAAGATATGTGAAGTTATTTGGATTTTTATGAATTGTCTTTGAAAGACAGGGTCCTGAAAAAGGGACGTTTCTTTTTTTAATCCATTATAAACCTCAAAAATTACAGCATAGAAATATATTATAATATGACCCTCAATGTTTATACATGCTTATTACAAGAAATACAGCATTATATTTCTTGGTTCAGTTTTACATAAACCTACTAAAAAGAAAATGCCATTTGATATCAACACAAGGGGAGTTGTGGATTGGCAGCTTATAACCAGCAGATGGAGACAGAGCCTAATCTTTGAAAGCTAGTTTTTGAATTCTATTTTTTATTTTTATTTAAGCATTATTAAACTAGTAGGCAAGTCAGTTAAGAACAAGTTCTTATTCATAATGACGGCCTACCCCGGCCAAACCCGGATGACACTGGGCCAATTGTGCACCGCCCTATGGGATTTCCAATCACATCTGGATGTGAATTAGGGACTGTCGTGATGCCTCTTGCACTGAGATTCTGTGCCTTAGACCACTGTGCCACTCGGGAGTCAATATTAATTCAACATCCACTCAAGGATCAGTGAAAAGTTTTGGCGCTATCACCTTATATCACCTCAAAAAACTTTTGTTTTGTAAATAAATACTTATATATATATATAATGCTCAATTATATAAATATCACAGTTGGTTTGATGTGTTTAAGTCAATTAATGTTTGCAAGAGATCACTCCTTGGTTCACTCATTATGGGAAACCAAAGAGAGAAATAGTTGGAGTTATATAACAACAGTCTTAGTTTTGAGGCGGTCTTTTGATCTCAGAGCTCTATACAATGTAAGCCTGTTTTATCTCACATAAACGAATAGCTCTGTCAATTCAATTCTGTCCCCATTTGTCACACTGTAATTGGGTTAGGCAGTTGAGAATGTATGGTCTTGTGCAACTTACACATTTTAAAGGTGCTGAGAAGCACAAGGTCTTCTCATTTCTTTAGTAAACCGAAAAATGCACAATACTATACGGCCAATCCTCCAGCTATTTCCTCAGCCTCTCTCTTTCTCTGCCAAATCGACTCATTGCAATGTTTTGATGGAGTCTTTCTTTGGAGTTCTTTCCAGACACAGCCACCAGCTGAGCTCTGACTTATTCATTGCGATTCAAACATGAAACAACCCAACAGCGTCGACATTATATCATCCGAAAGACTTGTTATTCAGTTAATTCATGATGTCTGGGTTTAAGGTCAGTTATAGTGACAAGTGCACCTGGTTGTGTTTGTGGACACATGTTCATGCTCCTATATGGCTCCTGAAATATGTACACTTCAGTTGTAAACAGGTCTCCGACGTTAAGCTTGAAGCCCCGAAAGTAATACATTATATATAGTGGATACACATAATGTAGGCTAGGTGGTTTGGTAACAAAAACAGGATCCCATAAAGATGGAACTGAAATTGGGAGGTACGTGAGCACGAAGGAAACACATTCAAGTAATGTTTCAACAGTCAATTTGAAAAACGGAACCCTTAATCACTACATATGATAAACATACAATGTAAACATACATGTTATCAAAATCATGTTTACCAGAAAGTACTGTGTTGGGACTGTTAATTTCACCTAGAAATTACCCAAAGTGGTTTGCTCTACTGTATGTTCTGACAAGCTCAAACAAATAAACACACAACCAAGAAAATGGCTAATGTGGTGCTGTCTCGTGTATTGCATCAGTTCTTTAATACATTGTTAATACAATAATGCTCTCTGTCGAGAGTAATGATATATCCTGGGTGATTGAGCGTGACCTTGGTATTCTCTGAGCGGTACCTCATGTGGAGCTCAACTCAAGCAGACTTCACCCCCAGGTTAAACCTGGCCAGCTGTTGCCATCTGTTTGACTCGTTCCGCAGGGACAGGGAGACCGTCATAATCCCAATTCCCTCTCTGTTTCCACTGCTGCTTGTTCAAACCCAACAGAACTGTGCACTTGCTTAACATTCTCAAAACGTTTCCCGACTTCTTGCAGACAACACTGTACAGCCCTGTTCTCAACCGACAGCAAGTCATTAATTAACTCTTTAACTCATTAATTTAAGCCAAAGTGTTAGTTAACATAGTGGTGGAAAAAATAAAAATAAAGATACCTTAAAAGAAAATGACTCAAGTAGAGGGTGAAAGTTACTCAAGTAATACTTTACTGGGTGAAAGTCTAAAAGTATTTGGTTTTAAATATACTTAAGTATCAAAAGTAAAATGTAATTGCTAAAATATACTTCATTATCAAGAGTAAAAGTATGAATCATTTCAAATTCCTTATATTAAGCAAACCAGACGGCACAATTCTCATTTTTTAAATTTACGGATATCCAGGGGCACACGCCAACACTAAGACATCATTTACAAACAAAGTATTTGTGCTTAGTGAGTACACCAGACCATAGGCAGCAGGGATGACCAGGGATGTTCTCTGCTTAGTGAGTACACCAGACCATAGGCAGCAGGGATGACCAGGGATGTTCTCTGTTTAGTGAGTACACCAGACCATAGGCAGCAGGGATGACCAGGGATGTTCTCTGCTTAGTGAGTACACCAGACCATAGGCAGCAGGGATGACCAGGGATGTTCTCTGTTTAGTGAGTACACCAGACCATGGGCAGCAGGGATGACCAGGGATGTTCTCTGCTTAGTGAGTACACCAGACCATGGGCAGCAGGGATGACCAGGGATGTTCTCTGCTTAGTGAGTACACCAGACCATAGGCAGCAGGGATGACCAGGGATGTTCTCTGCTTAGTGAGTACACCAGACCATGGGCAGCAGGGATGACCAGGGATGTTCTCTGCTTAGTGAGTACACCAGACCATAGGCAGCAGGGATGACCAGGGATGTTCTCTTGATAAGTTGGTGAATTTGACCATTTTCTGTCCTACTATGCATTCAACATGTAATGAGTACTTTTGGGTATTAGGGAAAACATATGGAGTTAAAAGTACCTTTTCTTTAGGAATGTAGTGAAGCAAAAAATACAAATAGTGAAGTAAACACCCCAAATAACGGCTTAAGCAGTACTTTAAAGTATTTTTACTGAATTTTTACTGCCACAGTAAGCAGGGGTGTAATGAGCCTAGATGACCAATGACGAAGGCCAGAGTGATTCTGTCTGTTATGTTTCTTGCTTGGATGATTTAATTTAAATCTGGTCACAAGGTCTAACGAATCAAATTAAATGTGCCGAATACAACAGGTGTAGACTTTACCGTGAAATGCTTACTTACGAGCCCTTTCCCAACAAAGCAGAGTGAAAAAGAAAATGTAGCCCCTAAAAGGAAATAGTGAAAATAAAACAACATTAACGAAGCAGTTAAACACATAATTAAAATAATAACATATACACAATGAGTAACAGTACTGGTACCAGTACCAAGTCGATGTGCAGGGGTACAAGATAATTGATGTAGATATGTACATATAACTAGGAATAAAGTCACAGATAGTAAACAGTAGCAACATTATTCATTAAGGGACAGAGAAAAGAGATTTTCTCTTTCCAAGAAATGGAAAATGCCATTTTAATGGCCACATGAGAGAATTTCTGCTTATACGCTCAGGTCAAGACGATAGAATGGTTCACAGCAACCTTAGTAATTCCTCTTTTTCCAATTGGCAGCGGGGGAAGAACGGCAGTGGTAGAACATCAACAGACGAAAAAGCATAAATCTCTGATTGGCCGTGTTGGTATGCCCTCTGTCACCACATTCTTCAAGAAGGTAGAGCCTTCCCAAGAAGAATATGGTTTAGCTGTGCAGGAGGGTGTCTTTGCATACCACACCATGTGACACAATCATAGTTACAGATCTATGGACTGCCCAGCACAACTCACACGGAAGGTTTATGAGCCAAAGTTTACATGGGCTAGGACAAAATGTGACGCCATAGTGAGTAAGATATATGATGGCAGCACATCTGTGGAAACAAAACTGCTTGATTTTGTTGAATTGAAAGGAGAAACAGCAGAGGAAATTGCAGCTGAGATCCTGGTGGTCACCCAAAAATGTAACCTGCAAAACAGTCATGGCATTCTCTGCCGACAACACAAATACCAACTTTGGAGGACTGAATAGGCTGGGAGGGTCAATGTCCATGCCAAAGTTACAAAGGCTCTGCAGTGGGAGGCGATTGGCTTAGGTTGTCCTGCCCACATCATTCAAATTATTTGCCGAAATTGTTGCAACCCCTATTACTAGCCTGTTAAACCTCTCTTTCGTATCGTCTGAGATTCCCAAAGATTGGAAAGCTGCCGCGATCATCCCCCTCTTCGAAGGGGGAGATACTCTAGACCCAAACTGCTACAGACCTATGTCTATCCTACCCTGCCGTTCTAAGGTCTTCGAAAGCCAAGTTAACAAACAGATTACCGACAATTTCGAATCCCACCGTACCTTCTCCGCTATGCAATCTGGTTTCCGAGCTGGTCATGGGTGCACCTCAGCCACGCTCAAGGTCCTAAACGACATCATAACCGCCATTGATAAGAGACATTACTGTGCAGCCGTATTCATCGACCTGGCCAAGGCTTTCAACTCTGTCAATCACCACATTCGTATCGGCAGACTAAACAGCCTTGGTTTCTCAAATGACTGCCTCGCCTGGTAACCAACTACTTCTCTGATAGAGTTCAGTGTGTCAAATCGGAGGGTCTGTTATCTCCCTCACTAGCATTAAGCACCAGCTGTCAGAGCAGTTGACAGATCACTGCACCCATACGTAGCCCATCTGTAAAATAAGCCATCCAAGTACCTCATTCCCATACTGTATTTATTTACATTACTCCTTTGCACCCCAGTATCTCTACTTGCACGTTAATCTTCTGCGCATCAATCACTCCAGGGTTTAATTGGGATATTGTAATTACTTATCCAACATGGCCTATTTATTGCCTTACCTCCCTTATCTTACCTCATTTGCACACACCATATATAGATTTTTTTCTACTGTATTATTGACTGTATGTTTGTTTATTCCATGTGTGTTGTTGTATGTGTCGAACTGCTTTGCTTTATTCTTGGCCTGGTCGCAGTTGTAAATGAGAACTTGTTCTCAAATAGCCTATCTGGTTAAATAAAGGTGAAATAAATAACATGGCTAGAACAGATTTGGATATGATTCCCTTTGATGTTGAGTATCTGCTCACAAAGATATTTTCACCGTCAGAGTGGAAAGACTGAAGGGCTTTTGTGAGTTGTTGGCCAGGAGTACCATAACATTTTAGTACACCACAATGTTTGCTGGCTGTCCATGCTCCCTGTTCTAGAAAGAGTGCTGAAAATGTATGTGCCACTGAAATCCTTTTTTCTTTCTGAAGACAAATGCCCTGTTGTCCTGTGAACAATGTTCGAAGATCCACTGACTGAACTTTGGCTGGCCTTTGCCCATGGAAACTTGACTGTATTCAGTGACACGATCAAGATGCTTGGAGGCCAGGACCACTGTGCTGTGGAGTCCGCTGCAATTCTGAGAAACGTTGAGGCAAAATTGACTGCAAGACGTGATGACAACTTCCTTCCAGTTTTGGTCAGAGGACTTCTGAGAGAGCTGGAGACATGTATAAAGAGAGCTTTCTCAAAACATCCCAAACATTCTTCACGATGGCTATGAACTACTTGCAAGCATGGGGAAAGCACACAGATAATCTAAAATATTTACATTGTCTCCTTTTAAAAAGGCAACCTCTGCATGAAGAGATCCAGAAGGGAGCAGTCACACTGCAGGAAAAATGCCCCAATGTGACCATCAATGAGGATGCATTGTGTGACGAGGTTACTGGCCTGCAAGAGTTCCTAAAGGGGGGATCACTTGAAGAATGGAAAACCTCTGGAGACAATGCTTAGTCAGAGATGGAGCACGGGGGTTACCCACTTCAAAGAGAATGACATCCCACACACTAACCTGGCTAGATTAGCTTCTGTTGTCATGTGCTTACCTGGAGGTAATGCACCAGTCGAGAGAGTGTTCTTCCAAATGAATGCTCTATGGACAGCAGCAAGGAATAGGTTCACTGTTCCTACCATCAAGGCTGTTCGTATTGTGAAGACAAACTTCAACCTCCCCTGCCAGGAGTTCATGGAGGAGCTGGCCAAAGAGAGCAATCCTAAAGAAAATACATTCTTCTGAGAAATATAAAGATTAGGTTGGTATAAGTATATTATGTAGTTACCAATCTCATCAGCATCTTATTTCATTATTATGTTGTTCAATATTTCACGTATACTATTGTCTGTTCTTTCAATTTTGCTCATGTTCTCTTCTGCTCTTATTGTAGCAGGACCACTGAATGGCTGTTCAGATCGGACAGTTCTGTCTTGTCTATTGTGTTTCTGTAGTATAGCTGTTTTCTTTGCCTATCACAATGTGCTTGTTAGACTAAATACATGAAACCGGAACTGTACCCCTTTTTTATTTAATAGATAAAAACATTGGATATTTTAATTATATATTGACTGCCGAACTGGAAATGTCCCCGGTTTTCATATCAGAAATCTGGTCACATTATTTTTAGGAATCAAAGTTTTGAGATAAAAATTCTTTAATTAAAAAGTCACAGAGGGCTATTGCAAGAACCTACTTACGATAATTTTCCAGTTAATATCCATTGCCAGTTTTCAGAATTTAAACACTTTTTTGGAGTTTGAAATTGGCATCCGACATGGAAATAAATAACATTTAAAATATTCAAAAAATTATTTTTGTTCTTATAAGAATTCCCCTGAAAAGGTACATTTTAAGCTCAAATAATGCAAAAACAAAACAAAAGTAATTAAAAAGTTTCCCAGCCAGACAAGGATTGTCCTTTCATGAATCCCTGAGCTAATTTCCTGCTATTATACATTTTGCCATGAGGTTAAGAGAAAGTCATTTTAAAGCTAACTTCCTGTAATAAAAACAATTATGCAAACAGGACAACAAACAATGAGGAATAAGAGCAGAGACTCAAATACAAAGAAATATCTTTTTTATTTTTATTGTTGAATAGAAGATCCAATCTGCTTGAAGAACAGAAATACACACAGCAATAATACAATATGGGTAAAACCAGACCAGAGCCCATGTAGAAATGTCCCACTTCACTAAATTCTCTTGTTCTCTCACTCTTTTGCTTTCTCCTTATCTCACACGACTGCACGCACACACATACACTTCATTCTGTAACGATTTGTCTAAACCCATAGCTTCGTAATCCATCTTCCCCAAAGCTATCTTTCTCAAATAAGATAAAAATACTTTGCATTAGAGAAGTCTCCTGCTACCAATCATTATACCTCCGCTCCGGAGAGGATTGGACATAATGTAAGTAGTCGTCACTAAAACAAACATTCTGTTCTTGATGAAAAGACAGTCATTCGCAGGATCTGCACACACTGGTCCAAACTTCCTTAATAATAATGCATTAGCATCTTAACACTCCCCAAGCAATTAGTCTTGGGTCTGTTTTTAGTACTGTCTATGCCTGTGGGACTACAGTTTGTTGTTGGATGGGGGACTTTGGGAATTGAATTTTAAATATGATAGTTGTGAAGGCTCCATATACATCAGTATTGATTGATGAGGGTTATATCATGTCCAGACACATTCTGTTAGAATGTTAATTAAACACAGTTTACCAGGGGATCATCATATTTCAGTTTACAAAAAAAAATGTATAATTAGCAAAAAAAAGAGCTTATGGTTGACAAGTGGCTGTGTATTCTTAACCTCTTTAATATGGAACCTGATGCACTTTATGTTACATTGGTTTATAATGCCCCAACAGATGCACATCTCGAGGAGCAAACTCAATGGATAATCCATCCATTTCACCCGTTTAAGTTCTGCTTTTAGGTGACACATTTGATCCCAATCAGAAGGAAATTAATTGAGCATGAAAGCTCAGAAACAAATGGACGCGCACACACACTTACAATACACACACTTACCACATGCACACACTCACAGACGTTTTATTTTGTACAAGTAATAATAAGACAGTGTTTCCTGTTTCCCCTTCAGTGCGAGACCCTGGTTCGGTCTCCTGTTGAGCATCAATTGTTGTATGGAGGTTGTGGTCAGAAATGTTCCTGGACAAACCTTTGCCAAATATTTCATTCAATTCTGTACATCTCCTTTAGTGTACAGATCACAGTACAACGGGCAAATGAAAATACATCGGAACCAAAGAAACTGGCCTCTTCACACGACATTGACAAAATGGTAAAAACATACAGGTGTAAAAACCCCCCACTATGCATCATTTCTATTAAGATAAACATAAAGCTCTAAACTTTGATTGCAAATGTTAGGAACCTTTCAGCAAATGGATGAGTATGTTATGAAAGATCTTTCTTTAAGTCACCATCATGACTTTTATAACTTACAAGTGTCAAACTGTATTTCAAGCCGAGCCAAATAGTCTCTCACATTGGAAAAATATGTATTTCAAATGATCAGAAAGCAATGTTAATAAATAAGAAGATGGCTCGTTGGAAATGTCCAGTACAGGTAATCTCCCATCTCACTGCTTTGTAATTCCTTACAACAACATATTAAGCACATATGTTATTCTGATGGGCCAAGACATAGAAAGGAAAGTAAAACAAGTCTGTTTACTCTGTAAAGGAATTATCCATCCTTTTTCTTTTGCTCCATTGGGAATTTAAGTAGAGACAGTTATTGCTCCGAGAACTCCAGAGGGTGACTCAGGTTTATCATGGGCTTCCAATCACAAATCCCCACGACTCAGGTTAATCATGGGCTTCCAATCACAAAGCCCCGTGACTCAGGTTTATCATGGGCTTCCAATCACAAATCCCCATGACTCAGGTTTATCATGGGCTTCCAATCACAAAGCCCCGTGACTCAGGTTTATCTTGGGCGTCCAATCACAAATGACTCAGGTTTATCATGGGCTTCCAATCACAAATCCCCATGACTCAGGTTTATCATGGGCTTCCAATCACAAAGCCCCGTGACTCAGGTTTATCATGGGCTTCCAATCACAAAGCCCCGTGACTCAGGTTTATCATGGGCTTCCAATCACAAAGCCCCGTGACTCAGGTTTATCATGGGCTTCCAATCAAAGATCTGACCTCTCCACATAGTCCAAGAAGATCAGAAGGACTATGTCATCCAGTAGCGGGAAGTGATATCATCTGGTTTGCAACCCACAGCTCGCATCATGCAAAGTCTGTAGGTAAGCCACTGCAGCACCCAATCCTCTGCAACTTTCTTCCTCTCGAGCCAAAAGTGCCAAATCTCACCTTTCCTAAACATTCACTCTGATGCAACCTCACCATACCAGACAATGGGGAGATCAGGAAAGTGGGTGGTTGGGGTGGGATGGGATAGGGGCTACCACCTGTTAATTATGTGGTTCATGTAGTCCTCTGTGGGCAGCCTGGCTGTCCCCTCGCCCCCCACACCACCCTCCTCTCTGAGTAAATCACGGGGGTCCAGCCCGTGACTCCGAAGTGCCAAGCGGTGCGCCCGTCTCTCCAGCTGCCGAGTGTACTGGTAGCGCTGCTGGAACAGGTCGCGGGCGTAGTCGTACAGCTGCATGTCCAGGTCGTTGAGCTCCTCGATGCGCGCCACCGTGTCGTTGTCCAAGTCCACTCCCGCCGCCCGCGTGCTGTTGTACTGCACAAAAGGCCGGATGAAGCGCAGTCGGAAGGTGCGCTCGAACAGGAACTGCGTCTTGCGCTGATACTCCGTCAGACCGAAGAAGGCCATGTCGCGCAGGTTCTTCTTGGCCGACTCGAGGAGAAGTTGCGAGCGCCGCTTATCGGGCACCGTGGAGAGGTTGTAGCAGCCCACCAGGCTGAGGTCGGCGAGCATGCGCACCTGCCGGTTGTTGGCCAGGTTGTAGGGGCAGTCCATGAACTGCTGCAGGGTGCAGCCTGACCAGTCTGTACCCTCGTAGCAGGGCGGCAGCTCCTCGGGCGTAGGTGTGCGCCCGTCGCACATGTGGAGGGACGTCTTCCAGGTGGCGCCGCGCTGCACGTGGCGCCACTCACTCAGGTAGCGTGACACAGGGTCCCTCAGCAGGGTGATGTAGTAGAACTTCCTGCAAAACACAACAGAGGAAAACCACTTCATGAAAATATCAATACAGTGATGTCATACAAAAACATAAAAAATGACTGATGACTGACCATGTTAGCATGATCAAATCTGGTTTTGCTAGCTCTACTCAACATGAGATGAACTATGGAAGCCTTGAAGGATCAACAGTGACCACATAAGATCTCCGTAAGCATTCTACAGACCACTTGAAGTTTTGTCAAAGACTGCAGTGAATTGTGAAGCGCACACCTGTGAAATATATAGTAGAAATATACTCTATGGGGGATTAAAGACAATGGAGAATCAGGGGTACTTTGTGTGTCATCACAAATCACTGCTGTGAATGTTGATATTGACGGCGGTTTTGATATATTGGGGACATTATCGTTGGCGCTTAACCGGATCGTCGCTAACATTCCAGACCTAAAGGATTATGTTGGGGTCCAGACCAGAGACCTGGATTGAAGCGCACCTTGGAACATAATCATCTCCAGAGAGAAAAAAACATTCATCTGCATCCGTGTAATCAGAAATACCTGTCGTGTAAAGAGGTCTGACCTCGCCGTGTTATTCTACTGCACTGCAGCCAGGCAACGGGAAATGCATTCCAGCTCCAGGGGACAGTGAACGTATGGATTTCTGTTGGCCGACCATGACCTCACCATCCATACCCCCGCCTGCATAACTCTATTCCCCGTTACATACCAGATAAACAAACCACTTCAGTATTCCAAACATTAGACTCCACTGTCTGGCCTGTACATTGAAATTCAATCTGACTGTGGAAACAGCAGAGGGTCATTGCTTTTCCAAAACAGATCCTGGTAATGTGATTTGAGTTAAAGAGGGTCCGATAGTGATTCAGAGTGATCCCTACACTCTTATGTCCATTGACGGGGTCATAACACATCCTTTAAACAGAGACAGTGGGGACAGTGAAATTCAAATTAACAGTAGAGCCAACCGCTTCTTTGTTTCCACCCCTGGCTGAATTTTGAGAGAGACATTGAGGCAACAAGGCAGCCATTTTGTGCCAGGTAACTGAGATGGGGAGAAGAGAGGCCCCTTTTTCTATTTTCCCTCCACTCTGAGTCATTTTGACAGGTGCAGGTCAAAAGGTGAGACTAATAGCTTTTTCCATCCCTTCAGGTCTTTGAAGAGTTACTCTGGGACAATTACTCTTCTTATTGTCTCTCAGTGTCCAGTCACACCCACCCCTGTCAAGTATCAGTGTAGTAGTCATGGTTCAAGAATTCCAGTTTGGAATTCTAGGCCTTTGGGGTATTCGGGATTCTCGGGAAACAAGTGGAAATTCCAGGGTATTTGACCGCATTATCAAATGATTGTGTAACTAGAGGGATTCGGGTGTGGAAAAGATGACATTCCCATGTTGGGAAACACAAGAACTGTTTACTTAGTTTAAAGTAGTTCATTCCCTTTAGCATAGAGATGCACAAAACAAAAGCCTCTGAAGTTAAAGTAGCATTCAGCATCCCACCTCACGTCCCTGCCAGGCCCCCTGCTGTGACTAGAGAATATAGGAGAGGGAACTAACACGAGGGGGAAAATAAGAGCAGTTTTTTGATGAATAGCTGAGCTGGATTGGGGAGAAGTGAAGTCTGGAGGTGGGTTACATGTGGGAGTTCTGATCTCATTACAAATTAGTGCTCCGCTCAGTCAACATTGCAAGCAAGTTGGAGAGTACGACACGGCAGGATCCCCCTCTGGGGGGGCTTCACTACACCAGCACACCTGACAGAATGAGATATGATGGGCCTGCAATCAGTGGGTAGAGGGGGGGAGAACGTGAGGGAGTGGGGGTGGGGGTGAGAGAGGGGAGTGGGGGTGAGAGAGGGGGGGGTGGAGGGGGAGTGGGTGAGAGAGGGAGTGGGGGGTGAGAGAGGGAGTGGGGGGTGAGAGAGGGAGTGGGGGTGAGAGAGGGAGTGGGGGGTGAGAGAGGGAGTGGGGGGTGAGAGAGGGAGTGGGGGGTGAGAGAGTGGGGGGTGAGAGAAGGAGTGGGGGGTGAGAGAGGGAGTGGGGGTGAGAGAGGGAGTGGGGGTGAGAGAGGGAGTGGGGGGTGAGAGAGGGAGTGGGGGTGAGAGAGGGAGTGGGGGGTGAGAGAGGGGGAGTGGGGGTGAGAGAGGGAGTGGGGGGTGAGAGAGGGAGTGGAGGGGTGGGTGAGAGAGGGAGTGGGGGGTGAGAGAGGGAGTGGGGGGGAGTGGGGGTGAGAGAGGAGTGGGGGTGAGAGAGGGAGTGGGGGTGAGAGAAGGAGTGGGGGGTGAGGGGGTGGGGGGTGAGAGGGGAGGGGGGGTGAGAGTGAGAGAGGGAGTGGGGGGTGAGAGAGGGAGTGGGGGGTGAGAGAGGGAGTGGGGGGTGAGAGAGAGGGGGTGGGGGGTGAGAGAGGGGAGTGGGGGGTGAGAGGGGAGTGGGGGTGAGGGGGGGGGGGGGTGAGAGGGAGTGGGGGGTGAGAGAGGGAGTGGGGGGGTGAGAGAGGGAGTGGGTGAGAGAGGGAGTGGGGGTGAGAGAGGGAGTGGGGGGTGAGAGAGGGAGGGGGGTGAGAGAGGGAGTGGGGGGTGAGAGAGGGAGTGGGGGGGGGGTGAGAGAGGGAGGGGGGTGAGAGAGGGAGTGGGGGGTGAGAGAGGGAGTGGGGGGTGAGAGAGGGATGAGAGAGGGAGTGGGGGGTGAGAGAGGGAGAACGTGGGGGGTGGAGGGGGTGAGAGAGGGAGTGGGGGTGAGAGAGGGAGTGGGGGTGTGAGAGAGGGGGTGGAGGAGGGGTGGAGGGGGTGGGTGAGGGTGAGAGGGAGTGGGGGGGGTGAGGGGGAGAGGGGTGAGAGAGGGAGTGGGGGTGAGAGAGAGGGAGGGGGTGAGAGAGGGAGGGGGGTGAGAGAGGGAGTGGGGGTGAGAGAGGGAGTGGGGGGTGAGAGAGAGGGGGGTGTGAGAGAGGGAGTGGGGTGAGAGAGGGAGTGGGGGGGGGGTGAGAGAGGGAGTGGGGGGGGGTGAGAGAGGGAGTGGGGGGGGTGAGAGAGGGAGAGGGGTGAGAGGGGGTGAGAGAGGGGAGTGGGGGGATCCCTTTTTCTCTAAGAGAGAGGGAGTGGGGGGTGAGAGAGGGAGAACATGAGGGGGTGAGGTGGGGGGTGAGAGGGGGAGTGGGGGTGAGAGGGGAACGTGAGAGGGGGTGAGAGAGGGGAGTGGGGGTGAGAGAGGGAGTGGGGGGGTGGGTGAGAGAGGGAGAACGTGAGAGAGGGTGTGGGGGGAGAGAGGGAGAACGGAGTGGAGAGAGGGAGTGGGGGGTGAGAGAGGGAGAACGTGAGAGAGGGAGTGGGGGGGTGAGAGAGGGAGAACGTGAGAAAAACATGAGGGAGTGGGGGGGTGAGAGAGGGAGAACGTGAGAGAGGGAGTGGGGGCAACTGGAGAGGGAGGGGGGGGTGAGAGAGGGAGAATGTGAGAGAGGGGGGTGGGGGGGTCACGTGAGAGAGGGAGTCAATGGGGGATGAGAGAGGGGAGGGGGGTGAGAGAGGGAGTGGGGAATATATTTAGGGGGGGGCCCTATGAGAGAGAACATGAGAGGGGGGTGGGGGGTGGTGGGGTGAGAGGGAGGGTGTGTGGGAGAGGGAGTGGAGGGGGGGTGAGAGAGGGAGAACGTGAGAGAGGGAGAGGAGGGGGGTTGAGAGAGGGAGAATGTGAGAGAGGGGGTGGAGGGGGGGTGAGAGAGGGAGAATGTGAGAGAGGGAGTGGGGTGAGAGAGGGAGTGGGGAGGGGGTGAGAGAGGGAGAATGTGAGAGAGGGAGTGAGGGGGTGAGAGAGGGAGTGGGGGGTGAAAGAGAGAGAGCTTCCTGACCCAGCCTAGCATAGAGTGGCTCTGTTACAAAGCTGACAAGATGGATGCAGCCTGCTAATACACCCATCCATTATAATACTGGGAGTTTCTCTTGGTGTCTGATCCCTTTTTCTCTAAGAGTTTTCACTAAACACAAAGCTGTTGTATTTGAGTGTGTGTGTCTCTCTATCTCTTGCACGCACACGCACACGCACACGCACACACACACACGCACACACACACACACACACACACACGAGCTCTCATTCACTCAGGGGACACACACACACTGCAACTCTGCACCACTGTTGATGGATGGGCCCCACACTGGCAGAATGTATCATCCGGAAATGCTGACTGTGCTATTCTAATGGGATAGCAATAACGATCACAATTTTCCACGAGATTGTTATAGCAAAAACATGATAGCGGCTCACAAGATGAGTTTTAAACACAGAACAGGGAGTATTAACCACACAACCGCCAGCCCAGGTAGCCCAGCCATCACAGCACCTGTATACAACACAGCACTAGTTAGGAGGATGCCATTCATAACAATGCCACTTGATTGACATCTCATTCATTTTGCAGACACTCTTATCCAGAGCAACTTACAGGAGCAATAAGTGCCTTGCTCCAGGGTACAGATTTTTCACCTCGTCAGCTGGGGGATTCAAACCAGTGACCATTTGGTTACTGGCCCAACGCTCTTAACCACGGGGCTACTTGACGCCCCAACTGGCAGTATTCAAAGAATGTCACGTTGAATCTCTGAGAACATGTATTAATTAGTAACAGTAATTGTCAATGACATACATACAGGGACAGATTTGGTTTAAAAGGCTTCCTGAGTTAGTGAATGCTGAAATATATTTATCCCTAACCTTATCCCAGTCGTTGCATATCAACAGAGGGCAGGTGATAGTTTTAGCATCTGCAGAATATATTTAGGGGGTTATCCAAATAAAATAAGTAGGGCCCTATTTTCTTAAACACTATTAGTGGATTTGGTTATTTCAGCCACACTCGTTTCTGACAGGTGTATAACATCAAGCACACAGCCATGCAATCTCCATAAACAAACATTGGCAGTAAAATGGGCCGTACTTGAAGAGTTCAGTGACTTTCAACGTGCACCGTCATAGGATGCCATCTTTCCAACAAGACAATTGGTCAAATTTCTGCCATGCTCGAGCTGCCCCGGTCAACTAAGTGCTGTGGAAACTTCTAGGAGCAACAACGGCTCAGCCGCGAAGTGGTAGGCCACACAAACTCAGAAAGGAATCGCTGAGTGCTGAAGCGCGTAGCGTGTAAAAATAGTCTGTCCTCGGTTGCAACATTCACTGCTGAGTTCTTAACTACCTCTGGACAAGAACTGTGCGTCGGAAGCTTCATGAAATGGGTTTCCATGGCCGAGCAGCCGCACACAAGACTAAGATCACCATGATGCTAACCGTCGGCTGGAGAGGTGTAAAGCTCGCCGCCATTGGACTCTGGAGCAGTGGAAACATGTTCTCTAGAGTGATGAATCACACCAACTGGATGGATGAATCTGGGTTTGGGGGATGCAAGGAGAACGCTACCTTCCCCAATGCATATTTCCAACCTTAAAGTTTGGTGGAGGGGGAATAATGGTGTGGGGCTGTTTTTCATGGTTCGGGCCCTTTAGTTCCAGTGAAGGGAAATCTTAACGCTACAGCATACAATGACAATGACATTCTAGACGATTCTGTGCTTCCTACTTTGTGGCAAGGCCCTTTCCTGTTTCAGTATGACAATGCCCCCATGCACAAAGAGAGGTCCATACAGAAATGGTTTGTCGAGATCGGTGTGAAAGAACTTTACTGGCCTGCACAAAGCCCTGACCTCAACCCCATCGAACACAATCGCCCAACATCAGTGCCCGACCTCACTAATGCTCTTGTGGCTGAATGGAAGTCCCCCCAGCAATGTTCCAACATCTAGTGGAAAGCCTTCCCAGAAGAGTGGAGGCTGTTATAGCAGCAAAGGGGGGACCAACTCCATATTAATGTCCATGATTTTGGAATGAGATGTTAGACGAGCAGATGTTCATACGTTTTTTGGGGTCATGTCGTTCATTCATAAAATAGCAAAGTTCGCCGTATTGTACATTGCTGTGTTACTATTTTTTTATGGTCATTAGCAGAGTACACATGATCCCAGTTTTATCTTCAAGACCCCAGCAATTTGAAAAAGTAGATTGTGCTGAATTATTAGCGCTACATTCATGTCGTAGTTTAAAAACGTCATATCTTAATTCTGGCATCTTTATGAACGTTCGCCACTTATAATTAGCTAACACCGACTCCGACACCGATAGGTTCTTATGTGCTAATAGTAGACAAACAATCCTCTAACAAACAGACAATCCTCTAACAGACAATCCTCTAACTAACAGACAATCCTCTAACAGACAATCCTCTAACAAACAGACAATCCTCTAACAGACAATCCTCTAACAAACAGACAATCCTCTAACTAACAGACAATCCTCTAACTAAAAGACAATCCTCTAACTAACAGACAATCCTCTAACAGACAATCCTCTAACTAACAGACAATCCTCTAACTAACAGACAATCCTCTAACTAAAAGACAATCCTCTAACTAACAGACAATCCTCTAACTAACAGACAATCCTCTAACTAACAGACAATCCTCTAACTAACAGACAATCCTCTAACTAACAATCCTCTAACAGACAATCCTCTAACAGACAATCCTCTAACTAACAGACAATCCTCTAACAGACAATCCTCTAACAGACAATCCTCTAACTAACAGACAATCCTCTAACTAACAGACAATCCTCTAACTAACAGACAATCCTCTAACTAACAGACAATCCTCTAACTAACAGACAATCCTCTAACTAACAGACAATCCTCTAACTAACAGACAATCCTCTAACTAACAGACAATCCTCTAACTAACAGACAATCCTCTAACTAACAGACAATCCTCTAACTAACAGACAATCCTCTAACAGACAATCCTCTAACTAACAGACAATCCTCTAACAGACAATCCTCTAACTAACAGACAATCCTCTAACAGACAATAACAGACAATCATCTAACTAACAGAATCAACTAACATCCTCTAACTAACAGACAATCCTCTAACAGACAATCCTCTAACTAACAGACAATCCTCTAACAGACAATCCTCTAACTAACAGACAATCATCTAACAGACAATCCTCTAACTAACAGACAATCCTCTAACAGACAATCCTCTAACAGACAATCCTCTAACTAACAGACAATCATCTAACAGACAATCCTCTAACAGACAATCCTCTAACAGACAATCCTCTAACTAACAGACAATCCTCTAACAGACAATCCTCTAACAGACAATCCTCTAACAGACAATCCTCTAACTAACAGACAATCCTCTAACAGACAATCCTCTAACAGACAATCCTCTAACAGACAATAACTAACAGACAATCCTCTAACAGACAATCCTCTAACAGACAATCCTCTAACAAACAGACAATCCTCTAACAGACAATCCTCTAACTAACAGACAATCCTCTAACAGACAATCCTCTAACTAACAGACAATCCTCTAACAGACAATCCTCTAACAACAGACAATCCTCTAACAGACAATCCTCTAACTAACAGACAATCCTCTAACTAACAGACAATCCTCTAACAGACAATCCTCTAACAGACAATCCTCTAACAGACAATCCTCTAACTAACAGACAATCCTCTAACTAACAGACAATCCTCTAAAAGACAATCCTCTAACTAACAGACAATCC
Source organism: Oncorhynchus masou masou (assembly GCF_036934945.1). NCBI lineage: Eukaryota > Metazoa > Chordata > Actinopteri > Salmoniformes > Salmonidae > Oncorhynchus > Oncorhynchus masou. The sequence continues at coordinate 58,705,387 of NC_088241.1, read as the reverse complement.
TCTAACAGACAATCCTCTAACTAACAGACAATCCTCTAACAGACAATCCTCTAACTAACAGACAATCCTCTAACTAACAGACAATCCTCTAACTAACAGACAATCCTCTAACAGACAATCCTCTAACTAACAGACAATCCTCTAACTAACAGACAATCCTCTAACTAACAGACAATCCTCTAACAGACAATCCTCTAACTCCTCTAACAATCCTCTAACAGACAATCCTCTAACAGACAATCCTCTACTAACAGACAATCCTCTAACAGACAATCCTCTAACTAAAGACAATCCTCTAACAGACAATCCTCTAACAGAAATCCTCTAACTAACTAACAGACAATCCTCTAACAGACAATCCTCTAACTAACAGACAATCCTCAGACAATAACTAACAGACAATCCTCTAACAGACAATCCTCTAACTAACTAACAGACAATCCTCTAACAAAACAGACAATCCTCTAACAGACAATCCTCTAACAGACAATAAAAGACAATCCTCTAACAGACAATCCTCTAACTAACAGACAATCCTCTAACAGACAATCCTCTAACTAACAGACAATCCTCTAACAGACAATCCTCTAACAGACAATCCTCTAACTAAAAGACAATCCTCTAACAGACAATCCTCTAACTAAAAGACAATCCTCTAACAGACAATCCTCTAACTAACAGACAATCCTCTAACTAACAGACAATCCTCTAACTAACAGACAATCCTCTAACTAACAGACAATCCTCTAACAGACAATCCTCTAACTAACAGACAATCCTCTAACTAAAAGACAATCCTCTAACAGACAATCCTCTAACTAACAGACAATCCTCTAACTAAAAGACAATCCTCTAACAGACAATCCTCTAACTAACAGACAATCATCTAACTAACAGACAATCCTCTAACTAACAGACAATAGGTTGCCCGCCTTTGGTTGAAAAGATGTAAGAAACTGAAATAATGGGCAACAGAAGAAGAAGTGTTGAAGTTGAGGTAAGCAGTGTAGGAGGCGAGGCATAAGCTGTACGAACAGGAAGTTAAAGAGAAAGGGTGGGAACAGAACACACAAAGAGAGACAGACAGAGAAACACACAGAGAGACAGACAGAGACAGAGAGAGAGACAGACAGACAGAGAGACCGACAGAGAAAGAGAGACAGTCAGTCAGTCAGTCAGTCTGTCTGTCTGAGAGAGAGAGCGAGAGAGAGAGAGAGACTGATAGAGACCGACAGAGAGAGAGAGACAGACAAAGAGACAGACAGAGAGAGAGACAGAGAGAGACAGACAAACAGAGAGAGGGAGACCAATAGCGAGAGAGAGACCGACAGAGACAGACCGACAGAGAGAGAGACAGAGACAGGCAGAGACAGGCAGAGACAGAGACAGACAGACAGACAGACAGAGACAGACAGAAAGACAGACAGACAGAGAGAGCGAGATACAGACAGAGACAGACAGAGACAGACAGGGAGAGCGAGATACAGACAGAGACAGACAGAGAGAGCGAGATACAGACAGAGACAGACAGAGAGACAGACAGACAGACAGAGAGAGCGAGATACAGACAGAGAGAGCGAGATACAGACAGAGAGAGCGAGATACAGACAGAGACAGACAGAGAGAGATGGTTTAAGCATGACAACGCCACAAGAATTAGCCATACAAAACGTATTTTGATAAACTTTACAAAAACATCCCACAAAAAGACTTGCAACAGAACCAATTAGAAACTCAAGAAAAATTGAACATCCTTGACTCAGTCATTAAAAACCAAAATCCATTAGATTACCCAATAACCCAACAAGAACTAAATGAAAAGCTTAAATCTATAAAATCAAAGGCTTGTTGTCTAGATTACATCAGAAATTAAATGCTGAAAAACAGCACACCAAAGCTGCAAAATGCTGTGCTTAAATTACTCAACATGGTTTTAACTTCTGTCTGCTTCCCTGATGTCTGGAACCAGGGGCTAATCTCCCCTATCCACAAAAGTGGAATCAAATCAGACCCCAATAATTACAAGGGAATTTGCGTAAACAGCAACTTGGGAAAGGTTTCTTGTAGCGTTTTGAATTCAAGAATTCAAACCTTTCTTCAAGACAAAAATGTAATAAGTAAATGTCAAATTGGCTTTCTCCCCAACCATCGCACTAGTGACCATATATACACCTTACACACACTAATTAATAAACACCATCTCACTAGTGACCATATATACACCTTACACACACTAATTAATAAACACCATCTCACTAGTGACCATATATATACACCTTACACATACTAATTAATAAACACCATCCCACTACTGACCATATATACACCTTACACACACGAATTAATAAACACCATCTCACTACTGACCATATATACACCTCACACACACTAATTAATAAACACAATCTCACTACTGACCATATATACACCTTACACACACTAATTAATAAACACCATCTCACTGCTGACCATTGCTGACTAAATTGCTATCTGACCGTAAACAGTGAATATGAATTGGCTGATTCTCTACTCTGTCAGAGATACGAAGCAGAGACAGATCCTTACCAAGTACAGGCTGAGTGACCACCGATTGGCAATAGAAACTGGCAGACATAAAAAGACATGGCTACCCAAAGAGGAGCGTGTATGTGGTCACTGCATAACAGGGGAGGTAGAGACAGAGATGCACTTTCTCCTTTACTGTGATAAATATTCCTCACAAAGAGATTCATTATTCACAGAAAAGACTACATTTATTCCACATTTTAACTTATTAAACCCAGAGGAAACACTAAAAATACTCATGGGCAAAGGAGCAATGGCTCCTCTTGCAGACAAATATGTATTTTCCTGCCATAGCCTGAGGGACACTGAATAATAACTGCATAGTAAATAGTAACTTACTTATTATTACTATTATTGTTATTGTTTTTACTATTATTATTATTATTATTGTTGTTAATCATTCCAAACAGTAGTGGTATGGGTAGTAGGGTGATGGTAATGATAGCAGTGTAATGGTGGTGGTTGTAGTAGTAGTAGTGGTAGTAATGATGATGGTAGTTGTAGTAGTAGTAGTAGTAGTAATGGTGATGGTAGTTGTAGTGGTAGTAATGATGATGGTAGTTGTAGTAGTAGTAGTGGTAGTAATGATGATGGTAGTTGTAGTTAGTAGTAGTGGTAGTATTGATGATGGTAGTTGTAGTAGTAGTAGTGGTATGGGCAGTAGGGTGATGGTAATGATAGCAGTGTAATGGTGGTGGTGGTAGTAGTAGTGGTAGTATTGATGATGGTAGTTGTAGTTGTAGTAGTGGGAGTAATGATGATGATAGTTTTAGTAGTAGTAGTGGTAGTAATGATGATGGTAGTTGTAGTAGTAGTAGCAGTAGTGGTAGTATTGATGATGATAGTTTTAGTAGTAGTAGTGGTAGTAATGATGATGGTAGTTGTAGTACTAGTAGTGGTAGTATTGATGATGGTAGTTGTAGTAGTAGTAGTAGTGGTAGTATTGATGATGATAGTTGTAGTAGTAGTAGTGGTAGTAATGATGATGATAGGTGTAGTAGTAGTAGTGGTAGTAATGATGATGATAGTTGTAGTAGTGGTAGTATTGATGATGGTAGTTGTAGTAGTAGTAGTGGTAGTAATGATGATGGTAGTTGTAGTAGTGGTAGTAATGATGATGATAGTTGTAGTAGTGGTAGTAATGATGATGGTAGTTGTAGTAGTGGTAGTAATGATGATGATAGTTGTAGTAGTAGTAGTGGTGGTAGTGATGATGATGGTAGTTGTAGTGGTAGTATTGATGATGGTAGTTGTAGTAGTGGTAGTAATGATGATGGTAGTTGTAGTAGTGGTAGTAATGATGATGATAGTTGTAGTAGTAGTAGTGGTAGTATTGATGATGGTAGTTGTAGTAGTAGTAGTGGTAGTAATGATGATGGTAGTTGTAGAAGTAGTAGTGGTAGTAATGATGATGATAGTTGTAGTAGTAGTAGTGGTCGTAATGATGATGATAGTTGTAGTAGTAGTAGTGGTAGTAATGATGATGGTAGTTGTAGTAGTGGTAGTAATGATGATGATAGTTGTAGTAGTAGTAGTGGTAGTAATGATGATGGTAGTTGTAGTAGTGGTAGTATTGATGATGGTAGTTGTAGTAGTAGTAGTAATGATGATGGTAGTTGTAGTAGTGATAGTAATGATGATGATAGTTGTAGTTGTGGTAGTATTGATGATGGTAGTTGTAGTAGTAGTAGTAGTGATAGTAATGATGATGATAGTTGTAGTAGTAGTAGTGGTAGTAATGATGATGGTAGTTGTAGTAGTGGTAGTATTGATGATGGTAGTTGTAGTAGTAGTAGTGGTAGTAATGATGATGGTAGTTGTAGTAGTGGTAGTAATGATGATGATAGTTGTAGTAGTGGTAGTAATGATGATGGTAGTTGTAGTAATGATGATGATAGTTGTAGTAGTAGTAGTGGTGGTAGTGATGATGATGGTAGTTGTAGTGGTAGTATTGATGATGGTAGTTGTAGTAGTGGTAGTAATGATGATGATAGGTGTAGTAGTAGTAGTGGTAGTATTGATGATGGTAGTTGTAGTAGTAGTAGTGGTAGTAATGATGATGATAGTTGTAGTAGTAGTAGTGGTAGTATTGATGATGGTAGTTGTAGTAGTAGTAGTGGTAGTAATGATGATGGTAGTTGTAGTAGTGGTAGTAATGATGATGATAGTTGTAGTAGTAGTAGTCTTAGTATTGATGATGGTAGTTGTAGTAGTAGTAGTGGTAGTAATGATGATGATAGTTGTAGTAGTAGTAGTGGTAGTATTGATGATGGTAGTTGTAGTAGTAGTAGTGGTAGTAATGATGATGGTAGTTGTAGTAGTGTTGGTAGTATTGATGATGGTAGTTGTAGTAGTAGTAGTGGTAGTATTGATGATGATAGTTGTAGTAGATGAGGTAATGATGATGATATTTGTAGTAGTAGTAGTGGTAGTAATGATGATGGTAGTTGTAGTAGTGGTAGTATTGATGATGGTAGTTGTAGTAGTAGTAGTGGTAGTAATGATGATGGTAGTTGTAGTAGTGGTAGTAATGATGATGATAGTTGTAGTAGTGGTAGTAATGATGATGGTAGTTGTAGTAGTGGTAGTAATGATGATGATAGTTGTAGTAGTAGTAGTGGTGGTAGTAATGATGATGGTAGTTGTAGTGGTAGTATTGATGATGGTAGTTGTAGTAGTAGTAGTAATGATGATGATAGTTGTAGTAGTGGTAGTAATGATGATGTTAGTTGTAGTAGTGGTAGTAATGTTGATGGTAGTTGTAGTAGTAGTAATGATGATGATAGTTGTAGTAGTAGTAGTGGTAGTAATGATGATGGTAGTTGTAGTAGTGGTAGTAATGATGATGGTAGTTGTAGTAGTACTAGTGGTAGTAATGATGATGGTAGTTGTAGTAGTAGTAGTAGTATTGATGATGGTAGTTGTTGTAGTAGTGGTATGGGTAGTAGGGTGATGGTAATGATAGCAGTGTAATGGTGATGGTGGTAGTAGTAGTGGTAGTAATGATGATGGTAGTTGTAGTAGTAGTAGTGGTAGTAATGATGATGGTAGTTGTAGTAGTAGTATTGGTATGGGTAGTAGGGTGATGGTAATGATAGCAGTGGTGGTAGTAGTACTGGTAGTAATGATGATAGTAGTTGTAGGAGTAGTGAATTTAGTAGTGAATTTGACACACACAGAGACAGAGAGACCGAGAGAGAGACTGAGAGACAGAGAGACTGAGAGACAGAGACCGAGACCGACAGAGACAGAGAGAGAGACACACACACACACACACACACACACACACACACACACACACACACACACACACACACACACACACACACACACACACACACAGACAGACAGACAGACAGACAGACAGACAGACAGACAGACAGACAGACAGACAGACAGACAGACAGACAGACAGACAGACAGACAGACAGACAGACAGACAGACAGAGACTCAAAAGAGGAAGAAAGTTCAATATAACCCCATGACAGAAGAGAATGAGAGAACAGAATGAGGTGAAATGAGAAAGATTGCCATTTCAAAGAGGAAGGAGAGCAGCCAGGGACTCGTATCTTGATTTGTACCGGGGCCACTGCTGCTTAGCCTCCAAATAATGCTAGCGTAGGCACCCTTTTACAACGGGGCCCGTTCCTCACACGGCATGACACCACATTACACACAGGCATTACGATCATATATCCTCCCATTCACCTGCCATCAGCGCAGGCATACAACACGCCACCGCCCCGGCCATATGTGGACCAGAACCAAAGGCACCTCGGCCAGTCCCAATGCAGGGAGGGAGGTGAGCACTGCAGTGATACACACACACACACAATTAGGTGTACTTTCCTTCTACCCCCCCTCACTTCCAGAATTGCTCTGCCTCTCCTCGCTCTTTTTTGTCTCTCGTCTCACTCTATCCTAAAATCAGTCGTCGCCCTCATTTTTTCTTTGCCTTTCCCCAGATCATACTGAATACCCTCCTCTCTTTCCACATTACCACCTTTCCCCCAGATCAAACTGTATACCCTCCTCTCTTTCCACATTACCACCTTTCCCCCAGATCATACTGAATACCGTCCTCTCTTTCCACATTACCACCTTTCCCCCAGATCATACTGAATACCCTCCTCTCTTTCCACATTACCACCTTTCCCCCAGATCATACTGAATACCCTCCTCTCTTTCCACATTACCACCTTTCCCCCAGATCAAACTGTATACCCTCCTCTCTTTCCACATTACCACCTTTCCCCCAGATCATACTGAATACCCTCCTCTCTTTCCACATTACCACCTTTCCCCCAGATCATACTGAATACCCTCCTCTCTTTCCACATTACCACCTTTCCCCCAGATCATACTGAATACCCTCCTCTCTTTCCACATTACCACCTTTCCCCCAGATCATACTGAATACCCTCCTCTCTTTCCACATTACCACCTTTCCCCCAGATCATACTGAATACCCTCCTCTCTTTCCACATTACCACCTTTCCCCCAGATCATACTGAATACCCTCCTCTCTTTCCACATTACCACCTTTCCCCCAGATCATACTGAATACCGTCCTCTCTTTCCACATTACCACCTTTCCCCCAGATCATACTGAATACCCTCCTCTCTTTCCACATTACCACCTTTCCCCCAGATCATACTGAATACCGTCCTCTCTTTCCACATTACCACCTTTCCCCCAGATCATACTGAATACCCTCCTCTCTTTCCACATTACCACCTTTCCCCCAGATCATACTGAATACTCTCCTCTCTTTCCACATTACCACCTTTCCCCCAGATCATACTGAATACCGTCCTTTCTTTCCACATTACCACCTTTCCCCCAGATCATACTGAATACCCTCCTCTCTTTCCACATTACCACCTTTCCCCCAGATCATACTGAATACCGTCCTCTCTTCCCACATTACCACCTTTCCCCCAGATCATACTGAATACCGTCCTTTCTTTCCACATTACCACCTTTCCCCCAGATCATACTGAATACCCTCCTCTCTTTCCACATTACCACCTTTCCCCCAGATCATACTGTATACCCTCCTCTCCTTCCACATTACCACCTTTCCCCCAGATCATACTGTATACCCTCCTCTCTTTCCACATTACCACCTTTCCCCCAGATCATACTGAATACCGTCCTCTCTTTCCACATTACCACCTTTCCCCCAGATCATACTGAATACCGTCTTTCTTTCCACATTACCACCTTTCCCCCAGATCATACTGAATACCCTCCTCTCTTTCCACATTACCACCTTTCCCCCAGATCATACTGAATACCCTCCTCTCTTTCCACATTACCACCAATATTCCCTCCAACTTTTTAATCTCGCTCGGTCAACCCCATTTCTCCATCTCCTGCTCATCTTCCCATCTCTGTTGTTGCCAGAGCCCATTGGGCCCGAGTGGTTCCAACAGTCACGGCCAGTCCTGACGACCGATTATGATTTTTCAACGCCGATACCAATACCGATTATTGGAGGACAAAAAAAAGGCAGAGACTGATTAATCGGCCTATTTTTATAATGTATTGTAATAATGACAATTACAACAATACTGAATGAACACTTATTTTAACTTAATATAATACATCAATAAAATACATTTAGCCTCAAATAAATAATGAAACATGTTCAATTTGGTTCAAATAATGCAAAAACAAAGTGTTGGAGAAGAAAGTAAAAGTGCAATATGTGCCATGTAAGAAAGCTAACGTTTAAGTTTCTTGCTCAGAACATGAGAACATATGAAAGCTGGTGGTTCCTTTTAACATGAGTCTTCAATATTCCCAGGTAAGAAGTTTTAGGTTGCAGTTATTATAGGAATTATAGGACCATTTATCTCTATACCATTTGTATTTCATATACCTTTGACTATTGGATGTTCTTATAGGCACTTTAGTATTGCCAGTGTAACAGTATAGCTTCCGTGCCTCTCCTCGCTCCTACCTGGGCTCGAACCAGGAACACATCGACAACAGCCACCCTCAAAGCAGCGTTACCCATGCAGAGCAAGGGGAACAACTACTCTAAGTCTCAGAGCGAGTGATGTTTGAAACGCTATTAGCGCGCACCCTGCTAACTAGCTAGCCATTTCACATCACATCGGTTACACCAGCCTAATCTCGGGAGTTGATAGGCTTGAAGTCATAAACAGCAGAGCTGCTGGCAAAATGCACAAAAGTGCTGTTTGAATGAATGCTTATGAGCCTGCTGGTGCCTACCATCGCTCAGTCAGACTGCTCTATCAAATCATAGACTTAATAATAACATACAGAAATGCGAGCCTTAGGTCATTAATATGGTCGAATCCGGAAACTATAATCTCGAAAAGAAGATGTATTTCAGTATTTTATCTAACGGGTGGCATCCATAAGTCTAAATATTCCTTTTACATTGCACAACATTCAATGTTATGTCATAATTATGTAAAAATCTGGCAAATTAGGCAGCCCAAACTGTTGCATATATCCTGACTCTGCGTGCAATGAATGCAAGAGAAGTGACACAATTTCACCTGGTTAATATTGCCTGCTAACCTGGATTTCTTTTAGCTAAATATGCAGGTTTAAAAATATATACTTCTGTATATTGATTTTAAGAAAGGCATTGATGTTTATGGTTAGGTAAACGTTGGAGCAATAACAGGCAGGCTCCTCGTGAGGCAGGTGGTTGGAGTGTTGGACTAGTTAACCGTAAGGTTGCAAGATTGAATCCCTGAGCTGACAAGGTAAAAATCTGTCGTTCTGCCCCTGAACAAGGCAGTTAACCCACTGTTCCTAGGCCGTCATTGAAAATAAGAATATGTTCTTAACTGACTTGCCTAGTTAAATAAAGATTAAATAAAAAGTGTAAAAAAAATATATATATATGGATTTTTTTAAATAGGCAAAATCGGCGCCAAAACTACCGATTTCCGATTGTTGTGAAAACTTGAAATCGGCCCCAATTAATCGGCCATTCCGATTAATCGGTCGACCTCTAGTCCTGACACCTGATAAGGGGGGTTGTTATCACCCAACACCCCTTGTTTCCAAGGTGATTAAACTGGGTGGCAACATGCATGACCTGACACGTTAGAGTGTGGCTGCACGACCCAATAACCTGGTAATTACCTACCTGCCCACTTAATGCACGCCCAGTCAGTATTAATACTTATTACTGAGACGCAGCAGGCTGGTCATACAGCTCAGGCTTTAGCTCTGTTGACTGACACTTTGCTGAAGTAGTGCTGCTTGATTCGCTCTGCTTTCTCAAGCACTTTAGCGCGTGGCTCAAACTATGCCCATTTGAAATATAGACATGTCCCTTCTGTGGCAATGTGATTGCGTTTTGGTGTGTAGTCTATGTGTGGGGGACTACAGTTTCAGAGTGTGTGTGTGTGTGTGTGCGCGCAAATGTGTGAATCTATGAATGTATGTGTTTGAATGTATATGTTTCTCTAGGAGTAGGACATTAAGGAAAGCGAGGCACACTGGGACGTGTCTTACGACTACCATGTGATATTAATGAGTCACTCCTCGGTCCTCTTTCTTGGCAGCCAAACAAACCCTCTGTGGCTCTATGGATGACAAGGATTACCAATGCCTCACTCCAATGCCAGTTACAGGGGACTACTACAATCTGAAACGAATTACTTTCTACGCGAAAAACAGGAAATAGGGAAAGCCCTGCATTTCTAAGAGGGGAACATCAACGCCAAAAGGGACAGTAAGAAACAGATGAAGTCTATGATTCTCTTCACTGCATTTACTGAATGTTGTCTTTAACTGGCATGACGCCAGCCTCTGAATATACTGCCCAAGTAAAGAGTTGAGAACACAACAAGGGAACAAATTACAACACAATATCACAGTGCAATGTCCTAATGACACAAACATTCCAGTCCTTCAGGTGGGGGCAACAGATCTAGGCAGGGGAGCCGTCCCTGCCTATACAATTCTCCTTCTCAGAAGGATGGGCAGATTTCTGAAGAGCCATATCAGAAAGGTCTATGGGGCTGTGACTAGTTCTGGAGCAAGTGTGGAGTGAAGTATGCTCCTCCACAGGCTAGGAACTATAGGATACCAGTGAACTTGCTTCCTCCTGCCAGGTTCTTCCACATCAGTTCAGATGGAAGAGAGGAGATGAGCCAGCTTAGACTATCGAGATGCACCCGCTCTCGTGCTGAGAGGAGAGATGACAGTGTGAGGGATTTGAGAGGGGCTGCAGGGCTGAATAGGAGAGATGACAGTGTGAGGGATTTGAGAGGGGCTGCCTCCAGTGTGAGGTTTGAGAGGGGCTGCAGGGCTGAAGAGGAGAGATGACAGTGTGAGGGATTTGAGAGGGGCTGCAGGGCTGAAGAGGAGAGATGACAGTGTGAGGGATTTGAGAGGGGCTGCAGGGCTGAAGAGGAGAGATGACAGTGTGAGGGATTTGAGAGGGGCTGCAGGGCTGAATAGGAGAGATGACAGTGTGAGGGATTTGAGAGGGACTGCAGGGCTGAAGAGGAGAGATGACAGTGTGAGGGATTTGAGAGGGACTGCAGTACTGAATAGGAGAGATGACAGTGCTGCAGGGCTGAAGAGGAGAGATGACAGTGTGAGGGATTTGAGAGGGACTGCAGTACTGAATAGGAGAGATGACAGTGTGAGATTTGAGAGGGGCTGCAGGGCTGAAGAGGAGATGACAGTGTGAGGGATTTGAGAGGGACTGCAGGGCTGAAGAGGAGAGATGACAGTGTGAGGGATTTGAGAGGGGCTGCAGGGCTGAAGAGGAGAGATGACAGTGTGAGGGATTTGAGAGGGACTGCAGTACTGAATAGGAGAGATGACAGTGTGAGGGATTTGAGAGGGGCTGCAGGGCTGAAGAGGAGAGATGACAGTGTGAGGGATTTGAGAGGGACTGCAGGGCTGAAGAGGAGAGATGACAGTGTGAGGGATTTGAGAGGGACTGCAGTACTGAATAGGAGAGATGACAGTGTGAGGGATTTGAGAGGGGCTGCAGGGCTGAAGAGGAGAGATGACAGTGTGAGGGATTTGAGAGGGGCTGCAGGGCTGAAGAGGAGAGATGACAGTGTGAGGGATATGAGAGGGACTGCAGTACTGAATAGGAGAGATGACAGTGTGAGGGATTTGAGAGGGGCTGCAGGGCTGAAGAGGAGAGATGACAGTGTGAGGGATTTGAGAGGGGCTGCAGGGCTGAAGAGGAGAGATGACAGTGTGAGGGATTTGAGAGGGGCTGCAGGGCTGAAGAGGAGAGATGACAGTGTGAGGGATTTGAGAGGGGCTGCAGGGCTGAAGAGGAGAGATGACAGTGTGAGGGATTTGAGAGGGACTGCAGTACTGAATAGGAGAGATGACAGTGTGAGGGATATGAGAGGGGCTGCAGGGCTGAAGAGGAGAGATGACAGTGTGAGGGATTTGAGAGGGGCTGCAGGGCTGAAGAGGAGAGATGACAGTGTGAGGGATTGAGAGGGACTGCAGTACTGAATAGGAGAGATGACAGTGTGAGGGATTTGAGAGGGGCTGCAGGGCTGAAGAGGAGAGATGACAGTGTGAGGGATTTGAGAGGGACTGAGTACTGAATAGGAGAGATGACAGTGTGAGGGATATGAGAGGGGCTGCAGGGCTGAATAGGAGAGATGACAGTGTGAGGGATATGAGAGGGGCTGCAGGGCTGAAGAGGAGAGATGACAGTGTGAGGGATTTGAGAGGGGCTGCAGTACTGAATAGGATGACAGTGTGAGGGATTTGAGAGGGGCTGCAGGGCTGAAGAGGAGAGATGACAGTGAATATGAGAGGGACTGCAGGGCTGAAGAGGAGAGATGACAGTGTGAGGGATTTGAGAGGGGCTGCAGGGCTGAAGAGGAGAGATGACAGTGTGAGGGATTTGAGAGGGGCTGCAGGGCTGAAGAGGAGAGATGACAGTGTGAGGGATTTGAGAGGGGCTGCAGGGCTGAAGAGGAGAGATGACAGTGTGAGGGATTTGAGAGGGACTGCAGGGCTGAAGAGGAGAAATTACAGGGATTTGAGGGCTGAAGAGGACTCTGGGGGCCCGGGGACAGATGGTAAGGCACTCAACACACATTTCAGACTGAAGAGCCATGAGAAATAAAGAGAAAGGAAAAACTATGATTGAGAGATGGTTGAAACAGACGGGAGGCAGGCTAGATGTGGACTACTTCTGGACACGTAGCATCAAATCATCCAAATCTTCCTTGTGTTTTCTGGAGTTTTATGGAATTACAGTTGGTATATAGCCTAGAGTCACCAGACAGCAGCTTGGTAGTGTAATACCTGGTTGAAGAAAGCAGCCTCAAAAAGGCATACAGTTGAAGTCAGAAGTTTACATACACTTTTATGTTGGAGTCATTCAAACTCGTTTTTCAACAACTCCAAAAATTTCTTGTTAACAAACTTGAGTTTTGGCAAGTTGGTTAGGACATCTACTTTGTGCATGACACAGGTCATTTTTCCAACAATTGTTTACAGACAGATTATTCCATTTATAATCCACATTTATAATGCCTTCTTTGCTTGACATCATGAGAAAATTGAAAGAAATCAGCAAAGACCTCAGAAAAATGATTGTATACCTCCACAAGTCTGATTCATCCTTGGGAGCAATTTTCAAATGCATGAATGTGCCACGTTCATCTGTACAAACAATAGTACGCAAGTATAATCACCATGGGACACGCAGCTGTCATACCGCTCAGGAAGGAGACGCGTTCTGTCTCCTAGAGATGAATGTACTTTGGTGTGAAAAGTGCAAATCAATCCCAGAACAACAGCAAAGGACCTTGTGAAGATGCTGGAGGAAACAGGTACAAGGCCGCTCAGCCAGGAAGAAGCCACTGCTCCAAAACCGCCATAAAAAAGCCAGACTACGGTTTGCAACTGCACATTGGGACAAAGATCATAATTTTTGGAGAAATGTCCTCTGGTCTAATGAAACACAAATAGAACTGTTTGGCCATAATGACTATCGTTATGTTTGGAGGAAAAAGGGGGAAGCTTGCAAACCGAAGAACACCATCCCAACCGTGAAGCACGGGGTGGCATCATCATGTTGTGGGGGTGATTTGCTGCAGGAGGGACTGGTGCACTTCACAAAATAGATGGCATCATGAGGAAAATTACGTGGATATATTGAAGCAACATCTCAAGACATCATTCCGGAAGTTAAAGCTTGGTGGCAAATGGCTCTTCCAAATGGACAATGACCTCAAGCATACTTCCAAAGTTGTCTCAAAATGTCAAGGTCAAGGTATTGGAGTGACCTTCACAAAGCCCTGACCTCAATCATATAGAAAATTTGTGGGCAGAACTAAAAAAGCATGTGCGAGCAAGGAGGCCTACAAACCTGACTCAGTTACATCAGCTCTGACAGGAGGAATGGGATAGAATTCCCCAAACATATTGTGGGAAGCTTGTGAAAGGCTACCCGAATTGTTTGACCCAAGTTAAACAATTTATAGGCAACGCTACCAAATAGTAATTGAGTGTATGTAAACTTCTGACCCACTGGGAATGTGATAAAATAAATAAAAGCAGAAATAAATCATTCTCTCTACTATTATTCTGACATTTCACATTCTTATAATAAAGTGATGATCCTAACTGACCTAAGACTGGGAATCTTTACTCAGATTAAATGTCAGGAATTGTGAAACACTGAGTATAAATGTCTTTGGCTAGGGTGTATGTAAACTTCCGATTTCAATTGTATATGCTGGCAGTAGGGCTGCACAATTGATCACATTTTAATCGAAATTGTGATATTGCCATGTGTAATATCCATATCACAATAGGCTGTGATATTTTGAAACCCCACTTAGTGTGTAACGCCTGTTTTTTTATGTGATTTATTGCTCGCGTTGACGGAGTTCTCTCTCAATTTCTCCTCTTTTGTTCACTTCCCAATCCCACACGTCAAGCCCCGCCCCATCACTCACTCAGTTCCTTGTGCTCAAGATTCACTCTGACTCTGCAAACATTGACTAAACCACAGCATGCAGTCAGATTTTCCCCAAGCAAGAACAACGCAGCTTTCCACTTAGCTTCTTAATATAAATCCATGTTTTCTGTATTATACTTTTAGTTTGTCTAACTTGTTTTCATCAAAACACTAATTTGTTGTTCTTAGCTAGATGTAAATATGCCTACAAAATGTGTGTTAGCCCCTAATGCTAAGTGATACCTGGCTAGCTAAATCCTCTGAGAAGGTAAATCACTGTAACAAACCTTTGCTTTAATACAGGCCGGTACCAGTGAGGGATTATGTCATGATTGTTTGTGGCTTGTTCTTAAAATCAGAGGAAATGGAAAAGAGAATGTACCTATTTAAATCTAATTAGGGTCCTATCGAAAAACATTGACCAATACTTTGGTTCCTACTCTGACACAACCACCTCCTTCCTTCCTTTTTCATTTGCTGTCATGCCAAACATAACTGCATTCCAACCACAAAGTTAGAATGAGCAATCTATTTCTATGATTCCAACAGTTTAGCCAAGGGTGAAAATCGCAAGTTAAATATTTGGTACAAAAAAACACAATTAAATGTTTCCCCCATATCGTGCAGGCCTAGCAGGCAATGAGGCACACCCACACACAATTCTCTCTATTCGTCTTCCACTAAGAACATCCCACTGGCATTCTAGGGAAATAGAGCGACGCTGAATAATTCAACACTGAGGGAAGAGACACTTCAGAGTGCCACTGGGTTAGCTACACCTAAAACTGACACCACTGAGGGAAGAGACACTTCAGAGTGCCACTGGGTTAGCTACACCTAAAACTGGCACCACTGAGGGAAGAGACAGTTCAGAGTGCCACTGTGCCACCTAAAACTGTGGGTTAGCCAGTGGGTTACACCTAAAACTGACACCACTGAGGGAAGAGACAGTTCAGAGTGCCAGTGGGTTAGCTACACCTAAAACTGACACCACTGAGGGAAGAGACACTTCAGAGTGCCACTGGGTTAGCTACACCTAAAACTGACACCCATGCCGCAACACAGCGAATTCCAGCATTGCATTAAAACCCATTTAAGATCCTTTGAAGATTCCGGGTAAAACTACACTGGCAAGGCAAGGCACACAGTTGGGAGTTTAGGCTACAGCAAGAGGCTGCAGAGATTGCAGGAGTGGCTTAATGGTGTCCAAGCACGCATTCAGCTACAACAGCAAACGTAAAACGCCTCTTTCCAGCTTTTCAGGGGGCCAGAAGTAGTTGACTTGAACGGGGGTATATAGAGCAAGGATTTACATAGCCTTTCAGACTCTCCCATTTACACAGGCCTTGTTGACTCTCCTCTCAACAGAAAGTTTCTCTCAAAGAAAGTTCTTCAGATTTCTGGAGTGCATTAATCAAGTGAGTTAAGTGTTTGTCCCACGAGCCTATTTAAATTACTAATGCTCATCGACGTCCATTTTGAGAAAGAGATACAGGTATCTCTAGGAATTGTAGATAAATGGTATCTGACAGGTGTTTTAAATTGATATTTTTAATATGTCTCATTCTGTGCTTCTCTCGGATTATCAGTATGAACTATGGAACTTGACTCATCTTGAACACTGCAGTTATTCTTATTCCGTGCTCATCCATGATAATGCCATGAGAGGCAATAGAACAGCAAGGTGTCAACACACAGCAATAGGATATGACACCAATTTGGTGGTTCATGACAATGAAAAGTATGCTTAAATACCAAGTCACAAAGCCGATAATGAGGCATAGGAGATGTGACAGCTATTTTGCCATTTAGTGGGACACTGTCATATAGACTTATGCCAGCAGTCTTCAAGTGAAGCATTGACGACAATACCAAAAAGAGACTATAGAAGTGTTGGACAAAACCACCCCGCGAGTGCTTACTTACGAGCCCTTTTCCAACAATACAGAGTTCAAAAGTAAGTCAAATGTGCAAAAAAAAAGGAAATAGTCACAAAGTAATGAGACTATATTCAAGGAGTACCGGTACTGAGTCAATGTGCAGGGGTACGAGGTAGTTGACGTAACACAGTATGTACATACTGTATAGGTAGGGGTAAAAGTGACTAGGCAATCGTGATAGATAATAAACAGTAGAAGCAGTGTGTGTGAAGATCATGAAAGAGTGTCTGTGTGTGGTGTCAAAATGCATGTGTGTGTTTTTCTGTGTGAGCGTATGTAGTGTGTGTGTGTTGGCGTATCAGTGTGTGCACAAAGCCAGTGCAGCAGCATACCACCCTGCATACCACTGCTGCCTTGCTTCTGAAGCTAAGTAGGGTTGGTCCTGGTCAGTTCCTGGATGGGAGACCAGATGCTGCTAGAAGTGGTGTTGGAGGGCCAGTAGGAGGCACTCTTTCCACTGGTCAAAAAAATTAAATATCCCAATGACACTGCCCTGTGTAGGGTGCTGTCTTTCAGATGGGATGTTAAACAGGTGTCCTGACTCTCTGAGGTCATTAAAGATCCCATGGCACTTATTGTAAGAGTAGTGGTGCTAACCCCAGTGTCCTGGCTAAATTCCCAATCTGGCCTTCAAACCATCATGGTCACCTAATAATCCCCAGTTTACAATTGGCTCATTCATCCCCCTCCTCTCCACTGTAACTATTCCCCAGGTCGTTGCTGTGAACGAGAATGTGTTCTCAGTCAACGTACCTGGTAAAATAACAGATAAATAAATAAATAAAAAGAGAGTCAGTGTAAATAAGAGTAAAAAGACAGAGGCTGGCAAAGTGCTCCAGAGGACAGCTCCACCATGATGATAACGTGTCCAAGTCATTTCATCTCAAAGACTGAGTGGAACTGTTCACGGAGACAATCTGCTATCTGAATTTTTCATTTTCTCCCTTTCAATCAGTCTGTGTGTCGGGAGAATTGATTGTGTGTGTGTGTGTGTGTGTGTGTGTCAGTCATTCTTCATCCGTCAGACTGCAGCTTAGGTAAATGGTTTGTTTCTGGTGAACACTAGCTCATCACATGTATCACATGCTTATCTGACTGTCCATCACAAAAGTCCAAGCTGCGAAATACAGATTTGAAAAAGGTAAGGGTTTGTTTTTAGTGCTATAATCCTGTACAGTATACATACATATACTACAATGTGAACACATATACTACAGTATACATACATATACTACAGTGTACATACACTTAGTATATAAAACTTTTTGAACACCTGCTCTTCCCATGATATAGGCCATCCAGGTGAATGATATTCTTTATTGATGCCACTAGTTAAATCCAATTCAAATCAGTGTAGATGAAGGGGAAGAGAAGGATTTTTAAGCCTCAAGACTACTCAGACATGAATTGTGTATGTGTGCCATTCAGAGGGTGAATGGGCAAGACAAAATGTTTAAGTGCCTTTGAACAAGGCATGGTGGTAGGTGCACTGGTTTGTGTCAAGAACTGCAATGCTGCTGGGTTGACACTCAACAGCTTCCTGTGTGTATCAAGAATGATACACCACCCAAAGGACATCCAGCCAACTTGACAACTGTTGGAAGCATTGGAGTCAACACGAGCCAGCATCCATGTGTGTACATACAGATACTGCATTGTAAATACATACAGTGAATTGAGAAAGTTGACCTTTTCCACATTTTGTTATGTTACAGCCTAATTCAAGCTTCACACAATACCCCATAATGACAAAGCAAGAACAGGTTTTTAAAGACCTGATTGGTGGAGTGCTGTAGAGATGGGAGAACGTTCCAGAAGGACAACCAGCTCCACAGAGGAACTCCGGAGCTATGTCAGAGTGCGCATCGGGTTCTTGGTCACCAAGGCCCTTCTCCTCCGATTGCTCAGTTTGGCCGAGTGGCCAGCTCTAGGAAGACTCTTGGTGGTTCCAAACTTCTTCTATTTAAGAATGATGGAGGTGTCATGCCTTGGTCTTAGTATTTTGTGTTTTAGTTAATTAGTTGGTCAGGCCAGGGTGTGACATGGGTTTATGTTTGTTGTATTTCTTAGTGGGGTTTTTTAGTTATTGGGATTGTGGCTGATTAGGGGTGTGTGTTGCATAGGTTTGGCTGCCTGAGGCGGTTCTCAATCAGAGTCAGGTGATTCTCGTTGTCTATGATTGGGAACCGTATTTAGGTAGCCTGGGTTTCACTTTGTATTTCGTGGGTGATTGTTCCTGTCTCTGTGTTAGTGTTCACCAGACAGGCTGTATAGGTTTTTCACGTTCCATTTGTTGTTTTTTTGTATTAAGTTATTTAGTGTATCGTCATTTGTTCCATTAAAAACATGAGTAACCAACACGCTGCATTTCGGTCCGACTTTCTTTCGACAAACGAAGAACGTCGTTACAGAATCACCCACCACACACGGACCGAGCAGCGTGTTAACAGGCAGCTGGAGCAGCGAAGGGAGGACGTTATGGACAGCAGAGGATTGGAGTATACGACGTGGGAAGAAATAGACAGGTGGGCGGCCGACCCAGAGAGAGTGCCGGAGCCCGCCTGGGATTCGCTGGAGCAGTGCGAAGAGGGCTATAGGATAATGGAGTCGAAAAGAGTGACATGGCGGCGCAGAACGAAACCAGAAAATCAGCCCCAAAAATTTCTTGGGGGGGGGGCTCAGAGGGAGAGTGGCTGAGTCAGTGGACAGACCTGAGCCAACTCTCCCTGTTTATCGTGAGGAGCCAAGGAGGAGACCAGAACCGGTGTTGGAGGTGAGCGAAGCAGAGACTGTGAAGGAGTTAATGGGGAAATTGGAGGAGAGAGTAATGAGGGAGTTGCTAGTTTGGTGCTTTAGGTATAAGATTCGTCCGACGGAGCGTGTCGGGGATTTAATGGCACCTGGGTCAGCGCTCCATACTAGTCCTGAGGTGCGTGTTAGTCGGCTGGTGAAAAATGTGCCAGCCTCACGCACTAGGCCTCCTGTGTACCTACCTAGCCTTGCACGTCCTGTGCCAGTCCTGCTCTCAGGCTCTCCAGTACACCTTCACGGTCCAGTCCATCCTGTGCCACCTTCACACACCAGTCCTCCGATGGTAGCTCCCCGCACCAGGCTTCCTGTGTGTGTCCTCGATCCAGTACCACCAGTTCCAGTACCACGCACCAGGCCTTCAGTGCGCCTCGCCTGTTCAGCGCAGCCAGCGCTTTCTCCCTCTCCTGCGCTGTCGGAGTCTCCCGCCTGTTCAGCGTTTCTAGAGCCTTCCTCCTCTACAGCGCTGCCGGAGCCTCCTGCCTGTTCGGAGCAGCCTGAGCTGCCAGTCTGCATGGAGCAGCTAGAGCTGCCAGTCTGCATGGAGCAGCTAGAGCTGCCAGTCTGCCTGGAGTTGCCAGTCTGCATGGAGTTGCCAGTCTGCATGGAGTTGCCAGTCTGCAACGAGCTGCCAGTCTGCAAGGAGCTGCCAAAGCTGTTAGTCTGCATGGAACAGTCAGAGCTGTCAGTCTGCAAGAAGCCGCCAGATCTGTCAATCTGCATGGAGCAGCAAGAGCCGCCAGTCAGCATGGAGCAGCCAGAGCCGTCAGTCAGCATGAAGCAGCCAGAGCCGTCAGTCTGCCAGACCTTTCCAGATCTGCCAGTCAGCCAGACTCTTCCAGATCTGCCAGTCAGCCAGACTCTTCCAGATCTGCCAGTCAGCCAGACTCTTCCAGATCTGCCAGACTCTTCCAGATCTGCCAGACAGCCACTCTTCCACCAGACTCTTCCAGATCTGCCAGTCAGTCAGACAGATCTGAGACAGCCAGACTCTTCCAGATCTGCCAGACAGCCAGACTCTTCCAGATCTGCCAGACCAGACTTTCCAGATCTGCCAGTCAGCCAGACTCTTCCAGATCTGCCAGTCAGCCAGACTCTTCCAGATCTGCCAGTCAGCCAGACTCTTCCAGATCTGCCAGTCAGCCAGACTCTTCCAGATCTGCCAGTCAGCCAGACTCTTCCAGATCTGCCAGTCAATCAGACTCTTCCAGATCTGCCAGACAGCCAGACTCTTCCAGATCTGCCAGACAGCCAGACTCTTCCAGATCTGCCAGTCAGCCAGACTCTTCCAGATCTGCCAGTCAGTCAGACTCTTCCAGATCTGCCAGTCAGCCAGACTCTTCCAAATCTGCCAGTCAGCCAGACTCTTCCAGATCTGCCAGTCAGCCAGACTCTTCCAGATCTGCCAGTCAGCCAGACTCTTCCAGATCTGCCAGTCAGCCAGACTCTTCCAGATCTGCCAGACTCTTCAAGATCTGTCAGTCAGCCAGACTCTTCCAGATCTGCCAGTCAGCCAGACTCTTCCAGATCTGCCAGACTCTTCCAGATCTGCCAGTCAGCCAGACTCTTCCAGATCTGCCAGTCAGCCAGACTCTTCCAGATCTGCCAGTCAGCCAGACTCTTCCAAATCTGCCAGTCAGCCAGACTCTTCCAGATCTGCCAGTCAGCCAGACTCTTCCAGATCTGCCAGTCAGCCAGACTCTTCCAGATCTGCCAGTCAGCCAGACTCTTCCAGATCTGCCAGACTCTTCCAGATCTGTCAGTCAGCCAGACTCTTCCAGATCTGTCAGTCAGCCAGACTCTTCCAGATCTGCCAGACAGCCAGACTCTTCCAGATCTGCCAGTCAGCCAGACTCTTCCAGATCTGCCAGTCAGCCAGACTCTTCCAGATCTGCCAGTCAGCCAGACTCTTCCAGATCTGCCAGTCAATCAGACTCTTCCAGATCTGCCAGTCAGCCAGACTCTTCCAGATCTGCCAGTCAGCCAGACTCTTCCAGATCTGCCTGTCAATCAGACTCTTCCAGATCTGCCAGACAGCCAGACTCTTCCAGATCTGCCAGTCAGCCAGACTCTTCCAGATCCGCCAGTCAGCCAGACTCTTCCAGATCCGCCAGTCAGCCAGACTCTTCCAGATCTGCCAGTCAGCCAGACTCTTCCAGATCTGCCAGTCAACCAGACTCTTCCAGATCTGCCATTCAGCCAGACTCTTCCAGATCCGCCAGTCAGCCAGGATCTGCCGGATTCTACTGCCTGGCTGGGCGTCATCTCAGTACTGGGATTCCTCTCAGTACTGGGCTTCCTCTCAGTACTGGGCTGCCCCTCAGTCCCGAGCTGCCCCTCAGTCCCGAGCTGCCCCTCAGTCCCGAGCTTCCCCTCAGTCCCGAGCTGCCTCAGTCCCGAGCTGCCCCTCAGTCACGAGCTGCTCCTCAGTTCAGTGGGGTTCTGGGTGAGGACTTATTCGGCCATGGTCGGCGGCGAGGGTGGATCATCCCAGGACGCGAAGGGGAGGAACTATGACATTTATGGAGTGGGGTCCACGTCCCGAGCCGGAACCGCCACCATGGACAGACGCCCACCCGGACCCTCCCTATGGTTTTGAGGTGCGTCCGGGAGTCCGCACCTTGGGGGGGGGGGGGGGGGGGGTTCTGTCACACCTTGGTCTTAGTATTTTGTGTTTTAGTTAATTAGTTGGTCAGGCCAGGGTGTGACATGGGTTTATGTTTGTTGTATTTCTTAGTGGGGTTTTTTAGTTATTGGGATTGTGGCTGATTAGGGGTGTGTGTTGCATAGGTTTGGCTGCCTGAGGCGGTTCTCAATCAGAGTCAGGTGATTCTCGTTGTCTATGATTGGGAACCGTATTTAGGTAGCCTGGGTTTCACTTTGTATTTCGTGGGTGATTGTTCCTGTCTCTGTGTTAGTGTTCACCAGACAGGCTGTATAGGTTTTTCACCTTCCGTTTGTTGTTTTTTGTATTAAGTTATTTTGTGTATCGTCATTTGTTCCACTAAAAACATGAGTAACCAACACGCTGCATTTCGGTCCGACTTTCTTTCGACAAATGAAGAACGCCGTTACAGGAGGTCGCTGTGCTCTTGGGAACCTCCAATGCTGCAGACATTTTTTGGTACCCTTCCCCAGGTTTGTGCCGACACAATCTTGTCTCAGAGCTCTAGGGACACTTCGACCTCAAGAGGGGGAGTATTTATTTTATATAGTCTATCCTGATCGAAGATAATTACATTGATAAAAGATAAATATAAAGTCCCCCTGGATCACACCATCCATTTCTGTCTAAAACAGAAACTAGGATCATCCTCTACAGCCATAATACTGTAGTAGATGTGGACGGGCAATACTGTTACCTGTTATTGTTGCTGAGCTGAGGAGCGTTTACGCAGCATGGTAAAACAAATGTGTAGTACATAATGTGCTGTTCTATCGCGCGCGCAATGATGTCAGCGGGGAAAAACTGTTTGTTGTTTACAGTAACTTGTTTTCGTAATATCGTAAATGGACGTGGCAGTTTCACCATTAAGGATTCCAGCTTCAAGTAAAAATGACTGGATGGTCATGCAGGGGGGTGTTTCCTTTTGATGAGTCAAGTACATGGTGATAAGGCACAGTGGCGTTTTAGGACAAGCAGTAATCCCCCCACAACATTACATGGATAGCGGTTGGCGTGCTCTGCTCTACCACTGAAACTCTCAAAGAGCAGTGTGGGTGCAGAGTCGGCAGCAGTAGGCGGAGATTTTCAGTGTCAGCAGCATGGCAGTAAAGAGAGAAAGAGAAAGGCAGGGAGGAGAATTTCAATTAGGTTTCCCCCTACCATCAAAGAAGCTCAGAGCCTTCTTTGTGGAGAGCCAGAATAAATGTATTTAAGTTCAGGCTTTTCTTGGAACTGTGAACATGTCACCCAGTACAGGAAAGCGATCATTATAACTATCTAACTAACTAACTAACAGGGTGATGGGCATTGTCGGTGTCGGAAGGAAGTGGGGGAAAGATATTTTGTTGAGTGAGAAGGGGAGGAAGTTGATTTATCAATATAATCTATGATTTCAGCGGGAGGGAAGGGCAAAGCTTGAGCGAGAGAGAATGAAGGAGGGATGAAGGGAGGAGAGACATCAGCTGTGAAGGAAACCTCAGCATGTCTTCAGGGTCAATGGGTGGGAATCATCATACAACAACAACAAAAACAGGCGATCGATAGGACAGAGGCGGCTGCCAGATGTTTCACACATCTTACGGAGAAACAAGCTAATGAGGAAACTGCCGATGACCCAGGACTCTCCTATTCCCGGGCCCTGCCGCAACAAGATCTCTCCACTCATCTCAGAGTTGAAGCAGGTGTGCAGCAGATGAACCCGCAGCCAAGAGCACCGCGATTACCCAAAATAAGATTGCTTCTCTTGTCCCATGAGGGGCTCGTAAATGTTGCCATGTTTAATCCGGGCAGGTGGGCGCATCGCCGCATACCCCCGACCTGTCACACAACTCAATACCCCATGCTCGCCAGAGAGAGACATTTTGCCGACATGTTTAATACTGCCGGGGGTCCTGGTAGTGGGACCGGTGGTAGATAAATAACCTGTGGGTAGAGAAAGGAAAGGATGGGCTTCCACTCTGTCACACTTGGGTCTCGTAAACACTGGCCATGTTCAATACTAGCAGGTTCCCTGTTCAAATCAGGCCTGGTGATAAATAGTGATGACAGAGGACCTGGAGTGGAGAAATAAAATATGATATAGTTTCTCTTAGTGCCGGCCAGGTGTGCCAGGACAGAACTGTATGATAAATCCAGACACTGGTGGAATTCAAGATCGGCTCTCAGTTAACTAAGGGGACGACAACGCTCAATGCTCAACAGTGGCAGGTGTTCCGTGAGAATGAGTATGTCATAAATAACGAAGCAGAATACAAAATCAGGTCCCAGTCATCCAGCTCAAAATTGTGTCGAAGTGACGATTGTTGCAAAAATCAGTGGACAGCTTTGGTTGTATTGGTTATCTTATTGTATCCAATTTTCTGAGAAACTAGCCCCAAATCCTCCAGTATGATATGCTAGACACCTTTGGTAAATCGGCAGTATACTAAAGCACTAATAGTACCAAAGGACCAGAGTCCTTTTTTAACAAACCTAACCAAATACCCATCTCAGCAGTTGCTATCGTGACAACTGCATAATGACTGGCTATTAGCATTAGCAATGAGCCATTAACGTTAACTCTGAGCTAGCTATACCCGTCAGGGTGAGTGTAGAATTACAACAGGGCATCGCAGTAGGTATGAGCATTAGGAGATGGTCCAGAACTCAACTAGATGCATAACACCGCCTCATATCCTACGTCAAGCTGGAATCCATAGAGGTGAAACTACCACGTCTGTTTGCGATATTACAACAAATACCTTTTACTTCAAACAACAAAATGTGTCCGTCCCTCCATCACTGCAAGTGCGATAGAACAGCAGAGTATTAACTAGGATGTTTTTAACCACAACGCTGGACGTTCATTTCCTCAAAACAAAGATAAGAACAAATGCACAGATCTCAGCTTTAAGGAACAATTATAGTCTTGCCTCCCTTTTGATCTTTGCACTTACAAAAACTACCAATACTAGTGCCACATCTGGAGTTCACGGCAAACTATAGGCCATATCTAACCTTTTGGTTCATGCGAGATTGCCAATTCAACTGGGGATAGCGTGTGCCGGGGGGGGTCTCTTGGGAAAGTGTGTGTGTGTATGTGTGTGTGTGTGTCATGGCGAGCAGGTGTCATGCGGTGAATCATGTCCAGAGCCCCACTGAAGAAGATCCTTGAACTAATGAACAGGAACGCGGTAGGAAATGTAGAGGAGAGAAAGGAAAGAGGGGGGGGGGGGTGAAATTACAGTAACAGTTGATATACTGCAGAGGTGTGTCTGCTTGATTTAATAAAGACATTTGTTATTCTTCAAACTCAAGAGATCCTGAGTGATATACAGAGAGCTTCATGGTTATTTATGACTAACTCTTGACAGGTGGAGTCTGGCTGAGGACTGGAGGAATAAAAGGAGAACAAAATAAAAGGTTTCCAGAAATCCTGGAGATAAGAGCCACGGCGGGACATCCCTCTGCAACCTTTGACCTACGAGCCTTGATCATCAAGGTTTTTTCATTTCGGAGATCCTGTTTGGCATGCTGGGACAGTTGTGTGTATTAAAACACGCTTGAGGAACGAGAGGAAAAAAAGAAAGCCTTACATCTCAATCGTCGACTACTCCACGCAAATCACCTCAAAGGGTTTTTCGCAGAAGCAGAGGGACTTTGTAAATTCCTCAAGATTACACGCTGTAGAGACATGTTGGCTCGCTGGCTGTGTGGAACTTTTCAGAGCCAGAATGTGTGTGCATACAGTAAGTGTATATGTGTTTAAGAGGGAAAGGTAACTAATGAATGCAAGTGAGGCATATTGTTTTTTAAGTACTGATGCGGTATTCCTGTGCTTGAGATCTGGAGACGGGTGAGGAAGGAGAAGCTATTTTGCCTGATTGTCTTCGTGGTTCAAATCCAGGATAGGGCTGATTCTCAATAGAGACAGAGATACAGTTGAGAACAACATGGTTGGGTACAAACATAACAGGATATATGCAGGATAGCATTAGCATTTCTACACAAAGAGGCCAGGAGAAGTAGCCAACACAATAATACCAATCAAAGCCTGTCCAATACCCTTTATGTCTGTAAGAACCCCCTTCGTACCCTACAGATGTAGGATCTTAATTTGAGCCAATAATAACCTGTAACAGGAAATATAAAGGGCCTTATTGTAGAGGTTAGTACTTTTTTGTAAGGGACAATCAAGTCTGACATTTCTAAATGGAAAATCCAAACTTTAGAAGCCTTTTTAAACCTCAGATACACTACACGTTGGGTTGCAGGAAAGTTGTCTTGTAACAGGGTGATCAAATTAAAGATCCTACATCTGTACCTGTACCATCTGCCACTGTGAACTATCTTTGCACCAGTATTTGGCATTCCCCTTCAACCTAAGGCCCCATTATATTGGCTTTCTAATAGGGTTACCATGGAAATGTACTGCCAGGTAAAGCAGCAGGCAGTTGATTACAGCCGCGCTCGGCTTCCATTTGAAAGGAACGTGACTCCTTTTTTTTCATCCTTTTTGAGAATCGATGAAGCGAGATGCTGATTCCTTCCCGCTGCTTCTCTCTCCCCGTCTTCATTTCCTTACTCACTCTCCTCCTTGCCTTCTTTGGAGAACCGCCAACTTCTGTTCTCTTTTTTTTTCCTCCCTTCATTTTCCTGGCTAGCTCGGTCACTTAGCTCCTGTCTTGTCAGCCTAAACAATATGGAGAGTGTGGGTGGCCTGCACATGAAGAGTGTGCTGGTAAAAAAGGGAAAGGGAAAACAATTACCTGCCATTTTCTGAACCCCCCTAACGGCAAGGGGCAGGCTTTTAAGCTTTGGGGTTGGTTGGGTGGTTTTGGCAGAGCTTAGCCATGAGGGTGAGCGACAGGCACAATGGAGAAACCTCCAGAGCCTTTACTGACTACGGTTTCTCTCAGACAGCCTCTACCCGCTTCTCACTGTCCATTTCACTCTCTCCGTCTCTCCACATCAAAGTCCCTCTTTATCAGGCTTCTATTCTTTCTCCCTCTGACACACACACACTGACAACAGCACACGGTTGATGAACGACAGGAATATCTCATTAGCTGCCGAGCCAAATGTTCTCAAACTCCACAATAACGCTAAATTAGGAAAAGTAACTATTCTACCAGTCGACTACAGGTCCTATATATCCATGTGTATTATGGGACTAGCTATTTCCGTGCAACTCTTGGAATGACTTCTGAAGTGGATGAGTCAGGTCAAAGTAGATTCACCTGGAATGCTTTTCCAACAGTCTTGAAGGAGTTCCCACATATGCTGAGCACTTGGCTGCTTTTCCTTCACTCTGCTCATCCCAAACCATCTCAATTGGGTTGAGGTGCGTTGGGTCATTGTCCTGTTGAAAAACAAATGATAGTCCCACTAAGCGCAAACCAGATGGGAGGCGTATTGCTGTAGAATGCTGTGGTAGCATGCTGCTTAAGTGTGCCTTGAATTCTAAATAAATCACTGGACAGTGTCACCAGCAAAGCACCCCACACCATCACACCTCCATGCCTCATGGTGGGAACTACACATGTGGAGATCATCCGTTCACCTACTCTGGGTCTCACAAAGACACCAGACCAAAGGACAGATTTCCACCGGTCTAATGTCCATTGCTCATGTTTCTTGGCCCAAGCAAGTCTCTTCTTCTTATTGGTGTCCTTCAGTAGTGGTTTGATGGCAGCAATTCGCCCATGAAGGCCTGATTCACACAGTCTCCTCTGAACAGTTGATGTTGAGATGTGTCTGTTACTTGAACTATTTGGGCGGGTAACTCTAATGAACTTATCCTCTGCAGCAGAGGTAACTCTGGGTCTTCCTTTCCTGTGGCGGTCCTCATGAGAGCCAGTTTCATCATAGCGCTTGGTTTTTGCAACTGCACTTGAGGAAACTTTCAAAGTTCTTGACATTTTCTGGATTGACGGACCTTCATGTAATCGACTGTTGTTTCTCTTTGCTTATTTGAGCTGTTCTTGCCATAATATAATATATTTTACCAAATAGGGCCGTCTTCTGTATTCCACCCTACCTACCAAACCAAAGGGTGGCTACTTTGAAGAATCTCAAATATATTTTGATTTGTTTAACACTTTTTGGGTTACCACATGATTCCATGTGTTATTTAATAGTTTTGATGTCTTCACTATTATTCTACAATGTAGAAAGTAGGTGTCCAAACTTTTGACTGCGACTGTATATTATTTCTTAATTCCACGTTTACTTTTAGAAGTGTGTATTGTTGTGAATTGTTAGATCCTACTGAACTGTTGGAGCTAGGAACACAAGTATTTCGCTGCATCCGCAATAACATCTGCTAAATATGTGTATGTGACCAATAAAATGTGATTTTGATTTGATTAATGTGTGGTGGGTGAGAATGTGCATAGCGAATAAACTCTGTTAGGACAAGGCGCATCAGATGCACACCCCCTTGGACACCTCAGAGGTTTTCTAAGGCACATACTCTACACATGTTTTATTTATTTAACCAGGCAAATCAGTTAAGAACAAATTCTTATTTACAATGATGGCCTACCCCGGCCAAACACTAACCTGGACAACGCTGAGCTAATTGTGCACAGCCCTATGGGACTCCCAATCATTGCCGGTTGTGATTCAGCCTGGAATCGAACCAGGGTCTGGAGTGATGCTTCTAGCACTGAGATTAAGTGGCTTAGACCGCTGTGCCACTCGGGAGCCTAAATGTGTACACAAACACTTAGGAGGAGTGGTGCGATCCAAACCCACGGGGAGCCTGTCACATCAACACAGTGATAATTGGAAGCGCCAATTCTGGCTGGGATTTTTTATTTTATTTTTCTGCCGAGCTCATTATATAGCAGGTTTGTTCATTGTTTTCACTCCTTGGACAAGGTGAGAAATCCACTAAACGGAATCACCGGAACACTCCCATCCAGAAATAAATGATCTGCATATGGCACCAATATATATAAAAACAGTTAGTTATTGAATCAATTCTACTTCCAAAACACTTAGCACTTTCACATGTGCGCACACGCATATGCACACAGTGCTAGCACACACACAAACCCACTACACACGTACATTGTATATTATTATTATTGTATGGTGATATTATACACTTTGTAGTGTAGATACGTAGTGATGTCATAATGTTATATGAAGTCCCCTTTCATCCTTTGTTTTATGTGTGAGGTAAGTTCCTTAATGTGTTTGGACCCCAGGAAGATTGGGGATAATAATCAATACAAATACACACACCATGAGGAGAAGGGTGCGTGTAGAGAAAAAGCATTTAAAAAAGCTTGAGTTTGACCAATGAGCGGCCTGGGGCATGTTATGGAGGCCTTGTGGTGTGGAGGGCCAGCTGAGATGAGCAGCGAGGTCTTAAACAGCGCCCCTGGCCTGATGATACGTGACATGGCAATGTAAACAGTGGGAGCGCTGCCCTCCAAAACCATTCCTCATACTTCACATCCCTTAAACAGCGCCCCTGGCCTGATGATACGTGACATGGCAATGTAAACAGTGGGAGCACTGCCCTCCAAAACCATTCCTCATACTTCACATCCCTTAAACAGCGCCCCTGGCCTGATGATACGTGACATGGCAATGTAAACAGTGGGAGCGCTGCCCTCCAAAACCATTCCTTATACTTCACATCCCTTAAACAGCGCCCCTGGCCTGATGATACGTGACATGGCAATGTAAACAGTGGGAGCGCTGCCCTCCAAAACCATTCCTCATACTTCACATCCCTTAAACAGCGCCCCTGGCCTGATGATATGTGACATGGCAATGTAAACAGTGGGAGCGCTGCCCTCCAGAACCATTCCTCATACTTCACATCCCTTAAACAGCGCCCCTGGCCTGATGATACGTGACATGGCAATGTAAACAGTGGGAGCGCTGCCCTCCAAAACCATTCCTCATACTTCACATCCCTTAAACAGCGCCACTGGCCTTCCCTGACAAGGGAGTCCATAAGACAGGGCCTTTTGAAATGGTAATGCTATACGGCTCAAATCCCACACAGAGACAGAGATAGAGAGGTGGAGGAGCAATGCAGGGATAGGTGGATGGACAGAGAAAAAGTAGAGTGGCGAGGAGAATGGGGGAGCAAGAATGACATTGATAGAGTATTTTCATTACTCACTACTGACTGATTTGGCAACAATATAGAAAATGATCCAGAAATCATGTTTGTGGGTATAACCTTCAGTATCTTGGCTCATTGGTTTCCCCACATATTGTGGGTGTGTTTTAGTGTTGTATGCACCACAGCTGTTGAGTTCACGGCATCCTCTCCCACGAGCTGTACTCGCACTTTGAGATGATTATCAGTTAAATTGGCAAATGAAATTGGGTCATTTTGGCATCCCTTCCTCCCTAAAATCCACTTTGTTCTGGTTGTTGTGCTTGTTGGGTGTCGGGCTTGGCTGAGCAAACGTCTCCCACTAGCACACGGTCAGGTGCGGGTGGGGGGTGGAGTTGGGCTTTGGATCGATAAGAGATGGAGAAGTAGTATGTGGCTGAGTATAGAAGGGTCCTATGAAATCTGTGATGCAGTGAACAGGAGAGAATCACGGAATCCAGACATTAAAATGGAATTCAAAAACCTACATTGTTTTTATTGAACTTAGTAGGGAATCAAGTGAATGTATTGAAAATGTATTAATTTGCCCAAGTTTATCATAAACCATGAACAGAATGCATTCGTGATTTGCAGGGGTGTCGAGCACCCCAAAAGTCTGAGGGGGCACAATGTATGTATGGATAGCTGGGGGCTGGTCCGGAGAGGGCTATAACCCCAGTCAGGAAGGTGGAGAATTTTGCCTTTTTCAAACACCCGAAACAGCTTTTTCTTGCAATCTAGAACCATTAACATTATGCTTAATTCTACTTTTTTTAAAGTCTAAATTAAATGTCAACTTTTCTGTACATCTAAGTCTACCACTTGAGTTGTCTGTATCCTCCTGACTGGTGGTTCTTATTTTAAACAAACTAAATATTCTTCTCTGCATCTGGGTAAAAGATTGAAAGGAATGTGAGTCTTACTCAGTACATTAAGTTATTGCTTTCTTTTCTAAAGTCTTCAAACCTTGCCAGCAGGCATGCCAGTTAAGATCGTTAGACAAGCTATCTACTCTAAACGTGACTGATAGGTTCCCATTCTCCCATTTCAGGCTATCTCGGCTAGCTAAAGCCATCTTCATAAAATTGCTAGTAGTATTACAGAGAGAGAAAAAATGTTTTTTTTAGGGGGAAACAGAACCAAATCTGAGGGCATGACGCATCTGGTGATTCATATTTCCTGCAACTTTCTGAAGAGGTAATGAGAATTCTCCCTGTCTGTGTATGTTCGGTGCGCGAAACTACCACTTTGTAGACGCTAGCAATGACGCTAATGAAAAGTATTCTGGTAGATGGAAAGGCTTTCCCAAAAACCTTCTCAATTGAACTTTGTAGTTGACTATGCTTACCTAGCAGGATGATATCATGATTATTTGCCACAATCCAATGGGTATTTGTTTTGCAAAACTCTCAACATCACGTGTGGTACAGAAAACCCCTAAACATCTTGCACTGGAATTAAAGGCTAACTACACCAACAACAAAAAAAATCGAAATTTCTCAAATGTTACCAGACCTCAAAAGTGGTCTACTGATGTGGTTTAAGCATGTTGTGGACTTAGAAAACAACTAAATTGGATGTTCAATTAAAAAAAAGTTGGGGAAAATGGAAACTTGGAGAAAACTGAATTGGGGTGGGGGGGGACTCAGGCAAAAAAATGAAAACGATTTTATAGGGCCCGAGTATAACAGCAAAGCATGTGTGTACATTATGGGCCTAGCCAAGCCCTAATGTTGACCTGAAATGCTTTGATAGGGTTAACACCACCTAGATGCAGTGTGTGCGCGTGCATGCTTCTTTTTTCTGCAGAAAAACGTTCCCGCAAACTCCCCTTCAGACTGGGAAGAAGCCAAGGGCATTTTCTCAGGAAGCTGGAGCTAGATGCGTTTCATTTCGGCCCCCGAGTTACACAAGTATGTGAGTCAGAGCAAGGAACAGCTGTCACTTCCCCATGGAGGGAGGCAGCATGGGGCCAAACATTTGTAATTAGATACGGAATTAAGCCAAAAAATATGATTATTCATGTCTAAATACACGGGTAAATGTGTGTTTGCATGCGCACGTATGTGCGTGTGGTGCCCGAGACCACAAAGTGTTTTCCCATCAAGACGCCAAGCTCTGAGAAATACCTTGTTTTAGGGAACCCACTGCCCCTCTGCTTGCTCAGCTGGAGTAAAAGCTGATGCACTGACTTCTCAGGGGGAAAAAACAACAAAAAAACATTCCATTCATTCAACACTGATTATTCACTTTTTCCATTCCCCTCATATTTCAGAACATGTGGAAGTTGAACTATAGCTTAGGGACACAGCTGCACTTTCACATGTGCCAAGACATACCCTTGTTTGGAAAGAGATTAAGGCCTGGGACATTGTCAGTAGACTACTACAATACAGGGTATGTGTTGGGGCATGAGGGAGTCAGTGTGCAACCCTTATTCTAGATTTTGACACTGTACTTTTCTGCCTAGCACCCCATGATCAATTATGACCGCAAACACATTTTCATACGACTTTTAACCCTTTGAGCACAAGTGTGACATATCCTGTGGCCGTGCTGCATAGTGCAGTTGTAGAGGTCTTGGAATAGCGTAGCTAGTGGTGAGTCATTACTTCCTGAATGGTGGTCATACACAGTTA
This sequence comes from Oncorhynchus masou masou, assembly GCF_036934945.1. NCBI lineage: Eukaryota > Metazoa > Chordata > Actinopteri > Salmoniformes > Salmonidae > Oncorhynchus > Oncorhynchus masou. The sequence goes on along the minus strand of NC_088241.1, from coordinate 58,672,702 downwards.
CACATGCGCAGATGCACACACTAGGCTTGGGCCAATTACTGGGGTATTTAGAAATAGCCACAGGATGGTTTTTCGATACTGTCAATACCGTTGAAACTATTTATTTGAAGTGTTTTATTACATTTGAATATTTGTAGCTTCTTAAGTAATTACCTGCAATATGTTATGATAAGAAGATCTAGTTCTTCATTTTACCGGTCACATTGTTTTCCATTAGGAAGCTTACCGGTAGTTCCCAGTCACGTAGTGTTTGTTTACAAGCATGACGAGAGACCGGGGCCTTGTGAGTGTTGTGCAGTACTTGGCAGGTGATCTAATTACAGTACGGAATTCACAACTAAATGTTTGCCAACTAGATATCTTAAATCATATTAAAATAAAATGTTAATGGTCACATACACATATTTAGCAGATATTGCGGGTGTAGCAAAATGCTTGTAATAACACACAATCAATCAAAATACTGCAAAGTGCAAAGAGAAGCAGAACGGCCATATTTGTCTAAAATGGGCTAAATGCTAACCTTTGGATTACAAAGACTCAGTGGGGTTTGAAAACAGCACCCCTTGTGTTCAGTGCCGGTATGAAGGTATGACAATCTGGTTCCCACCCAAGCCGTACACACACACAACAGCCAGCCTTGCCTTAAAAGTGGTATCAAAGAGAAAGTCAGGGGACAAATGAGAAGTTTACGGTTCCTTTACGTATTGTATTAGCCTGGTCTCTCCTGCAGACGTTGTTATGCAATGCAATGACCACAGGAGTTGGCAGGACAACAAATACACCTGGGTAGAATTGTAGAGTAGAATTGTATGGGGCATCTCTGTCAAAAGGGACAGCTGTGGCCAAAGAATTCGACAATGAGCACGGTTACATGCACACATTCATGAGATTATTGTGGATAGTCCGGTTTAATATAATAGTTTAAAATGTTTACATTCTTTACAAGAAGAATGATTTCCCTAATAATCCTGTTTACATGGACACATCTGAAAACACGAAACTGGACTTTTGATAAATGCAGAACACCGACAATCAAAATAAATGTTCTAACCAAGTGACCATGTTATTTTTGTGAAGACTATTTGATTCTGAGTTTGGGCATACATGGGCGGCAGGGTAGCCTAGTGGTTAGAGCGTTGGACTAGTAATCAGAAGGTTGCAAGATCAAATCCCCGAGCTGACAAGGTACGGATCTGTCATTCTGCCCCTGAACAGGCAGTTAACCCACTGTTCATTCCTAGGTTGTCATTGAAAATACAAATTTGTTCTGAACTGACTTGCCTAGTAAAATAAATACAATGTTTGTATGCAAAAACTATTAGATGTATCATTTCAGTTTCTCCAAACTTACTTAACTTGCTTCATAAGAAGGAAGCTCGCTCTACCTGGTGCTGGAGAGCTGATAAAAAAACACACACACCTTTACATGTCCTAATAATTTGAAAGATCGCTCAGAAAACTACAGTTGAAAGGGGAAGTTTACATACACCAAATATATTTAAACTCAGTTTTTCACAATTCCTGACATTTAATCCGACTTTTCTGTCTTAGGTCAGAAAGGGATCACCACTTTATTTTAAGAATGTGAAATGTCAGAATAATAGTAGAGAGAATGATTTATTTCATCCTTATTTACTTTCATCACATTCCCAGTGGGTCAGAAGTTTACATAAACTCAATTAGTATTTGGTAGCATTGCCTTTAAATTGCTTAACTTGGGTCAAATGTTTCAGGTAGCCTTCCACAACCTTCCCACAATAAGTTGGGTGAATTTTTGCCCATTCCTCCTTCAGAGCTTGTGTAACAGAGTCAGGTTTGTAGGCCTCCTTGCTCGCACACACTCTTTTTCAGTTCAGCCCACACATTTTCTATAGGATTGAGGTCAGGGCTTTGTGATGGCCACTCCAATACCTTGACTTTGTTGTCCTTAAGCCATTTTGACACAACTTTGGAAGTATGCTTGGGGTATGCTTCGGACCATTGTCCATTGTCCACTTGGAAGACCCATTTGCGATCAAGCTTTAACTTCCTGACTGAGGTCTTGAGATGTTGCTTCAATATATCCAAATCATTTTCCTCCTCATGAAACCATCTATTTTGTGAGGTTCACCAGTCACTCCTGCAGCAAAGCACGCCCACAAAATGCTGCTGCCACCCCCGTGCTTCACAGTTGGGATGGTGTTCTTTGGCTTGCAAGCTTCCCCCTTTTTCCTCCAAACATAACAATGGTCATTATGGCCAAACAGTTCTATTTTTGTTTCATCAGACCAGAGGACATTTCTCCAAAAAGTATCATCTTTGTCCCCATGTGCAGTTGCAAACAGTAGTCTGGCTTTTTTTATGGCGATTTTGGAGCTGTGGCTTCTTCCTTGCTGAGTGGCCTTTCAGGTTATGTCAATATAGGACTCTTTTAACTGAGGATATAGATACTGTTGTACCTGTTGTTTCCTCCAGCATCTTCACAAGGTCCTTTGCTGTTGTTCTGGGATTGATTTGCACTTTTCACACCAAAGTACTTCATCTCTAGGAGACAGAACACGTCTCCGTCCTGAGCAGTATGACAGCTGCTTGGTCCCATGGACTTTATACTTGTGTACTATTGTTTGTACAGATGAACGTGGTACCTTCAGGCGTTTGTAAATTGCTCCCAAGGATGAACCAGACTTGTGGAGGTATACAATTGTTTTTCTGGGGTCTTTGCTGATTTATTTTGAATTTCCCATGATGTCAAGCAAAGAGGCACTGAGTTTGAAGGTAGGCCTTGAAATACATCCGCAGGTACACCTACAATTGACTCAAATGATGTCAATTAGCCTATCAGAAGATTCTAAAGCCATGACATCATTTTCTGGAATTTTCCAAGCTGTTTGAAGGCACAGTCAGCTTAGTGTATGTAAACTTCTGACCCACTGGAATTGTGATCAAGTGAATTGTAAGTGAAATTATCAGTCTGTAAACAATTGTTGGAAAAATTACTTGTGTCATGGACAAAGTAGATGTCCTAACCGACTTGTCAAAACTATAGTTTGTTAACAAGAAATGTATGGAGTGGTTGAAAAACGAGTTTTAATGACTCCAACCCAAGTGTATGTAAACGTCCTACTTCAACTGTAGGTGTTTTTATTGGCATATTATTACTTCAAGTATGACCTCACGCCAATTAAGATAAGCCGAGTAAGGGGTTAACATGACTAATGTCATACTCCGCCTTCTGCCATAAATCAGTTTAATATTGAATTATTAGCGTGCATGTAAACCTACTCAATATCATATGACAATGGGAATGCGATACAATACATCTAAATGGTACACTTAATGTATACATCTACCCATCGGTCTCATAGAAATGGTTGCCAAAAGGTTGTCAAGACTCACAGTTCAGATCTCACAGAGGACACCAAAACTCAACTGATTTCCTTTTCACACAGCATCTCTCACAACTATTGTAGGAGGCTATTCACTCTAGGCTCCAACACAGTCGATAGCCGGACTAGGACAGCTGATAAACCCCCCCCCCCCCAGTCTACCAACCCTTTGCTTATTTTCCATAATACCGTTACCTTGGAAACGCCAGATGGCTGTGGCAGGCAGGTATAGGCCTCCCATTCCACGCAAGAATCTAGATTCCCTTTGTTGTTATCCATCAAAACAAGAGACGGCTTCACTAACAGTTGTCAAGCCAAAGCAGAAGTACGGAAGTGACGAGACATTTTTCTCTCCTATTAAAACATGCCAGTAAGTGATCCCCACCCCCCTTATTGAAAAGTGGGTACTGGCCAAGCGTGACAGTCCCCTTCGGTCTTCTTCTACTTATACACACACACACACACACACGCACACACACACACACACACACACACACACACACACACACACACACACACACACACACACAAACACACGGTGGAGTAACAGGTCATGTTGTTTGTCCTCAGGCAGCTCTGACACTTTTCCATGAGGTGGATTAACATATCAAGCCTATATCAACTCTGTTATGGGAAGGATATAGCACCAATCACTTAGACACAAATGGTCTTAGTAACAACAATAGAGGCAAAGCATCACTGTGCACAGCTATAAAGCATTGAACAGTTATGACAGGGTTATGTCAGGTGATGTTAGGCTGAGTTCCATCAACAACAGTAATGACCCGCCTGAGCAGATGTGTCATTCTATACCATGGCGTTGTTGAACACTTGTTTCTTATTGGCTTGAAGGGCATTCGAGTGTGTGCATTATTTCCCTATAATGCACAGCAATAAGCAACAGATACGAGTTTTCTGGTTATTTCTGAACAATTTATAAACAATTTTCATAAATAGTTAGCTAGATTATATTTAGGAGGACTGATTGTTTTGTTGGCTTGTAAGTCTGTATGGTTAACAAGGCAACGTCAGTGAACGTTGAACACTGTGCATGTGTGGGTGTTAAATTATAGCCGTGGTGTCAACAGGAATATCATCAAGGGGCGCAAGGCATTCAATGGAAAGTAATGCAACTCCCAGGAAGTTCAGTGCCACACTGCTGTGCTTCGTGGGGCACACACACAGACACACACACACACACACACACACACACACACACATACACACCTTCCACATCTCTTACTTACGGCAGTTTAATGCAGGTTTACTGCAGGTGCCCACTGACACGCTGTAACTGTAATCATAGTCTCATAAAGGCTCACTAAAAACATAATTCCATAAACGTTATCATTATCTTAACATTTGTAAGAGCATGCATACCAACAAAATATCATTACAAGCCACTCCCAATATGGCCTACAGCTACCAGCATCTGGGGTATAATGGCTAGTGCACACAAACCGGTAGCAAACACACCTCCTCCTAAAATGACTGCAATAAATGTCGACGCCATTAGATGAATCTGCATTACTGCTACCCGGGTTCCTTTTCTTTAAGAGCAGCCCTGCAATTAAACACCTTTTAGAGGTGGCAGATTAAACCTAATGGAAGTCGTTGGGAAATAAACGATCAGGCATTTGATGTCACTTAATGCACTAAATGGCGGTTAGCCCAGGCAAAATGAGTGGTTATCTATTTATTTACGCACCGTCACGATGGGGGACGCCATCTGGTAGTAATGTGTTGGTGGTCTGCTTTGTTCTCTGTTGTCCTGCCAGTCATTAGAACGTGAACAGGATGCTATACGACTTGTTGATGACAATATTCTGCCATTCATTTAGCAGCTGTTTGTCAAAGAGATGTGCTACAGAAACTACGTAGGCTTTTTTCAAATCAACCTAATAATAAAAATCACTCCACGATTCCTTTGATGGGATTGGAGATTTGTTTAGTAGTGCCAAATGCCAAGGGAGTTTAGATTTGGATGCAGATAACTGACAAATCCCTTGCTCTCCCCTCAACATGCACACACACACTTGAGTGGTCTACTATACTGTTTATAATGGAGGTTAGCAAGAAAACCTTTCCTCTTTGTCCAATTTCAAAAGGCACTATCAGTGACATTTCCTGCTGTTCAATGGTCATTTCAATGAATGATGTTCCCATTGGTTCCTACATTTCTCCAGCCCCATCCCTCAGCTTCCCAAACAAAAGTGGCAGAGTCAGAAAGTAGAAATGACAGATACTGCTTTAGTGCTACTTAAAGGCACTATGCTCTACTGTAGTGGCCACAGTTTCAATGACATGACCAAAAACAAGTGCCATATTTCATCACAGTAGCTGGCTTTATGAGAGGCAGGAGATGAACAACTGACACTTACCTACAGTAAAACAAAGACAAGGACAGCACAGATGGGACCATAGGCAGTACACAAAGAAAGAACAAACAATTATAGGACATATCAAAATGGTGTTCATTTCTGCAGTGCAAATGATACAAGTCAACGTCTGAATGAACTGATGGATTACAATTATGAAGCAGCCTTGCTACAGGAAGTCCTTCCCTCATCATTCTTTCACTACCACTGATAAAAAAGAGAGAGAGTAAAGTAGAAGGATTGTATGTACAGAGAAAAGGCCTGGGTATTGCGGTCTCCTGTCGTGTCCAATCAAATCAGTGGTCGTGTAGGAGAGGAAGCTGAGAAACGATGCTTTTACAACCCGTTGAGAGAGAGGAAGGAGGAGGAAGAGGCCAGCAACGCAGAGAGACCAAGACGAGTGGATTACCATTACACAATTACAGTGCGGCAATAAACACTGCATCAAACAAGTGGCAGGTTGTGGAGTGTGTGTGTGTGTGTCAGATAAGTGACAGTCAACCATAAGGTAATTAAGTGCTAGTTAATGGGGCTAATGATGAAACAGATGGTGCAGTCAGAGCCCCGACCGACCGTCACTCCCAAGACCTTGTGCTGGGGATTATGGGAAAAGGCAGAGTCTTGATTGTCTGGAAGGCAATTCTCGAAAGCTGCCTGTCCCCAAAAGGCCTCTAAAGATCCACTCAACAACCCAGAGATTTAGTCAGCTCTTCCAGACCTTCTAACTCCTTTAAACCCAGCAGAAGCAGATCCTTGGGACAGAACTTCCACTGTCCCCCTCACGGAACAACAAAACGCAACTCCGAAGTACACTGTCCCCCTCACGGAACAACAAAACGCAACTCCGAAGTACACTGTCCCCCTCACGGAACAAAACGCAACTCCGAAGTACACTGTCCCCCTCACGGAACAACAAAACGCAACTCCGAAGTACACTGTCCCCCTCACGGAACAACAAAACGCAACTCCGAAGTACACTGTCCCCCTCACGGAACAAAACGCAACTTCGAAGTACACTGTCCCCCTCATGGAACAACAAAACGCAACTCCAAACAACAAAACGCAACTCCAAAGTACACTGTCCCCCTCACGGAACAACAAAACGCAACTCCGTACACTGTCCCCCTCACGGAACAACAAAACGCAACTCCGAAGTACACTGTCCCCCTCACGGAACAAAACGCAACTTCGAAGTACACTGTCCCCCTCATGGAACAACAAAACGCAACTCCAAAGTACACTGTCCCCCTCACGGAACAACAAAACGCAACTCCAAAGTACACTGTCCCCCTCACGGAACAACAAAACGCAACTCCGAAGTCCACTGTACAACTCAGGCGTCAACAACTCTTAAAAAAATAAATAACAGTAAGTTTGTTCTCTTGGCATCCTTCAATTTACAATCCCATGCCGCTCTTTTTTTCTGGAGGGATTGCAGCTGTGTTTCTAATCTCGTGTAGCCGGTGAATTAAAAACATCTTGAACAACTCCTAATCTCCAAACATTTTAGAAATCACACCACCAACGACGACAACAAAACGCACCAGAAAAATCTTGTCTGAACTTGAGCGATGTGTAAAAATGTGTCAACTGCTGCACCTCTCACTGTAATTGGAGCCCCTGTCATTCACCGATCATCTACGTGCTTCTCCAAACTAGACTGAGGCGGACATGCCACCTGAGGTAACCGAGTTAAGACTGCTCAGTATGAGAATGGCCCTCATTTTTCAGTTTTACCTCCCTGTGAAGCTTTCACAATTACCTTCCACAGCTTATGTTTAATTCAAATCTCTCGCTCTGTGTGTATGTGTGTGTGTGTGTGTGTGTGTGTGTGTATGTGAGTGAGATGAGAATGAAATCCCAACTCATGACATGTTTTCCCCCAACGTCTTGTCCCAGGATGCTACAGCATACTGTACGCCAGTCAAGATGGGGGGGGGGGGTGTTTCTTAAATAAAGGTGGGATGGGAAGAAAGACACGTTGGGAGCACTTGGGCCAGGGCCAAACAAGCAAACGTCGCTAATGAGAGGCAATCTTTAAAAAATGGCACTGGGAACCTCTTGGGATGAATCCATGAGGCCACTTTGGGAAGGGAAAGGGGGGAGACAAAACAGAACAAAGCCAAAACCTAGACGAGATTAAGGGGAGGGGTAGGGTTTCTACATTTGAAAACCCCTCATCTCACGGGGGCATCAGTGAAAAGTGGGATAACTCCGCCACGCAGCCCTGTATCGATCAAGATGGATGCCGGCGTTCATTTGCAGGAGTACTCTCCCAAATTGATTCAATAAGAATCCTTACAAGAATTATCACAGACAGAGCGACTATCTTTCTCTGCTTATTGTTGAGTCTAAATGGGGCGACTTCAGCAGGGGCCATATTAACATGCAAATCAAAAGTGTTGTGATATTGAACAAGATGCAGTCAAGCGTGCACGGCAAAGAACCCCCCCAGATGGCCCTATTCTCAGGCTAAATCTGCAAAGACCTGTAAACATCGACTTGAGGCGCGGAAGGATTAGCTGTGAAAATACCTGAATAAAGGAATGTTGGGTCAGGTTAAAGATCCCCTGCCCTCTCCCTCTTCTTTAGGAGAAGAATGGGCCCAGCAGAATGGAAATACTGTTGAATGTAAGATGGCTGAATGTGGAGTTTCTTCCCTCGTGGCCCGGACACAATCACCCGTTTCCCAATTGGTTCTCATTCAATGAAGTTGAAAACATTAGCAATAAGCTATAACAGGCCTTCACGGCCCACTCCCTGAAACAGATTTTATTTATATTATGATAGGGTAAGAAAGTCAGCTCTAAGATTTTAAATCAAAGTTTATTGGTTGCGTACACAGATTTGCAGACATTATCACAGGTGCAGCAAAATTATTGTTTGTAGCTCCAACAGTGCAGTAATAACTAACAAAAAAAATATATATACAATAAAGAAACAACTAAATATCAGAACAAGCCATGTAAGAGACTGGAATATAAATATATACTTAATTTATTCTTCAACAAAGGCAATCATCTCTAAATTGTTAGGTGTCAGCACCTTTAATTACAGAAAGGACATGTAAATAAGACCACTTCTGAACAACACAAATCTATTGCCAACCTAGTGTTTTTAAAGTAGGCCATTTCCCCACAGTGAAAAGCATTCCAAAAAGTAAATAGTTTCAAAAGGTTCAAATAAATTAGATGAAAAAAAAAACACTGCTTCAAGGCACTCTGTCAGTTTCGGTTCTTCGGGGAGCAATGTGTATGTTTACACTCTAAAAAGCTTCAACATCAACAGATCATTAGTTTATAGTAGTGGTGCATAAACTCAGAAATCTTATCAATTCCATACTAACAGCCTTTCGGATATTCGGAAGTGCCAATTTATCTAAACATTTCTGTCATCTGTCAGAGATTGTGTGGAAGCATAAGAAAGTGCAGTTGAAAAGATCCAGTTCCATTCTGGTGCCACTCTGTTCCCAGCGCCGTCATTCCCGGCATCCGGGGAAAGCCACCGTGCCTGTCTAGAGCATAGGATGACAGCTGGGCATGAGGGATACAGACGCCACCGCTGGGCCGTTGTCCGGGTGGATGACGTGTTGGGGCCGACTCTGCTCCCGTCCTGTCAGTCTCACCTCCACTAATGGACCTTCACTAACACTTATCATGGCCAGAGATCTCCAGGAAGAAAAAAATAAATGCCTCCCACCTATCAGGCTAGTAAATTGTCTTACAAAATAACACACTATTATATAGAACAAGGTTATGGATTACAATTGATAATAAAAACAGTCAAAATAAACCCCAAAACGCAGTTAAAAAAAAACACACAAAAAAGGAATTGACCAAATACATCAAGCCAGAGGAACCTATAAAGCATGAATAATAATTCCAAGTCCATTATTATGGTCCCCAGTCCCCTCCTCCCCTCCTCTCCCACCGATCTCTTATACATCCCAAAGAAGAAAGAAAAGAAAGAGACCATCCCCTTAACAGTGGGGCCGTATTTCATTACAGGCTCTGATATGATTCAGCAGTTGGTTACAGTGTGTTTGTTATTCAGTGAGAATGGGTTGGGCCCAACTGTCACGCTTCAGAGTGAATACCCTCAGAAGATAAAGTTTCTTTATTCCCTGTGCACAGCTCATCCCTCCGGGACAGGGACAATTCCTGTTTCATTCCGCACGCCAATAATTAATATGCCAAAAGGAGTACATAATATAATTTGTATTCCAGTTCATACAGGGACACGGCAAGGGAGAGAGACATCCAATCCAAAAGAAGCATCAATTGCAAGGTTCCCCAACTGGCGGCCCCTCAAGTTCTGAGCAAACATTTAGATTTTGGGGGATTTTCATAAAAGACTAAAAACACCAGGACATTAGATCCAAATGATTTTTATTTAGGAAATCTGTTCAAGTATTCCCACGCATAATAAAGAGACACACGGTCATATACAAGCAAGGTTTGAAATGATTATTTATTGCAGTGAATCTGCAGTCAAAATTATTTGTAATTCCGTTCTGGCCCCCTGACAATCCACTCAAGATGTATTTTTTAAAAGGCACGCGGCTGAATCTAGTTGATGATCCCTGACCTATTGATTAGGATTAGGGTTGAAATGCTCCTTTTGAGAAGGAAAGAAGCCCGTATTCATATTGGGCATAACTGCATGAGGGTTTGTGCCTGGATATTCTTTGTACAAGTCTATACATATAGCACTGTGTATTTCTAGGGGTGAGTGTGGGGGTGTGTGTGAGTGTGGGGGTGAGTGTGGGGGTGGGTGTGGGGGTGTGTGTGAGTGTGGGGGTGAGTGTGGGGGTGGGGGTGTGTGTGAGTGTGGGGTGGGTGTGTGTGTGAGTGTGGGGGTGAGTGTGGGGGTGGGGGTGTGTGTGAGTGTGGGGGTGGGGGTGAGTGTGGGGATGAAGGTGTGTGTGAGTGTGGGGGTGGGGGTGTGTGTGTGAGTGTGGGGGTGAGTGTGGGGATGAAGGTGTGTGTGAGTGTGGGGGTGGGGGTGTGTGTGAGTGTGGGGGTGAGTGTGGGGATGAAGGTGTGTGTGAGTGTGGGGGTGGGGGTGTGTGTGAGTGTGGGGGTGGGGGTGTGTGTGAGTGTGGGGGTGGGGGTGAGTGTGGGGGGATGAAGGTGTGTGTGAGTGTGGGGGTGGGGGTGTGTGTGAGTGTGGGGGTGAGTGTGGGGATGAAGGTGTGTGTGAGTGTGGGGGTGGGGGTGTGTGTGAGTGTGGGGGTGAGTGTGGGGATGAAGGTGTGTGTGAGTGTGGGGGTGGGGGTGTGAAAGGTGTGTGTGAGTGTGGGTGTGAGTGTGGGGATGAAGGGGACACTTTATCTCGGAGTCAAGTAACCGAGGATACTTTAACATATTTCAGAAGGCATAAAGGCGGTTTAAACATTTATGAAGAGTTTACGCCTCGAGCGAGTTGCCAGACACCCTCGTTGACAAGTGCCTCCTCGCACATCAGGGTCAGGGAATCAGGTTAGGGTTGGTTATACTCCAGCTGGAGCTGCATGGAGCTTCAAAAGGGAAGCCTGCAGTCTGTTGTCTCGTTTGCAGAATGAGGTGCCACATTCCCTGGGTTTAGACAGCCTTTACCGCTCACTGGGACTTCAAGGAGGTGGAAAAGAAGTGGGTACGCCCGGGACAATCTGACATCTGTGATCCCCCCCCCCCAATTAGAGTGACGGATGTCCCGGCTAATTAAATGACAGATTAGTGCTCAGGGGCCCTGTAGAATGAAAGGCTTTCACTCCGTATAGACACACCCACCCTAATCAGAGAAGCTCAACATCACACCTCAGTCTAATCTGCAGTGTAAACAATGCAACAGTGCCAAGTCGTTGGTGCTAGCCTAAGATATGTGACCCGTGGCCACGCAGCCTGTCGCCATGTAAACAGACAACCTATCAACACCAGCCAACCAGGCATACTATGGCAGGAATCACACCTCTGGGGCAAAACAAACAACCAGCCACGAAGGAACAACGGAGTTTCTGAAGTGACTGAAACTTTTTCCTAGTTTGGTCTAAGAAAACCTTGAGGGTATTCATCTCCAAAGATTATGTTTTTATATAACAGCAAAACGGTCGGGGAAAGAAACATTGGCGAAAACAACAAGGGCCTTTCGGAGATTTCGCTTTGAACAGCCTGCCAAGATGTAAGCGCAAAGACACAAACTGGGCTGGCGTTGACGTTGTTTCAGCAGACACACACTGACAGCTGGGTAATAAACTCTCCAGAATCAATATTCGCCTCCCGCGAGACCGTTCTGCTGGTGCGAGATGAGTCAAACCTATAAGTTGTAGGTGTTGTGCACTGATGACGTTTATGTGAAAACAAAAAGGCCTGTGCTGTAGCAGAGCAGTTCAGAACCGAATGAAACCTGTGGGGGAAACACAACTGCATTCAAGTCGGAGTCGAACTTTAGACTGCGACAGTGAGTTTTCAGAGTCATAAAACAAAAGTGAAACACCATCTCTTCACAACTCGCCAAACTCACAGATCACATCCAGTGCATGCTAAATTGGTCTATCAAGTTGATGCATTCTGATTCTAACACGTCTGTGAAAATGTAGTCGCGGAAGTTCAATATCACTCATTCTGATCTTAGTTCAGGGTTGCGCAACGTCAGTCCTCAATGTATCTGTCGGTTTCTCTTTCCCCAGAAATGATTGACCAATGCAACTTGGTTAAGGGAGCCCATACACTACCAGGTCTAAAACATCTCATCAAATAAGTGAATAAAAAAAAGTTGAAGGTGACATTTTGTAGATGGTAATGTTGCCCTAGAAGATCAGGACTTACATCTGCGACATCAGTGACCGACAATTTTTTTTTTTAAAGGGAGGGAGAGAATGAAAAGGGCACGTTGAGCAAACATGAAATCAAGTTCTATAATAATAATCATTCAGAGACATCCAGCTCACCATTTATTTTGTAACCTCTGCTTTGTTTCCTTTTCCTTAAACCTGGTATTTGTGTCTCCATCAACCTTCCTGTTCAAATGGAGCAGTGATAGCCATCCTTTGTCTGCGAAAGAGCAAGCGTTTACTCGTTGTCTCGAGCCTGTGTTGGCTGCATCTGTTAGTCAGACTCTGGTTTTGTGGTAATATAGTCACCTATCCGTGTAACGCTTTCATGTTTGGCATCTTCAAGGCCATAGCCTTTTCTATAGTCCCATCAGTCTGCTACTCCCCTTCAGTGAAGCCAAGAAATGACAGACGTCTCAAGCACTCGCACTGGACCTGTTATATTGGAGAGGTCCCAAAGTGCAATGGAATAAACAAAAGGATTGCATGCAGTAAGATATCAGCCGAGACCCAGCGGAACCGTAGTGAAGAGCTAATCTCCGTTATTGTCAATACAGGGCAGAGCACACCACTCCGCCGAGATTAACCTCTGAGACGAAGAGGGTCTGAACAGAGCGATGTAATGATTGCTCCCCAATGACCCCTTCCCTGTTCTCCTTTAACTCAAAGGGACGGATGCTAAATCCCACTAGCTAATAAGGGCCTTATTAGAAGCATGACCTCCCTGGTAGCCTCTCCTCAGCCCCACTGTATGGTTTGTACGCCGTGCTACACTAACAAGACAAAGTTTACCATCAAGGCCATATCCACCTAGAATCATTTTGCATAAACATAAATTAATATGTTGTGAATCACTGTTGCAAAATGATCAAATCACCCTGGGATGGATTACTGTCGGATACATACACAGAAGGATCTTGGTGGCTGACCAACCCACAAATATAGAAATCTGATTTGACAACACAAAATACTTATTCAGGTTCGCTTAGCCAGGTGCAGTCTGGGAACTGTGCCAAACGCTCGCACCTTCATCGAGGGGTTGTCACCCCCATTTTTCAGTCGCTATAAAATGAGATTAAGAGGCATGACAATATCTGTGAAAGTATTCACATTCTCCCTTGTCGTCATAGCCTCCTTGCCAACCATCACCAGAGTCCGACTTTGCTTTCATAACAGTGCAGAGACAGAGTATAGCCCTGCATGATGGAGGGGGGACTTTCATCATTATTCCGTTTTGTTATTTTGGCTACCTACGGGAGTTTACAGAGTGGGATTAGTTGATAATGGCTCACAGTACAACAAGGTAAAAAGGAGAACACAAATCACAGTGTGATTCTAGCTGGTGTCTGTCTGCTACCCTGGGGGAGCGCCGAAGAGCACAACAATATCACAGCTGGTTTGAACCAGGAACAAAGAAGTCAATTTCAGTCCCTTAAAAGGGCAACAGACCAAACAAAATGGAAAATGAAAAACACATTTCAAATCAGTTCTATCCAGGTGTCCTCCAGTCCATCGAGAGAAAATAGGGTCAGGAAGTAATCTTTTGTGGTAAACAGAAATATTGCTGGCCTCCATTCTCCATGCCCTGTTGTAAGGACTTTCCTCTTATCTAGGCTACAAAGGGGAGACAGCTTCCTTCCAACTTGGCTCATAATTTCTTCATCCTCTGAAACCGCTGAATATTTCATCCATTCTGGAGGTACTGGGAACATGTATTATGCACAGACAGCTCTTACTCAAAGAGATTATTCCTCTGCTCTCCAAACCATGTCTCAAGACATGCCCACAAGGGAGAGAGGGGACCACGGGGAAGAGTTGGGGGAACTAAGAAGTGGGTGGGCTGTGGGGCTTATGTCGTCTCCCCACCACCGTACCCCATACTGGAAGTGAGCATTTCTATTCGTCTCAATGCCTCTTTCATTTTAGACCCTTCTCTGTTTTAAAAGGCAGGGTTGGAAACAAGTCATTCACGTCCTTCCTCTCATCAACACTCTCACACACTGACTCATCCTGTGGATTTAAAGTGACGCATGATGGTCATTAAAACGGTGGCTACATTTCTCCCTTCATCTCAATTTACATACAGAGGAGAGAGGCGATGGATTTTCCCTTTGCATAAATACACTGAAGAGTTGTGTGTGAAGTTAGGATTCTATACCGCCCAGGCCTGATCATCCACGTTTCATGGGCTGAGTAGTAGGCTTACAGAAGCGTGTCAAAAAGACTGGTTGGCAAGACGTATAACCATTACTCTGTTTGTTTGGCTACAGCTGGTGTTGCTTACCACTGCCAGGGCCCATCCTCCTAATCATCATGTATTCAACAATCTGTGGGAAGGTACTGGTGAGATTCTCACTCAAATGTAGCAGGCGCAACACAAACGCTCAGAGCACCACACTAATTGCCAAGAAGGTTCATGAGCTACGCCAGCTAGGTTCTGGCCTCTGTGACGGGTCGCAAACACTTCCTCCTGGGGTCTCAAAGCTGGAGCAAAAAGAAAACAAGATGGAAACACAAGAGACCTTAACACCTCTTAATCTTATCGTATAGGTTTTTGCCCCCCCCCCCAACCCCGCATTTCCTCTACATTGAATAGTTCATTCAAAGGGTTGCTCCTTGGCTCATACAATACAATCTTATTCACATATGGAAATGGTGCTTTTCCAATAGACATGCATCAGCAGTCCGGACAACTGGGAGAAACATGAACTTACCATACAGAATGTCACCGTAGTGGCCATAACATCAATTCCTAATAATTTATGGGAGCAGCAATGTTTGTCCATAATATGTTATCAATCCTAGAACAGCCATGGGGTCAGTGGCATGAATATTTCACAGACAAAAAAAAGGAAGCATATCAGAAACAATATGTAGGCTTGGCCTTCTGCATGCTTAGTCTGCCTGTCCTTCATCAACTCAAATGAGATACATACGTATCTGCAAATTGGGTTCCAGAAAAAGTCTCACCTAAAAAAAATGAAATAGTCCTTGATACACAACTTAGATAAACTATTCATCATATTTAGCAACTACTTTTACCAGGAAGTTATTCTGTGATATAGAATATCTACTCAGGGAGACCTGGCCAAGAAACTAAACAAAAACCTAGGAGAGAAACTAGAATGAGTATGAAAGAGCAGGACAGTGAAGAGAAGAGATGAAGAATAGCTTGGTTTTCATCTTTGTCACGAAAACAAATTGAAATTGAAAACAAATTGAGCAAAGCCATTGTCACCCTGCTTCTACGTCGGCACTTATTCCCTATCCACACTCTTAGCCTTCACTTTCTCTCGTCAACCTTGGCATCTTTCTCTTTCTGCCTCTCCCTCCTTCCCTGTCTTCTTCCACACAAGTTATTAGTCTTCCTCCAGTGTCTCCTTCTCCACATCAAAAGAGCACCCGTTCATTCAAGGCCTCGGTGTCACTTGCCGTCACATGCCCACCTTATTTAAAGGCAGCCTGGGTGTGAATCAGCGGCCATATGCTCACAAGGCAGTGGCACCGAAGCAGAATGGGACAGGGTCTCATGGGGCATTCATATCGGCATCCACATCAGAAAACATTTCAAACACTGGATTTCAATCAAATCGACATATCCAATGCCATGCCAAACTGCTGTTTAATGAAATGAGGGATGAAGGACAAGAAAGAGCCAGTGATGTGGAAGCACAATAAAAGGCATATTTTTTCTCTCTTACCTTGAACCAGGTTAGTAGGTGGTAAACAGCCAGCGAGCCAATAAAATAGGAGAGAAAGAGAGAAATTAAAAAGTTTAGTCTCAGAGAAAATGTATACAGTCACCTACACACATCTAAGCTTCATCAAAACATCTCTTTATAACCCTTTACACTCGTACCCGTATGCAGTTGAAAGACTTGGGCACTGATAAAAATGCCCAAATTGAAAGGCATTGGCTGTACAATAACATGCTATACATGACATCAGAGCTCAGGCTCTGCGCTTCACAGCTCCATGGCTTTTGACTGGCAGACGTTCTGAATTTGAGCATCTCCCCCCTCTATCCCCCTAAATTGGGGGACTTTTGCACATTTTTGGTTGTCTGAGTGAGGGAATGCTGTAAATCATGAGGACTATGTATTATGAACGATGAGACATTGAGAATTATAATAAATAAGTCCAAAAGTACACTTCACATTTCCATATAAAACTCATGTCATATACAGTGTCAACATTAATGATTACCATGTTTGATGTACAGTTACAAGATGACATGGTGTCACACCCTGGGTTGTTCTGAACAGAATGAGCCTATATGTTTGACTATTGTGAAGAACATTAGCTGTGACACACACACACACACACCTGAATGCCATCATGATTCCTTTGTATGTGAACCAAAACGATGACCAGTTTCCCCGAATTGCAATGTGAAAGCCTAACACTAACGCATCGTATTTTATAATTTAGCAAGTCGAATTGGCAATAGAACCCATTTTCAAGTGATGCCCACCTGACCCAGATTGTGATTTATAATGGACCATTTTTGGATGGTAGTAATTGTGTGAGGGCGGCACATGCAGGCTTGTGTTCCAAACTAACTAACTACAACTGTGCTTTGCTCTAGTTCCTCAACGGCACAACTAGGAGAGCTCAAAAAAAGATATTACTTCGGAACTGTGCACACTTTAGAGAGGTGTGTGGACACTTGGAGACACCAGTTAGTCCTCTCACTCAAAACATGGTCATTTTGTCATCTTTTGTTGCACGTACCTAGGGTTGCAAAGGGTCAGAAACTTTCAGGGACTTTTCCGGACATTTTTACATGAAGTTTGCTTAATTTCATCAAAAAGTTAGCTTATAACAGCAACACTTTTTTGTGGGATACACATAAGACAATTCTAGGTCTTGTTGCATATTTGGTTAAACTATCTCCAATTCACTGGAATTTCCACCCTCTGCATGCACAGTGCATTCTTCCATCACATGTACATCTGATTCTCAAGATCTTGCACACTAATGAGATGCTATTGAGCCCACACTACTACACTGTCTGAGCCAAGGACTACATGCTTTCTGGTAAGTTTTGCTTACAATTCTGGGTGGGGGGAATATATTTTATATGACATAGATAATTTTTTGTTGACTAGTAGCCTACCGCAAATTATGTTAAAATCATTTCTAACTTGTTAATTCACCTGTTTCCATACATGTTTCATTTTAAAACATGTATCTTACTAAGGAGTTGTTTAATCTAACTGCTTAACTATTTATCTCTATATCAAATTGTATTTGGTTTTTTAAAACTTTTTTTTCTTCTAATCTTTACAGGAAAAAGCCAGGACACTATCTGATGTGTGGAGACATTTCACTGCAGCTAATGTAGAAGGAAAAGCTGTGTACATTTGCAAATACTGTGCGAAGAATGCAAGAAAGATGCATAATCATTTGGCCAAGTGCATAACATTTCCTCAGCGCTCACAACAAGCAACCTCTGACAAAAGTCCCTCTACTTCTATTCAAGGTGAAAATGATGAATCAGACACCTTATCGATCGCAACAGCTCATGGTCCTCCTGGAATCAGAAGTTTTTTTGACTCAGTGGAGGAACGTGCTGAGAGAAATGCTGATGAACGTCTTGCTCAAGTTGTGTATGCAACTAGTTCACCTCTGATGCTCACAGGCAATGTGTATTGGTAGAGATTTCTGAATGTTCTTCACCCAGCATACACCCATCCAACCAGACATGCTTTATCTTCTCATTTTCTCAATATGGAGTTCAAGTGAAGGACAAGCAAATCATAGAGAAAGCAGACTGTATTGCAATCACCTCTGATGGGTGGTCGAATATTCGTGGGCAAGGAATTAATAACTACATCATCTCCACCCCTTAACCAGAATTCTACAAGAGCACAGACAAGGGACAGACACACCGGTCTCTCCATTGCAGATGAGCTGAAGGCAATCAATGAGCTTGGACCACAGAAGGTATTTTCACTGGTGAGGAAGACAGAAAGACAACCAAAGCTTTAGTTTCTAGACTATAATTTTACAGATGTACGTTGAAAACGTTTTTGGGAGATGTGATGGATCATTGGGGATCATTCAATACTCCCTTTTGTTGTTCAGAGAAATCATCCCATGTGAAGAGTCAACTCTTTTAACTTCTTGGTGACAGGGGGCAGTATTTTCACGCTCAAATTCAACTGCCTGCTACTCATCCCCAGAAGATAAGACGTGCATATTATTAGCAGGTGAAACCCAGAGGACAAACCATTCAGATTTTCTTTTGAGGTCACTCTCTTTTCAATGGGTTTTCATTGGGAATTCAGTTTTCTAAGGGACTTGCAATCCCCATCGTTTCCACTGGATGTCACCAGTCTTTAGAAATTGGTTGAGGTTTTTCCTTTGTGTAATGAAGAAGTACGGCCATCTTGAACGAGGGTCACTTGAAGTGTACTGTTAGATAGAGGCGCGTGACCAGAAAGCATGCTACAGTTTGTTTTACTCCTATATTGAGCACAGATCATCCAGTCATCAATTTTATCAATTACTTACATAAAAAAATACATAAAGTTGTTTTACAAAAGTAGTTTGAAATGTTTTGGCAAAGTTTACAGGTAACATTTGAGATATTTTGTAGTCATGTTGCTCAAGTTGGAACCAGTGTTTTTCTGGATCAAACGAGCAAAATAAATGGACATTTTGGATATATATCAACGGAATTAATCGAACAAAAGGACCATTTGTGATGTTTATGGGACATATTGGAGTGCCAACAAAAGAAGCTCATCAAAGGTAAGGCATGAATTATATTTTTATTTCTGCGTTTTGTGTCGCGTCTGCAGGGTTGAAATATGCTTTCTCTCTTTGTTTACGGAGGTGCTATCCTCAGATAATAGCATTGTTTGCTTTCGCCGAAAAGCCTTTTTGCAATCTGACATGTTGGCTGGATTCACAACAAGTGTAGCTTTAATTTGCTATATTACATGTGCGATATAATTAAATATTTTTATAGTAATTTATTTGAATTTGGCGCTCTGCATTTTCCCTGGCTTTTGGGCAGGTGGGACGCTAGCGTCCCACATATCCCAGAGAGGTTTTAATTAAAGTTCAATTTATAACAATTTTTTTTTATTTCTATTGGAATGATTTAATAATGTGCAATTATGTCCTCTTAAGATAAGGTAAAAGGTTTATGTTTGTCTCCATATGATATGGTAAATATATCCAATGCAAAAAACATCTATATTTAAATGGTATTAATATTCATTTGCATACATTTCCATTAATTCCCACGGCAAGTTTCCACCTCTGAATATTCCCCAAAATGTGCAACCCTACACCCACCCCACATTTCCAGGAAAATTCTTATGTAACTGAATGTATCCAGAGTATTTATAGATTTTGTTAATCAACAAATGCACAGAAAATCAACAGTGTACTGTTTGGTATCAGTCTTGTGTCAGGTGAACTGTTGTGTCCTCTACTCATTTTCCCATAAATCTCCAAACGGTTCTTTCAATTACCACCATGGTTATTCATATGCTTTCCATATTTCTTCTGTAAGAAACATTTCAATTTAGCCCTATCCATATAGGCCAATCCCCAAGAGTGTAAAAGGTTGAATCCAAGGTTGCTCCAGAATGCATTAAGGACCTTTAAGGCCTTTACCCACCATTGTGTGTGCATGCACACATGCGTGTTTGAAAGTCAATTTGAGAAACAATGGCACATTAAAGAAAGAGGTGCGAGGCCACATTACGCGACTCTATTCTGAGGATATGTTCTACACATCACTCCCACACTCAACTGTATTCACTGTGTACAATTCTAAGGGTTCTGAGACTAAGTTGTTGATGCAATATGCATGGAATGCTGTAACACAGGACAAGCAGAGTGCTATTCTCCTGTTCTCCCAGGTGCGAGAGAGACTGTCAGCTAGCGGCAAGTGATGCCGTTCTGACAAGGAGGAGAGGAACATGGGGAAGGGAAAAGCTGTTACAGAGGGCCAGTCAAATGGATCATATACTTTTCCACCAAAGGCAAATACATATTTTCATTCTCTTCCATTTGATTGCAGACAGTGTTCTGCAGACAGTGTTCACAAATGACGTCAGGTTGGATGGACGCCAATCTTTCGGTTAGTGTTGAAAGAGGCTGCAAATCAAGCTGTACTACTGCAGCTACCCAGTGAACCCCCATTGGAGCAGTCAGTGTGCAGAACAGTATATTGTCGATTTATAGGGCCCCTAAATGCCACACAATATGCTGTGGGAGCCAGATTAGTAGTAGTTACACTTGGCAAAAGGGATTCCAAGGGATAATGGGAACCAACACAGAAGCCCTTCTGACCTCTGGGGGTGGGATTACCAAGAGATACCAACCGAGTGCGATTTCCTCCCTGTCATGTGAGCTAACGAATGAGCCAATCATAAATCATCCCCATCATTATATTAATATAAACCACCGTCAGTACCATAGCTGTTGTTAGCATTAGCTCGCCGGAGTACAGTGCACCATTTCTATACACCCAGTCAAACGTTGTCCTAAAGATGCTAGGCGAGATGCTATCTGATCGGATCCTATTTTGATTACATGGTTGGTTGCATAATCACTCCCTTTGGCACCCCATAACACCTATAATTGCTCTACTATTAACAGGTTGAGGACCAGTGGATGGGTACTTTGATCTCAAGGTCTTGTGACCTTGAATGATGACTGGGCACTTGACCCCTTTCTGGCCCCTTTTGGCTAAGTGAAAAACAGGGTGATGGCCTGATTGGACCATGCTCATGCAGTGACACCCCCTCCTAAAACAAAGACACCAATCATCAATCAAGATGAAGGCCTTTCAGTTATGTGACTGTCCCATCCAAATTGAGCTTGGGATAACATGGTCACATGGTACAGTATTCCGGTTTTATCTCCCAAAATGATTGGTCATATACCATAAACAACATCAGAGGACTGAAAGGACAGACATTCCAGGCATCCGGGGTCACGACCCAAGTTTACCGTGCTAGGCCCCCTGCCTTGCCCGGCAGGATGTAGCCTCACCACCAAGGCCTTGATAAACGGTGGCGTTTGACACAAGATGCCTCCCACTCGGGAGTGGTAATTTAATCAAGCCAATAAAGGAACGCTCCTCTGAAATGTGTCCCGTCTTTTGCCCACCTCTGGAGGATGGCTTCCACCACTGACCTTTAACCTTTCTGCTGCTGTTGTCAGGCGGTAATCACTCAGGGCGGTGTTTTTTGGGAGGTTCATCCTAATGAACTGTGACCTTATGGATAGTGGAGGGGGTTTGGGCTGAGGAGTGAGTCCAGATGGTACAGCACCCAAATCAAGGCTTAACCAAGAAAAATAACAGTCTAACTCAACCGCAACCTCACTGGCGTAACTACTCTATCCAGGCTTTCAGCCTTCTTTTAAACGCATGGGGAGAGGCAAAGTGGATCTTCTGTTAGAAAACTCATTTATCACTCCATGAGCTCCATCTCATGCGCTGCAAACCTCAAACAGATGCTGGCCGAAAAACTTCAGAGCAGACTTTGCCGTTTGGCAGAGACTCAACGACCAAACGGATGATTAGGAAACCGCAAGGAAAACTAGAGCAAGAGTTAAGCTGTTATCCCTATGAGATAAAGCCATACAAGTGAGCCTCTTAACCTACTGTGTTAACATGGTCACAACACAAGATAGCTCTAGTCGCTAGACTAGACAGAGTGACCACGAGGAACAAGGCAGATATCAAATCAGTAAAACATAAAAGTATGTAGAAATGATAACGGAGCTATACATTTAAAATAAGATCATCTTTAAGAACTAACATGCTGACTAAACCGACCACGTTGCGCAAGTGTTGCAAAATAAATGCACACGTTATTCAACAGGTGTCTGCGTTGCCAGGTGCTTGGTTCTATTTTAGAAGCTTGACGCGCAGCAAGTCCCGCCTCTCCCATCTACTCATTGATTTTTATGAGCACATACCAAGGTGGATCACTGAAAGATGAAGTTGGTGGCAGTGATGCATCTTAAAGTTGGTTGCCAACCGCCATATAAAACAAAAAAACATTTTATCTGTGGATTAAATTGTCGGAGAACACATGGTTTTGAATGACTAAAAATGGTTCAAAATTCTACAAAGATCCAGCAAAAGAAAAGGGACCATTACATTTCAGCTAAAATGACAACCCAATGTGTATCTCCCAGGGCAAATTAGCTAGCAATAGCAACCTATCTAAATGTCCATGAATGTTTCGACCTCTCCCCAAATTAATATAGTTGGTTTTGGTATTTTAACCTGTGTGTCATGAACACGCCTGGAAGGGATAGAAATCTGTAAAGCTAAGAGACAATTTCTTACAGCTCTTAAAAAATATTCATAAATTAGCAGAACATAATTGTCTCAGGCCCACTTCCACCCCCTTGCCGTTGTGGGACTGAGTGTTTTAGCCATATTTGGTGTCTTCACCAATGTCCTCCGTTGACAATTTTAACTCCATCTGGAATAGGCCTGGCTACTGTGTGGAAGAAGGAATTCACCTAGGTGAAAATGGCTCCCAGCTGAAAATGGCTCTCAACCATTGGAAAGGTTCTTGGTCAACTAAACTGATGCGAGAACAATATTAGAATTACATGCAAGTCAGTTTTTACTAGAGGTCAATTTTTTTTTTCTCATTTTGTCTGTCATAGTTGAAGTGTACCTATGATGAACATTACAGGCCTCTCATCTTTTTAAGTGGGAGAACTTGCACAATTGGTGGCTGACTAAATACTTTTTTGCCCCACTGTATATTTAAAAAATATATTAAAAAACACACAAAAAAGAATAAATCGGCATGGGTTATTTTTGGCCCTCCAATAATCGCTATCGGCATTTAAAAATCATAATCGGTCGACCTCTAGTTTTTACCATCTCTTTGGTCATTGTGAGAGTTCCACATGTATCTAAACGTGGTGACATGCCTCATGGTGCTAACCGAAGAAATGTAATTGCTATTCCTACTTTGCTTTCTTTTCCCAATAGGTATAATCTAATCTTTGGGTCTCCTGTTATTCTGAAATCTCAAAGTAATCTGACCTGTATTGAAACTCAGATTTTAAAAGCACAAATAAGGTTTGACATTTTTACTTAACATTCATAGTTTATTATCTAAAATGGATAATGTCAAGATCTGAGTCTTTCAGGCAAACCCTGATAATTGTATTTTATCTGAAACCTGGTTAACTGTTAAAACCTTTGTCTCTGTAACCATCAATAGCAACCTCAATGTGTTTAGGGCTGATAGCAAAGGTGGTGTTACTATTTACACAAATAATATTTTGTCTGTGTCTTTGTTAAAGGCTACCTCCATTCCTAATCAATTTGAATGGTTGGATTTAAATCAGGTTCAAACGCAAAAATAACAGTTATAGGAATCTATCGTCCAGTGTGTACTAAACAAACTCACTGATTGAATTGCCATTTTTATTACCCCAGAGGTGTTGATCGCTGGAGATTTTAGTATTGCATGGGGAATGCAGGATGCTGACTGGTCAAAGGAGTTTTGTATTAATCTAAATTTGACCCAGCTGATTACAAAGCCTACTTGTCCAAACTTAAAAGGACCCTAAGAAATCAACTTTGATTGACCTCATATTTACAAATACTCCAGATAAATATGCTGGGAGTGGGGTATTTGCTGAGGATATTAGTGACCACTGTCCCATTATATGTGTCAGGGATATATGTATGCCTACATCCAAACCTCGTTTTATCAAAAAATGATTTTTTTAAATGTCAATGAACAGGCCTTTTTGTTACCTTTATTTTGGTGACTGATTGTATTGCATATATACCTGACCTAGAGTTGGCGCTGATCCACTTTCAATTGTATTGTAGATAAAACATGCACCCTTTAAAAAAAGTGAGAATTAAAAATAGGTCTTGGTTCAGTCCAGAGCTATCTGAAGTCATACAAAACAGAAATGCTGCCTGAGCCAAAGCTAGATTCAGGCGATTGAGAAATCTGTGTGGAAGAAGGAATTCACCTAGGTGAAAATGGCTCCCAGCTGAAAATGGCTCTCAACCATTGGAAAGGTTCTTGGTCAACTAAACTGATGCGAGAACAATATTAGAATTACATGCAAGTCAGTTTTTACTAGAGGGCGATTTTTTCTTCTCATTTTGTCTGTCATAGTTGAAGTGTACCTATGATGAACATTACATGCCTCTCATCTTTTTAAGTGGGAGAACTTGCACAATTGGTGGCTGACTAAATACTTTTTTGCCCCACTGTATTAAAAAACACACAAAAAAGAATAAATCGGCATGGGTTATTTTGGCCCTCCAATAATCGCTATCGGCATTTAAAAATCAGAATCGGTCGACCTCTAGTTTTTACCATCTCTTTGGTCATTGTGAGAGTTCCACATGTATCTAAACGTGGTGACATGCCTCATGGTGCTAACCGAAGAAATGTAATTGCTATTCCTACTTTGCTTTCTTTTCCCAATAGGTATAATCTAATCTTTGGGTCTCCTGTTATTCTGAAATCTCAAAGTAATCTGACCTGTATTGAAACTCAGATTTTAAAAGCACAAATAAGGTTTGACATTTTTACTTAACATTCATAGTTTATTATCTAAAATGGATAATGTCAAGATCTGAGTCTTTCAGGCAAACCCTGATAATTGTATTTTATCTGAAACCTGGTTAACTGTTAAAACCTTTGTCTCTGTAACCATCAATAGCAACCTCAATGTGTTTAGGGCTGATAGCAAAGGTGGTGTTACTATTTACACAAATAATATTTTGTCTGTGTCTTTGTTAAAGGCTACCTCCATTCCTAATCAATTTGAATGGTTGGATTTAAATCAGGTTCAAACGCAAAAATAACAGTTATAGGAATCTATCGTCCAGTGTGTACTAAACAAACTCACTGATTGAATTGCCATTTTTATTACCCCAGAGGTGTTGATCGCTGGAGATTTTAGTATTGCATGGGGAATGCAGGATGCTGACTGGTCAAAGGAGTTTTGTATTAATCTAAATTTGACCCAGCTGATTACAAAGCCTACTTGTCCAAACTTAAAAGGACCCTAAGAAATCAACTTTGATTGACCTCATATTTACAAATACTCCAGATAAATATGCTGGGAGTGGGGTATTTGCTGAGGATATTAGTGACCACTGTCCCATTATATGTGTCAGGGATATATGTATGCCTACATCCAAACCTCGTTTTATCAAAAAATGATTTTTTTTTAAATGTCAATGAACAGGCCTTTTTGTTACCTTTATTTTGGTGACTGATTGTATTGCATATATACCTGACCTAGAGTTGGCTCTGATCCACTTTCAATTGTATTGTAGATAAAACATGCACCCTTTAAAAAAAGTGAGAATTAAAAATAGGTCTTGGTTCAGTCCAGAGCTATCTGAAGTCATACAAAACAGAAATGCTGCCTGGGCCAAAGCTAGATTCAGGCGATTGAGAAATCTGTGTGGAAGAAGGAATTCACCTAGGTGAAAATGGCTCCCAGCTGAAAATGGCTCTCAACCATTGGAAAGGTTCTTGGTCAACTAAACTGATGCGAGAACAATATTAGAATTACATGCAAGTCAGTTTTTACTAGAGGGCGATTTTTTTCTTCTCATTTTGTCTGTCATAGTTGAAGTGTACCTATGATGAACATTACAGGCCTCTCATCTTTTTAAGTGGGAGAACTTGCACAATTGGTGGCTGACTAAATACTTTTTTGCCCCACTGTATTAAAAAACACACAAAAAAGAATAAATCGGCATGGGTTATTTTTGGCCCTCCAATAATCGCTATCGGCATTTAAAAATCAGAATCGGTCGACCTCTAGTTTTTACCATCTCTTTGGTCATTGTGAGAGTTCCACATGTATCTAAACGTGGTGACATGCCTCATGGTGCTAACCGAAGAAATGTAATTGCTATTCCTACTTTGCTTTCTTTTCCCAATAGGTATAATCTAATCTTTGGGTCTCCTGTTATTCTGAAATCTCAAAGTAATCTGACCTGTATTGAAACTCAGATTTTAAAAGCACAAATAAGGTTTGACATTTTTACTTAACATTCATAGTTTATTATCTAAAATGGATAATGTCAAGATCTGAGTCTTTCAGGCAAACCCTGATAATTGTATTTTATCTGAAACCTGGTTAACTGTTAAAACCTTTGTCTCTGTAACCATCCATAGCAACCTCAATGTGTTTAGGGCTGATAGCAAAGGTGGTGTTACTATTTACACAAATAATATTTTGTCTGTGTCTTTGTTAAAGGCTACCTCCATTCCTAATCAATTTGAATGGTTGGATTTAAATCAGGTTCAAACGCAAAAATAACAGTTATAGGAATCTATCGTCCAGTGTGTACTAAACAAACTCACTGATTGAATTGCCATTTTTATTACCCCAGAGGTGTTGATCGCTGGAGATTTTAGTATTGCATGGGGAATGCAGGATGCTGACTGGTCAAAGGAGTTTTGTATTAATCTAAATTTGACCCAGCTGATTACAAAGCCTACTTGTCCAAACTTAAAAGGACCCTAAGAAATCAACTTTGATTGACCTCATATTTACAAATACTCCAGATAAATATGCTGGGAGTGGGGTATTTGCTGAGGATATTAGTGACCACTGTCCCATTATATGTGTCAGGGATATATGTATGCCTACATCCAAACCTCGTTTTATCAAAAAAATGATTTTTTTAAATGTCAATGAACAGGCCTTTTTGTGACCTTTATTTTGGTGACTGATTGTATTGCATATATACCTGACCCAGAGTTGGCTCTGATCCACTTTCAATTGTATTGTAGATAAAACATGCACCCTTTTAAAAAAAGTGAGAATTAAAAATAGGTCTTGGTTCAGTCCAGAGCTATCTGAAGTCATACAAAACAGAAATGCTGCCTGGGCCAAAGCTAGATTCAGGCGATTGAGAAATCTGTGCGTAAAACTAGTTTAAAAAAACTAAATAGTGTATTAACATCATCTGAATGTACAGGGAACACAGCTACATTTTGGAAAGCTGTTACATCACTGAAGGGTTGTGTCTCCTCTTCTCTCCCTCAAGAAATGAATGTAGATTCTGGCCCCATTACTGACAAAATTGATATTATTAGTGCAATTAAAATCACAATTTTCTCTCTGCGGGCTATATATTTAATGTATTTCAAAGCCATCGCTTGAAAAGAAGAGTTTGGATGTTGGTGAAAATCTATTGAATGACGGTGAAAATGCTGGTCAGGAGTTCTCAGAAATTCAGTGATAAAGAAGTCCTGGTTGCTTTGCTAACATTAGACAAACAAACATCCCCAGGGGCTGATCATTTGGAGCCTAGTCTGCTTAAGTGTGCATCACCCCTTATTGCTGGCTCAGTAGACCACAATTTGTATTTAACATTGTTAAAATTAAGTATACCAAAGGAATGGAAATTCCCGTAAAATCAAAAAATAAAACGTCCTCTCACTGTCAACTGCGTTTATTTTCAGCAAACGTGTAAATTTTTGTATGAACATAAGATTCGACAACAGACAAACTGAACAAGTTCCACAGACATGTGACTAACAGAAATTGAATAATGTGTCCCTGAACAAAGGGGGTGTCCAAAATCAAAAGTAACAGTCAGTATCTGGTGTGGCCACCAGCTGCATTAAGTACTGCAGTGCATCTTCTCCTCATGGATTGCACCAGATTTGCCAGTTCTTGCTGTGAGATGTTACCCCACTCCTCCACCAAGGCACCCACAAGTTCCTGGACATTTGTGGGGGGAATGGCCCTAGCCCTCACCCACCGATCCAACATGTCCCAGACGTGCTCAATGGGATTGAGATCCGGGCTCTTCGGCTGGCCATGACAGAACACTGACATTCCTGTCTTGCAGGAAATTACACGCAGAATGAGCAGTTTTGCTGGTGGCATTGTCATGCTGAAGGGTCATGTTAGGATGAGCCTGCAGGAAGGGTACCACGTGAGGGAGGAGGATGTCTTCCCTGTAACAAGCTCAGTCCGATGATGCTGTGACATACCGCCCCAGACCATGACGGACCCTCCATATCGATCCCGCTCCAGAGTGCAGGTTTTTGTGTAACGCTCAAACCTTCGACGATAAACAAGGGGCCAGTGACAGTGGGTTTGTGCCCAAAGGGACATTTCTTTTTTTGCTGAGTTTATGTGCAGCCATTCCATAAGGGTGTGGATGCAAATGATCTTGACAAGTATCGCCCCATTTCAAAACTACCTTGTTTAGCTAAGATTCTTGAATCCTTGGTTAATGTACAACTTCGTTCCTTTTTATCAGATAATTGTATTTTTTATATAAACCAATCAGGGTTTAGCCCTGGGCATAGTACTACCACGCTAGTTGTTAATGATCTTGTCAATGCCTCGGATGCTAAAAAGAGCTGTGCTGCATTGTTCATTGACCTGTCAAAGGCGTTCGACACTGTTGATCATTCTGTTTTGCTGACGAAGTTATCAAGAATAGGCCTGGGATATACAGCCTGTTTATGGTTTTAGAATTATCTTAGCGACAGAACTCAGGCCATCTTGACAGATGGGGTTAATTCTACATTTCTTGAGATTCAAAAAGAGTGTTCCTCAGGGTTTGATTTTGGGTCCATTGTTCACCTTGTATATTAATGACATAGGGAGCACTGTTACTACTTGTAACATTCATGTCTTTGCAGATTATACAGTTTTGTATTCCTGTGCCATCTCGGTGCAGCCTACCCTTCAGCATGCCTTCAATTCAATTCAGAAATCACTTACAGAGCTTAAATTAGTCTTAAATACAAGTAAAACCAAGCTCATGCTGTTCTCTAGGTCACGTAATGCTTGCATATTTGCGCAACAAATGGGGCATGTTTCTCAATATAAGTAGCTGGGTGTCTGGATTGATGACAAGTTGTCCTTTGTAACGCATATATAAAATCTGACGAAGAAGCTAAGAATAAATCATGCCTCAGTATTGAAAATAGGAGAAAATAGGAGAAAGATTGTTCAAACAAGGCTTCTGCCTATATTGAATTTTGGTGATATCGTTTACATGCAGCAACCTCTGTTCTGAAAGCCTCGGATGCAGTCTACCATTACCACAGGGGACAATTTTAGGACTCATCATTGCAGTCTGTATAACAATTTGGGATGGACCTCTGTCTATAAGAGAGCAGCATTATTTTATTTAGTTACAAAGCCATCTTATATAAACTCCCTTCATATGCAACTTCATTAATTAAGTTAAAAGTCATAAGTTACCAAGCCCGTTCTCAGTAATGGATAACACTAGAGATCCCTTCGGTCTCCACAGATTTGGGAAAAATCCGCATTTTGTTTTTTTGCCCCTAATTTGTGGAACAATCTGCACAGTTCACTGTAGTTATATGTGCTGGTGCCACTCAGGCAGTTTACATTATTGATTGAGGACGTCCATGTAGTTGAATGTGACTGCTTTTATCAAATATGTTTATTTTGTTACTGTGTGCTGAATTATATTGTTCTATACACGTGTATGTTTTATTTTTCGGTTTTTATTGTAATGTATATAGATAGGGCTCTTGTAAAATAGATGTTTCATCTCAATGTGACTCCCTGTTTAAATAAAAATGAACTATACCTCAGCTATAAAAAGGGAGACAAAAAAAACAAAACAAAAAAAAACAGGCCCCATCCAGAGAAAACCAAAACAAAATATTGATTTCTAATAGTCCTCTGTTGCGTTCACGAGAGGCCTAAAAACACTTCGTAATTGATTGCTGCCCACAGCAGCCCTAGTCAGGTCCCGTTGAGGCTTTAAAGTGGTCCAAACTTCAATACGCCAGATGTGTCTTTACACAGTAGAGGAGACCATTAGCAATCAATACACTGTCCCCCAGGGCTTTGTGTTGGAAATAGCACCGCGGAATGAGCCGTTCCTATTCTAGGAAATACATATACATGAATACAACAGCAGTAAAGTACAATCTCTAGGTGATCCATTAGCTTGTAAATAGCATACAGTAGCCATGCTATGATTAACATGGCTTTGTGGCACAGCATGTCTTCTCGTAAGACTCCAGGCAAGCTATCCAACCAATGAAGACTACATAATCTGTGCATAGGAGAGATTCAAATGTCTCATAGGTGCAAGGAATATTCTTGGAAGCGAATCTCCAGAGTCGACACTCTCGGGTCTGAATGTAAACACTAAAAGCAAGAGATAGCAAGTCCTCTTTCTAAGGTGTCCATATTAGGCCAGAATACAGTGTCCATATTAGGCCAGAATACAGTGTCCATATTAGGCCAGAATACAGTGTCCTAAAGCTTCAAAATGACCTCTTTAGCCCTGAAATTGATTTAAAGGCCCCAACTGCCGTGTCTTGTAATTATTGGACCCAACATGTTGACTCTGGGCCTTTTCTGTTGGTGTCCAGGGTCTTACATTAACCACCCATTGGCAGGGGGTTAACATCTTTCATTGAATACCTGGGTACCATGAGCCCAAGAAATGAGGTACAGCTGCAACCTTTTTGATAAGCGGAAGCGTCGCAACTACCCTCAAATCTCCTTAAGCCTGCGGGCACACACACAAACACGAACGCACACACACAATTTGCAATTTCTACTAACAGTACACAGAGTGTGATTACTTCCACAATGAAGCAGTGGTCGTTTCCTGTATTTAATAGCCATGGGTTGGCGGGGTCCCTGACTGCTACAGCCTTTGTTGTTTTTATATTTCAAGGTTGGACGTTAGCACGTGGGGTGCACCGATTGGTGTCACCTCGTTGGTCAGTATGTGCTGCACCTGTGCTGATTTTTCAATCTCGTTAGTCGGAAGGTGTTTCACATGTGAGGGCCCAAGTGATATTTAAGAGTGGCTGGCCCAGAGCTCCAGGTCTTGAGAGATATGGAGGGTTAAAACCACTTAAGGATACGCTCCTTTAACATTTTGGCCTAAAATGATATACAGGCAGGTTGATTTGGGTAGCTCAGGCCCTGAAGCAAGAATATGCATATTCTTGATACCATTTGAAAGGAAACACTGAAGTTTGTGGAAATGTGAAAGGAATGTAGGAGAATATAACACAGATCTGGTAAAATATATGTTTTTGTACCATCTTTGAAATGCAAGAGAAAGGCCATAGTGTATTATTCCAGACCAGGTGCAATTTTAGATTTTGGCCACTAGATGACAGAAGTGTAGTTTTAGACTGATCCAATGAGCCATTGCATTTCTGTTCAATGTTTTGTATCAAGACTGCCCAAATGTGCCTAATTTGTTCATTAATAACTAAGTTCAAAACTGTGCACTCTCCTCAAACAATAGCATGGCATTATTTCACTGTAATAGCTACTGTACATTGGATAGTGTCGTTAGATTAACAAGAATTTAAGCTTTCTGCCAATATCAGATATGTCTATGTCCTGGGAAATTTTGTTACTTACAACCTCATGCTAATCGCATTGGCCTACGTTAGCTCAACCGTCCCGTGGGGGACCCGCAGATTTCGAAGGTTAACACATTTAGCTGTCTCTCCCTATTTGATTTCTAGAAAAACAATCCTTTATCTGATCTGCCCTGTTTTTGTTTTGCTCCATCATTTGTTTGCTTCCTGTCTTTAAGTTTGGTGTGGCCTTTAATTTTGTTTGCCTGTTCTTGGGAAAATGTTTTGGGCGCTCATGGTGGTTGTCTTTTAGGTCCCGGTTGTTGTTGCTAGTCAACTTACAGTGGACACCCCCATGAGTGTCTTTCAGAACCCCTCCTTAAACCCCACCTGTTTCGTATGGGTTGTTTTCTATGACTCTGTTAGTTCCCCTTTATGTTTGAGCAACAATTTTTGGTTTTCTTTTTGGGGAACGTAACACCGACCATAAAAGTCTAACGTAAAAGTGTCTGTTTACCCGAGCACACGCAGACATTCAAACACTGACAGATGCAAACAAATGCAAGCGCATTTGGTCAATATTGTAATATACACACAAGCTAGTGTTAAACTGCTAAGAGACCATTGTGACATTTTGTGTGGGGGGGGGGGAAGCTTTTGCACTGAGAGAGGGATATGCTACACTCCCACACATAAACTACTTGATCTGAGCCTTCAAGTTCACAAGCAGAGGATGGAGGACCAAAATGTGGAGGAGCAAACAATTATCCGAAACCAAACGAGGAGGAATGTGGATTTTTTTCAGATCATGTGGTAGAAAGGGAGATGGAGCTGCGTACACAGTCTGAAGAAGATCATGTGATAGGAAGAGAGATGGAGCTGTGTACACAGTCTGAAGAAGATCATGTGGTAGGAAGAGAGATGGAGCTGTGTACACAGTCTGAAGAAGATCATGTGGTAGGAAGAGAGATGGAGCTGTGTACACAGTCTGAAGAAGATCATGTGGTAGGAAGAGAGATGGAGCTGTGTACACAGTCTGAAGAAGATCATGTGGTAGGAAGAGAGATGGAGCTGTGTACACAGTCTGAAGAAGATCATGTGGTAGGAAGAGAGATGGAGCTGTGTAAACAGTCTGAAGAAGCAGAGGGGCCTCTAATACCCACTACTACATTCCCTGCAGTGACCTCAGAATAACTTGACGCCCAGTAAATCACGAAGAGAGGGACCCCCTCTCCCTCCCTCTTAAACCTGTCCATATCCTGTTTCCTTCCTGCGCTCCTTCTTTTCATGTTGTGGACAGTCTGGCTGAATGAGGGATTTACATTTTAGTTATTTAGCTCTTATCCAGAGCGACTTACAATTAGTGCATTCAGCTTAAGATACTCAAAAGATGGGCAGGGTCTCCGCTGTCCTGACTTTAGGG
The DNA here is from genome assembly GCF_036934945.1 of Oncorhynchus masou masou. NCBI lineage: Eukaryota > Metazoa > Chordata > Actinopteri > Salmoniformes > Salmonidae > Oncorhynchus > Oncorhynchus masou. The sequence goes on along the minus strand of NC_088241.1, from coordinate 58,639,379 downwards.
GGAAGCTTGGCATTGGGGTGCCAGGACAGAGAAGAGCTTTGGGATGAGTCTGATGGGCCTTTGAAGTGCACGGCCTGGATCATACCACAGGGGGCGAGAGAGGGCAAGAGTGATTGAGTAAGCAGGGGATGGAGTGGTGGAGAGACAACATGTTGGAGATAGCTAGAGAAAGCCCTACTGGAATCTGTATGTTGTTTTGGTATGCAGGCATACAGCATGGAGGTGTTTGACAAATGGCAGGTCAGGATGACCAACTGCTGGACCGTGACTAATTCTTCCCAGGTTCTAGTTTATGGAGAAACATGGCTGCCTGAAGGCTTTGTTTATGTTGTGTTGAAGTGATCATCTTAACAGCTTTGGGTGGGTTATGGCCCCAACAATTTCGGAAACCAGGTTAGCAGGGTTTCAACTGACATTTCTGCTGTATCAACAAGTTGAAACCAATGGCGCAAATCCTGACTCAAGATATAACTAGGTTAACTATAATCATTAAGGTGCACTTCTGCATAACGTATCTGAAGTTTAGATTTGAGCTAATGTCGCTATAGTCTGGAATGACAATCTGTTGCGCAGCAACTGTAAAACTACTATGGTCATTCAGTTTGAAACGAGTGATCAGCAGTATTCTCCTGACATGAACGAAAGCTTCAGGTGTCCTGAGATTCACACTGTGGAAGAGATGCATCCCACAGATGAGAGCGGGGCTGGTAAAATAAATATCCCACTTTTTTCCCCCCTCTGCCCGCATTCAACTACCGGCACATGGCTTTGTCTGGTGCTTATCCACACCGAGCACGGGTCTGCGGTGCGATAAATAATTCATTTAAAAGAAGAAGAAAAAAAACATACCCTGCAACCATTTTACCCCACCCCTCTGTTAATTAGAAAAAGTAGACACGAAGCTGGGGGAATAAGCCATAGTCCTTCCATGAGACATTCCACCCCCTCCCCCCGGTCCCCCACATTCCATTCATTTTCCCTTTCAGAATCTGCTCTGTGCATGCACTGAGAGCGGATGGTTCCAGGAGAGAAGCGGACGGACGGGAGGGGTGTTCTGTATTGTCAGTGTTCTGTACCTCCCTATGAACTTCCTGTGCACTGCTCTTAAGCAGTCTTCTGCCATTTCTGATCACTCTGTGTGTGTGTGTGTGTGTGTGTGCGCAAGCAACGCCAATCTGACTTCCACACCATGCACATCCTCTAAACTACAGCTGTAAAATGGAAAGTGTTGAGACGGGGTTCTTGTCTCCACCTAAGTAGAATTCATATCCTGCTGAGATGGAGAGAAAATGAGTGAGTGAGAAAGGGAGGGGGATGGGGTGGTGGTGGAAGGACAATGAGAGCAAAGAAGATGCATCTCTCCCCCCTCTCGGATTCCCCTTACCTCAGGGTCATGTTGTGTGACCTGCAGATATCATCCTGTATTTATTGCTGTCACAATTCCACAGAGAACACGTGTTGCTGAACCATGCCAAAATAATTATGCAGTACATAGCGTACAAAAGCTTGTAAGTGAAAATAGGTAAGCAATGCACAACACTAGGACGAAGAGCACAAGTGGTTACCAGTGGTCACAAATTGTCCGTTTCCCTGCTTCAACTTTTTTTTTCATTGTTTTACAGATTGAAGCACCAATTGCAATCCAGAAAGGTGAGGTTGGGTTCAACTCCATTACAATTCCAGCCAATACAGAGCTAACATTGGCAACATGAATTTGAATATAAAAATGCCCTTAGGGAAACAGGGTATATTAGAATTCAAAGACCAAAACTGAAGCGTCAGGCCCAATAGCTGTGCATTCAAGACAATGTCTACGGGAGAGAATTAAATGCCCTAAATCGACTTCTCACCGACAGCAACCGCCTAGCTAGTCTGCATGCTGCTGCTGTTGTCTGCCAGGATGGAGAGAGAATGATTCATTAATTCTATGGGAAACCATGGCGGTGCATTACTGTTAAAAAGCGAACCCAATATGTCCCTCGGCATGCAAAGCGCAACAGTTTGGCATTTGCATTTTCCCACAATTCAATTAGCACGGTTGTCAGCCACCTGGGCCCGTTCACATGGCATCCAACAGACTGGCGCCCCTCATCTCGCACTGACCCATCTAAGCTTTTTGGAGAAATAAAATGCCCCCTTCTTCCAGCTTCCTCCCCTCCCTAACACTCTCACGAACTCAATATCACCCTACACAACACTGAATTCAACTTAACAGGGGTGCTTTAACTCCAACTTGAAACTTTGACCTCTGAGGGGCTATTCAAATGGTGTTACCTTGGAAAAGAGAAAGTGTAGCACACACGCGCATTCTATAAGAACTCATTCTTTAAATCCAGTCCACATCCCTGTCATCCCCCAAGTTAAGTCTTTCAAGGATCCAGCTCTGTTAGTAGCTCAGTAGCACACTAACATAGTGGTTTATGGCTCTCGGTTCTGTGTTCTCAAAAAAAAATCTATTTTAGAAGGCCTCCCAAGACGGCAGCTTAAAGAAATACATCAGGGCTCCATAGGGCTAATAACTACCCCACAGTGGGAAAAGCAGACTGAAACCACTAGTCAAGTGCATGGGAGACAATCCCATCACCCCCCCCCCCTGAAGCAATCAGGCAATAAATCAACTTCATCTCAAACAGTTTTAACATCTTAATCTTCACCACTCTCCAAAAAGGTGCATAGGAAGTCTTGTCCAAAAAAAACATCAACAATCTGGTTTGTTGATGTTCTCTGGGAAGGTTGGCTGTAAAATATTCCAGGCCCAAGCAGATACAAGTGACACAAAACAATGGGACCAGACGCAGGGAAATCAAGTATGGGCAAACTCCAGATCACGTCTTTTCTACGACCCCTACTACACATTTTATTTATTTAATACAAGAAATGTAATCTCAGACGAGTACGGTGGCAAGCGAGAGGAGTCCAACATATGGTAGTCTATTTAAACGTTGAATTAATAAAACCACTGACTCACATTGGAACTCTGGAGAGATACTGGACCAGCGCCACAGTTTCCTGTTCAAATTAATTCAAAGCAAAATCAGGGATTTCTGCAGTATTTGGCAGATGGCACCAACTGGACTAAAAATCACCTGAAACCCTCATGTCATCTTTCAGGTTCTTAAACACGACATAACATTTTAGTCATTTAGCAGGCTCTTGCGCAGAGCAACTTACAGGCGCAATTAGGGGTAAGTGCCTTGCTCAAGGGCACAGGCAGATTTTTCACCTAGTCAGCTCTGGGATTCGAACCAGTGACCTTTTGGTTACTGGTCCAATGCTGTTAATTGCTAAGCTCTCTGCCACCCTGTTGATTTGATATCTCCTGATGTTAATTGCTACCTTGGGGTTGTACATCACCAATGAAACAGTCTGTTCCATTACTATTCCCTCCTGTTTGGTCTGTAACAGGCACCAATGAAACTCAATAGTAATACTGCCAGTCCTACAGAAGTAGACCTACGTGAATACCAAGATGGAAAAGAGAGAGTAGACGACCTGCATTCAGAATTGTCAGATCTCGCTGGGGGCGCTGGACTCGTAGCTCTGCAAGCGCGTCATAATCCTTTACAGAAACTTAAAAGGCGAGTGGTAACTTATGTCAGATTTCTGCAGGTTTCAATCAAATGATTTATGCCAGAGTTGACATGGGTAGAAACATGGGTTTCTAGGGTAGGGGAAAGCACATCTGGCTTCTGATGGACAGCTCATTTAAGGCCAGCTATAAAAGTGGAGCGAGGGGGGAGACCGCCTGGATCGAAGATATGATTTCCTGGAATCATACTGACCACGACACTACCGCCCCGGAAGACAGAGTGAATGAGCGCCCCTTGGGAACCTGGGGTATTGGCATCTTCCGAACGATGCCAAGTTATTTTCCGGAGTGAAGCCTTTGTGTACCCTGATGAAGGGGAGGAGATAAACTATCACTCCCTTTTGTCCTCAATTACTCTTTGGCAACAGTTTGAGGTCAACATGGAGGCTACAGTATTGTACATTCTACCTTCCGTCCTTAACCCCTACCCCCCAATCCCTAGTCCCCATCCATCCCTCCCTTCTCTACCCCCATCCATCCCTCTTTTACCCCCCTTCTTCCCCTCCCCCAACCTCTCCCATACCTCCTCTACCCCTCCTATCCCTCCCATACCTCTTCTACCCCTCCTATCCCTCCCCATCCCTCTTCTACCCCCCTATCCCTACCCATCCCTCTTCTACCCCTCCCCCTCCTATCCCTTCTTCTCACCTTCCCCATCCCTCCACCCCCCTTCTTCTAACCCTCCCCATCCCTCCTTCTATCCCACCTCCCATCCCTCTACCCCATCCATCTTCTAACCCTCCCCATCCCTCCCTCCTCCACCTCCTTCTAACCATTCCCCCCTCTTCTAACCCTCCCCATCCCTCCCCCTCTTTTACCCCCTCCTACCCCTCCCATCCCTCCAACCCCCCCTTCTCCCCCTCCCTCCTCCACCCCCTTCTTCTAACCCTCCCCATTCACCCCACTTCTAACCCTTCCCCCATCTCCCTCCCTCTTCTAACCCTCCCCACCCCCCTCCTACCCCTCCTTCTACCCCTCCCATCCCTCCAACCCCCCTTCTACCCCACCCTCCTCCACCCCCTTCTTCTAACCCTTCCCCCTTCTCCCTCCCTCTTCTAACCCTCCCCATCCCTCCCCCTCTATTACCCCTCCTTCTACCCCTCCCCATTCCGCCAACCCCCTTCTATCCCTCCCTCCCCCTTCTTCTAACCCTCATCCATCCTTCTTCTGCCAGCAGCATACCACCCTGCATACCACTACTGGCTTGCTTCTAAAGCTAAGCACGGCTGGTCCTGGTCAGTTCCTGGATGGGAGACCAGATGCTGCTGGAAGTGGTGTTGTAGGGCCAGTAGGAGGCACTCTTTCCTCTGGTCTAAAAAAATATCCCAATGCCCCAGGGCAGTGATTGGGGACACTGCCCTGTGTAGGGTGCTGTCTTTCAGATGGGATGTTAAACGGGTGTCCTGACTCTGAGGTCATTAAAGATCCCATGGCACTTATCTTCAGAGTAGGGGTGTTAACCCCGGTGTCCTGGCTAAATTCCCAATCTGGCCATCAAACCATCACGGTTGCCTAATAATCCCCAGTTTACAATTGGCTCGTTCATCTCTCCTCTGTAACTATTCCCCTGGTCGTTGCTGAGAATGTGTTCTCAGTCAACTTGCCTGGTAAAATAACAGATAAATTAAAAATTAAAAAATTCTAGCCCTCCCTATTCGACCCCTCTTCCACCCCTCCCTCAACACACCATCTACCCCCACTGTTAACTTTCCACTTCCTCTTATTTCACCTCCATATCTTCCTACTTTTCTTTCCTTGATTTCTTTCAGCTTAATGTTTAGACTTTTTTTCTGCTCCGATGGGCACATTTGCGAGTGGTACAATAGAACAGCTGTCGGGAGACTAGGCTGGGTCCAAGAATGACTGCAAATATCCCAGGGAGAGAGGGAGGAAAATAGGATAAATGCTGCACGATTTCTGGCTTCATGCCGACTGAGTCACAAATGGGGTCTGCAGATGAGCGAATGCATTCTCCGTTCCAGGGCATTCACAAGAAATGCTACTATCCAGAGCACTGCATTGAGGGTAAATCGCAATGGGTGTCAAGCCAAGTTTCCACCCTGACCCAGGTGTATGCATTTCCAAAACACTCCAATATCAGATAACATAGCAGTGAGAAACATTTACGGAACCTCCCATGTACTTATCTGCCATGAGGTTCTGACTCTCGGTGCAGTATATCATGCTTGGTAGTGTGTAAATCGCCCTCTAGCAATCCCCACATGCCCTCAGATCCCCCTTGTAAAGCACAATAACAGTGGTATAAATAGTGTCCCACATGGAGATGAATATCTTTGGTGAGGAATACGCATCAATCTTTTCTCTCTAGACTCATCTCCCACACGTGTCACATTTTTATGCGTACCGGAGTAGGGATCTCTCGCCTACTTGTCAGACATTCGCTTCCTCAGATTTCTCTCCTGGCTTTGGATTTTTCCTTCACCATCGCCTCTTGTCTATCAACGGTCTTGACAGTAAGCTGGAATTGAATATGTAGCATGGTGAGACAGACCTAAATCTCAAGTCAGCCATTGCACAAGGCATGAGTAAGGCATAGAACAGATCCAAAATTGCTTCAGAGTCAAGGTCATTTGTAAAATGTTATAACCCCAGTGCTATGCACAGTATGACCAATGCATCCAAGGACAGATTGGTTAAACTCATGCAAGTTTGGCAAAATCAAAACGTATGACTTTCTGTAGGACTTAGGTGGATGGATTTCACTTCCCCATATGTATGATTTCTATGCTGTCAGAACTTACATTTGTTTTACTAGCCCGGGGGGGTCCCAAAGTATGATGTACACTCAGAGGAGTGGATCTCTACACGCAAAATGTATTTGTGTGCCACCAGATTCAAATGGGATCACCTTCTGACAGAACTCACCATCGGTCTCCAACACACAGGGGTGTTGTTGATCGCTGTGCTCTGTGAGAAGTGGAAGGCAAGATCGTAGGCGGCATAAGCGGCGGTAGCAGCAGCATGCTGAGCTAAAGGTCTCCTCGCTCAGCTCTAAATGTGACGCATTAGGAGACGTGTCAGAAAAGGATGAGACAAGGGAACAGGGAACCAGCCCTCTCCTGTAGTTTTAGACCCTGGTGAAGTAGAATCCACTGCACTGACTCATTCACACAGTTTGTGAAGTTCGGGGAGGGGCCACATGCAAATGGAGTGAATACGGCCAAGGGGCACACTTTGTAACAAATGTGCAAATACAGAACCATTACACACCAAATGGAAAATACAGAACCATTACACACCAAATGGAGAATACAGAACCATTACACACCAAATGGAGAATACAGAACCATTACACACCAAATAGAGAATACAGAACCATTACACACCAAATGGAGAATACAGAACCATTACAAATCAAAAGGAGAATATGGGCTCCCGAGTGAACCAGCGGTTTAAGGCACTGCATCTCAGGTGCAAGAGGCATCACTACATTTCGAATCCAAGCTATGTCACATCCAGCTGTAATTGGGAGTCCCATTGGCCAGCCCACAATTGGCCCAGTGTCGTCCGGGTTTAGCCAAGGGTAGGCCGTCATTGTAAATAAAAATGTGTTCTTAACTGACTTAACTAGTAAAATAAAGGTGAATAAAGATCTGACCATTTCCCCCCCACTTTTCACCTAAAATTACAAATCTAACTACTTGTAGCTCAGAACCTGAAGCAAGGATATGAATATTCTTGATACCATTTCAAATGAATGTAGGAGAATATAACACAGATCCGGTAAAAGATAATACAAAGAAAAAAAGCATGCATATTTAAAATGCAAGAGAAAGGCCATAATTTACATTTACATTTACATTACATTTACGTCATTTAGCAGACGCTCTTATCCAGAGCGACTTACAAATGTATTATTCCAGTCCAGGTGCAATTTAGATTTTGGCAAAGTTTGCACTGACACTGATCCAATGAACCATTGCATCAAGACTGCCCAAATGTGCCTAATTGGTTTATTAATACATTTAAAGTTAATAATTGTGCACTCTCCTCAAACAATAGCATGGTATTTCACTGTAATAGTTACTGTAAATTGGACAGATGTCTATGTCCTGGCCATTTGTTTAGTTAATTACAACCCCATGTTAATCACATTAGCCTACGTTAGCTAAACCGTCCCGCGGTGGGGACCGAGGCCGTGGAGGACACACACACACACACAAAATGGAGAATATAGAACCATTACAAACCAAAATGTGTAACCTTCTCACAACCTGCCATAACACTGCAGCAACTGTCCCTGGCTCCGCTCTCCCTCTCCGCAGCATATCATCTTGAGTTCTCAAACACTGCAGGGGCAATACGTCACCACAGGCATTTTCTCCTCGCCTCTCTGAACCCTTCCCATTCACATTGAGTCGTATGGTACGACCATCACATTACTAGAACTACGACGGGGAAATGATGAGAAGGCCATCATATCAGTGAGATGGATCAAAATAGTATCCACCCAACGTGATAAGGCCACTAGATCCATGTGGAGTCTCACAAGGTATGGGGATGGTGCTCTGACACTAGGTTGAGAGGGGGCCTTTATAAGATACTTTCTAAATGAAAAAGATTATTAGGACTTTAAAATGGGAATTAATAAAATAGTGTTTTCCCTCTCACAGTTGGCTTACTCACTTTCCTCCGCATTTTCTTCTTCCATTTTAGAGAAACTAAGAAAAAGTACTGAGAGTTCAAACGGTTTGGATTTATCCTGCCTACTAGCATCTATTCATGTGTTGTTGCTCATAAATGGCTCCGCTTACAGTTCTGGTTGTGGTTCTTTAGAAACACCCCCAGTTCTCTTCACATCCTGCTAGGATTTACTCAATTCCTCACAGAGAGTGTTTATGTGATTCAGAGGTGGCCTCTGAGGACTTCACCCTTCCAGAGGAGTTGGAAGAGACAGATTACCTCAGATTGATGTGATAGGCCTCTTATCTATTATTAGACTGAACTGGTGGAGGCCTTTTCATTCCAGTTTAGATGACAGAAAATATGGGGTAGAGAGTAAACTTCAGAACCAGAGCTCTTTCTTTCACTTTCATTACCTCATGAACACACACACGATGATCGCCCCGACGCTGTTCTTCATTGCCATACATTAAGGTCACCAATTCCTAAATAAAGAACCCTTTTCCGGCTAATCACTCATCTCATTGTAATTTGTTCCTTGTCGGGAGAAGCAATTGGGTGAACACAGAATATGTCCATTTATCATATCTTTGGTGCTATAAATGACTACCGGGTGCCTTTTTCAACACAAGTTTTCCGGCGTGTGATAGAAGATAGAAAGCCACTCCATCAGGGCCTGGTTCAAATCTTTATTTTGAAGAAGAAACCCCACCAAGGTCAAGTTGATTAAGCAAAAAAAGACATTGAGAATTACATTTTCCACAGGCCAGCTGACATGTTGCTGTGATAAGATGGCCAATTCTGGATGATATCTACTGTACAGCTCCAGCTTGTACCCCCAAGCCATAAGACTGCTTAACAGTTAACCAATAGCTACCCAGACTCTACATTGACCCTTTTTGTACCAACTCTTTAGCTTTCCTGTTGCCTAGTGACTTTATCCCTACCTATATCAAAATGAAATAACATTTTATTTGTCACATGGTTAGCAGATGTTAATGCGAGTGTAGCGAAATGCTTGTGTTTCTTGTTCCGACAATGCAGTAATATCCAACCTAACAATTTCACAACAATTACCTTATACACAAGTGTAAAGGAATGAATAAGAATATGTACATCAAAAAAAATATATGAATGAGTGATGGTATAGAACGGCATAGGCAAGATGTAGTGGATGGTATCGAGTACAGTATATACATATGAGATGAGTAATGTAGGGTATGTAAACATATAAAAGTGGCATTGTTTAAAGTGGCTAGTGATACATTGCATCAAGATGGCAAGATGCAGTAGATGGTATAGAGTACAGTATATACATATGAGATGAGTAATGTAGGTTATGTAAACATATAGAAGTGACATTGTTTAAAGTGGATAGTGATACATTTATTACATCCATTTTTCCATTATTAAAGAGGCTGGAGTTGAGTCAGTATGTTGGCAGCAGCCACTCAATGTTAGTGATGGCTGTTTAACAGTCTGATGGCCTTGAGATTGAAAAACAGCTTCTGTCTCTCGGTCCCTGCTTCGATGCACCTGTACTGACCTCACCTTCTGGATGATAGCGGGGTGAACAGGCGTGGTTGTTGTCCTTGATCTTTTTGGCCTTTCTGTGACATCGGGTGGTGTAGTTGTCCTGGAGGGCAGGTAGTTTGCCCCCGGTGATGCGTTGTGCAGACCTCACTACCCTCTGGAGAGCCTTACGGTTGTGGGCGGAGCAGTTGCCGTATCAGGGGGTGATACAGCCCGGCAGGATGCTCTCGATTGTGCATCTGTAAAAGTTGTCAGTGCTTATGGTGAAAAGCCGAATTTCTTCAGCCTCCTGAGGTTGAAGAGGCGCTGCTGTTGGACCATTTTAGTTTGCTTGTGATGTGTACGCCGAGGAACTTAACTTTCTACCCTCTCCACTACTGTCCCATCGATGTGGATAGGGGGGGGTGCTCCCTCTCCTGAAGTCCACGATCATCTCCTTTGTTTTGTTAACGTTGAGTGGGAGGTTATTTTCCTGACACCACACTCCGAGGGCCCTCACCTCCTCCCTGTAGGCCGTCTCGTCGTTGTTGGTAATCAAGCCTACCACTGTAGTTTCGTCTGCAAACTTGATGATTGAGTTGGAGGCGTGCATGGCCCGCAGTCATGGGTGAACAGGGAGTACAGGGGAGGGGTGAGAACGCACCCTTGTGGGGCCCCAGTGTTGAGGATCAGCGGGGTGGAGATGTTACCTACCCTCACCACCTGGGGGCGGCCCGTCAAGAAGTCCAGGACCCAGTTGCACAGGGCGGGGTCGAGACCCAGGATCTCGAGCATGATGACGAGTTTGGAGGGTACTATGGAGTTAAATGCTGAGCTGTAGTCGATGAACAGCATTCTCACATAGGTATTCCTTTTGTCCAGATGGGTTAGGGCAGTGTGATTGTGTCGTCTGTGGACCTATTGGGGCGGTAAGAAAATTGGAGTAGGTCTAGGGTGTCAGGTAGGGTAGAGCTGTTATGGTCCTTGATTTGTCTCTCAAAGCACTTCATGATGACGGAAGTGAGTGGTACAGGGCGGTAGTCATTTAGCTCAGTTACCTTAGCTTTCTTGGGAACAGGAACAATGGTCGCCCTCTTGAAGCATTTGGGGACAGCAGGCTGGGATAAGGATTGATTGAATATGTCCATATACACACCAGCCAGCTGGTCTGTGCATGCTCTGAGGACGCAGTCTGGGCCTGCAGATGGGTTGGCACGTTTAAATGTTTTGCTCACGTCGGCTGCAGTGAAGGAGAGCCCGCAGGTTTTGGTAGCAGGCTGTGTCAGTGGCACTGTAATGTCCTCAAAGCAAGCAAAGAAGTTGTTTAGTCTGTCTGGGAGCAAGACATCCTGGTCCGCAACGGGGCTGGTTTTCCTTTTATAGTCCGTGACTGACTGTAGACCCTGCCACATACCTCTCGTGTCTGAGCCGTTGAATTGCGACTCTACTTTGTCTCTATACTGACGCTTAGCTTGTTTGATTGCCTTGCGGAGGGAATAGCTACACTGTTTGTATTCAGTCATGTTTCCGGTCACCTTGCCCTGATTAAAAGCAGTGGTAATTTCTGAAGAGGCCTGGGTTTCGCCAGCCCTGGTAGCGCAATCGATATTGATATGTACATATCTACCTCAATTACCTCATTCCCCTGCACATCGACTCCATACTGGTTCCATGTGTATATAGCCAAGTTATCCTTAATCATTGTGTATTTATTCCTTGGTGTTATCCTTTTTCTTTGATTTTCTCTTATCTCGGCATTGTTGGGAAGGGCCCGTAAGCATTTCACTGTTAGTCTACACCGGTTGTTTACGAGGCATGTGACAAATGGTAGTGTTGAAAGTGGTGACGTCATGATGAGGCAACATTTTCCATGAGCAGTCAATCATAGATGACTCATCTATCAGGAGGCAAACATTACTGTTTTTTTTGGATGCCGTTGTTTCTCTCCTTTCACAGGGTTTAGCCGCCGAGGTAAATATCTAGCTGCATTTTCTGGTAACGGTACATTACAGTAGCGTTTTTACAGGGTAACAACATTGTAGTTACAGTGTCATTGTAAAGTGCACTTAATTAACACCTTACTCTTTGCAAAAAAATCGAACAGGTCGGCTGAAGAACGACAACTGGGTCCACAGAGAAAAATATACATTTCTATGGTTGGGTCACAACGGCATGGTCTTTCTACATAGAAGGTTACATTTTTATGTGGGTTAACTGTAATTACTCTAGTGTATGGCACATGTATTGCCCTTGACTTCATAGTGACAGCGTCTGTGAGCTTTCAGCAAGGAGCAACAATGACTTATCACATTGAGTCCATGTAACGGCAGAAACAGACTCAAAACCAACAGATGCCCGTCTGTCCTGTTCTCAGTAAGCTGTTCGCCCCCCCTCAAGAAAAACATTTATGATTTTTATGAATGTCTTCATCCATAACTGTTGGTAACACAGTAATAGATTGTGCCAGCCCTACTTAAGCTAACAAGTCAAATGTTTCTAAAATCAGATCACCACAAGTATCAAAAGATTTGTTTAAAGGATAAAGTCAAACAGGTGTATCTAAACCTAGTGTCTTCTCATGCAACCAAGATAGTATTAGTGCAGGGTTTATGCTGCAATACTCCCAAACTATATAATCTAAATAAATCCTCTTCATCTACTGACAAAAATAAGAAAATACTAACTTGTCTTGTATACATCATGGGCCTACATGTACATAGTAACCGAACAATGTACACTGTTTAATCCTTTCCCAGGCAAACACAGTTGAAGGATTTGCATAGCCGCAGAACCTTCTTTGGTGCCAACAGCCTTTAATCCCAGTGATCTGATAGGATTAACACGAGGACCATGCTGGCTCAGAAAGCCATGGCTTTGCCTTGGTGCCTTGGGCTTGCCTAGAAGTCAGGAAAGTAACTCAACTAGGGAAGCAGCCCATCTCAGGTGAGCAGGTGATCTTCTCAACACAAGAGCCGGTCACCTGGCTAGCAGGTTATCGTGAGAGGAGATGTAATGCTAAAAAGTTTAGCAGACATATTGACTGCACAAAGATAGGGCAATTTGTGCGCTATCCGATATGAAACCCATTATAGATTCCATTTCCATCTGCACTTCCATTCTGAAGCCAAACCTTCATCTGCACCAATGACGATATTAGCTCGCTCCTGACTAATAATAATAATAATAATTTGGTACGAATCAATACACATGTTGCATTTTTTAGTATATTCCAACTCCCGAGACACGCTAGGAGAGTGGGGCCACAGCCAGGGTTTGCCATCATCAACGGCGACCCTGGAGCAATTAGAGTTAAGTGCCATGCTCTAGGGCCTATCAGCGTTTACCTTCTCGGTTCAGATATTGGAACTAACAACCTTTCGGTAAAATGGCCCGACGCTCTAACTTCAAGGCTACCTGCTGCCCGACTAGCTCACTAAAAATAAGATTTGGCAGATGCTCAGCAAGGAGGCCTGCACTCTCCAATACATGATGACACAAAATCAAATAAAGGCTTGAAATAGATCGTCATGATGGCATGGCATAGACCCCGCTCTCCACTCTGCTCAAAGACAGAGCAGAACAAGGAACAGCTACATTCAATCCAGAGGAGTCAGAGCTCAAATAGCTTGAGCCTGACCCCCTTCTGCTAACTGACAGTGGTGAAATGGGCCTCTTCAATAATTTACTTAAATGAAGCCAACCTCCCTCTCCTCACTTCTTCCCTTTTTAGCAACTTTAAGCAGTTTCTTCTCAAAGGTAATGGTGTTATAGTGGGCAGGCAGTACTTGACTGAACAGTTCACACACTGTTCCTGAAAAGGATAGGATGAGAGTGAAATGGAATAAGACTCCCAATTAGTTGGAATGTGTGGCTGGAGTAGCCACCCTTGTGGATGGAGGCTAATGCAGATAGCCTGACAAAGGGCCGGGGAATTGGATTCAAGTCAGCTAAATGCCACTATCTATCCTACAGTGTATATTCTACCAGAGTCAGAAGCTCATAGACTGACCACCAGTGTCCATCTTTGGAATAAACAGCAGCTATTATACCCATCATCTAGAAAAGCACTTCACTTCATGAATAGCAGAACAGTGAGGGCAAAGAAAAGAGCCAGAGAGGGAAAATGGTTGTCTACATGAACTACAGGGCTCAGGGTCAGGTTCCCAGGGTAAACAAATGACTCATAAAATATCTTAAAAATGGTTGAGGCTAAACCAGCCTCTCCCTCACGCAGCCCCCCCCATCCCCAAAAGGGAAAGCCAGCCAGAGAGGGTTAGGCTTTTCATTTGTCTCCACAGATAGTTAGCAACTTAGCTGTGGCCCCCATACTCCACCACACGTAGGCCAGGCCTTGTCCCACAGCCATGCACTAAATCACTGGTGCTATTATTACTGCTAAGGAACACCTTTCAACAGGATTACAGGGGTAGTGTGGCTAGCACCACTACCCATTGACAGGTTATAAACTCAGCAAAAAAAGAAACATCCCTTTTTCAGGACCCTGTCTTTCAAAGAGAATTCGTAAAAATCCAAATAACTTCCTAGATCTTCATTTCCCATGCTTGTTCAATAAACCATAAACAATTAATGAACAGGCACCTGTGGAACGGTCGTTAAGACCCTAACAGCAGACTGTAGGCAATTAATGTCACAGATCTGAAAACTTAGGACACTATAGAGGCCTTTCTACTGATTCCGAAAAACACAAAAAGAAAGATGCCCAGGGCAATTAATTGCAATGTCCGTACTGTGAGACGCTTAAGACCACACTACAGGGAGACAGGGCGGACAGCTGATCGTCCTCGCAGTGGCAGACCACGTGTAACAACACCTGCACAGGATGGGTACATCCAAACAGCACAACCGCGGGACAGGTACAGGATGGCAACAACAACTGCCCGAGCTACACCAGGAACGCACAATCCCTTCATCAGTGCTCAGACTGTCCGCAATAGGCTGAGAGAGGCTGGACTGAGGGCTCTTCACTGACGAGTTGCGGTTTTGTATCACCAGGGGTGATGGTCAGATTTGTGTTTATCGTCGAAGGAATGAGCTTTACACCGAGGCCTGTACTCTGGAGCGGGATCGATTTGGAGGTGGAGGGTCCGTCATGGTCTGGGGCGGTGGGTCACAGCATCATCGGACTGAGCTTGTTTTCATTGCAGGCAATCTCCACGCTGTGTGTTACAAGGAATACATCCTCCTCCCTCATGTGGGTACCCTTCCTGCAGGCTCATGCTGACGTGACAATGGCACCAACAAAACTGCTCGTTCTGTGAGTGATTTCTGTTACTTTTGACACCCCCTTTGTTCAGGGACAAATTATTCCATGTCTGTTAGTCACATGTCTGTGGAACCTGTTCAGTGTATGTCTCAGTTGTTGAATCTTGTCATGATCATAGAAATATTTACACGTTAAGTTTGCTGAAAATAAAACACAGTTGACAGTGAGAGGACGTTTCTTTTTTTGCTGAGTTTACATCTGCTCAGCCCCGTGCTCTCCTGACCCCTTTTGGATTTAAAAAAAAAAAAATATATATATATATATATATTTTTTTAAATGAGCCCAAGCCCATTGCTCAACGTAGCATATATTTTAATACACCAAGCGTGGCATTGACAAGTTAGTAGTTCACCACACTGTCCTTCATCTTGAATAAAAGGCTATTGAATAACTGTTCTATTAAGAGAACGGTAGAATATTTCTATTTAAAGAATGTTTAGGGTGTCTGAATTTGCATCAATTAAAACAAGATGATCAGTCAATTAGATTCCCTCCTGAGGATGGGACCCAAATTCTCACCAGCAATCAGTCTATTCTAGGTTCCCAACTAATATATATTTTCTGAATTGTGGTACATTCTCCAAAACCACTGACTAATAATATGATCTGAGAGGGGGGGGGGGTATACAGTGTCCTTTAATAGATTAAATAGACCACATTAAGTTCCAAGCAAAGCTACAGCGCCAAATGCAGAACAATGGCGTCACTGTGAGGAAGGCGAGCTGCTATTGAGGCAGATCTCGATAAGTAACACTCAACACCAACGTTGACTGGCAGTCTGGGCTGCTGGACTAGAAGACGACGTGTCCTGTTCACATTGTCAGATTGTTTTCCATTTCATTATAATTAGGCCCAATTTGGAAATGCACAGTGCAGTCAAGATAAGCAAAAATGTTTCAGCGAACTGGTCCCTTTCAGTGTGCAGGTAGTGTAGGTCAACTCCTCAAACTGAAATACTGGAGGTATTGACTTGCAATTCCTAGGGGGGGACGACGACGACTTATCTTTCGTGCTGCGGGGAGGTGGGGGGGTATTGTACAATCGTTTGAATTCATTTGGAAAGACATACTGTACATCACATATCAGCAAAATACTGTAGAATTGATAGGCATATATGACCTCTCCTGACCAGTTGCGACCTGTCATTCAGGGCAGGTGGGCCAGAGCCCCAAATGTTTTGACCCCCACATTTTTAGCAAAAAATACATGTCACATATCAGTTTGCAAACAATGTAAAAAAATATATATCATTCAGTTAATAAAGTTGCATACACACAGTCTCTTGTTGTTTTCTTGAGTAAGGCAGCTCAAAAATGCAGGCTTTTTAGCCTAGCTCGGTGCCTACTGTAGTGGTGGGGGAGCCAGCAGAAAATAGGAGCATAGCGCCGTGATTGGCTCAGGTGTTCCGTCACTCATGGGGATAATACGTCATCGGCAATTTGAAGTCCTTTGTAAGGGTAGACATCCCTTTGGGTCCTGCCATAGAGTTATATTACAAGTGCCCTTGGAAGAATGCTCAAGGTCATTAGCCACAGATAACGTGATTTAACGTAATTTTATATGTACAGTGTCTTTGAATGGACTGTGCCAAAGTCTAAGCCAGCAGTCATTATGAATCAAGTCAACAAATCTACTGGCAAATCCTTTTTAATCCTTGTCATATGAAGAGAAATTATTGATAAAACGTATTGGTGCTCATCAGCCATTGGACAAAGATTACACAAGTTGGAAATTGCAAATTCAACAATGAGTTGTTTGGAAGGAATCAGTGGCTAACACCAAGCAGTGCAAAGCAACCACTAACGTTAGCCTGCTATTCAATCAAGATCTCTCGCTCTCGAGAATGCCAGACTTTGATGACAAAATGTGCCCACAAAAAAATATCTTGTATGCTGTTGCATAAATGTAATATGCAATATTACATGCAAGATATGTATACTGTAGCTAAGAAAGTAATACTAAGTATGTTGAGTAGTAAGCTGTTCGTAACCCATGTGCGTCACCCTAATAATTGTCTCGTTTCATCGAGGCGGTATTGTAAACATTGTTCGTGGCCGGTGTGCTTGTTTGCCAACTTTTGTTGTACAGCTTTGACAGCTCTACCGACAGTAGTGATGGCACTTTGCTTGCAGGTGCAAATTCAGCACACACACACACACACATTCCATAATAGAATTGTGCTATTTGACGTGTCATATTAAAAGCTTATTTAACGCATTAAATTGTGTTATGACGTGTATCTTTGACACGCAAAGACCCAAACAGTTTTCAATATGCCTCAACCTAATAACTGTCTATTCTCACCTCTTACATTTTGCCTACTGTTCTAACTTGGTGGTGCACATGTAGGCTATAACCTGTTTAAGAGAAATGTAACCATTGAATATTGTAAGAGCTTTCATTGCCTGTTTATATACCCCCTTTATTTATCCTATGGTTCTGACTTGTACAAGGAGTACACTATGAGAATGGCCCATGTTCTGAATTCTGTCGCTGTACATTTCAAAAGTGCTGAACAAATATTTTGTTGCATGCTCATTAATGTCTTAAATCGAAATTACAGATTGCCTCTTATCCGCTTGTCTTTCCCTTACGCCATAGTTTGTACATCTCCATTGTCAGTGGAAACCACATTTGTATTAAGCAAGTCAGCCATATCAGCTATGTTTTTTTAAAGGCAGTAAATGAGGCTGAATGAACTGCCAGGCAAGGCTCCGCTGATAGCCAGGTGTAGCAGTGGTAAGGTGTTGGGACTGCTGTTGGGACTCTGCAGTTAGGGCCTACATAAAGCTGTCCCAACAGTTTGTGGGCCCCGCTTGTCACCGTTATCATGCAAATAATGTATTGTTTAGTGTTGTGGCTTTTCTGGCATGCATCCCACATTTTTTGGTTTGTTTGCCCCACCAAGATTTACATGCTAAAATCACTACTGCTCCTGACAGTCCCTCACAAATAGACACAGCTGTTCCAGACAAAACACATTACAGAATGTGAGAGTAACTGTCTACACAAGGTCACATGCCCACAAACTGACGCAAGCAGAAGTGTTGTTGACATGACACACCTTGAAAAAAAGATCTGCCTTCATTCTTCAGCGACTCTACAATCATGCAAGCTGATTAGAACTGGGCCTATTTCTGCTTGAGGCAGCAAGGATGTTAGGAAAGCATAATATGGAAGAGGCAGACATGGGTGTTACGAACATACTCATGTGACACACACAGGGTGATGGTCTGTGCATCGGTTAGTTTGAGGCACTTGTTGGCTCGTAACACCTCATTCACTGGAGCTATTATCGCCACGATAGTGATGAAGCTTGACTTCTGGGAAGAAAGAAAAACACCATTACTTTTGAGGGAAGTACTTTTGATATTTCATTGGAGTACGCTGAAAAATCCCCAGAGGTTTTGCTGCGAGAACACTCAAACTTGCTTTCTTTTCTTGCATTTCCTACCTTCAAATCCCTGAAGGTCCAATGCAACTGTTTCCCCTCAATATCAAATCATTTCTAGGCAACAATGAAGTACCTTATTGAAATAGTTTTCCATTAAATTGACCAAAGCCATTCAAAAAAGAACAAGCAAGAATTTTGCTAAGACTGTCTGGGAGTGGTCTGAGTGCAGGATCTAATTGGAGGAGCCTAACGGGAGGGATATGTAACCTGAAAACTAGCTTTTACTGGTCTATAAAGCCTAGTGATGTCACCAAGCAAAACAAAACTCCACCCATGCAAAACCTGCTGATTAGAAAGTCCTCTGTGGATTGTATTTTCAACCAGACACTATCAGGAAATAACAGACACTGGGTGCAGACACCTACCTAATATTGAGTTGCAACTCCGAGAGCCACTTTCAAAACTGCAAAAATGGTAACCAGGGTGATTAGTGCTCAAAAGGACAAACAGGTTTGGAATGCCCAGTACGACATGATGAGAACTCATCTTGACTTTTAAATATGCATCATTTAAATGACTGATGGCTGTCGCTCTCATCAGATATTGATTACATTTAAAAAATCCAGAAGTGCTCCATTGGGATGTATTTGCAAACACAACTATCTTCCCCTGGCATTCTCATGCTTACTTCACATTACCACACGTGATTATGTCAGACTGCAATTTATTGTGAATGTAACACGTTCATTATCACATAGACGTCACGCGTAGGCTACAATAAAAAAAATATGAGCAGCTGGAAAGGCCGTAATCAGATTTTTCAAAAGTGGTGCATTCAATCCATGTTGTTAAAAACAGAGAGGGGAAGGCTACTTGTTGACATGGATCTATCAGTCAGAGCTGGAGGTTGTGATGCGCTGTAAAAGTAAGGAGGCTTGCTGGCAGCAGAGCCAGATTACACCCGCGCTTCAGGACATAATTGATGTGCTTAGCCAGCGATGTACAGCATTAGGCCAGTTGATCTCATTTTTCTAACCCCTTCTCTCACAGTGATTGGACATAACCATCCACCAAATGCCCATTTCCATCAGCATGTGGTGGACCATCCGTGATGGTAGGCCATTGGGACCTTTCCGTGTCTTTTGGTCCACTCACAATCCAGGGCTGTTTTCAGGGTGGTTGGAAAAAGGAGGGATATAGTCGTTATCAAAATGTTTCCCTGATACAGGCACATCGGAGAATAGAAGGACAACAGCCAGTGGTATTCCGCGCTCAAATAAGGGAACGAGGCGAATCACTGACAATTAGTGGTCAACGGTACAGATGAAAACACCCTCAGGAAATAGAGCTCCAAAATGTGTGTAAACACACAACTAATTTCTAACCATATTAATGTCTGAATGTTAAAAACAAAACCAAAAAAACAGTAAACCATATATTCAACCTCAGATGCTGGCCATGTTTGCCATGACAAAATACAACTGTGTCAAAGAACAACAAAATGCATTATTATTTACCAGCCATGCAAATGTAACAAAATGTCAGGAGACCTCGAAATCAGAACTACTAACACTGGCCATGGAAACACTGACGGTGCCCATTTGATTGACAGAAGGATTTTTCCAGATATGCAACATTCATGAGGCATGCATTTTCAAAGATGACCCTATTGTGCATGCATAGGCAGGGTAGCCTAGTGGTTAGAGCGTTGGACGAGAAACCGGAAGGTTGCAAGTTCAAACCCCTGAGCTGACAAGGTACAAATCTGTCGTTCTGCCCCTGAACAGGCAGTTAACCCACTGTTTCTAGGCCGTCATTGAAAATAAGAATTTGTTCTTAACTGGTAAAATAAAAAAGGTAAAATAAAAAATCTATAGAACCATGAATTGTACTCACAAAATGTATGCATGCATGCATCACTAAGTCACATGGGATAAAATGCTGGCTAAATTGCATACATATACACACAAAAGTATGTGGACACCTGCTTGTTGAACAGCTCATTCCAAAATCATGGGCATTAATATGTAGTTGGTCCCCCCTCTGCTGCCATAACAGCCTCTGCTCTTCTGGGAAGGCTCTCCACTAGATGGTGGAACATTGCTGCGGGGACTTGCTTTCATTCAGCCACAAGAGCATTTGTGAGATGTGGGCACAGATGTATGGCAATTATGCCTGAATTCATGCCAAAGTTGCTCGATGGAGTTGAGGTCGGGACTCTGTGCAGGCCAGTCATGTTTTTTTCCACAGCGATCTTGACAAAGCATTTCTGTTTGGACCTCGACTTGTGCACGGGGGCATTATCATGCTGAAACAGGAAAGGGTCTTCTCCAAACTTGCAAGCACAGAATCTTCTAAAAATGTAATTCTATGCTGTAGCATGACTTCACTGAAACTAAGGGGCCTAGCCCGAACCATGAAAAACAGCCCCAGATCATTATACCTCCTCCACCAAACTTTATAGCTGACACTATGCATTGGGGCAGGTAGCGTTCTCTTCGCATCCGCCAAACCTAGATTCGTCCATCGGACTGCCAGATGGTGAAGCGTGATTCATCACTCCAGAGAACGCGTTTCCACTGCGCCAGAGTCCAATGGCGGCCAGCTTTACGCCACTCCAGTCGACATAGCACATGTTGATCTTAGGCTTGTGTGCGGCTGCTCTGCCATGGAAACCCAGTTCATGAAGCTCCCAGCAAACAGTTTATTTGGCTTCCAGGCAGTTTGGAACTCAGTAGTGATTTTTTTTTAAGCTTGTGTGACCTACCACTTTGCGGCTGAGCCGTTGCTGCTCCTAGACGTTTCCACTTCGCAATAACAGCAATTACAGTTGACCGGGGAAGCTCCAGCAGTTCAAGGCTTTTTCTTTATTTTCCTATATTATAGAATAATAGTTAATACATCAAAACTATGAAATAACACATATGGAATCATGTTGTAACCACAGAAGTGATAAACAAATCAAAATCTACTTTACATTTGAGATTCTTCAAAGTAGTCACCATTTGCCTTAACATCTTTGCACATTTTTGGCACTCTCAACCAGCTTCACCTGGAATGCTTTTCCAACCGTCTTGAAGGAGTTCCCAGATATGCTGAGTACTTGTTGGTTGCCTTTCCTTCCCAAACCATCTCAAAATGGGTTGAGGTCAGGTGATTGTGGAGGCCAGGTTATCTGATGCAGCACTCCACCACTCTCCTCCTTGGTAAAATAGCCCTTACACAGCCTGGAGGTGTGTTTTGGGTCATTGTCCTGTTGAAAAAGAAACGATAGTGGGACTAAGCGCAAACCAGATAGCATTCTGCAGCGATACGCCATCCTATAGTAGCCATGCTGGTTAAGTGTGCCTCATTCTAAATAAATCACAGTGTCACCAGCAAAGCACCCCCACAACATCACACCTCCTCCATGCTTTATGGTGGGAACCACACATGCGGAGATCATCGGTCTCACAAAGACACACCGATCTAATGTCCATTGCCCGTGTTTCTTGGCCTAAGCAAGTCTCTTCTTCTTATTGGTGTCCTTTAGTAGTGGTTTCTTTTCTTAGTAGTGGTTTCATTCAACCATAAAAGGCCTGATTCACACAGTCTCCTCTGAACAGTTGATGTTGAGATGGGTCTATAACTTGAACTCTGAAGCATTTATTTGGACTCTAATGAATGTATCCTCTGCACCAGAGGTAACTCTGGGTCTTCTTGTGGCAGTCCTCCTGATAACCAGTTTCATCATAGCGCTTGATGGTTTCTGCGACTGCACTTGAAGAAACGTTCAAAGTTGTTGAAATGTTCAGTATGGACTGACCTTCATGTCTTAAATTAATTGGCTGTCATTTCTCTTTGCTTATTTGAGCTGTTCTTGCTATAATATGGACTTGGTATTTTACCAAATAGGGCCATCTTCTGTATACCACCCTCACCTTGTAACAACACAACTGATAAGCGCATTAAGAAATTCCACAAATGATCTTTTAACAAGGTGTAACGGATGTGAAATAGCTAGCTAGTTAGCGGTGGTGCGCGCTAAATAGCGTTTCAATCTGTGACGTCACTTGCTCTGAGACCTTGAAGTAGTGGTTCCCCTTGCTCTGCAAGGGCCGCAGCTTTTGTGGAGCGATGGGTAACGATGCTTCATGGGTGTCAGTTGATGATGTGTGCAGAGGGTCCCTGGTTCGCGCCCGGGTATGGGTGAGGGGACGGTTTAAAGTTATACTGTTATAAAGACACACCTGTTAATTGAAATGCATCCCAGGTGGTTGAGCTGGTTGAGAGAATGCCAAGAGTGTGCAAAGCTGTCAAGGCAACGGGTGGTGATTTGAAGAATCTCAAATATATTTAGATTTGTTTAACACTTTTGTTTCTACAGGATTCCATGTGTTATTTCATAGTTGTCTTCACTATTATTCTACAACATAGAAAATAGTAAAAATAAATAAAAACCCTTGAATGAGTAGGCGTGTACACATTTTTGACTGGTACTGTACATACACATACAGTAGCCAATGTATTTAGGTACATCATCCCATCCACAAAAATGGCTTGCTATATAAAGCAGGCAGACATGCAGCAAGTTACTGTTGTTGGATTGAACGTCAGGATGGGCAAAACAAGTGACCTCATCAACTTTGAGCATGGTATCATCGTCAGTGCCAGGCGCGCAGGTTTCAGTATCTCAGAAACGGCCGGCCTCCCGGGCTTTTCACACGCGACAGCATCTAGGGTTTACAGAGACTGGTGCAACAAACAAAAATAAACACCCAGTCAGCAGCAGCCCTGTAGGCAAAAACAGCTTTTTGATGATAGAGGTCAAAGGAGAACAGCAAGAATGATGCAAGCTAACAGGCGGGCCACAAACAGACAAATAATAGCATTTTGGAACGCACAACTTGTCGGTCCTTGTCACGGATGGGCAATTGCAGCAGACGACCACACCGGGTTACACTCCTATCAGCTAAAAACAAGAAGCTGCTGCTCAAGTGGGCAGGCGAATACCAACACTGCACAATTGAGGAGAGGAAAAAAATTACCTGGTCTGACAAAATCCTGGATCCTGTTGCATCATGCTGATGTCAGAGTCAGGAATTGGCATAAGCATCTCGAGTCCATGGCCCCACCCTGTCTGGTGTCAACTGTGTAATGGTGTGGGGAATGTTTCCCTGGCACACATTAGGTTCCTTGATACTAACTAAGCGACATTTGAATGCCACAGCATATGGACATAGAATCCATGCCCCAAAGAATTCAAGCTGTTCTGAAGGCAAAGAGGTGACTGGCCAGGGTACTAGATGTGTGTACCTAATAAACTGGCCACTGAGTGAGTAAATTGCAGCCCAACCTTCATAATTTAGTACGATTTGATGGTATTGATGATTTGTTTGTCAAATGTTCAGCCCCAATGTGGAACTCGGTTCATCAGGCCAATAAAAGCCAGCACTGGGACTGACTATTAAAACTGATAAGGGTATGAGTAAAACGAAGATGGCCCTGGACCAGTGGTGAGCGGCACACTGCATCTAGGCCTATATACCTTAACCTAGAAGCATAGTGATAGGTGAAACTACTCAATGGCGTGATCCCCAGCTAGGGAGCACACGAGATTGTTGAAACATCCCCCGGTTTATATAATGTGGGATTGTGACAGATGGAGTGACGCAATGTCTTATTCTGATTTGAAGTGGAGAAGACTGCAATCAGTATGATGTCACACTGACAGGACGTAATGCAGTGCTGATGCTGTTTGATAGAACTTGTCAAGTGTTAAGCTCCTGGTTTATTATGGTGCCATCCCATGGAGCCCTGGACTCAGCTAGGGAAACCCCCTACTGCCCAAATTAATAGGAAGATTTCCACAGAGGAGCTCTGTCATCTCGGTTGTCAAAATAGCATTGGATGTTGCTAGAGCGCAAATAACAAAGCCCTGCGAAGTTTCCAATGCAGGCCTGTACAACACCTCTCAACACGAAGGTGGAATCTGGTATTTATGAAGCATGAGGAGGACCCCGACCAGACGTCATCATGCGTGTGAATTCGTGGTATTGTGCAGCACTCTATGCAAAACAATGGTTTGAAATCAAGTGAATTGATGACGTAGTTAATCATTTTGTTGTATAGTGGGCTAAATAACGTGGATGCCTGGTCAAGTAGCATGTCATGTCAAAATAGGTGGTGGTCAAAGTGTACTTGCTATTCCTGAGGACCCCGATGTGAACATATCCCCAGGTGTGATATTGCAAATACAGAACATGAATCCATAGCATCAGAGATGTTGTTAAACGTAGTAATTTTACACTTTTAGGGGCAGATAATGTTGACCCCGCACGCTGGGTTGAGGGGGACCCGGGGGCAACAGCATAGACTACGGATGTGTGGCTC
The DNA here is from genome assembly GCF_036934945.1 of Oncorhynchus masou masou. NCBI lineage: Eukaryota > Metazoa > Chordata > Actinopteri > Salmoniformes > Salmonidae > Oncorhynchus > Oncorhynchus masou. Next base: position 58,614,584 of record NC_088241.1, on the reverse strand, counting down.
TTTATTCTAATATGCGCCTCATGGACGAATAACGTTACCATTAAGTAGGGTTATTTTCCTAATGCGACATCGCCTACTATGTTACAATGCCCGGAAGAGAAGCACAACTGAGGAGAGTTAAGACAAATATAAATGTCAAAACATTCCGCACATACCTCAGTTTTTTAGATTTATTTTCTCTCTTGTTGAGCACTCCAGGAACGCAGTTTGTGAGTTCGGTCCAATCCGCATGTAACCCGCAACTCCAGCCAGTGGAGAACCTCGAAAACAGCCAGGTCTCCTTTCTGTTGGGACGGTAGCATGTACACTTTTTCTGCCCTGGTCTGCAATCACACGGGACTTCTAGTCTAACATTTTGCACCAGATGCCTGCCAAAAGTGGTTCCGCCAGTTTTCTGTATGTGAAGAAACACGATCACATCTTCACCCTTGATCTCGAAATCAACGGTGCGTTCCAAGTCCCTGACAGGGAAGTAGTACTTTTTCACATAATGGGGATCCGGAGTGGGGAAAATATCCATGTTGTCCTCGGCGAGGTACCCCTGCGGAGACCCGAAGTTCATCACCCCAGGAGCCACGTACTGATATAGAATCAGCATGAAGAAGACGGATCCGACGACGATAAACAAAAATTTGCTGGTCCTCTCAACCATGTTCCCTCCAGTGCCGTTCATTTGTTACCATCTCCCAGATAACCGAAATGGGGGTACTTGGTACCTGAGCGTTGCGCTTTTCGTTTGTCCCTCCATAGACAGTGGGTTTGAGCTCGTCAGAGGACCGCGAAGCAATGAGAGGTCGGGCATGGATACATTGTATTGCTCCCGCTTTCACCTAGCAAAACTCAATCCGAGTTGGCAAAAATCCAAAACTGTAGATGACAATCGACTTTGAACCCTACACCAATAGTCACAGCACTCTCGGCTCGCATTTAACAAAGTAAGCAGAGTTCGAGGTGTCTTCCCTCTCTGCACCGTGTTTCTGTTCCTCTTGGACCAGCATGCACAGCGACACCCACTTCTCAACACACATTTGCACATATTCACGTAGGCTACATTTAACACACACGCGAGAAAAGAAAAGCTACGGATAGGCCTACACATTTAGTTATTGGTTTGAATTACAACGCCCACAGTGGAATTATTTGTCTACAAAACATTTATGAGATGAATAATTCTGAGATTAATAAACAACATATTTTAGGCCATATGGTATATACAATGTGTTTTATAATGCGAGACTCATTTATCCCAAGGATACAATCAAAATATGTAAATATAATTGACAAAACAAGCATTTGTACGTCTAATATCAGTGAAACAATTTATAGTGAACAACAGCAGTGGTGTAAAGTATTAAAGTAAAAATACTTTAAAAAAATATACAGTAAGTCGTTTTGGGGTTTATCTGTACTTTACTATTTACATTTGTGACAACTTTTACTTTAACTTCACTACATTCCTAAAGAAAATAAGGTACTGTACTTTATACTCCATACTATTTCTTTGACACCCAAAAGTACCTGTTACATATTGAATGCTTAGTAGGATAGAAACATTTTAAAATTCACACACTTATCAAGAGAACATCCCTGGTCATCTCTACTGCCTCTAATCTGGCAAACTCACTAAACACACATTCTTCATTTATAAATGATATCTGAGTGTTGGAGAGTGCGGCTGGCAATCCATAAATAAAATAAAAACAAGAAAATTGTGCCATCTAGTTTGATTAGCATAAGGATTTTTTATTTATTATTTATACTTTTATTTTACTTAGTATTTTACTGGGTAACTTTAATTTTTACTTAAGTCATTTTCTATTAAGGTGTCTACTTTGGTACTTTTTCCACCACTGGAAAGTATTTAGTGGGGGCATTTATGGCCAAATTTCATGGCTTTGCATGAATGGATATATCTTGTATACTTTTATCCCCAAAATTGCCCCTTCAGTTTCAACAGGCATGGTGCCTCTGGTGGAAAATGTTGTTCTTACTACAATGCAATCATTTCCCCCTGAAATTATAGTATCACACATAATCAAATGTCATGTTAGCAATAATCAAAATATTTTTTATATAATGACTTCAGATAATGATTGAACCAAAATGTGAATAATGATTATCATTACAGTAGGAGCATCTTAACCAGAAGATCAAACTTTGGAAATGTCTGGTATGTAAGGCTGTGTTTACAAAGGCAGACCAATTCTGATATTATTTTTACTAATTGGTATTTTGGCCAATCACATCAGATCTTTTCACATCAGATATTTTTCAGAGCTGATCTGATTGGTCAAAATACCAATTACTGACAAAAATATCAGAATTGGGCTGTCTGTCTAAATGCAGCCAAGGTTTTTTACTGGAGTGGATTTGGCTTTGTTTACACAGTCAGCCCAATTCTTCACTAATTGCATCTTTTGACCAATCAGATCAGCTCTTTTGCCAATAAATGGGAAAAGAGCAGAATTAGGTTGCCTGTGTAAACACAGCCTTAGTAGGGGTCAACTGCTTTTACCTCAAAGACATTTAAAACAGCATTTTGCTCACACAATATTTTACATAGCCCTGGCCGTCAGAATGATGCAGTTCTTATGAAACAAGAATGTAACACATCTATACATAGTGTGTAGATTGTCCAGAATAGGCCTATAGTATTCGTACGTATATATATAATTCAAATGCAAAGTGCTACATATTATTGATGTGATATGGATTACATTTGTTCTAGAGGTGAAAGCATGATTGACGCTACATTTGTTCAAATGTAGGTACTCTAGTTGTGATTATGGTATGGGTATGTAGCCTATAGAAAAGTTAATGGTTATACTCACATCCTTAAAAACGTAGGTGCTGGGCTAATAAAGAATACCAGTAAAGAACAGGAAGGCCCTCACACTGTTTACTCTCCTCCCAAATTCACTGCTTGTCAACAATTCGATCCGAACCGGATCTTTGTCAGTTAAATAACGGGAATGTAGCCTATCATAGAAAATAAATATATATAATTTTGGCCCAGATATATGGCATAATGATACCTGTTATCTTACCCAGCTGGTTTGTGTGTACACTACTTGAAATGGCTATGCATCAGACACTTAATCAAACCATGATCATTTTCTTCTATGTAGGCAGTTTTTGTTTTACCATATTCTAAACGCAGGCCTTTCTGCAGACCATGAACCATAGAGACGAGGCAGGTGGCAGACCGCATGTAGCATGATCACATCAGTGCCATGACAATATGCAACACACTCATCCATCAGGGAAATCAGCTGAAATCTCCAACATAATCTCTGTGATGGAGTGCTGCTGCTCCATTAGGAACATGCACTTTCTCTTCTGTACCGACGCTGAAAGAGCACTTGTGTGGAGGCATCGATTCATGCTTTCACCCCATTTGTTTAACTGTCACCAGTGGGAAGCTTGACCCTGATCCCTTTTAACACACACAGTGATGGTTATTTGGCGGCTTGAAACGCACTAAGAGGTGGCATTATAGCTCTTCTCATGTTGAAGAATGCAAATAAATGATGTTTATACAATGATGCCTTCATATGTCGTGCCTGAACCCAGCGCCTATTTGTTCCCAGAACGGCGGCCCACACATTCACACTTATCATTTATTATCAGATTGTGTTTCGCCGCATGTGTAATTGAACTATGCAAATCTATTGGTGCATATCTGGATTGCATTATGTGTAAGAGGATGCCATGTACCTCACTGTGCTGCAGTATTACAACTCTTCCAGAGCCATACATGCATATGTGTCTGAACTCCTGACCTTTATGCAAATGTGATATCTTACAACTCTTTGGTGCAGGGAGAGCCTCAAGTACAGTTTTTTTTAAATCATTTTGTGTGTTAGTAGTTGAATGTCACAGGTCAATATCAAACCTCATTTGCCCTGATCTATGACTTCTCGGATAATTTGGGTACTTTTCTCACAATCTATGGCTGCTTAAGTGATCATTTTAATAATAGCCTGCCGAAAATGAATTGTTCACCTCAAGTAGCCTATTCGGAAAGTGGCATTGCACTGTATCCATGGATACATGTAAGAATATACATGAAATAGACCATATTCAAGGACAATTAACAAATAGAATGAATAAATACCAACCTGACTGAAAAAATACCATCATTAAAATATAAAAGTTATGTGACGAGCAGATTCATGCAGGTTCATATCTTCCAAGAGGAGTTATATCGATTTTGAACACTACATGAGGTTTTATAATCTGGAGAAAGGAAATAGCTGTTAATTGAAAGACCAGGCCCAGTGTGAAACTGGACTGACTAATATCCTGGGATCACTTCCCTATCTCCAATGTGCAAATTGAATTTCTTGACTGCTGGGAAACTTTCCTTTTTAGACTGTGATATTTAAAGTTTCTTTAAAGGGCAAGCATAAGAGTAGACTAGCGTAAGAGTGAGAATTGGAGTTGATGATCATTGATGATCATTGATTAGTAGCCTAATGCCTGGCATGTGTCTATAAATTCCTGTGCGTTACGTGAACTGATTTAGATGCTGGTTGCTTACAGATAACAAAATCACATTTTATATAGCTCATGTTGCCTCTGTCTAGTCTTTCATTATATTCCCCAAACCCTCCAAACAGCAAACTACACTATGGTATTCATTAGAACGGAATCAAACAGTATTTCATTATTTACCCAGTAGCATATAAACCTGTGTCTGTGTTGGTCTGTGAGGTAGGCTGTCACAGTGAGTGTAGCAGTGAGAAGGCAGATAAGAATAGTATGTTTTTTCTGCCCACGGTGAGAGGGCTTTCATTTTTAAAGGGAGAATAAACTGGCGCCAAAAAAGAATAAACAAGTCAGAGCACTCACCTAACCCAGGCCTCAGTAATGCCTGATAGAAATTAGCACGAGCAGCATGATAGAGACACAGGTTGACTCCCCCTCACAGTCAGGCAGATCCTTCAGTTTTTAGGGCAAAGTAGGCCTACTTCTGGAAACAGACATTTTACTCGTTTGGCTTAATTGAATCTCTATCAAACACAGCTAGCCATGGAATTTTCTTTTTTCTTTTAAATGAACACGTTGATTGTACTCTGTAAATGTATATAAATAAAAGCCAAGATTTGACTACTAAACACATCCTTCACTGATAATGAGTAGGTCAGTCAGTTGAAATACTGCATACAAACAGAAGCTTATTGCTAATGAATGACCATTGGTGCAAATGACCTCGTCGCACAGAACTGTCCTCAGTTAGTGCATTGGTGGACTGTTTTGACAATAACCTTAGCTATTTGCCTGTAGGGATTGAAGGCAGTGGAGCATGTTAGCTAGTGGCTTAAGTTCCTATAATGTGCAAGGACAAAGCACTCAGCCTAGCCTTCTCCAACCCCTCTGTAATTGCATTTAATTAGTTCTCTTGTTGACCAAAGGTCTATAGTCAGCTTCCTCGAGGGAGAAGAGACGTACAATAAATCAAGGAAAGGGGTATAAAAAAGGCTCCCAAACTGCACTGGAAGGGCATGGAGCAATACCTCATAATATGTGGTGTCCAGTTGTTTGGGAAGGATTTAAGGTACTACTGTTGCAGATTTTAACACACTCACATAGCCCAGGTTCTAGAACCTCACATGCACATAGCCCAGGTTTTAGATCCTCACATGCACATAGCCCAGGTTCTAGAACCTCACATGAACAGGTTCTAGAACCTCACATGCACATAGCCCATGTTCTAGAACCTCACATGCACATAGCCCAGGTTCTAGAACCTAACATGCACATAGCTCAGGTTCTAGAAATGCACATGCACATAGCCCAAGTTCTAGAATCTCACAAGCACATAGCCCAGGTTCTAGAACATCACATGCACATAGCCCAGGTTCTAGAACATCACATTCACACAGCCCAGGTTCTAGCACCTCACATGCACATAGCCCAGGTTCTAGAATTTCACATGCACATAGCCCAGGTTCTAGAATTTCACATGCACATAGCCCAGGTTCTAGAACCTGGGCTATGTGGTTGTGTGCCTGAATGTGTGTCTGAATGTGTGTGTGTGTGAATGTGTGTGTGTGTGTGTGTGTGTGTGTGTGTGTGTGTGTGTGTGTGTGTGTGTGTGTGTGTGTGTGTGTGTGTGTGTGTGTGTGTGTGTGTGTGGGTGTGTGTGTTTGTGTGTTTGTGTGTGTGTGTGTGTGTGTGTTTGTGTGTGGGTGTGTGTGTGTGTGTTTGTGTGTGGGGGTGTGTGTTTGTGTGTGCATGGCTGCCTCTGAAACATACAGTATAACACCTACCCACCATGTGACTTAATTCCCAAACTGTGACTGTGCCTGTATGGGGACACTTTTCCACTTACGAAGGCATATCCCATAATCGACAGACCATCTTGATTGGGAACGAGTTGTTTGCACCTCCGAACTGTATACTTACTGTTATTAACTGTATACATGACCGCAAGCTTTGTAGGGCTAACACACACTTAGAAACCAGAAGAGGCTGGTGGGAGGAGCTATAGGAGGATGGGTTCATTGTAATGGCGGGAATGGAATAGATGGAATGGTATAAAACACACCATACATTTGGAAACCACATTTGACTCCGTTCCATGTATTCTATTCCAGCCATAACAATGAGCCTGTCCTCATATCTCCTCCCACCAGCCTTTTTGCATTTTGGGGCCACTTGTACACAGCTCACACAGAATGGAACGTTTTATAAAAGCCAACTAGCTACAGTATGTGTAACAGGGTCGATGTGTCCTAATTAGAATAATTACGGTAGTCATGTGAAATCTGTATGCTTTCCTATTGGTACGTTTGAATGAATCTATTGTATGCTCTGATTGGTAGCAGGAGTAACCTGCTGGAGAGGGAATCTGGAGAGGGAAACATACAGACAGAGATGCTGCTGCCTTCAAGAACCACACCTGCTTTTCCTGTTTGAACAAAACTTCAGCTACAGTTGACAATCTTCGGGGCGGCAGGGTAGCCTAGTGGTTAGAGCGTTGGACTAGTAACCAGAAGGTTGCGAGTTCAAACCCCCGAGCAGACAAGGTACAAATCTGTCGTTGTGCCCCTGAACATGCAGTTAACCCACTGTTCCCAGGCCGTCATTGAAAATAAGACTTTGTTCTTAACTGACTTGCCTGGTTAAATAAAGGTAAAATAAAATAAAATAAATTCTGGATTGGTAAGAGCAAATACTTAATTGTGTTACACACACCTGATTCATGAACAGTCACCTAATAGGGAATAGTTTGCATTTCCTGCAATATTCAGAAGGTTTGAGGCCACATCATAAAAGCTAGGTGAGAAATGCCTGACTGGAGTTTGGTAGCATTAAAGCGTGGCAGTGCTAATCAGCATTTTAATCAGTATGTTAAGCCACTCAGTGAAGGTCTTATTTCAACATAATTCCATCCAATTCCACTGTCGCAGACCGGTATAGCCACAAGACTATCATATGACTATCATATCATATCATATCATACTATCATATGACCTAAAGAACTGTGATATCCTATGTTTCTCTGAGTTGTGTCTGAACAAGGACATGGATAATATACAGTTGAAGTCCGAAGTTTACATACACCGTAGCCAAATACATTTCAACTCAGTTTTTACAATTCCTGACATTTAATCTGAGTAAAAATGTTCTAGGTCAGTTGGGATTACAACTTTATTTTAAGAATGTGAAACATCAGAATAATAGTAGAGAGAATTATTTATTTCAGCTTTATTTCTTTCATCACATTCCCAGTGGGTCAGACATTTAAATATACTCAATTAGTATTTGGTAGCATTGCCTTTAAATTGTTTAACTTGGTTCAAATGTTTCAGGTAGCCTTCCACAAGCTTCCCACAATAAGTTTGGTGAGTTTTGGCCCATTCCTCCTGACAGAGCTGGTGTAACTGAGTCAGGTTTGTAGGCATCCTTGCTCGCACACGCTTTTTCAGTTCTGCCCGCACATTTTCTATAGGATTGAGGTCAGGGCTTTATGATGGCCACTCCAATAGCTTGACTTTGTTGTCCTTAAGCCAATTTGCCACAATTTTGGAAGTTTGCTTGGAAGACCCATTTGCAACCAAGCTTTAACTTCCTGACTGATGTCTTGAGATGTTGCTTCAATATATCTACATAATTTTCCTTCCGCATGATAATCTATTTTATGAAGTGCACCAGTCCCTCCTGCAGAAAAGCATCACCACAACATGATGCTGCCACCCCCATGCTTCATGGTTGGGATGGTGTTCTTCGGCTTGCAAGCTTCCCCCTTTTTCCTCCAAACATAACGATGGTCATTATGGCCAAACAGTTTATTTTTGTTTCATCAGACCAGAGAACGTACGATCTTTGTCCCCATGTGCAGTTGCAAACCGTAGTCTGGCTTTTTTATGGCGGTTTTGTAGCAGTGGCTTCTTCCTTGTTGAGCGGCCTTTCAGGTTATATCGATATGGGACTTGTTTTACAGTGGATATAGATACTTTTGTACATGTTTCCTCCAGCATGTTCACAAGGTCCTTTGCTGTTGATCTGGGATTGATTTGCACTTTTCGCACCAAAGTAGATTAATCTCTAGGAGACAGAACGCATCTCCTACTTGAGCGGTATGATGGCTGTGTGATCCCATGGTGTTTATACTTGCTTACTATTGTTTGTACAGAATGTGGTACCTTCAGGTGTTTGGAAATTGCTCCCAAGGATGAACCAAACTTGTGGAGGTCTAAATTTCTTCTGAGGTCTTGGCTGATTTCTTTTGATTTCCCAATGATGTCAAGCAAAGAGGCACTGAATTGGAAGGTAGGCCTTGAAATACATCTACAGGTACACCTCCAAATGACTCAAATGGTGTCAATTAGTCTATAAGAAGCTTCTAAAGCTATTAAATAATTTTTTGGAATTTTCCAAGCTGTTTAAAGGCAGGGTCAACTTAGTGTATTTTAACTTGTGACCCACTGGAATTGTGATATAGTGAATTATAAGTGGAATAATCTGTCTGTAAACTATTTTGGGAAAAATTACTTGTGTTATGCACGAAGTAGATGTCCTAACAGACTTTCCAAAACAAACTACTATACATTTGTGGAGTGGTTGAAAACAAGTTTTAATGACTCCAACCTAAGTGTATGTATACTTCCGACTTCAACCGTACATCCAGCTGGTTTTTCTATGCAATATCAAGACTGAACGGCAGTTTTGGGTAAGGTTAAAGTGGGAGATGTGTGTCTCTTTGTTATCAACAGCTGGTGTGAGATTTCTCAAGGTTTTGCTCACCCGACTTAGAATATCTCATGATAAGCTGCAGACCATAAAACTTACGAAAGGAGTTTTGCTCTATATTTTTCTATTTACCACCACAAACCAATGCACCAAGACCAAACTCAATGAGCTGTATATGGCCATAAGCAAACAAGAAAATGCACATCCAGAGATTTTATTGCAGGGAAACTGGAATCCGTCATACCTCCTTTTTACCAGCATGTCATCGGTGCAACTAAAGGCTAAAAAACTCTAGATCAACTTAACTCCACACACAGAAAAGCATACAATGTTCTCCCTCACCCTCCATTTGGAAGATCTGACCGTGACTCTATCTTCCTGATTGCTGTTTACAAGCAAAAATTCTAACAAAGTACCAGTGACACACTCAATGCGAAAGTGGTCCGATGAAGCGGATGCTAAGCTACGAGACTGTTTTGCGAGCACAGACTAGAATATGTTCTGGAATTCTTCCGATTGCACTGAGGAGTATGCCACATCAGTCACTGGCCCTCGTGAATAAGTGCATCGATTACAGGCAACATCCGCACTGAGCAAGGGTAGAGCTGCAACATTCAAGGTGTGGGACTCTAACCCAGAAGCTTATAAGAAATGCCGCTATGCACTCCGACGAACCATCAAACAGGCAAAGCGTCAATACAGGACTAAGATTGAATCATACTACACCGGTTCTGACACTCTTCGGATGTAGCAGGGCTTGCCAGACTACAAAGGGAAGCACAGCCGAGAGCTGCCCAGTGACACGAGCCTACCAGATGAGCTAAATTACTTCTATGCTCGCTTCAAGGCAAGTAACACTGAAACATGCATGAGAGCACCAGCTGTTCCGGATGACTGTGTGATCATGCATTCCACAGCCAAACTATCAAACAGGCAAAGCATCAATACAGGACTAAGATTGAATAATACTACACCGGTTCTGACACTCTTCGGATGTGGCAGGGCTTGCCAGACTACAAAGGGAAGCACAGCCGAGAGCTGCCCAGTGACACGATCCTACCAGACGAGCTAAATTACTTCTATGCTTGCTTCAAGGCAAGTAACACTGAAACATGCATGAGAGCACCAGCTCTTCCGGATGACTGTGTGATCATGCTTTTCACAGATCCTCAGAAAGTTCTAAAGCTGCAGAATTTAGAGCATCTTGATGAGTTGCATCACTGCCTGGTATGTCAACTACTCAAACTCCGACCGCAAGGCACTACAGAAGGTAGTGCGCACGGCCCAGTACTGGGGCCGAGCTCTGTGCCATCTAGTACCTCTATACCAGGTGGTTTCCTCTCTGCTTCCGCACCTCAAGCAGTACTGATGCACCAAGTCTGGAACCAACAGGACCTTGAACAGCTACTACCCCCAAGCCATAAGACTGCTTAATAGTTAGTCCGGGTAGCTACTGGATAGCTATTTAACTTTCTGCATTGACTCTTTTTTTCACTAATTCTTTTGATTTATAACATACACTGCTGCTACTGTTTATCACCTATTCTCTTGCCTAGTCACTTTATCCCTACCTATATGTACATATCTACCTCAATTACCTCATACCCATGCACATTAACTCTGTAGTGGTTCCCTGTGTATATAGTCAAGTTATTGTTGCTCATTGTGTAATGATATATTTCATTTTTCTCTCTGCAGAGAGGAATGGGAGAAACTCTCCAAATACAGATGTGTAAAGCTTGTAGCGTCATATCCAAGAAGTCTCAAGGCTTTAATCGCTGCCGAAGGTGCTTCAACAAAGTACTGAGTAAAGGATCTGAATATTTATGTAAGGTATATCAGTTTATATATATATATATATATAGATACATACACACAGTGGGCAAAAAAGTATTTAGTCAGCCACCAATTGTGCAAGTTCTCCCACTTAAAAAGATGAGAGAGGCCTGTAATTTTCATAATAGGTACACTTCAACTATGATAGACAAAATGAGAAAAAAAATCCAGAAAATCACATTGTAGGATTTTTTTGGTCACCTACAAACAAGCAAGATTTCTGGCTCTCACAGACCTGTAACTTCTTCTTTAAGAGGCTCCTCTGTCCTCTACTCGTTACCTTAATGGCACCTGTTCGAAATTGTTATCAGTATAAAATACACCTGTCCACAACCTCAATCAGTCACACTCCAAACTCCACTATGGCCAAGACAAATGAGCCGTCAAAGGACACCAGAAACAAAATTGCAGACCTGCACCAGGCTGGGAAGACTGAATCTGCAATAGGTAAGCAGCTTGGTTTGAAGAAATCAGCTGTGGGAGCAATTATTAGGAAATGGAAGACATACAAGACCACTGATAATCTCCTCGATCTGGGGCTCCACGCAAGATCTCACCCCGTGGGGTCAAAATGATCACAAGAACGGTGAGCAAAATTCCCAGAACCACACGGGGGGACCTAGTGAATGACCTGCAGAGAGCTGGGACCAAAGTAACAAAGCCTACCATCAGTAACACACTACGCCGCCAGGGACTCAAATCCTGCAGTGCCAGAAGTGTCCCCCTGCTTAAGCCAGTACATGTCCAGGCCCGTCTGAAGTTTGCTAGAGAGCATTTGGATGATCTAGAAGAAGATTGGGAGAATGTCATATGGTCAGATGAAACCTAAATAGAACTTTTTGGTAAAAACTCATCTCGTCGTGTTTGGAGGACAAAGAGTGCTGAGTTGCATCCAAAGAACACCATACCTACTGTGAAGCATGGGGGTGGAAACATCATGCTTTGGGGCTGTTTTTCTGCAAAGGGACCAAGACGACTGATCCGTGTAAAGGAAATAATGAATGGGGCCATGTATCGAGATTTTGAGTGAAAACCACCTTCCATCAGCAAAGGCATTGAAGATGAAACGTGGCTGGGTCTTTCAGCATGACAATGATCCCAAACACACCGCCCGGGCAACAAAGGAGTGGCTTCGTAAGAAGCATTTCAAGGTCCTGGAGTGGTCTTGCCAGTCTCCAGATCTCAACCCCATAGAAAATCTTTGGTTGGAGTTGAAAGTCCGTGTTGCCCAGCTACAGCCCCAAAACATCACTGTTCTAGAGGAGATCTGCATGGAGGAATGGACCAAAATACCAGCAACAGTGTGTGAAAACCTTGTGAAGAATTACAGAAAACGTTTGACCTCTGTCATTGCTAACAAAGGGTATTTAACAAAGTATTGAGATACATTTGTTATTGACCAAATACTTATTTTCCAACATAATTGCAAAAAAATTCATTAAAAATCCTACAATGTGATTTTCAGGATGTTTTCTTCTCATTTTGTCTGTCATAGTTGAAGTGTACCTATGATGAAAATTACAGGCCTCTCTCATCTTTTTAAGTGGGAGAACTTGCACAATTGGTGGCTGACTAAATACCTTTTTGCCCCATTGTGTGTGTGTGTATATATATATATATATTTGCAATCATTTCTGAAAACCTGTTTTCATTTTGTCATTATGGGGTATTGTGTGTAGATTGCAGAGAGAACACATTTATTTAATCCATTTTAAAATAAGGCTGTAAAAAGTCAAGGGTTCTGAATAATTTCAAGGCACTAATATATATTACTCAATCCAATTTCTAGATCTTTGAATCTTGTTCCAAAAGTGTGCAAGCCTTCATTCAAAACAAAGACAGACACTCCCTTATGAATCAACCTTGTGGTAGATTGGTGCATTTATGAGAACAAGCGTTTTTCCCCCGTTCCTTGTAAACATGTGAGAATGATGTCAGTCATCCACAGCTGCACTGCTAATTGAATTAGCAGTATGGGAAGCACCACCCAAACCAATGCCATTCCCCCTCTAAGTCACTCTTTGAAGTTTGTCCCAGCTACAGTGTATGTTATTTGGCAGGAAAGTCATTTGGAAACACATTACATTTTTTTGTGTGATTTCATTTTGGCACAACATGTTATGTCATGGAGCACATCTGGGACAAAACGAATGCTGTATTGAACATTAACATGCCATATCCCTTCTGAGGGATGTGAAACACTGATAATGGCATCGCTATGGTGGCTTGAATGATCTAGACTGTTCAAAGATGTATACAACATCCAAAGTGAACTTTAAAAGATTGGAACTTTAGTGGTTTATCAGAACTTTATTTAATGGGTGAACATTTAGGAGAATAAAGATGGTGAGAGTGATTTTTGGAAAATTACTGTTCTAGAGGTTCTATAAAAAAAGTGATCTTTTGTGAAAAGTGGCACACTTGAATGGACATAAGGTGTACTTATAGCAGCTTTATCAAGACAATACAGTTCTATTTATCTCCCGGTGACAAACTTTGTCTTTACAACATCATGTACTGTGTCAATGGTTATTGTATTTAGTGTCCAAATAACTACCCAGAAAACACTTGACTCTACATCCTTAGCTGCTTAAAGGAAAAATCCACTCAAAAACTATATCAACTGTATCAACAGTGGACTAATAAAACAAATACCAAAGTAGAGTTTTAACACATATGGAATCATGCAGTAACTAAAGTAATAAACAAATCAAAATATGTTTTAGATTCTTCAAAGTAGCCACCCTTTGCCTTGATGACAGCTTTGCACACGCTTGGCATTCTCTCAACCAGGTTCACGAGGTAGTCACCTGGAATACATTTCAATTAACAGATTAAAAGTTAAAAGCTGCCTTGTTAATTTGTGGAATTTCTTTCCTTCTTAATGCGTTTGAGCCAATCAGTTGTGTTGTGAGAGGGTAGGCGTGGTATACAGAAGAAAGTCAGTTGATGTTGGTAAAATACCAAGTCCATGTTATGGCAAGAACAGCTCAAATAAGCAAAGAGAAACATAAGTCCGTCATTACTTGAAGACATGAAGGTCAGTCAATTAAGAAAATTTCAATAACTTTTAAAGTTACTTTAAGTGCAAAAGTTTCTTTAACAGCCACAGGAAGACCCAGAGTTGCTTCTGCTCCAGAGGATAAGTTCATTAGAGTTTACTGCACCTCAGATTGCAGCCTAAATAAATGCTTCACAGAGTTCAATTAACAGACACATCTCAACATCAACTGTTCAGAGGAGACTGCGTGAATCAGGTCTTTGTGGTTGAATTGCTGCGAAGAAACCAATACTAAAGGACATAAATAATAAGAAGAGATGTGCTTGGGCCAAGATACACGAGCAATGGACCTTAGACCAGTGGAAACCTGTCCTTTGGTCTGGGTCCAAATTTGAGATTTTTGGTTCCAACCCTCATGTCTTTGTGAGACGCAGAGTAGGTGAACGGATGATCGTCTTCATCTTCATGTGTAGATCCCACCGTGAAGCATGGAGGTGTGATGGTGTGGGGGTGCTTTGCTGGTGACACTTTCAGTGATTTATTTAGAATTCAAGACACATTTTAGTAGCATGGCTACCACAGAATTCTGCAGCGTTATGCCATCCCATCTAGTTTCCACTTAGTGGGACTATCATTTGCTTTTCAACAGGACAATGACCCAAAACACAGGCAGTGTTAGGGCTATTTGTCCAAGAAGGAGAGTGATGGAGTGCTCCATCAGATGATCTGGCCTTCACAATCACCCGACCTCAACCCAATTGTGATTGTTCTTTTTTCGATGAGTTGGACCCCAGGACATAGACATATCTGATAATGTCAGAAAGCTTAAATTATTGTTAATCTAACTGCACTGTCCAATTTACAGTAGCTATGTCACGCCCTGACCGTAGAGATCCTTTTATTCTCTGTTTGTTTGGTCAGGGTGTAATTCGGGTGGGAAAGTCTATGCTTTCTGGTTCTTTGTTTTTGGCCAGGTATGATTCTCAATCAGTGACAGCTGTCTATCATTGTCTCTGATTGGGAATCATACTTAGGCAGCCTTTTTTCCTTTTCTCATTTGTGGGTTGTTGTCTTCGTTTAATGCATGTATAGCCTTATGGAGCTTCACGTTCATTTTTGTTGTTTATTGTTTGGTTGGCGACATTTAAAAAATAAAGAAAAAAATGTACGCTCACCACGATGTACCTTGGTCCGGACAGTTTGGAGACGACGTTCGTGACAAGCTATTACAGTGAAATAATACAATGCTATTGTTTGAGGAGAGTGCACAGTTTTGAACATGAAAAGTTATTAATAAATATATTAGGCATATTTGGGCAGTCTTAATGCAACATTTTGAACAGAAACTCAATGGTTCATTGGATCAGTCTAAAACGTTTCACAAACAATGCTGCCATCTAGTTGCAAAAATATAAATTGCAGATGGGCTGGAATAATACATTATGGCCTTTCTCTTGCATTTCAAAGATGATGGTACAAAAAAATACAAAAGAACGGTTTTACCAGATCTAATGTGTTATATTCGCCTACATTCCTTTCACATTTCCACAAACTTCAAAGTGTTTCCTTTCAAATGGTACCAATAATATGCATATCCTTTCTTCAGAGCCTCAGTTACAGGAAGTTAGGATATGTCATTTTTTAGATTTGGCTATGTCATTTTAGGCAAAAATTGAAAAGAAGGGGCGGATCCTTAGGATAAATAAGTCCAGTGATTGGAGCAGCTACACAGAAAATGTCATTAGTAAGAGGTGAACGCCACCCTGAGAAACATTGTGTATTTCTGAGAAGCTTTTTGGAAACACATTTATGACAGCTCCATACCCTTTCCATTACAACTTCATGCAGCCTATTGACTACAGTTTTGAAGACCTAATCTCCACCTTATGTGGCATATTCATTGCAACTATAGGATGTTGAGGAAATGGAACAAGAGTACATTGTGACACCATGTTTGAGGAAATTGTCGGCGTCCTGGAAACCCATTCCCCTTCATGTTGTAACGGTCGTCGTCCTCCTCTTCTGAGGAGGAGTAGTAAGAAGGATCGGAGGTCCAATGCGCAGCGTGGTACTTGTTCATGCTCTTTATTACAACAAGCGAACACTGAAACAAAACAATAAACGACACGTGAAAATACCAGCCGAAACAGTTCCGTGTGGAACACACTGACACAGAAAATAAACACCCACAAAACAGTGGGAAGTGGGAAAAGGCTACCTAAGTATAATTCTCAATCAGAGACAACTAACGACACCTGCCTCTGATTGAGAACCATACCAGGCCAAACGCAAAAACACAACATAGAAAACGGAACATAGACAACCCACCCAACTCATACCCTGACCATAATAATACAAAGACATAACAAAGGAACTGAGGTCAGAACTTGACACGTGCTGGGAAATGTTCATTCAAGTAGTTCAAAACACTATGTGAACTTCAATGACAAGGCCTACATGCAATACATTTGAAAATGAACTGTTTATTTTTCATCTTGGAAATATACAGTATAAAGTGACAGTGCTGGTTGCCTCGCTGCGGTGGGTAAGCCTATACTGTTACATACTAGGCTTAACACTGCCAGTTACCCTTTCACGCACAGTCTGCTCATGGTGTGTGGGAGTTTGGAGGTTATTCAATTTGAGACAGAGATTCTTTACATCCGTCGAAAGATAATCAGTCTTGCTTGAAGGCTACTAACATTCTATTGATTTTCAGTTGCTTGCTCCTACGGAATGATACTTTAAATACACAGATACATTTTCCATTGTGAAGGGTACTACCCACAGGCCCACGCTCCCATAAGGCCTCGCTCTGTCTTCGGAGGACCCGGCCCACTTCGGGCTTTTGGCAGTAAACATTGCTTCAACATTCTATCAATGTTTTTTATTGTTGTAAAAAGTCTATACCAACAGTAGTGTACTCTTTCTCTCATTCGTAAAACCCCACAACCTCGAATAATCTTGACCCTGTGCTCTGTTCTCCACCGAACAAGTGACTAAGGAATGGGTGATGAATAATAGTAGCTTCCGCTCATGCTGTACAGCCAATGGTGCATTGACACGGTTTTAATCAGTTTCATTGTAATGACTGAGGTCATAGACACCAATGTCCCAAGAGCCAATAGAAGTAATACACCACTTCTGTGTCAGGGTATTAATTTTTACTTCTATTCAGCATGAGGTTGGGTTGTGACTTGTGTAATGAATCATGAATCATCAACGATGGCACAGGTGAATCATATCATCCTTTACAATTTCATGGCTAAAGTTGAACCTTCTGGACTGTGACTGAAGTCCAGGTCCGTGCCAGCATCCAGGTTGAAGTGCATTGGACGCTTTGACAAGAAACCTCATTACACCACTGACGTTGTTACGTCCCATGGAGATAGCAACATATGCTCTGCAACGTTCATGCATATGGTACTTTTTGCAAGTCCTCTTTGTCTCTTTGAGATGGGGAGGCAATCAGGCCAATCAATCACACAACCTCAGCCATCTGCTCTTTACCGGATTGGGCAAAAATCTACATTACACCTTAGAGGCAAGTCAACTCTTTTGTGAGTCGCGAACGGTTGTTGTATGCCCCTCATTTAGAATGCATTGCTGTCTTTGTCCGTTGCCCGTCTGACTCAACAGTGTCATTACAACCATTGCAGTCCTCTGTACTGGCAAAAGCAATAACTGGTTTTCACGTTAGCTATGATAAAATATTCAAATGAGAAGCAAAAAAAGTTCAAAGTAGATAGCTATATGATCACCTTGAAGTAGAAGAATAGTTATGTTTCAATTGCAGGCATACTTTAGATCAGGGCTCTCCAACCCCTTTCCTGGAGAGCTACCGTCTAACCCACATCTAGCGCACCTGATTCTAATAATTAGCTGGTTGATAAATTGAATCTGGTTAGTTACAACTGGGGTGGCAGCAAAAACCTACAGGAGGGTAGTTAACCAGGAATAGGGTTGGAGATCCCTGGTTAAGATCCTGACCATAGCCACCAGAAGCAGTTAGTGGACCTGTCAGAGGAATGAAGGGTTCTTTAAGTGCACAAGTTGATCATGAGACTATGCCGGTCTTCTAGCTTTCCACCCTACACAAGAGGGCTCTTTTCTCAGAGATTGGCATTCACTGCTCGTCATATCCGGATCATCACCATTATTTCAACCACGCCATCGCAACGCCTCTTTAGTTACTGCTGCTCCCTGATAGTACGTCTATGGAGCGCACTGAGTGCAGTGTGATATTATTACAGTCAGTCGCAACATGAAAAAGCTTGTGAGTGACATCCTCATCAGTTGGCATCCTTTAGGGGTACGGATGGGGCTGTCACTTCAGATTTTATTAACAGTGACACAGTGGACCAATGACAGACCTCAGAGGCCAGATAAGGCAGATCACAGGCATTTCTGACAGAGTAAAGACAGAGACGAACCCGGAGGCTCCGACCGACGCACGCCAAGAACGAACAACGCCTGGAACGTGTCTCCCCGCCAGGCAGTTCAATGTAATTATCTGCCTGACATCAAACAGTCGGATCGTAATCAACAGTTCAAACCGCGACAGAAAGAAAAGGGATTAAAGAGTGATGCGTCTCAGACAAAACACACTGATTGGGTATGTAGATAATGTGGTATTGATTAGGTATGTAGATAATGAGGTATTGATTAGGTATGTAGATAATGTGGTATTGATTAGGTATGTAGGTAGGTGTGGTATTGATTAGGTATGTAGGTAATGTTGTATTGATTAGGTATGTAGGTAGGTGTGGTATTGATTAGGTATGTAGGTAGGTGTGGTATTGATTAGGTATGTAGGTAGGTGTGGTATTGATTAGGTATGTAGGTAGGTGTGGTATTGATTAGGTATGTAGGTAGGTGTGGTATTGATTAGGTATGTAGGTAGGTGTGGTATTGATTAGGTATGCAGGTAGGTGTGGTATTGATTAGGTATGTAGGTAGTGTGGTATTGATTAGGTATGTAGGTAGTGTGGTCTTAATTAGGTATGTAGGTAGTGTGGTATTGATTAGGTTTGTTGGTAATGTGGTATTGATTAGGTATGTACAACATTAGAGAGGTTGTGGGTGTGAATGTCAGTCAGTCACACAACCACCATCGCTCACACCTCCAATACTTCATTGGAAATTAACATGTATTATTAGCCTGTGTAACTACCCGAGGAGGAATAAAATATCACGTCAAAACACACAAAATACTGTGTAGATAAATACAAAAAAACACTTCTGACATAAGCTTTTGCAATGGCACAGGTGAAAACGCTGGGCCTAAAATGGGGTTTCTCTCATTCCCCTGCAGTTGCTCATAGAAATGGTAATACGCTCCAGATGCTGTGATTACAGGGTTAATTAAACGCTGAATTCCGAGGCTCCTGTCGCAGAATGGGATTTTGTAATTACTGCACCAATAATTAGCAAATTAACGCCTATTTTTTTTCTCAAACCGTCAAACATTAAGAAATCGCAGAAAATCGTAATGACCAAAACAGAACGTTATAAAAGAGGATAAGGTCCTAGTGAGCAAGGCAGCATGGGATGTGGACGGCTCTCCAGCCAGCTACATCTGTGTGTCTGGGCCCACGTCCAGCCCTCTATGTGTCATAGGTGGCCGTGTGCATTTTGCAGGGGCTATATATTTGGAGACGGCGGGGCTGCGTCTGGTCGACAGAAGCCAGCAGCACGAGTGGTCTCTGGCTGTACAAACATCAGTCCAAGCACACTGACTATCAGTGTGAATTGATTGAGAGCATATCTCACTCATGTCCATGCATCTTACTGCATATTGTTGGTGTTGTTATAATTAACACAGCGACTGTTCAGTCTGTAGGAGTATGTCGACAGAGTTCTCAGAAAGAGAGACATTTCTATAAGAGTTGCTGTAGATTTTAAAAATTAATGTGATATGAGAACCTACCCTTTTTTCCTGGTTTTTCGAACACATCAAGATGTTATATGCAACACGTGTTGCAGTAGACTGCTAGCATTTTGATCATTTCTACTTAAAGAATGATAACATTTGGGCCATGAAAATTGGATAAGTGAGATGCATCATGTGAAATTACTCAGACCTCGAGGTACTGGAATGGAAAACTGGTTTTGGCCCAATTCAAGAACTGACACCATTCAAATACCAACCATTCTATTCCATTCCATTCCAAATGACTTTCTTGTATGAGTCATATTTGGATGTGTATTCAATGTTTTTCTTCATATCTACAGATAACGAGACAATTTTCACGCTCTGTCAACGAGAGACAGGGAGCACTAAAATGTAATTTTCGTGTGACTGACAGTTTCCTTTTTATAATTCCTTAAAGAGAGAGGTTTTTATGTCCCTAATTAATTCAGGAGACATGCATTAAATTTGTGCCCAAAGGGTCTATGCAACACTTAGCCTACCAAACTGCCACCCCAAACAGAGCGGGAGGGGGTGAGACATAGAGAAAGAGAAACAGAGAGAGAGAAAGTAAGAGAGACTTTATTAGGACCTTTCATCACTCAGATGTGAACCAATCATACAACCAGATGACACTGATCACAAGTGCATCATAAAATACAGACATGGTTTTGGGTACTGAGATCAGCAGTTCTGACAGAGTTAGCACACCCACACCTTATTATTAAGCTTCTTGATTGAAAAGAGTCTCTTTCATTTCTGCCAGTCCATCTCCTGTGAAGAGAGGAAATGGAGGTATTTTCAGTCTCTCAGATGAGCAAAAAGCCAGACAAGAGTGTAAAGTGATGAATGTGTGTGATGAAAGAAAGGGTAAAAGATTGGAGAAAGGGAATAGAGAATACAACAATGCTGGGAATATCTATTAGTACTTGGGTGTTGTGAACAGCAAACAAGCCGTTGCTATTAAAAACAACAGATAGGTGTGACGTTCATACGCTGCCAATATCCCCTGAAGGCCCTCCCCATCTCACTAGCCACCTCCATTTTGAGACACCCCATGGAAGTTTTGCAGGTCCCGTCCCACTTCTATGACATCATATCACTCCCCCACAGTGAATGCAGGTGTGCTGTGACTGCTTCCTCACAGCTTGGGCCCACGTGCTGTACAGTACACAGTGCATTCGGAAAAGTATTCAGACACCCTTGACTTTTTCCACAATTTGCTACGTTACAGTCTTATTCTAAAATTGATTAAATAGTTTTTTCCCCTCATCAATCTACACACAATACCCCATAATGACGAAGCAAAAGCAGATTTTAAGAAGTGTTACTAAAAGTAAGAAACGTAAATATTACATTTACATAAGTGTTCAGACACTTTACTCAGTACTTTGTTGATGCACCTTTGGCAGCGATTACAGCCTTGAGTCTTCTTGGGTATGACACTAAAAGCTTGGCACCCCTGCATTTTGGATGTAATTCTTCTCAAGCTCTGTCAAGTTGGATGGGGAGTGTCGCTGCACAGATATTTTCTAGTCTCTCAAGAGATGTTCAAGTCCGGGCTCTGGCTGGGCCACTGAAGGACATTAAGAGACTTGTCCCGACATTCAGAGACTTGCCACTCTTGCATTGTCTTGGCTGTGTGCTTAGGGTTGTTAAACCTTCGACCCAGTCTTAGGTCCTGAGCGCTCTGGAGCAGGTTTTCAACATGGATCTATCTGTACTTTGTTCTGTTCATCTATCCCTCAAGCCTGACTAGCTCAATTTCAATTCTCATAGCGAAGGGTCTGAATACTTATGTAAATAAGGTACTTATGTAAACTACGCCTTTTTGCCGGTGGGGTTTAAATTAACACTAACCTGATTGACATTCAAAATAGATTTACCGGTGCATTTGAGTTATTTCACAGTTACTCCTGTCCCAAGCGACCTAAAATTAGTTTGAAGGCACATTGTTAGATGTTTGATATGCTATACTCTTGCCCTGTCTTGTGTTGTGTTAACTTTGTCTTTGCAGCCTCTTACGCATCCTTTGGAAAATGAGATCAGGTTCTCAGTTGACTTGCCTGCTTAAATGAATAAATGAATAATCACTTGCCATCTAATGCGCTGTATAAACATTTAATCTAAGAGGATCCTAAGACGTGTATTAACAATCAACTTCTATTAGCCCCAGGCTTAAATGGAGGCAATTGTATGAGAGGCTGTAAATTCCTCATCTGGGATATGTTGATCAGGGAGTCAACTAATCCTGTAGGTTTACCTGTTATTTTTATTTTGTGTTGCAACAACACACAGATGATACAAAGTTATCTACCGCAAATCGTGTATTGGCAAGTGCCTGACTATCTCACAACTGCAAGTTCATGCTGAAGAGGCAGGTCACTTCTCAGGCAAACAAAAGCATACACATCCAACACAGAGAGCACTGTTATGCCATTACATAAATAAAATAAAATGTTCTCAACAAAATGGAAGCCATTGTGTGAGAGAAGACTGATTCTGTTTCTGTGAGTTTAACATAATAACGCTCAATCGGTGTAGTTTGAAGCCCTCACAAGCCCGGCTTGATTACCTCTGCAGAACCACCACCACCACCACCAAGCTGCTGTTGAATGGCTTATTTCTCCTTTGTCCTCCGCTGAATACAGACACTGAATGGAAGGTTATTCTACACATTTACAAAAATGTAACACTTTATTTTTATATTTTCTACAGTTTACATGATTCTTATGTATTGATTTCTCAAGTACCACTACGTACCATGTTATGCCTGATTTTCTATGGTGTTGAATTATATGTAGTATGTCCTGCATTTCATTTACGTCATTTAGTGGACGCTCTTAACCCTAATTGCTCCTTTATGTCGCTATGTCTTGCTCAAGGGCACATTGGCAGATTGTTCACCTCGACAGCTCTGGGATTTGAACTAGCCACATTTCTGTTACTGATCCAATACTCTCAACGACTAAGCTACCTGCCTCCCCATGTATGTACTAGAAAATGCCCATTTTATTAAAGATGCCGTCTAGGATCTTAAGCACGTACAAATTTGTAACATATTGTACGAAATGGAATTGAAAACATATCATACGAATTGCAAAAATTATTTAAATATACATTTCTTTTTCTTCCAATTCATTCAATGTATTTGTGTTTTTGTAGTGACAATAGCAGTATTAAGGTACACCGTTTTGCAGGCAGAACAACCTCTCTCTCCCTTTCTTTCTCTCACTCTCTCGTCACCTGAATGTAGGCATTCAGCTGACTAAACACCAATTACACTCAATCATCTTTCATGGTGCATAATGTAATCCTATCAGGTGACATGCACACTGGTGACGATGCTGTCTTTTGATGATGAAAGTGGTGGGTTATTTTTTTCACCAGCTTCTCGGGCTGCCTTGAGGATGTGTACATTGTGATTCTTTAATTTCCATAGCGACTCATGGGACCAAACAGAAGTTGGAACTGCTGAGATGAGGCAGTCACATATTGAACACACACACATGCACGCACACACCAGGGGAGGCTGGTGGGAGGAGCTATAGGAGGATGGCTCATTATAATGACTTAAATGTAAATGTAAATAATGACTGAAATGGAATTATTGGAATGGAGTCAAATATGTGGCTTCCATATGTTTGATGTGGTTCATACTGTTCCATGAATTCCACTTCAGTCATTACAATGGGTCTGTTCTTCTATAGCTCCTCCCACCAGCCTCCTCTGGCACACACGCACGAACACGTGCATACACACACACAGACTGACACACATAAACATTTTTAACTCGTCCACTCGCCACTGAGCCACATGTGCTGCTTCAGTCTTATAGCCTGGAACTATCGAGGTAATAATGTGGCTCTCCTATTGAATTCTCTAATGAACATGTTTGTAGGACGTTAACATAGGATGCAACCTATATGCATTATTTGATACATGCAATACCACTTTTATTAATTTACAAATGTATAGTGGATGAAATACAGTATATCGTATCAGTGGCTAAATTAATAGATGAACATGGGATACAAAAAAGATCAAAATAAATCCCAGGCAAGTGTGAGAGATGTCCTGTGTGGTTGGGAAGAAGGTCAATGGAGATACAGCAGCGGTCCCTAGTCTACTTCCTATCATGGCCTCACTGTCATCTTCAAGACAAGACCCTGGAGGAGGGGTACCCAAATTAGACGCCAAGTGGAATCCAACTATGGGCAGGGTTATGGCCCTGTCATGGAGGTCTTACTGGGGCCAGATATGTGTGTTGTGAACAGGGGCTGTCACAGAGTGCGTGAGGTCTCACTACGTTGTCAATGCTGAGGAATAAAGCTGCTTAATTAAGCAGGGGATAAATGGTTTGTGACAGCCACAAGGAGCCCGGAGGTGGTGGATACACAGAGGGCAGAGGGGTCCACTGCTCCACTCCTCGTTTCAGGTTAGTTCCACTCCCCAGCTAGTGAGGAAGAACTGCTAATTACAATTGATAAACTTTGTATTCTGGAAAGAAGTGTTTAGTACGCAGGAGAGGGGCTAGGGGGAGAGGGAGAGGGGAAGGGGAAGGGGAAGGGAGGGAGAGAGGGACTGAGGAAGGGGGTGAGAGAGAGCTAAGAGTTGTTAGTTGATACATGGTAAATGGTAGATGGAGCTAGAAACACTATACCAATATCAATTATTGAAATTGCAGAGAGAATTATTGTAGAAGGTCAGTAACAGTTTACTTGAAGGGGGTTTGCATACTAATTCATAACACCTTGTAAATACTTTATGACAGCTCTATTGAGTGTTGCAATATCCTTCATATCACCCTTCTTAGGACATTTTCCAAAACATTTATGACTTTGCGCCTGAACAGATAATATCCTAATAACAGTTTAACTTTCATTACAGTACTTGAAATATAATTTTCCATTAAAATATGAATGCAAAATATATATTTCAAATGTTAGAAATTACAATTATGAAAATTGGTTTAGAAAGTAGATATAAAGGACACGGCAACACAAAAAAATGTGTAACAATTACGTCAGGTGTGCCAATGTAGTGTTACCAGAAAGTACTGGTGGGGATAGTCAAGCTGGACAAATCTTGTAAACACTAAGCCACATTCTGGCCCCTAGTATCAAAGCTATGCTTATGAAATGTTGAGAGGAAATCTGCGGAATGTGAGCGATAGTTCCACTATTCACAAGCATGGAAAAGAGGTTGATTGGCTAAAGTAAATAGCTATCTTTATGAAATTCTCAGACACTCAAAGCGGTAATTTAATAACCAAGGTGCACACACACACACACACACACACACACACACACTGAAAGGAAAGGGTGGGTGACTTCACGTTCAGAATACGCTGTGACAGATCTCGTGACATGACTTTATAACCCAGTCTACTGCAGCTCTTCGATTTGTTGACATTTCTTTCACTTTCAAATCCCCATTTGTTTTCCCTCTCACTCCACCAACAATTAAACTGCCTCAGTATTTGAGCTGTGCAGGTTCGGTGAGGCATGCAAATAACACAAGAAATACAGGCAGCGTGTGTGTAATCAAGACATAGTCTTGATTAATTGCAAATTGTTGATTACCTGAGTTGTCAAATACGTTGTGTTTGACCATGTTTGTTTGTTTTACACATTACTAGTTACTGGGGAAGTAAAGACATGTTGCCCTCAAATATGGTCCTACCATGGATCATTTAGCTATTTGATTGTGAATTAAGTATAGAAATATACATATAAAACAGTTATTTTATAAAATATTTAATTTGGCCTTTATTACTATAGCCCATAGAAATGCATTGAATAACACATTCATAAATGGCAACAAAGACTGTAAAAAAAATTAAGCATGAGGAATAAGATTTGGTAGTGTCTGTCCTATATCTATGAGATTTAAGAAAGTTCAGTAAACATATATATTTTTACGGCCAAATCGTTTGGAAACTACAGACGTTTTGGTGAGAATATCAATCTTCAGGATGTCTCATGGTTTGACAAAGACTGCTGTACCCCGGGCTACCTTCCACAGCAGATGCAGAAGACCGACAGGCAGGTGGGTTAAGACCCAGACCATGCTAAAAGCCTGATATCTCTAGCTTAAACTGACGGATTTTGATGTCTTTTTTTAATGTTATTTAGATTGACGCACGTGTCACTTTACTCTTGAGAATTAATAATACATGTGGAATAAGGTTCTCTGTACAGTATGTTAACACAGATCTCATTATGCTATGTGTTGAGAAACTGTATACTATTGGATTTTCTGAATAAGAACAGAAGGGAGTAGCATATAACTTCAGTAATAGTGTGTAAGCATTGATAGCAGAAAACCCTATAGCCAAATGAGCCAATTTCTTTGCTTTAGCCTTGATGTCTCATTTTAAAGCATAGAGTATTTCAGGGTTACTCAATGAACCAGTTTGTTCAAATGAAGCTATTTCTCTGCTTCAAAGAACAAGTTTGTTCAAATGAGATGCAATCAGTTTTCAGTTCAGCATAGAGAAGACATAAAGTAACGTAATGACAGAGTAATCTAACAACACTTTGTGAAGGGTAAACTTATAACATAATAACTTACTCAAATGTTCATAACCCATAGATAACATATTCCAGGAAGTACATTAGCCTTTCATAACTTGCAACATACGTAACATATCAACGTGTAGCTGTTCACATAATCATTTATGAAGCATGTATGGTTATAAATGGTTGTAAATGTACTATGAAGTCCTTATGTAGGCAGCCTTCAAATAAAGTCTCATTGACATACTGTATGTCCATGTAGGAACTGTACATGTTCATCCCCGTATTACAGCCACACATTTGATATCGTTTATGTCAATCCCCCCATGCTTGGGCTCACACTGTGTGCCGATCCCTCTGTGCTAAAATGACACATGGCTTGTCACTTCATATAGGACTACCAGCTGGAATTATTTGTATTGAGATAGTTGACAGCTCCAGCTTGAGGCAAAAGGGATTTTCATCAATCTCTGACGCAGTGGGAATATTGGGACATAACCCAAAGCATGTGCACAAGTATGTGGGGGTTCACTCTGTAGTTCTCCATCATTAGGGCTGTTCACACTTTGGGACAATAAATAAGACGATGGTTGTGATTGATGGTTGAGATTTCTGTAATCACTAATTGTTTTCCAAAGCAATCTATGTGATCTCGAAGGAAATGGATAGTGGACTTTCAATCGGTAATGTAAAAAGGTCCTCAGGATCAGGGTCATTTCCATGTGACCCGTAGTCATTTCAAGTAATGAATCAGATTTATGTTTATAAATTGACAAAATCTTTATTGAAAATTGGTAGATGAAGGTCTAATTTGTCCATTTCTAATTTCTGAGACTCAAATCATTCTGGTGGTAGTGTGGATGAGAGACTGTGTGACCTTTGACCTAATTTTTGAGAATGGGTCTGGCCTGTGTTCATTAGGTACTGAAGTTATGGAAATGGACTGACACAGGGGATGGACTACCTTTATAAATGTACAATGTGTTGTTCTGTTGCGAAACATGTAAAACATTTCCTTTTCGTGCCCTGATGAGGAGAAACCTGACGTAAGCAGACAGAACCCTGACGTAAGCAGACAGAACCCTGACGTAAGCAGACAGAACCCTGACGTAAGCAGACAGAACCATGACGTAAGCAGACAGAACCCTGACGTAAGCAGACAGAACCCTGACGTAAGGTAGGGAGGCAGACAGAACCAGTGCCCTTGCTTGGGTGTAGGGCCTGATCAGAGCCTGGAGACAGAACCCATGGTCTTGACGTAAGGAAGCAGACAGAGAACTTGGGAAGGTTGACAAGAATGAGTTGTAGGGGTTTAATGGCACAGGCAGGGAGCCCAGCCAACAGCGAGTGCAGTAATCCAGACGGGAGATGACAAGTGCCTGGATTAGGACCTGCGCCGCTTCCTGTGTGAGGCAGGGTCCTCTGCGGATGTTGTAGAGCATGAACCTCCACCGCCATGTGTTGGTTGAGTGTTGTCAATCACGCCAAGGTTCTTAGCCTCTGGGAGGCCAATGGAGTGATGGCGAGATCATGGAACTGGGAGGAAGAGCAGCTTCTTGCCGACTGTAACTGATTGTCTGCAGAACAGAAAAATGATAGGAGAGACCATGTGATGATTTAGCTAAAGCAGATGTGGTGAGAGCAGAAAGGACAAAGTAAGGTTGTGCATCAGAGCTGCTGCTGTAACCATACCTCCACCAGTGAGTCAACATCTCCTCAGGCCAAAGCTTCTGTTACTAGTTCAACTTTCTGCTAAAACAACCAAACTATGATTTAGCTAAAGCAGATGTCTGCCAATGTAAATGTCACAAAATGACATGCAACTTGATGTTTATTGCCAAAGTAGTGGATATCAGACTGAAGTGGTTTATGTTACTGTCACGACTTCCGCCGAAGTTGGTGCCTCTCCTTGTTCGGCGGCGTTCGGCGGTCGTCGCCCCTGGCTTTCTAGCTGCCACCGATCTACATTTATTTTTCTATGTTGTTTTGTCTTGATTGTACACACCTGGTTCCCATTACGTTAATATTATTTTCCCTATTTAAACTCCTTGTTCCCAATATGTTTTGTGTGTGTTTGTTCCTTGTTGAGTGTTAGACTGCTGTGTTATTGTCAAGAGAATCTTCAATCCCAATGATAATAACTGACAATCAATAGCTCTGACCAATCCCCAAGATCTGTAAGACTATGGGTTTAATAATAATTAGTCAAAGACTCAGTTTATGCAAAAGGATAGTACAGTTTATTCAGAGAATGTACTAAAGTCCATTATACAAAGACATCCATTTTATAGCTCTACACATACTTCCACACAAACAGTAGGTATCCTACACACATACTTCCACACAAACAGTAGGAATCCTACACACATACTTCCACACAAACAGTAGGTATCCTACACACATACTTCCACACAAACAGTAGGTATCCTACACACATACTTCCACACAAACAGTAGGTATCCTACACACATACTTCCACACAAACAGTAGGTGAGTTTTATCTCCATAGTTCTCACCACTGTGTATCCCTGCCCAGCCGACAGTTCCATTCCCCCGAGATTAGGGGAACCTTGAGAAGTTCTCCCTATGCTATCATAGGTTCCTCAGAGGCCTAGCCAGGTCAGTTCAAACACAGTTTTAATAGTTCTTCGGTATTTTCCTAGGCACCCACAGTCTGTGTTTTTCCACTATACAGATACATTGTTTAACCTAATTCCGACTAAAACTATGCAAATCATCAGATTATAATTTTATGATTCTAATCAATTTCATACAGTGATAAGGTTTCAGAGTGGAATTATTTTATCATTATCTTTCAACATATACATTATTTTATCAGTTATGGTGTGTTTTCCCTGCGTGGAATTTATGGTTGTTTCTTTATCGAGTAAAGTACGTTATTTTACTCAGTTCTGTGTCCTGCGCCTGACTCCGTCCTCACCGCTGCACAGTGACACTTGACAGAAACATGCACCACTAATATGGAGTCAGCAGGTGCACCTAGTCCCAACTACGGTGGAGAGTCCAAACCAGGTTTCCACCATGCACATCCCCCCCTGAATATGCCCCTGGTTCTCGCCTGCTGTAAAAGGAAGGCGACTCAACTACCACCCCATCGACGGGGGGGATTGTGCGATAAATCTCCTGGTAGACGCAACACTTCCCAGGAGTCACGTGTATCCTCTGTCACAGGAGGAGACGGTGGCTATGGAAACATATGTCACCGAATCTCTGGGACAGGGATACATTCGGCCTTCCACTTCACCTGCCTCCTCGAGTTTCTTTTTTGTGAAGAAGAAGGATGGAGGTTTACTCCAATGCATTGACTATAGAGGTTTAAATCAGATCACGGTGAAGTATAGTTACCCGCTGCCTCTCGCTTCTTCACCAAATTGGATCTCAGGAGTGCTTCCAACCTGGTGCGTATCCGGGAGGGGGATGAGTGGAAGACGGCATTTAGTACCACCTCTGGGCACAATGAGTACCTCATCATGCCGTACGGGTTGATGAATGTCCGTCCATCTTCCAATCCTTTGTAGGCGACATTTTCAGGGACCTGCATGGGCAGGATGTAGTGGTGTATATAGATGACATTCTAATACACTCCACTACACACACCGAGCATGTGTCTCTGGTGCGCAAGGTGCTTGGTCAACTGTTGGAGCATGACCTGCACGTTAACGCTGAGAAAATGTCTGATCTTCCAGCAGTCCATCTCCTTCCTAGGGAACCGCCTGTCCGAGTCAGGGGTGGAGATGGAGAATGACCTCATTTCAGCCTTGCGTAATTGGCCGACTCCACCATGGTAAAGGAGGTGCAGCAGTTCTTAGGGTTTGCCAACTACTACCGGAGGTTCATCTGGGGTTTTGGTCAGGTTGCGGCTCCCATTTCCTCTTTGCTGAAGGGGGGACCGGTGCGACTGCAGTGGTCAGCTGTGGTCGGACAGGGCTTTTGGTTACCTGAAGGCTCTGTTTACCTCGGCTTCTGTGTTGGCTCATCTGGATCCCTCCTTCGTTCATAGTAGAGGTGGACGTATCCGAGGCTGGGATAGGAGCTGTACTGTCTCAGTGCTCGGGTACGCCACCAAAGCTCCGCCCCTATGCGTTCTTTTCGAAGAAGCTCAGCCCGGTGGAGCGGAACTATGATGTGGGGGACCGGGAGCAGTTGGCTGTTGTCAAGGCTCTGAAAACGTGGAGGCATGGGCTTGAGGTGGCTAAACACCCTCATTTAGACTGACCACCGCAATCTGGAGTACATCCGGGCGGCGAGGAGAATGAATCCTCTCCAGGCAAGGTGGGCCATGTTATTCACCTGTTTTGTGTTCACTCTATCCTACAGACCAGGTTCCCAGAACGCTAAGGCAGACGCACTGTCCCGGATGTATGACACAGAGGAGAGGTCCACGGATCCCACTCCCATACTTCTGGCTTCTTGCCTGGTGGCACCGGTGGCATGGGAGGTTGACGCGGACATCGAGAGGGTGTTACGTGCGGAGCCCACTCCCACCCAGTGTCCAGCTGGACGTCTGTACGTTCCGTCTGATGTTTGTGATCTGTTGGGCCCACACGTCACCCTCCTCTGGTCATCCTGGCATCCGAGCGCCGACTGCCACTGCAGTGAGGCCCCAGTGTATGCATCTCGAGACCGGGTCTGGCTCTCGACCCGAAACCTGCCCCTTCGCCTGCCCTGCCGGAAGCTGGGTCTGCGGTTTGTGGGGCCATTTAAAGTCCTGAGGAGACTGAACGAGGTGAGTTACAGGTTACAGCTTCCCCCTGATTATCGTATTAACCCCTTGTTCCATGTGTCTCTCCTCAGGCCGGTGGTGGCTGGTCCGCCCCCTCTGGACATCGAGGGTGCCCTGGCGTATACTGTGCGAGCCATCATGGACTAAGGTGTCGGGCGATGGGCCTTCAGTACCTCGTAGAGTGCGAGGGGTACGGTCCGGAGGAGAAAGGCTGGGTGCCGGTGGAGTGCATCCTGGACCCTCATACTGCAGGAATTTCACCGTCTCCACCCTGATCGCCCTGCACCTCGTCCTTCGGGTCATCCCCGAGACCGGTGTCGGTTGGTGCCTCTCCTTGTTCGGCTGTTTTCAAGCTATCTAGAGCATTGGTGACGCTAACTGTGCTGCTGGCAACAATTTAATTATGTTTTTTGCCGACGTTTTCTGACACCTGTCATATTCAACGGTTGTGGCGCCTTTGTAAATTCATCAGTTATTCAGCACCCAGGCACACTCAGACGAGAGCGCTCTGAAATCGGAATATATAGCTAGAGTGAATTTATGAACGCACCCTATGATAAATACATTGATCATGATACCATAGTTACTGGATAACAGACTAACAATAATGTGATGTCCAATGCTCTTAACCACTAGAGCATAACCACTGTCAACAGAAACAGACAGACAGAACAAAGGAACCTCTCTAAAAGATCCAAAATAGTGAGATGTGACGTGCATCTCAAAGGCTCTCATCATCCTCCTTTCTTGTGTTGGTGTCTCCTGTTTCTCTTATTTGTCCCAAAAAAACACACAAAAAACACCAGATGAAAGGGAGAGAAAAAATCCCCCGCTAAATGTTTTACCACAGGCAAGGGAGGATCCACAGATCCTCTGTGTTTTCTCTCCAGCTTACTCTGCCTGGCTAAGTCCTCAAACCAATTATCAATGTGTTTATTATTATGATCATCTGCATTTTGTTCTACAATTACAACCACAGGTTGTTCTTGGAAACATGTCAAAGATTGAAGCCAACAGTGCCATAATGTATTTACATTAAATTCAAATACACTGTGTACCTTCAATGCTTGGTGAACACCTTGGAAGTCTGTTGTAATTTTTGATGTGCAAAACACATATGGATACGATTTAATCAAGATGTGGTATCAAATGTCTTCATTACTCATTACCTAAGGGATTGTTCAAGGTCAAAGGTTGACTAAGCTGATTAAACTCACTCTGAAGCTCGTAATAAAAACAGTATTCCATTTTTATGTAGTCAACCACTGGGCATAGATGTCGTCAATTCAACGTCAATTCCACATTGGTTCTACTTAATTTAATTGAAATGATGTGGAAACAACATTGATTCAACCAGTGTGTTCTCACTTAGGCAGTTCCTGAGTTTAGTGTCAATTTTTATTTTGTGTTGTCTGAAGTATGATGAGCTGTCAGGGAGTTACAGTAGATGCATGGCAACAAGTTAAATGTCATACTGAAAGATTTTACATTCTTAAAATGTAAACAATGAAGGAAAGCAAACAAACAAATCCACAGTATGAATAGTCAATAGCTCATTTGTGTGTGACAAAACACATTTAAGAAATTAGAGCGCTTACTTTTTGGGGCTTATTGCATATTAATTTAGGATAACGAAGGGAAAAGGCTGTAATTGTCAAGCTGTGTGATCCAAAGTATTGCCTGTTTCCTTTCTGTCTCTGTATTTACACTGTCCAATTTCCCACACAAAAACAATCAAAACAAACTGAATTTGCCACAGCGTGGAAAAGAGGATAAGAGTTTTTCCTCCCCTATAACGTGGATGACATTGTGTTTGGATTCAGGGTCTGCGGTTTCGAAATGATCTTGGTCCATAATCTATATCTTCAGTGTCTTATATACATATACATTGGTATGTACTTCCTACCTTGGGTTAAAATGCATTATTCTACATTAACCAATCAAATCGATATTAACTGATGATATCAATAAAATGTATCCTCTAAAAATCTCTACAAACAGTTTTATGTGAACAAGTTGGCTATTTTCGCATAGACAAAAATGTTTAAATTAATAATTGTTAAAACATGGTTCAAATCTACTGTAGGTATTTCCCTCTAACGGACTGACTAAAATTGTTTCCCATGACTTGTTTTGGAACGGCTTAAAGTACCCATATGCCACTTAATATAATGTTTACATACCCTACATTACTCATCTCACATGTATATACTGTACTCTATACCATCGACTGCATCTTTATGTAATACATGTATCACTAGCCACTTTAAACAATGCCACTTTAATGTTTACATACCCTACATTACTCATCTCACATGTATATACTGTACTCTATACCATCTACTGCATCTTGCCATATTTATGTAATACATGTATCACTAGCCACTTTAAACAATGCCACTTTAATGTTTACATACCCTACATTACTCATCTCACATGTATATACTGTACTCTATACCATCTACTGCATCTTTATGTAATACATGTATCACTAGCCACTTTAAACAATGCCACTTTAATGTTTACATACCCTACATTACTCATCTCACATGTATATACTGTACTCTATACCATCTACTGCATCTTGCCATATTTATGTAATACATGTATCACTAGCCACTTTAAACAATGCCACTTTAATGTTTACATACCCTACATTACTCATCTCACATGTATATACTGTACTCGATACTATCCACTGTATCTTGCCTATGCCGTTCTGTACCATCACTCATTCATCTTATGTACATATTCTTCATCCCTTTACACTTGTGTGTATAAGGTAGTTGTTGTGGAATTGTTAGGTTAGATTACTCGTTGGTTATTACTGCATTGTCGGAACTAGAAGCACAAGCATTTCGCTACACTCACATTAACGTCTGCTAACCGTGTGTATGTGACCATTTAAAAAAAACAAATGGAACTATTAGCTTCCGTCTGTTTGGAGCACAGCCCAACTCTCCAAGACAATTCCTTTGACCTTCCCCTGTCTCCGTGGAGACCAACGTTACATGTCAATCAATATCGCTATGGGTACAAGCAAGACTATAAAATAAGAGAGAATAAAAACAAACCAAAAACAACGGATCTCATTATCTTTGCTGTGCTCCTTGGGTTTAGACAAGCGAAGCGCTACTAATTCACTCAAAGGAAACGAAAAAAAACAAGAACAAATAAAAAAAAGCTGCAGCCATCTCATCACCCTTTAATGTTTAATAAGAGAGATGTAAGCTTTGGACAATGCAATTACTGTAATCAATAGATCCAGGGTGCCTCATCCGTATAGAGCACCTGGCAACCAGATAACAGTAGCGTTGTGATGGACCATAAAGAAAGGAAGGCTACAGATCATTCATTTTAGCATCAGGGTGACTGGCAACATACTGAGGTGTAAATGGTTGATTAATGTCTTGGCAGGTACACATGGTCTTGGCACTAAGACTATGAGAACCAACATGAGAGGACGTTTAACATGTTTTATATTTGGTTAACTGAGGCTGTTCTGATGTGCTTTAGGGGTATTAGGCCACTGCATATTTCAGAGCCATTTTATGTTCTGTAGCAGAGGTACTCAACTCTTACCTTACGAGATCCGGAGCCTGATGCTTTTCTGTTCTACCTGATAATTAATTGTCCACACCTGGTGTCACAGGTCTAAATCAGTCCCTGACTACAGGGGAACAATGAATGCAAAAAGAATGCAGTGGACCTGGCTTCGAGGTCCAGAGTTGAGTTTGAGGGCTCTAGAGGATCTACAGTAGTGGCACTTGTGACATTTCAATTAGCTAGTTCTGACTCATCGATAGAACCTGTGGACCGAACACCAGAGAAAAACTAATGTGTAAAGGAGTTCCTACTCACCGCAAGCCTGTGTTAGCCCACTGAGCTATGGGAGTCTTCAGGTCTCAGGCATGGTTACTCATCACATTATGGTTCCCCAAACCATCTCTGTTATATACAGGTTACATACAGGTGTATGTATGATGGAGTATGTTTACACCACTAGGGCCTTCAACTAATAGTAATTAATACATTGTATCTGTATCCTAACAGTTTTATTGTGGTTTGTTTAAATGCGATCTCTACATGACATGTAACAGCAACATAACAACAACAACAACAACGTCTAAGGCTATATGGAACATACAAAAAGGTTGTGGTAACACCTTGCCAACACTCACATCTGAACACTACTCTGTGCATTAAATTGGCTGTGTTCCCAGGGGTGTGAGATTGTGGGGTAGAGTGGTTCACCAGGTGTTAAACATAAACATAACTGGTACTGTCGGCCTGTCATTGTACAACAGGAAGCATGAGATAACGAGCAGCATCAGTTCCGGTTCTTGTTTTTTTTTGTTAAATTCGGACAAATCAAATCAAACTTTATTTGTCGCGTGTGCCAACCTTACCGTGAAATGCTTCCTTTACAAGCCCTTAACCAACAGTGCAGTTCAAGAAGAGTTACCAAATTGTCAAGAGAATTCTATACTCCTGTTCATTTACCAATTCAATGATGTTACCCTCAGTCTGTTCTATCAGGATTTGTAAGATACTGATAGAGACGAAAACAGACAGAGGCCCAGTCTACCACAGTTAAATGTTTATTCACGGGAACGTTCTGAAGTCAAGAATACAAATCAATTCATTTTATGCTGACTTCTCACGCCCACACATACACACAAACACACGCACACACATGTCCTGCTACACACCCACTGTCTGTCTCACTTCCCAGCCGACAGAGATAGTGACTTTGTCCTTGACACGTACTCCCCATTCTCTCCCAAATCTTTGGTCAGGTCGGCACCAAGCTCAGACAGTTTGTGTTTAAAATACCATAAAGACATATTGTTTTACCCTAATTCTGACTAGGACTACACATTCATTGATTATGATTTCATACATTCTAATCAATTCCATACAATTATATGTTTCAGGGCGGAATATTCTAATCATTAAATTAACAAACAATTCTCACCTATCACAAATAAACTAAAGTAAAAAAGTAACACAATAAAATAACAGTAACGAGGCTATATACAGGGTGTACCGGTACAGAGTCAATGTGTGGGGGTACAGGTTAGTTGAGGTAATTTGTACATATAGGCAGGGGTAAAGTGACTATGCATAGATAATAAACAGCGAGTAGCAGCAGTGTACAAAACAAATGGGGGGTCAATGTAAATAGTCCGGTGGCCATTTAATTAATTGTTCAGCAGTCTTACGGCTTGGGGGTTGAAGCTGTTAAGGAGCCTTTTGGTCCTAGAGTAGGCGCTCCGGTACCGCTTGCCTTGCGGTAGCAGAGAAAACAGTCTATGACTTCGGTGACTGGAGTCTCTGACAATTTTTTGGGCTTTGCTCTGATACCGCCTATTATATAGGTCCTGAGGTCCTGGAAGGCAGGGAGATTGTCCCCGGTGATGTACTGGGCCGTACACACTACCCTCTGTAGCGCCTTATTGTCAGATCCCGAGCAGTTTCCATACCAGGCAGTGAAGCAACCGGTCAGAATGCTATCGATGGTGCAGCTGTAGAACTTCTTGAGGATCTGGGGACCCATGCCAAATCTTCTCAGTCTCCTGAGGAGGAAAAGGGGTTGTCGTGCCCTCTTCACGACTGTCTTGGTTTGTTTGGACCATCATAGTTTGTTGATATGGACACCAAGGAACTTGAAACTCTCGGCCTACTCCACTAGAGCCCTGTCAATGTTAATGGGGACCTGTTCGGCCCTCCTTTTCCTGTAGTCCACGATCAGCTCCCTTGTCTTGTTCACATTGAGGGAGAGTATTGTTGTCCTGACACCACACTGCCAGGTCTCGGACCTCCCTATACACTGTCTCATCGTTATCATCAGCAAATGTAATGATGGTGTTGGAGTCGTGTCTGGCCACGCAATCGTCGGTGAACAGGGAGTACAGTAGGGGACTAAGTACACAACCCAGAGGGGCCCCAGTGTTGAGGATCATTGTTGTAAGTCTACCCTTACCAGCTGGGGGGCGGCCCGTCAGGACGTCCAGGATACAGTTTCAGAGGGAGGTGTCAGGGTACTTAGCTTAGTCCCAGGGTCCTTAGCTTAGTGATGAGCTTCGTGGGCATTATGGTGTTGAACGCTGAGCAGTAGTCAATGAAGAGCATTCTCACATAGGTGTTCCTTTTGTCCAGGTGGGAAAGGGCAGTGTGGAGTGCAATTGAGATTGCTTCATTTGTGGATCTGTTGGGGCCCAATATGAATTGGAGTGGGTCTAGTGTATCCGGGAGGATGTTGTTGATGTGAGCCATGAGCAGCCTTTCACAGCACTTCATGGCTACCGACGTGAGTGCTACAGGGTGGTAATCATTTAGGCAGGTTACCTTTGCTTCCTTCGGCACAGGGACTATGGTGGTCTGCTTGAAACATGTAGGTATTATAGACTTGGTCAGGGAGAGGTTGAAAATGTCAGTGAAGGCACTTGCCAGTTGGTCCGCACATGCTTTGAGTACACGTCCTGGTAATCCATCTGGCCCCGCGGCTTGTTGAATGTTAACCCGTTTATAGGTCTTGCTCACATTGGCGAGAGAGTTATCACACAGTCATCCAGAACAGCTCTTGTGCATGCTTCAGAGTTGCTTGCCTCGAAGTGAGCATAAAAGGCATTTAGCTTGTCTGGTAAGCTCACGTCACTGGGCATCTCACGTCTGGGTTTCCTTTTGTAGTCCGTAATAGTTTTCAAGCCCTGCCACATCTGACGAGCATCAGAGCCGGTGTAGTAGGATTCAATCTTAATCCTGTATTGACGCTTTGCTTGTTTGATGGTTCGTCTGAAGTTGTAGCATAATTTCTTGTAAGCTTCCGGATTAGTGTCCCGCTCCTTGAAAGCTGCAGTTCTAGCCTTTAGCTTGATGCAGATGTTGCCTGTAATCCATGGCTTCTGGTTGGGATATGTACATACGGTCACTGTGGGGACTACGTCGTCAATGCACTTTTTGATGAAGCCAATGACTGAGGTGGTATACTCCTCAATGCCATTGGATGAATCCCGGAACATAATCCAGTCTGTGCTAGCAAAACAGTCCTGTAGCGTAGCATCTGCGTCATCTGACCACTTCTGTATTGAGCGAGTCACTGGTACTTTCTGCTTTAGTTTTTGCTTGTAAGCAAGAATCAGGACGATACAATTATGGTCAGATTTGCCAAATGGAGGCCGGGGGAGAGCATGTTTTCACATGTGACATGCTGGTAGAAATTAGGTAAAACGGATTTAAGATTGCCTGCATTAAAGTCCCCGGCCATTAGGAGTGCCGCTTCTGGGTGAGCATTTTCTTGTTTGATTATGGACTTGGTTGAGTGCGGTCTTACTGCCAGCATCTGTCTGTGGTGGTAAATAGACGGCTACGACAAATATAGAGGAGAACTCTTTTGGTAGATAGTGTGGTCTACCAGCTTATCATAAGGTACTCTACCTCAAACAAGTAATACCTTGAGACTTCTTTAATATTAGATATCGCGCACCAGCTGTTATTGACAAATAGACACACACCCCCACCCCTCGTCTTACCAGATGTAGCATCTCTGTTCTGCCTGTGCATGGAAAATCCTGCCAGCTATATATTATCCGTGTCGTCTTTCAGCAACGTCTCGGTGAAACAAGATATTACAGTTTTTAGTGTCCTGTAAGTAGAATAATCTTGATCACAGGTCATCAATTTTTAAATCACGATTTCACAGGTGTTAGCATCTTTTGAATTTTGGAAGAGGAGGTGACATTTGTGACCAAACGGCTTGACCCGGTCTTATGTATCAAAATTTGAAAGTGTGTTTTTTTACATTGGATAAAAGTAGAGACTCAGAGCTAGAAAATGATATATCATACACGACACTTGAGGAACAATGGGAAAGTAATTCTGCTTTGAAAGTTGATAAACTTCTAACCTCACTGTTGAGAAAATGGCCCTTGAATGTTTTGGTGCATACTGTAAAGCTCTTCTTTGTCTAAACTCATTAAGCATCATTCACACCAGTTTATGCTTTAGCCCGACCCATCTCTTTAAGGATTCACATGTAAGGCTATGTATTAAACAACCAAAGATTTCAATACTAAAGGCTGGTTTATACATTTATATTTAAATGTTCATACATTTAATCTGGAGTGCCAGAGTGTGGTCTGGGCATTCGTAAACTCAGAGCGTTGTCAGATTGGCTGTTCGTAAATTCAGAGCATTTCGCTCTCTGAGCTTTCAGAGCGCACATTGATCCAAGTATTCTTACCTAACAACAGCAGTCAAGCACCCAAGTTAACCGGCTAACGTTGGCTAGCTTGCTAGCTACTTCCAGACACAAATAAGATAACAGCTCACTCTAACCATTTTACTCGCCCTAGCAGAGCTGGTCAGGCTGTTTCTATGTTATGGTCAGGCTGTTTCAACGTTTACTGACACCGGCCATATTCAACGGTTGTTGAGCGTTCGTAAATTCATCAGTTATTCTGCGCTTTGGCACACTCAGACGAGAGTGCTCTGAAATCGGAGAAGATTGCCAGAGTGAATTTACCAGCTATATCTTTCGACAGTTGTCAGAGTGAAATCAAAAGCATTTTGAAATAGTTGCATGCATAGGGGAGTCTGTTGTTTAGACATGTAGCTAGCTAGCTAAAAAATGAACCATAATCCCAATTAATAACGTTACTACCCTGCATGAATCTGCAGGTAGCTAACCAACCAGGTTTAATGCTAGCTAGATAACATTAGGCTATAACTAGCAATGCAAATGGCTCTGAGATATGAATATTATTACTACACAGATCATACACGTAACGTTAGCTAGCTAGCCAGCCAACTAACATTTTAGTACACTCTAACTTGAAATTAAAACGACTTTCTGACTAAATTAGAAACATGTAATATCTGAAAATGTAGCTAGCTAGACTCTCTTACCCGTAATCATGGATTGAACTGTCACAGATGCCATGGTTGCCCTTAGTTTGATGATGTAATCTGGAGACAGGCGTTTTTACAACAGCCTTCTGTGTGTTCTCTTATCGACTCCGTCTGCATATTTGCATATTTGCAATCAAATGCCAGAATTTTCTTAATCTCCTTAGCTATCATACTCTATTTCCACTGATTTCAAAACTCGGTACTCCAGAAAGTGGAGAACAACACTTATGCAGATCTACTGTGTGATGTCTTTTTAAAAAGCCGTATTAGAAAGGATTACCTACACATACTGACCAGCTCATGTTATAGACAGAAGCCTGCTACATGGCAGACCAATCCGAACTCATCTCTCTGCATGTCCAGCCCACTCATTATCTCAGCCAATCATGACTAGCGGGAAGGTTACTGGCTTTTTCTGTGGCTCAACCAACTAGGCTCGTAATTTAACACTTGGTTACAGATGGCATACAAGTTTGTTATTAAGGCACATGAAAGTTCACATGTTCCCGGAAGGCTTTTCTGCTTTCCTGTGAAGTACTAATGTGCGACATACGTCTAGTTTCCTGAAACGACTCACATTTTGGCCCATAGACTTGCTGTAACTTGTAAAGAGAGAGGGCGGAGCTCTTTGTTCTGGTTCCAATCCTCATTTTATCTTAACACGTATGGACACAGATCCTAATCAAGCATCCGACCAATTACGCAAGACTTTAGTTCTGGGTTAACCAAAATTAATCAGGCGTTCATTTCTATGGTACTTTCTTGTGTGACCTTTTTTCTGACTGTTTAGATGCAGTCTGGGAGTTCCATTGGAAAACACCCTTCCAGAGAACCTATTAAATGTGTAGAAGAGTTTAGCTGTATTATTTAACTACCGACTGGTAATGATTTTGTAATGAGGTTCTTAGAGGTGCACAATTAAGTCAAATTCTTTTAAGTAAAACAAATGTATGAATACTGTACATATTGTTTTGATCCAATAGTTAGATGAGAATAGATTCCAAAGACTCATGCAAATTTAAGAGAGGCAGGATGGCTGAAGTCCTTTATGTTGCTATTCCAACGCCTGACAACATTGGAGTAAACAAATAAAAGAAAATGTGCAGTTTGTCTTGGAAGATATCCGCTCGCTCGACAATTGGCAAATGACACGTCTTGGAATCAAGCTTAGAGAAGAGACAGCAATCCATTCAACACATTTAAAAGAACCACAATAAAATGGTTTGGATAGAGATGAAAATAGTGACGGAATTACAAAACCTAATGCTTCTCTCATTTGCTTTTGTTTGCTTTTGTGTTCAGTATGATACAATGTTTTCAATTTATCAGGCCTCAGAGGTTTTTCCACTTCAACTGCGCTCACATTTAGCTGTGTTTTCAGCTCTAAATGGCATGGAGCAAATTCCATTGAAGTTTTAAAACTTAGAATAAAGCAATTAAAGCCGCTTGAAGAATGAAGATGAATCCACATGTGAGGAGGAAGTGGACAAAGTCTTCCTGGGACTCCCTGTGGGAATATAATAGCCTGTTTCCAGATCTGTTTAAGGGGTCTTGCCAACATGGCCAGATGGAATAAACTGATTTGAGATCTGACTAGGAATATATTACACCCTTGCACAAATACTCAGCCGTGCACAAAAATATAGCCTGGTATCCTTTGTTTTAGCACCTTGCCAGCACCTTAGCACATTGTTTCCAGCTTTCACATATACATTTATTACAGATGAGGAAGTCACTTGAAAGTATTAGATCCAGGGGTGTAGGGGAGGGGAAACGCACGCAAACACCATTTACGCACCTTTTTTTATTTTGCATAAGCGTCTATTGCGGAAAAATGCATTGAAAGTATAGGGCGCATGACTTTATTTATCAGTGCTAACCCATCCATTTTTCTTACCAATATAGCACTGATGAGATTGCATATAACATAGTCCATATCGGCCTGCTAGCCCATAACTGCTTGCACAGTATGACCACAATCAGATTACCCCCGTCTCCTTGCTGTCCCCAGTCCACCTGGTTGTGCTGCTGCTCCAGTTTCAACTGTTCTGCCTGCGGCTATGGACCCCTGACCTGTTCACCGGACGTTGAACCTGCTGGTCATATATGAACATTTGAACATCTTGGCCATGTTCTGTTATAATCTCCACCCGGCACAGCTAGTAGAGGACTGGTGCCTCTTTAGGTTTCTTCCTAGGTTCCAGCCTTTCTAGGGAGTTTTTCCTAGAGCTTCTTAAGACTGTTTCTGAGGAAAGCAAGCAGCTCTGTTGTTTTCAGTGGTTCATTTTTTTCCCAGTGTTTTCTCTTGATAAACCACATATGTTGTTGTTAGGGAAGAAGTATGAACAAGATCCATTAAAATGTGTCTTTCACTACACTAACTCATTTGTGAATACATGTCACAGTAAATATTTCCAACACAAGAATCGCTGCAGGCACAAAACCTCTCTCTCTCCCTGTTGCTCACCCTCTCTCTCTCTCTCTCTCTCTCTCTCTCTCTCTCTCTCTCTCTCTCTCTCTCTCTCTCTCTCTCTCTCTCTCTCTCTCTCTCTATTGCTCTCTCTCTCTATTGCTCTCTATTGCTCACCCTCTCTCTGTATTGCTCTCTCTCTCTATTACTCTCTATTGCTCACCCTCTCTCTGTATTGCTCTCTCTCTCTATTGCTCTCTATTGCTCACCCTCTCTCTGTATTGCTCTCTCTCTCTATTGCTCTCTATTGCTCACCCTCTCTCTGTATTGCTCTCTCTCTCTATTGCTCTCTATTGCTCACCCTCTCTCTGTATTGCTCTCTCTCTCTATTGCTCTCTGTTGCTTACCCTCATGCTTTATATTGCTCTCTCTCTATTGCTCACCCTCTCTCTATTGCTCACCCTCTCTCTCTATTGCTCTCTCTCTCTCTCTATTGCTCTCTCTCTATTGCTCACCCTCTCTCTCTCTACTGCTCTCTCTCTCTATTGCACTCTCTCTCTATTGCTCACCCTCTCTCTATTGCTCTCTCTCTCTATTGCTCACTATTGCTCACCCTCACGCTTTATATTGCTCTCTCTCTATTGCTCACCCTCTCTCTCTCTCTCTCTCTCTCTCTACTGCTCTCTCGCTGTTGCTCATCCTCTCTCTCTCTCTATTGCTCAACCTCTCTCTCTCTCTCTATTGCTCTATATTGCTCTCTCTCTCTATTGCTCTCTCTCTATTGCTCACCCTCTCTCTCTCTACTGCTCTCTCTCTATTTCACTCTCTCTCTATTGCTCAACCTCTCTCTGTTGCTCTCTCTCTATTGCTCTATATTGCTCTCTCTCTATTGCTCTCTATTGCTCACCCTCTCTTTCTATATATTGCTTACCCTCTCTCTCTCTCTACTGCTCTCTTTCTATTGTTCAACCTCTATATTGCTCTCTCTCTCTCTTTATTGCTCTATATTGCTCTCTCTCTCTCTATTGCTCTCTCTATTGCTTACCCTCTCTCGCGCTACTGCTCTCTCTCTCTCTATTGCTCACCCTCTCTCTCTCTCTCTCTATTGCTTTCTCGCTGTTGCTCGCCCTCTCTCTCTATTGCTCTCTCTCTCTATTGCTCACTATTGCTCACCCTCACTCTTTATATTGCTCTCTCTCTATTGCTCACCCTCTCTCTCTCTCTACTGCTCTCTCGCTGTTGCTCACCCTCTCTCTATTGCTCACCCTCTCTCTCTATTGCTCAACCTCTCTCTCTATTGCTCTCTCGCTCTCTCTCTCTCTATTGCTCTATATTGCTCTCTCTCTCTATTGCTCACCCTCTCTCTCTACTGCTCTCTCTCTATTTCACTACCTCTCTCTATTGCTCAACCTCTCTCTC
This sequence comes from Oncorhynchus masou masou, assembly GCF_036934945.1. Classification (NCBI taxonomy): domain Eukaryota; kingdom Metazoa; phylum Chordata; class Actinopteri; order Salmoniformes; family Salmonidae; genus Oncorhynchus; species Oncorhynchus masou. The sequence continues at coordinate 58,570,628 of NC_088241.1, read as the reverse complement.
TCTCTCTCTCTCGCTCTCTCTTGCTCTATATTGCTTTATATTGCTCTCTATCTCTATTGCTCACCCTCTCTCTCTACTGCTCTCTCTATATTGCTCTCTCTCTCTCTCTCTATTACTCTCTATTAATCTCTCTCTATTGCTCACCCTCTCTCTCTTTATTGCTCTCTCTATATATCTCTCTCTATTGCCCCCCCTCTCTCTCTCTCTCTCTCTCTCTCTCTCTCTCTCTCTCTCGCTCTCTCTTGCTCAATATTGCTTTATATTGCTCTCTATCTCTATTGCTCACCCTCTCTCTCTACTGCTCTCTCTATATTGCTCTCTCTCTCTCTCTCTATTACTCTCTATTAATCTCTCTCTATTGCTCACCCCCTCTCCCTCTCCCTCTCCCTCTCCCTCTCCCTCTCCCTCTCCCTCTCCCTCTCCCTCTCCCTCTCTCTCTCCCTCCCCCCGGTCTCATGTGAGACAAAACAATGAAAATGGAACAGACTACTTCTATTTTTTCCTACTCACAGATGGCACACTGCATGCTAGCTTGGATCCATCTACCAATGGGATTTTGTGTTCTAATCTTAATTTTATAGAATTCAAATTCATCTTTCATAAAGTCATACTCTCTCAGAAAACAATACTATCCCACCCTGGCAGAGCGTGACCTAACTAGAGAAGTTCTTCTCTCTTTTCACCTGAGCTATCAATCAAATGTATTTATAAAGCCCTTCTTACATCATCAGATGTACAGAAACCCAGTGTAACCCGGTGTAGAAGCACGGTGGCTAGATATAAGAAGTTAAGAAACAACTAGTTGTTATTTGTGCAAATTCTTATTACCTAGTCGGAACAACAACAAAATGTGTATTCCCATTTCTCCCCAAAGACCAAAAACTGAGAACACCCTTTATGCAAGAAACGCTTCCTGACAAGATAAAGCATATTGAGAGCCATTACTTTTTCATTAGACCACAGCTAAATATTCTCCAAACCGTCATGTTAATACAAAAATCCATTTGAAATCACATTGGAACCCAAATAAGAGTGGGAGGAAAAAAGAGGGCATTAAAGATGGGAGAAAGGAAAGAGAAAGAAAGAAAAGCAAAGCGGAAGCATTTGCCACTCATACTGCACTCGTGGTAACCTTTTGTCACGTGGGCTTCAGTCTTCATCTGACCTTCTAAGGAGCTCTTCTGATTGGCTGAGACAGAGCCCAAGCAAAGAGAGAACATGAAGTATTGACCAATTCCATATCGGGATGACTCACAAGATGGCGGGTATGCTCGAATGGTTGTCAGACTTGGAGATGACTTCAGGGGAACCCATAGAGGTCGGTAAGAAGGCGGGGCAGGAAAAAAAGGAAGAAAGTGGAACATATTAAGAGTAAATATGGAGTGCTGCAGAAGGAAATGACGAGAGTGAGGATGGATTAGGTAAAATGGAGCAGGAAGAAATGGCAACAGTTTTACGGGGGCCTAACCAATTGTGCTATTATGTGTTTTTTTTTTAGTTATTTGTAACTTATTTTGTACATAATGTTTCTGCAACACTATCTTACGGCAAAAAAGAGTTTCTGGATATCAGGACAGCAATCACTCACCTCGGATTAGACTAAGATTTTTTCTTCAACAAGCAGGACGCAGAGGATATACTGCTAACACCTGACAAGGCCAACATCCCCATTATTGGCAAGAGAAAGAGACGCAGGTACAGAGGACACAGAGCAGGGTGCCTCGTAAGGATCCCCAGAAGGCGAGTGGGAAAGCTGCCGTCACAGTCAATATTTCTCGCCAATGTACAGTCATTGGACAATAAATTAGACAATAAATATGATCACGAATATCGTACAAATGAGACATCAAAAACGGTAACATCTTATGTTTCACGGAATCCTGGCTGAATGATGACATGGATATTCAGCTAGCAGGATATATGCTGCACCGGTTAGATAGAACAGCACACTCTGGTAAGATGGGGGGGGGGTGTCTGTGCATATTTGTAAACAACAGCTGGTGCACGAAATCTAAAGAAGTCTCTAGATTTTGCTCGCATGAAGCAAAGTATCTTCTGATAAACTGTAGACCACACTATTTGCCAAGAGAGTTTTCATCTAAACTTTTCGTGGCTGTCTATTTACCACCAGTGACGGATGCTGACACTAAGACCGCACTCAGTCAGCTGTATAAGGAAATGAGCAAACATGAAACTGTTCACCCAGAGGCTGCGCTCCTAGTGGCCGGAGACTTTAATGCAGGGAAACTTAAATGCACAACCAAAGGGGAAAATAATTCTAGATCACCTGTACTCTACACACAGAGACATGTACAAAGTTCTCCCTCTCCCTCCATTTGTTAAATCTGACCACAAATATATCTTCCTGATTCCTACTTACAAGCAAAAATTAAAGCAGGAAGCACCAGTGACTCGGTCTACAATTAAGTGGTCAGATGAAGCAGATGCTAAACTACAGGACTGTTTTGCGATCACAGACTGGAACATGGTCCGGGATTCTTCCGATTGCAATGAGGAGTACAACACATCAGTCACTGGCTTTATCAATAAGTGCATCGAGGACGTCATCCCCACAGTGACTGTATGTACATACCCCAACCAGAAGTCATGGATTACCGGCAACATTCATACTGAGCTAAAGGGTAGATCTGCTTATTTCAAGGTGCATGGAAGCTTATAAGAAATCCTGCTATGCCCTCCGATGATCCATCAAATATGCAAAGTGCCAATACAGTACTACACCGGCTCTGACGCTCGTCTTACGCGGCAGGGCTTGCAAACTATTGTAGACTACCAAGCGAAGCACAGCCGTGAGCTGCCCAGTGACACGAGCCTACCAGACGAGCTAAATCATTTCTATGCTCGCTTCGAGGCAAGCAACACTGAGGCATGCATGAGAGCATCAGCTGTTCCGGACGACTGTGTGATCACGCTCTCCGTAGCCGACATTCACCGGTCAACATTCACAAGGCAGCAGGGCCAGACGGATTACCAGGACGTGTGCTCTGGGCATGTGCTGACCAACTGGCAAGTGTCTTCACTGACAGTTTCAACATGTCCCTGATTGATTCTGTAATACCGACATGTTTCAAGCAGACCACCATAGTCCTGTGTCCAAGAACACTAAGGCTTCTTGCCAAAATGACTACAGTCCCGTAGCACTCACGTACGTAGCCACAAAATGCTTTGAACGGCTCGTAATGGCTCACATCAACACCATTATCCCAGAAAACCTAGACCCACTCCAATTTGCATACTGGCCAAAGAGATCCACAGATGATGCAATCTCTATTTGCACTCCACAATGCCCTTTCCCACTTGGAAAAAAGGAACACCTACGTGAGAATGCTATTCATTGACTACAGCTCAGTGTTCAACACCATAGTACACTCAAAGCTCATCATTAAGCTAAGGATCCTAGGACTAAACACCTCCCTCTGCAACTGGATCCTGGACTTCCTGATGGGCCGCCCCAGAGTGGTGAGGGTAGGTAGCAACACATCTGCCATGCTGATCCTCAACACTGGAGCACCTCAGGGGTTCATGCTCAGCCCCCTCCTGTACTCCCTGTTCACCCATGACTGCATGGCCAGGCACGACTCCAACACATTGACTACCCGGACTACCTGCATTGTGTCCCGCCACCCACCACCGATCGGTGGCCAGAAAGACCGATCGGCCGGCCATATGGGACCAGCCGGCCAGATAGGGCAAGTCGGATGGCCAGATAGGACCAGTCAGCCGGCCAGATAGGACCAGTCGGATGGCCAGATAGTATTAGTTAGCCGGCCAGATAGGGCAAGTCGGATGGCCAGATAGTATTAGTTAGCCGGCCAGATAGGGCAAGTCGGATGGCCAGATAGTATTAGTTAGCCGGCCAGATAGGGCAAGTCGGATGGCCAGATAGTATTAGTCAGCCGGCCAGATAGGGCAAGTCGGATGGCCAGATAGTATTAGTCAGCCGGCCAGATAGGGCAAGTCGGATGGCCAGATAGTATTAGTCAGCCGGCCAGATAGGGCAAGTCGGATGGCCAGATAGGGCAAGTCGGATGGCCAGATAGTATTAGTCAGCCGGCCAGATAGGGCAAGTCGGATGGCCAGATAGTATTAGTCAGCCGGCCAGATAGGACCAGTCGGATGGCCAGATAGTATTAGTCAGCCGGCCAGATAGGGCAAGTCGGATGGCCAGATAGTATTAGTCAGCCGGCCAGATAGGGCAAGTCGGATGGCCAGATAGTATTAGTCAGCCGGCCAGATAGGACCAGTCGGATGGCCAGATAGTATTAGTCAGCCGGCCAGATAGGGCAAGTCGGATGGCCAGATAGTATTAGTCAGCCGGCCAGATAGGACCAGTCGGCCCGCCAGATATTAACAGTTGGCTGGCCAAATAGTACCAGTCAGCCGGCCAGATATTAACAGTTGGCTGGCCAAATAGTACCAGTCAGCCGGCCAGATATTAACAGTTGGCTGGCCAAATAGTACCAGTCAGCCGGCCAGACGGGATCAGATTCAACTTCCTGTGTATAGTGAACCACAAGTCCAGCATTCATAGCGAATGCAGACACCACCCAGCGAGGTAGATGGGGCATGCCCACAAACATGATGTTGTTTATGTCGAACAGCCAACTCACAGTAATCTCAGATCTTCTCTAGGCAATTTTTTGTTTGTATTCGTTTTTCATCATTGTTTGTCATCATACACGTGTAGTGTTCTGTCTGACTGTGCTAATTGAAAACAAGCTTGTTCTACCTACCAGAGATTTACCCAGATGCAGCCAGTGGTTTGCGGCTATCAAAAATGATGCTTTCGGTACCCTTTGTCTGTTGTTTCAAGGACTTTGTCAGCATCTTCATCAAACTGGAGCCACTCTTTCTCCTGTTTGGCTCGAGGCCACTTACCTCATGGAATTACAAGGGAATAACAACAGCTCTGGACTTTCCTGATCTCTCTCTGACTCGGGTTCCTTTGGAAAAATCACATTAGTATTAATAAAGTTCAATGAATGTTCATTGAGCGTCCGTTCGTTATGCACTTCCTGACCTTGTTAACAAGCATGCAAATACACAATAATGAATAATTAATGAAGTCCGCACAGCATGGAACCCCCCCCCCATCACGTTCTTCCATGATTTGCATTCATGATTTCCCTCTCTAGTGGAGGAGAAGACCGAGAACATCACAGCAAACCTGAGTTCAAATAGTATTTGTTTTCTTTCAGATACCTTGAGAGTTTGTTTAAGCCTGCCTGGAGTGCCAGACAGGTGGGGTTTGCACTTTCGGGTCTATTCAATTGGTTCTGTTGCGCCAGACAAGCTAAATCAAGAGCAGATAAAATATTTGAACGAAAACAGATACTGCTTGACCCCAGGTCTACATCACACAAATACATCTCTCTTGCAAGTATGCAAGGGGAAGTTGGTCCATTTATCCAATAATCTATACACACATCAGTGTGAAAATGTATCTGTAGAAGCCAGAACATCCAGACCATCCCAACACCTCTCATTGATTTTATTGGTAGGGAAAGGTTTGTGAAGAATACTTGAGATATTACATGAAAGCTGAAAATGTCATCTGCGCCTAGAAAGCCCAAGGTGTCAGTAAAGAGTTCAGTCCTGGTTTTGACAGTATTGGAAAGATTGTTCTATAATTTTTATTTATTTAATTGAAATCTTTATTTGTTCAGATGCCTCTATTTCTGATTTGAAAATGGGAGAAGGTATACCAAGTCAGCAATAGTGTCACGCTGGTATAAAGAATTTTGGAGACAGGCGCAAGAATACACAATAGGGGTTTTTAATACACCCAAAACAAACACGTATACAAAAACACTTGGCTGTACACAAACAAACGACACGATACCTGTAACACACAATATATATAGCACGCAGCATAGCAACTGCACCAACGCATAGGTACTCGCTGCACCAACACATAGGTACTCACACCACTAACGCATAGGTACTCAAACCACCAACGCATAGGTACTCACACTACCAACGCATAGGTACTCGCTGCACCAACGCATAGGTACTCACACCACCAACGCATAGGTACTCACACCACCAACGCATAGGTACTCACACCACCAATAGGTACGCACCAAGGTACTCGCTGCACCAACGCATAGGTACTCACACCACCAACGCTGCACCAAACGCATAGGTACTCACACCACCAACGCATAGGTACTCACACCACCAACGCATAGGTACTCACACCACCAACGCATAGGTACTCACACCACCAACGCATAGGTACTCACACCACCAACGCATAGGTACTCACACCACCAACGCATAGGTACTCGCTGCACCAACGCATAGGTACTCACACCACCAACGCATAGGTACTCACACCACCAACGCATAGGTACTCACACCACCAACGGTCATGGGAACAATAACCGACAAAGACAGCGGGAACAGAGGGCACAGAAATAACACACTAATCAGGGGAAATGGGAACCAGGTGTGTGTAATCAGACAGTCCGGGGTTGATGATAATGAATCCCGTTCAGTGAAGCCTAGAAGCCGGTGACGTAACCCTCTGAAACTGGTGAACAGAATGAGGAGCACTACCGGGGGGATCCGTGACAAATAAGATAGAAAGAGTCATTAACACAATGCTAATCATGGACATTTCATGGTTAGAATACTCTACATATAATGTTTCATGTGAATCAATAACAAATATGACATGTTAATCACTGCCATCTGCTTGATGTAAATCCATTTTTCTTGTGAGATATTAATTAAACCGTGTGCTTTTTTTGACATCCCGATTTAGATATTTATTATACGTATTCATTAATGCCATACACAGTCGAGAAGTTTGATGTGCATCTAGATGTGAGTGAAACCTGCTTTTTCAGGTCCGTTGTTGAGTCTTGACAATGAGAGAATCAAGATGTTTTCTTCTTCTTCTCAATCTTCTCACCTCATGTTCACAGCTTCGCCGAGACCTCTGTCTAATCCCAGAGGGAGGTGGAAACTGCCACTCTTCCTCCAAGCCGGGGACATTTTTGAGAAAAATGTAGGAAGATGAAACAGAGAGATAGCGATGGTTGAAGATGTGGCCGGCCTCAGGAATGACTAAACACGTGCCGGATTTGACAGTCGTCTGCTGGGCGATCATTGGGATTCTGTCACACACCGTTTTCATCAGAAACTAAATGACACACAGTGGAGCAATAAATACTAGGCAGTCCTTTATAGTCTCCCCACTGTCAGTCAGCCCTACTGTATACTATGTACTGTCTTGTAAGTCTAACTTTCTGCTAACTTTTTGTGCATTTCACATTATTTATCAAAAATATCTGCTAATTCTCTTACAAATATTTTAGAGATTCAGTTGGTAGGTTCATAAAGCTTGAATTCGAACCTGATACATCAGACAGTATTTGAATGTTCCTCTTAATCTATTTTGTACATCATAGTACTTAAACATTGTTAGGCCACCCTGAAGCTTTGGTGCTTGGCCTCTGATTACTCTATGACTACTTGAAATATTTGCCCACGAGCAATTGAGAGTTCTTGCCCGTCTGGGCTTGTGAAGTTGTTTGCTGGTGCCCAGGGACTAAGCTAAACATCGGTCTGGAGCTGGCCCTTAATGACTGTGACTAGGAGCTTAATCATCCTGATGCTAATTGCATTTGCACCTCTTTCATGTAGTGAGAAAACCCTAGTGTCTTCCCCCTCCCTCCCAGCCTTCAGCTCCTGATCCGAGAGGGAGAGAGAGAGAGCACCACTAGATGAAAATCAGAGCATCTATCACCAAGAGTCAGTGGAGGGTAATCAACAGGAGTTTGGAAAAACCATAACAAAACAAAAACATTTATGGGTCTCATACCCCAAACACAGCAGTGTTCAGTGCTTAGCTGTAAATGGCTAAGCTCCGTACATACTGGAGAGTCACTGGAGAGTGCTGCGCTCTGCTTCTTTGCTCATCGTCTGTCACTCAGGCCACAGAAGTCCAGGAGTCGGGATAATTTGACGGTGTGGAGAAAATTGAGAAACAGCATCATTCCTCCTGCCCAGTAGTCTGTATCTGACTCATTGAGAACACCCCCCCCCAAAGAGAGATGTGAAGCTCCCTGGGGAAAAGGGTCTCGGCAGAACAGGTTGGAACAAAGCAGCTGACCTTTGACCTCTGTCACTCGCCCACAATAACAAGGTTGTCTACTGTCTCCTACAAACCTGCAGGCGAGGGCAGACTTCAACTTAATCTACCACTACCCCCAAACCCCCATCCCACTCTGCCTTACAGCAGAATAGCTGACAACTCCGTTTTGATGCCCAAATGAGACCCAATGCCCCTCCCATCCCCTCTTACCTCTCCTCACTCTGTTCATTCCGCAAGGTGACATTCCATCAGACAACTTATGCAATGTGACCCCAGTCTTTTTCTAGACACAGCTTTTTGTCTGTTAATTGGAAGGCATAAAAGGAAAATGACTGAAATGAAAAAAACATTTTTTTTCTTTTCATAGGTCAAGGTGAATCCAGGAGTGTGACACTAAGTGAGGTGATATCTGTCAGAGCTGCTTACAGCTTCATAATGCAGGGATTTTAATCCATACATGTAATAGTAGACAATATTACTTATTATCATTGATATGACATTCAATCAAACAAAAACGGACATAGACGGTGTATAACAAACTGATGGCTTGAAAAGCATGGATTGATGTTCAACTGACAAGATGGCCATAGTGGTCCGATCACCGGTAGCCACAACAGTAAAGCAAGTATAACATGACTAAGCCCTAGAGCCTAGCGAAGGCACTGTAAACTGGCGTACACAGATGGTTGCCCTGCCTGCCTGTCTGGTACATTCCTTCTACTGAATGTATTGTGACTAATCTGCTTATACAGTTGAGTTGCAGCCAGCAGCGGAGCAGTGGCCATACCAGGGAAACGCGGTGATGTCAGACTCACAGTGTGCAACTCAGGTAGCTATAGAACGCTCAGGTTCACGGCAAGGATCGGCAAAATCAGCTTTCACTCCACACAAAGTTGAAACGTGCCGTATTTGCTCACACGTTAACGCACGCACGCACGCACGCATGCACACACGCACACACGCACACACGCACACACGCACACACGCACACACACACACACACACACACACACACACACACACACACACACACACACACACACACACACACACACACACACACACACACACACACACACACACACATTGGTCTAGAAGTCATTATGACTTTATACAAAACATACACACTGGAAAGCATTCGAATCCTCTCTATCCCTCCTACGTGAATTAATTTCACTGAGACATTCCAAAGATTTCTTTTGTCTCTACCAAATTCAAAACAGTGGGGTCAAACATACTTGACTATAGACATGTATCTTCATGTATTTTATAATCTCACAGACAGGATGAAGTCCTGGATAATAAAACTTAATAACAAATGAAATCATACATATATCAAATTGACTAATCATCACTCGGAGCCATTTCAATGAGGTGGGAAGAAACCAGGGTAAACCTGATGCCAATGTTAATGGATGTAAAGTGAGTAGCACTAATTCCTTGTGAAGACATAACGGATTAAGCCTTAATTGAAGCTGATGTATGCATGGCTTCAGAAAGCAAGCCCCTTGCCCCTCCATTCACAGTCTATGATCTCCGGTGAGGAGAAATGGAAGTGAAAAGATGTGACTCCGAGTCAGGTTTGTCTACGTTGTTGACATGGCCAACGCTTCTTTTCTCGTCCAATTACGAGATGACGACGGCAAAGTCAATATTGCAGAGTGCATCTCCTGTGGCTCGATGAGGCAGACTTATGGCTCCTGGTGATTTTAATTGGCTTTAAGACCTAGCATTTTGTTGTCTGACCCACTGTGCTCAGCATGTATCCAGTTATCATGTTAATGGTTTGGCCTAAAATTCTACCAAAAAATGTGGGTCCGTAGCGGGGGTTGTACAATATCATGTTAGTCATCCTGTCTGTTCAAATACTTCAGCTGCGCTAGACTGAGCTTCTCTGGCGTGTCTGGCGCAAAGGAAACAATGGAACAGTCCCAAATGTGCAAACTCCATCTCCCACCCATTTGGCACTCCAGGCAAGTTCAATCAAATTCTAAAATAAAAGATTATACTATTTGCAACCAAGTACAGTAGATAATGATATATACTGCAGTCTTGCTAAACATTTTAGAAATCCTTGTCAAGAACAACATGTGAGATTTAACCCTCTGTACAGTGTATTTAACCCTGCATAGTGTGAATTTAACCATATATATGCTATGTATAACCCTCTATACGGTATATGTGATCCTCTATACTGTGTATTTAACCCTCTACACTGTGTATTTAAACCACTGTGATGTGTATTTAACCCTTTATGCTGTGTATTTAACCCTCTATGGTCAATTTGTGGATATTTGTTGTTTATTCCTTGATGGATCAGAAAAACCATTAGAAGCGGGCCAGCTGGACAGCCCACAGACTGAAAATACACATGACCACACAGCCTCCCTCTCCCTTAATTGCTCGGTGAAGCCAAGCTCTCACATATCAGGAGTAACAACAAAACCAAGAACAATTTCATGCCTGAGGGATTTGGAATACATTAGGACTAGAGAATGAACATCTCCAGTACAAAGATATCAGGCCAAATACAAAGAGGCTAAAATGCGGAGGAATTAATATGCCATAATCCGTTTTCTCTCCCAGGGGAATAGTCGCCATGTACTGCAAGCTGGGAGGATTGGAAGAAGCATTTTCTTTATCCACAAATCCTTTGTACTTAAAGTGGTCAGCAACAATTGGTCATCTTTATCGATGGACATTTTTGTTCATGACCCTCAACTAAGTATAATGCTGACGCAACTTCAAAGTAGGTTCAAATATCATGATAAGCGACAAAACATTAAAATGTATGAGTATATATTGCATAAGAAACAAACCGAGCTTGTGGTCTCTCCAGTATAAATGTAGCTCTTATTAACAAACTGCTATGGATATCATTTACTTGACTGTGATACAAGACCAAAGTATGTGTTGAGAATACATGACACATATCCCACTCTATATAAACAGGGCCCACAAAAAGTATTCACTCCCCTTGACTTTTCCACATGTTGTTCTGTTACAGCCTGAATTTAAAATGGATTACATTGGGATTTTTTTGTCACTGGTGTACAAACAATACCCCATAATTTCAAATTGGAATTATGTTTTTCTACATTTTTCCAAATTACACTGAACAAAAATATAAACACAAACATGCAACAATTTCAAAGACTGAGTTACAGACTGAGTTACAGGTCATAAACCCAGGAAAAAAAGAAACATCCCTTTTTCAGGACCCTGTCTTTCAAAGATAATTCATAAAAATCCAAATAACCTCCCATAACTTCATTGTAAAGGGTTTTAACACTGTTTCCCATGCGTGTTCAATGAACCATAAACAACTAATGAACGTGCACCTGTGGAATGGTGGTTAAGACACTAACAGGTTACAGACGGTAGTCAATTATGGTCACAGTTATGAAAACAACAACGTCGCCTATGGGCACAAACCCTCCGTCGCTGGACCAGACAGGACTGGCAAAAAGTGATCTTCACTGAGGAATTGCGGTATTGTCTCACCAGGGGTGATGGTCAGATTCGCGTTTATCGTCGAAGGAATGAGCATTACACCTAGGCCTGTACTCTGGAGCGGGATCAATTTGGAGATGGAGGGTCTGCCATGGTCTGGGGCTGTGGGTCACAGCATCATCGGACTGAGTTTGTTGTCATTGCAGGCAATCTCAACGCTGTGCGCTACAGGGAAGACATCATCCTCCCTCATGTGGAACCCTTCCTGCAGGCTCATCCTGACATGACCCTCCAGCATGACAATACTTGACATTATAAATCTTAGGCATTGACATCCACACCACTTCATATGTATCTTGTATGGTTCTCTAGCCTCCCAGAGACTACGTCCTGTACATATAAAACAACACTCCGTGCTCAATAACACCTCGTGCTATTACTAGTAGTCCCAGACTATGATGGGCGATGGTGAACGGAACCCCTAGATAACATTATATATCGAAAGGTATTATCCAAACGCACTCGGTAGTCCCAGACTACAGTAGTCCGTTGAAAAAGAAAAGGAGAGCCTCACACTCTAGGAGCTCAGATGCAATAGTTTTTTAACCAACGTTTCGACAGACAAGCTGTCTTCATCAGGGTAATGATCATGCTGTTTAATCAGCTTCTTGATATGCCACAGCTGTCAGGTGGATGGATTATCTTGGCAAATGAGAAATGCTCACTGACAGGGATGTGAACACATTTTTGAAGCGTGATAAAATTCCCGTTTGACTAAAAGACGACGAGGACCCGCCCAGACCCTTACTGTGAGCTGTCCAGGAGGAGACACATCATCCGCAAACAATTGAGGGACACTGCAAATGATTTCAGTAAGTACATTTAAATTAATTTGTATGAAAAAAAAAAAAATGAAATTATGTCTATGTGGTCTGGGACCACTAAAAAGATAGTCTCTGGGAGGCTAAAGAGGTCTGGGACTACTGAGTCAGGGTAGAGGAGCACCACCTGTCTATATGCATTTCTGGGAATTGTCTATGTGGTCTGGGACTACTTACAGTAGTGTGTTTGGAAATAGTGCTAAATGAATATGTATGTGAGAGTTGTGTGAGTGTGATTATATATAGGCTTTTCTGGGAATTGTCTATGTGGTCTGGGACTACTTACAGTAGTGTGTTTGGAAATAGTGCTAAGTGAATATGTATGTGAGAGTTGTGTGAGTGTGATTATATATAGGCTTTTCTGGGAATTGTCTATGTGGTCTGGGACTACTTACAGTAGTGTGTTTGGAAATAGTGCTAAGTGAATATGTATGTGAGAGTTGTGTGAGTGTGATTATATATAGGCTTTTCTGGGAATTGTCTATGTGGTCTGGGACTACTTACAGTAGTGTGTTTGGAAATAGTGCTAAGTGAATATGTATGTGAGAGTTGTGTGAGTGTGATTATATATAGGCTTTTCTGGGAATTGTCTATGTGGTCTGGGACTACTTACAGTAGTGTGTTTGGAAATAGTGCTAAGTGAATATGGATGTGAGAGTTGTGTGAGTGTGATTATATATAGGCTTTTCTGGGAATTGTCTATGTGGTCTGGAACCACTGCAGACTGGGACCACTGCAGACTGGGACCACTGCGGTCTGGGACCCTGTCGTCTGGGACCACTGCCGTCTGGGACCACTGTTGTCTGGGACCACTGCCGTCTGGGACCACTGCCGTCTGGGACCACTGTTGTCTGGGACCACTGTTGTCTGGGACCACTGTTGTCTGGGACCACTGCCATCTGGGACCACTGGTGTCTGGGACCACTGCCGTCTGGGACCACTGTTGTCTGGGACCACTGCCGTCTGGGACCACTGCCGTCTGGGACCACTGTTGTCTGGGACCACTGTTGTCTGGGACCACTGCGGTCTGTGACTACTTTGATTTCCTCGAGAACATGATATGTGTACCTCTCGGGCTGGCTGTGCTGTGATCATTGCTGGTGGTGTGGATGTAACTGGTGTGGATGTAAATACCTAAGTTGATTTATAACGTACAGGGGTTCTGTATGTGAAGATATGAAAGGAGAGAGTACTATACCGAATATGCTGTATGAATGTATAATGGGTTACTAGAGACTTGATAAAGTAACAATATAAATAGAGTATAATGTGTTACTAGAGATTTGAAAAACTAACAATGAAAAAAAAAAAAATAATAATATACAACTTGCATATCCACATGTAGACAGACATACCTTGTCCACAAGTGGTGTAAAACGTATTCTGAGAAATGTTCAGAGTGGTCCCTTGGTGGATAATTTGACGAAGAGAAGGTTAAAGCATTGTATGACTGTCTAAAGGGTCTGGAAACAGAGGTCTCAGACAAAGATGGCCGGCCTCATATTCACTTTTGGTAAAGGTTACGGGACTTGACTTACCCCTAACCACCTTACCTTACCCTTAACCTCTCAAGCTCTGTCAGGTAGGATGGGGAGCGTCGCTGCACAGCTATTTTCAGGTCTCTCTAGAGATGTTAGATCGGGTTCAAGTCCGGGCTCTAGCTGGGCCACTCAAGGACATTCAGAAACCTGTCCCGTAGCCACTCCTGCGTTGTCTTGGCTGTGTTCTTAGGGTTGTTGTCCTGTTGTAAGGTCCTGAGCTCTCTGGAGCAGGTTTTCATCAAGGATCTCTCTGTACTTTGCGCCGTTCATCTTTCCCTCCATCCTGACTAGTCTCCCAGTCCCTGCTGCTGAAAAACATCTCCACAGCTTAATGCTGCCACCACCATACTTCACCATAGGAATGGTGCCAGGTTTCCTCCAGACGTGACGCTTGGCATTCAGGCCAAAGAGTTCAATCTTGGTTTCATCAGACCAGAGTATCTTGTTTCTCATGGTCTGAGAGTCCTTTAGGGGCTTTTTGGCAGACTCAAATGGGCTGTCATGTGCCTTTTACTGAGGAGTGTCTTCCGTCTGGCCACTCTACCATAAAGGCCTGATTGGTGGAGTGCTGCAGGGATGTTTGTCCTTCTGGAAGGTTCTCCCATCTCCACAGAGGAACTCTGGGGCTCTGTCAGAGTGACCATTGGGTTCTTGGTCACTTCCCTGACCAAGGCCCTTCACCCCCGATTTATCAGTTTGGCCAGGTGGCCAGATGTAGGAAGAGCCTTGGTGGTTCCAAATTTCTTCCATTTAAGAATGATGAAGACCACTGTGCTCTTGGGGACCTTCAATGCTGCAGAAATGTTGTGGTGCCCTTTCCCAGATCTGTGACTCGACACAATCCTGTCTCGGAGCTCTACAGACAATACCATAGATCTCATGGCTTTGTTTAGGCTCTGACGTGCACTGTCAACTGTGGGACCTTATATAGACAGGTGTGTGCCTTTCTAAATCATGTCCAATCAATTGAATTTACCACAGGTGGACTCCAATCAAGTTGTAGAAACATCTCAAGGATGATCAATGGAAACTCCATTTTGAGTCTCTTAACAAAGGGTCTGAATACGTAAATAAGGTATTTCAGTTTTTTTATTTCATTCATTTGCAAAAATTTCTAAAAACCTGTTTTTGCTTTGTCATTATGGGGTATGGTGTGGAGATTCATGAGGAAAACATGTATTTAAACCATTTTAGTATAAGGTTGTAAAGTAACAAAATGTGGAAAAAGTCCAGGGATCTGAATACTTTCCAAATGCACTGTATATTCTACATAGGCCCACATTTACTATCAACACACTGTGCGGCTTCTCTCCTTGGCAGCCTTGACAGTTGTTCTTGCACACTCCCTGTGTCCTATGATATATCACCATGAAAGGCCTTTTTTAATTTCCACCTTTCTGCCTTATAATGAGGAGGAAGGGGAAGAAATTGTAAGAATCTCTGGATGAAGGAATGTTGCTTGGCATATGGCATGTTAGATTTATAGCAACATGCGTTTCCAGGGCTCAAGCATGCTTATACAGTGACACTATATCATCCAAGTCATACAGCATCTTCACAGGCCATTTGTATGAATATCCTCTTCTCAGCACACTGACACAACCTCTTGTATACCTCATTTGCAAACGTCCTGTTACTGCCCCTTCGCCCACACTCCATTTTTAAATGTTTGACTTTTCAGGTTCTCTCATCGTAGGAGACCAAATGCATGTTGAGACCAGGCTGTTGTTTTGAGGGAGTTTTGTATTGGGAGGAGGGAGTTACTTATTTTGGAAGGGAGGAGGGAGTTGTATTGGGTGAAGGTAGTTAGTTGTATTAGGAGGATGGAGTTAGTTGTATTAGGAGAAGGGAGTTAGTTTTATTTATGAGGAAAGAGTTAGCTGTATTGGGTGGAGGGAGTTAGTTTTATTAGGAGGAGGGAGGTAGTTTTATTGGGAGGAGGGAGTTAGTTGTATTAGGAGGAGGGAGTTAGTTGTATTAGGAGGAGGGAGTTAGTTATATTAGGAGGAGGGAGTTAGTTGTATTAGGAGGAGGGAGTTAGTTGTATTAGGAGGAGGGAGTTAGATGAATTAGGAGGAGAGAGTTAGTTGTATTAGGAGGAGGGAGTTAGATGAATTAGGAGGAGGGAGTTAGATGAATTAGGAGGAGAGAGTTAGTTGTATTAGGAGGAGGGAATTTGTTTTATTAGGAGGGTGTTAGCTGTTCTTGGTGGAAGGAGTTAGTTGTATTAGGAGGAGGGAGTTGTGTAAGGGAATAACTTTAATTGTATAATTCTTAAGACCTATGTTTGAGACCTGTACTAGAGACTATGTTGAAGGGATCAGATCCATTTCACTGCTCTCTGTCTCCCCTCAGCATGGTGATGGGGGGTGAGGAGAGCTGAACGGTGAATGGGATTCAGATTTGTCATCCTTTGCACCGTTGTGTCATCGCTGTTCACACTGTCCTTTTATGACACTTGCACTTTCTGAATGTTGGCTACTGTATAATTGCTCCCTCCTTCTCTCTCTCCCTCTGTCTTGTGCGGCTGTCAGTCCCTGTCATGCTCAGTTACAGTAGATCACATTTTTCCTGTGTGATAAGATATCCGCATCTCTATCCGCATCCCTGTTCCAGCAGCGCGAGGATGGTGGAGTATCAAATTCTCAACCTTTTTAACAGGCACCAGTCTTCTTCCATCATTAATTCACTAGACTTGACTGACGATCTCCCTCAACAGAAATGTTCAGACGTGTCGTGTTGCTAAAGTATTGTTGAGGCTCGCCAGCCTCGGGGGCTCAGGACCGATTAGGAAACAACCTGTTTTTGGAATTAATGAGCAGTGATGGACTCCCGGTAGTAGTCAGGAGCAGGTCACACATCCTTGTAGTGGTAAGGTCAAGGATGAAGAGATTGGTGTGGCAGCGCTCTGCTTATTTCTGTATTGTAGGTGTTATAGATTTCTACCCGGACAAATATTGTTTTATAAGAACTAGCTTTATCCACTGTATAATGAACATTATGTAGATGATCATTTACATGTAGAACAATACTGGTGTATTTTTTCTTCACAATGGTAGTTGTTATTGATAATCTTATCTTAATGTCTGTGGTCCTCTGCATGAAGGAAAACCATTTATGACAGATTCATTGTATATTATGTCTTATTTCATGAATAGTTTCTACCCTTATAAAGTTGGTAAAATGTCAATATTCCTGTCCTAGATTTCTATTAATGCACTTTATGCTTGAATGGATTGATATACTTTAATGCTGTATGTTGTTGTATTGTATTGATGTGTACAATATTTCCAAAGAACGAACAAGGGCTATATGCATAGTAGAAACGGGCTTGGCGTGATATTGGGACTGCATTCCCAGATTTGAGTACTGATATGCTTTATGTCATTCATATGAAATCATCCAACTATGGAGAATTGTTTTATCTTGACTGTGCACTTGTTACACATGCATACATGCACGTACGTACGTACGCACGCACGCACGCACGCAAACACACACACGCAAACCCTCACACACACATACAGGGAGAGAGAGAGAGGACCCTTCGAGACTACAGATAAGAGACTGAATTCCACCTGAGCCCGCTCCTTCTCCTTAAAATATACAAAACCCTATTTGGGAAACTGATCCAGCAGTAGACAGCGATGGGTCATTTAGATAGTGGTTAATATTCGATCCACCTCAGACAGACAAGACAGACAGTTCACATTGGTGACCCTACTGTCTCAGTCCTTATCACAGGCTTCCTAGAGCCTCCGAGGTGTGTATTCCAGGGTTCCACAGGGAGGTGTGACATTCTTCGTGAGAGGGGGGCTATGGGTGTATAGATCCTCATGCTCAAGGTCACAGAGATGGAGTTTCCTCCCCTCTGTCACAATGCTGTCACAAAACGACTCCTAGGGCCTCAATTCGGGACGTTTTTATCCAGCAGTGTTTAGAGGCAATGGCTTATTTACATTCTCGTCTGCATCCTCTGTGCTGCAATGTTGTTGTCGGCCAATCAAAGTGGCACTGTCTACAGTCAGTGTTGTTATTGTCGGCCAATCAAAGTGGCACTGTCTACAGTCAGTGTTGTTATTGTCGGCCAATCAAAGTGGCACTGTCTACAGTCAGTGTTGTTATTGTCGGCCAATCAAAGTGGCACTGTCTACAGTCAGTGGCTCCATGTGTAGCAAGCAACGTATTAGATCTCTAATTGATTCAAAATGGAATTAAAATGACAAAGTGAAGTTAGTTAAATGAGAAGGAGTGTAGGCAACAATGATGAGCAACCAAAAGCAGTGGTGTAGTGCTACATTGTTTTTGTATTTAACCTTTATTCAACCAGGTAAGACCCATTGAGGTTAAAAACTTATTTTGCGAGGGTGACCTGGCAGGTAGGCAAAACAGCAGCATTTACATAAAATATTACAAACAAATACAACATACACACAAAAGACAAAGTGTCAACACACACAAGTGTCAGAAGTTACAGATACATTTGAAGATCAGAAACTGTCACGCCCTGATCTGTTTCACCCGTCATTGTGCTTGTCTCCACCCCCCTCAAGGTGTCGCCCATCTCGCCCATTATCCCCTGTGTACCTGTGCAAGTTCATTTTGTTTCTCAACCCTACCAGCGTTTTTCCCCTTGCTCTTGCCTCGTCTATTTTCTTGTTTTCTAGTTTTCCCGGTTTTGTCCTTTCTGAGCCTGCCTGCCTGCCGTCCGGTACCTTTGCCCCACTACTCTGGATTACCGACCTCTGCATGACCTGACCCTGCCCATGTTCGAATTAATACACTTTTGTTACTTCGACATTGTCTGCACCTGGGTCTTACCTTCAAACGCGATAGAAAAAACTACAGCCATCACAAACAGTGTCGTCAGTCAGGATCTTAAAAACAGATGAAAAGTATTTTTCCCCCATCTCAGTTCTAGCCTTAGGAACAGACAAGGACAGCAGCTACTGTGACCGAAGGCTGTATTGAGTGACTGTTCTGGCCAGTAAAGAACAGAGATACAAAGGGAGTTTCCCTATCAATGCTTTATACACAAAAGTGTACCAGTGCTATAGCCTAAAAATGTCAGAGGCAAGATATTTTTCATCTGCTCCTAGTACTGTATTATTGTATCACCTGCTAACTTGCCATTAGTGCAATAAGTTGTTGTTAAATTCATAAGATGATGAGAGGGAAGGACAAATCGGAGCTGTAGGTGAGGGAGCTTTAGGTGAGGTAATCATTTCTCAATCAAAGTTTGTACGGACAGATTTAGCCTATTGAATATCATTGTAGAATATCAATATCCAATTGCAAGCTCTGCCTATGCCTACACATATTGTCTCAATAACATTTTCTATTCTTAATACCCTCAAACCCCAAGTTAGGCATGCCTAATTTCAAAATAGTCCGTCTTCACGGTCAATAGTGAATAATAATTCTTCCTGTTTTACCCGTGAAATGTACAAACTGCATGGCAATCATTTCATCTCAATCAGTTTCATGCATTCAGATCTTCTTGAATTACTGTATCTTGAGCGAATTAAAGCAGATGGTGTTCACAAACGAGTGTTTCGTGTAGGCCTATTTTGTTTCAATCAAAGCATATATCCTGCCTAGTGACATGTTCTGTTGAGTTTTCAGCTTCAGATAAGAAATGACTGAGGAGGTGTTTTGGTGTAACATATTATAGGCTTACTATGCGACAGTATATGCTGTTATATTCGGTTATGTAAAATACTAATGAATCATTATGTGATCTTCCGGGACAGTGATTCTGTCAACATGTGTGCGCAACTGGTAGAAGGACATCAGGTGCAGGAGAGCAGAGATGAGTGAACAGGCCCACTTTAATCAGGCAGAGGAAAACAGCCGGACGCAACTGCGTCACAACACACTGGCCCAAGGAAAAAACGATGGCACACAAATAGGTACAAAATAACAAAACCACGGTTTACAACAATACCCGGCGCAAAACCAGCCTGTAGCGTCACACATGTAACGAACAAACAATACCACACACAGAAATGGGGGGAACAGAGGATAATATACACGTAGAGTAATGAGGGGATGTAAACCAGGTGTGAGGGAAAACAAGACAAAACAAATGGAAAATGAAAGGTGGAGCGGCGATGGCTAGAAGACCGGTGAGGTCGACCTCCGAACAAGGAGAGGGACTGACTTTGGCGGGAGTCGTGACAGATTCAACTTTGATCTAAACGAGCACCATTGTGAGAAGTGAACATCTTCTATTTTTAATAATAATAATAATAATTAAATAATAGGTGATGAGTATGACTATTAGGTGTAGGCAACAGATGTTGATGATGAGGGTTATTTTAAGTGGTTTAAGCACCCTCATCATCATGGTGCTGAAAGGACATCACCTAAACCAAGTGATCCCATATCGTTGTGGGTAACACTGCAAGAGGGTGTCCCCAGAGTTTTATGAACGTGGAGGCAGACACACAGTGAATATGGGTGATAGATCTCATTGGAGTGATGAGGTTCATGCAGTGGATCAGTTTGTCTACGCAGTAGAGGTGGTACGCTAAGCACTTGGACAGTAGAGCGAGTTCAAGTGCGTCGTACACGAGCACCAAGTACATAACAAACTGTTTTGAGGACAGACAGTTTTTAGCAACCCTGGAATTTTCTATCTGTGGAAAAAAACAGAGTTTGCCCATTTAAAGTGGGACAAGCCTCTGACCGACAGGCCTCTGACCGACAGGCCTCTGACCGACAGGCCTCTGACCGACAGGTCTCTGCACACGCCTACAGTTAAAGCGAATGTATTCTTGATCCGTAAAATGTGGTTGGAGGCTTAGTATGACGCAATTTCGGAGCCTCTGGATGCATGCAGAGGCCAAATCGAGCTCCATACTGCATCGCCATGCACCTCTTAAATTTTTGTAACAACGTGAAGGTCTCTCTGTAGCCCCGCATTGACATGATTGGTTATCGGTAGGTGGGGGGTGGTGCGTCCTGTATTAACACAAACTAACTCCCTTCACCATAGCTCTCATCTGCTCCACTAAGCGTGAGAACAACTGCCCTGACGTCTGCGAAGGCTGCATCGCAATAAATGCTGTATGGCCACTTCAGAAATGGGACTGACCATGCACAGCCGTTTATTCATCATCTGGCCACCGCCAGAGAGAGAAGACAGGGAAGCAAATACCATTTATCTACAGTACCATTAGGCTGCTATAAATGTCATTATAGCTTTTTCATGGCATGTTAGTGGTTAATAAAAAATAACGGATTTAGAATTTATTATATTTTTACCATCTCTGTGTATTCTCAAATTGAAAAAATGTAGGGATCGCCTTCCACCCTGCTACAGCAGCACTACATCCATGACCATCAGGTAGGCTACTGTTTTAATCTGAATGGAGTTGTTGTAGACAAGGATTGGAAACACAGCAGCAGAGTGCTCCCTGGAACACCTCACCCCAATTACAGCCAGCTGGCTAGGAGAGAAGTATTACAGCACTTGGTCATTCATACTCTCTCAGATGATAGCTTCAGCTAGCCCACAGAGGAAATGGCATCCCTAGTGTCGTGAACAGCAGTATGCACTCTGATTGCCTAGCAAGGTCAACAGTCCACCAGCACAGGGAGTGTGTGTCAACGTTGTAGGTAGCGCTGGAAAGCTTCCCTCAGCATCAATTGAAAGAGGTAGAATTTTTTTAATTGACAAAGAGGGAAGATGAAAAATAGCTACTGTATATAACAGGAAGAAATATGAGCAAATAAAGGGGGAAATATGAATTTTCTGGCAACCAGTGAGCTGCTCCATCTCCAATATGAAAGCTAGTTATTTTGTTTTCCATAGAGGCAGTGATGGATTTGAGGCTAACTGTGGGAAATCACATTTCTTCATTAACTGTGTCAGAGTTCACCAACTGGCACAATGATCTCATTCCTCTTTGGTGATTGTTCATTACATTACAGAGAAAACATTTCTAAAACATTTCCTGTTCCATATATATCAACCATCCCCATGACAGCGAGCTACTTAGACTTATCAAGATCCATTAGTCATTAGCATACAAACAAAGCCCAGTCTTGGATTAAACATTTGCTGATGTGGTTCCTGTTGGTATTGTATGTGAAAGGCTCAATTCTGGACAAAATAACATTGATCCTTTGCCACATAAATGCATGCTAGTCGATTTTAGCTCTCAATTTTTTTACATGGAATTTAGCCAGTTAACATTATAGTTATTATTTAGATGTACATTTGTCAAATTCGGAGTCAAGATCGACATGATAATTTACATGAAACAAGGCTGCTTTTACATAAAGAACACATTTTACACCCAGATTGGTCCGTCGGACTGCCAGATGTTGAAGCGTGATTCATCACTCCAGAGAACGCGGGGTTGTATCATGGTGGAATGCCTTCGACACCTTGTAGAGTCCACGGCCAGACGTATTGAAGCTGTTCTGCTGCTCTCGGTCTCGATGGGAAGTTATTGGACGACGGCTAACATCGCTCACTAGCGATTTTAGTCTCACAATTCTCTTTACCAAACAAACCTCTTGGTAGATGGTGAAAATATCAAGGGATGTATTTCTAAATGCTGAAGCAATCTGCAGCAATCTGCCAAGTTATTTCAAATGTCAA
Organism: Oncorhynchus masou masou; assembly: GCF_036934945.1. NCBI lineage: Eukaryota > Metazoa > Chordata > Actinopteri > Salmoniformes > Salmonidae > Oncorhynchus > Oncorhynchus masou. Next base: position 58,548,014 of record NC_088241.1, on the reverse strand, counting down.
CGTTAAAATGACAGAAATGTTCATTTCTCTTTCATTTTCAATTAGAGAAATTCTATTTTTAGCCATTGGTCAGAGGAACAAAGCACAAGCTATCTAAATGATTACTAAGTTGTCTCCCGGGTGGAAAAGCTCTATTCAGAGCAAACCACAATGACATTATAATTTGCTATACTAAAAGGCCAAGTCAATTTGAGCTCTTTTCTTATTTCCAAAGATTACTAGTAAAGAATCCAACACCCATCCCTATAATTTGCATGTGATGTGTCTGTCTATTTGATATCCTAATGAAGGATGGTTGGCCTACATGCATTCTCATGACTGGATGACTTTGTTCACAATGCAGCAGAACAATGTCTATTACAGGACTGTGGCCAATTACTTTGTGTGAGGCTTCCCCTCTCTCTCTGTCATTTCACATATGATTAAAATGGGGGTGAATAGCTATAACAAACAACTTCACCAAAGTAGAAGGGTCTCTTTTAAATATTCACCATATGAAGACAGTCTACCATAGAGTCAGTTTGGGTTATTTCCAAATGTCCAAGGCTGGGTCTTTGTAAGGTTGCTTTGTCACACCCTGACCATAGTTTGCTTTGTATGTTTCTATGTTTTGTTTGGTCAGGGTGTGATCTGAGTGGGCATTCTATGTTGTGTGTCTAGTTTGTCTGTTTCTGTGTTTGGCCTGATATGGTTCTCAATCAGAGGTAGGTGTTAGTCATTGTCTCTGATTGGGAACCATATTTAGGTAGCCTGTTTGGTGTTTGGGTTTGTGGGTTATTGTTCCTGTCTTTGTGTTTGGTACACCAGATAGGGCTGGTTTTGGTGTTGCACGGTTTTTTTATATTGTTCATTTACCATCTTCATTAAAGACGTATCAAAAATAATCACGCTGCGTTTTGATCCGCCTCTCCTTCAACAGAAGAATCCTGTTACATGCTTGGTATTCTATTGAGCCATTACGTAAGTTGATGGTATATGCTTAAATGCAGTGTTGTTGAATTTGAATAATACTTCCATTTGATTATGTTGATCTGAATAAGAAGCACATTAGAATTACAACAAAATTAGACAGAACTCCACGTGGCGAGTAATAACTCAATCATCAGAATCATTAGCCTGGTCCAAACCCATATCAAAGCTAGGTTGACTAGCAGAGAAGACAGTTGGTCACAGAGGGTTGGCATCGCTTTGTCTACGATCAAACCCCCATCAAAATATGTCTGCACAAAAGCATTTACATCAAGGGGGATAGGAGAAGGAACAGCTCGGTCGACATTAAAAGAGCCACAGATCAAAAGAGCTGATTACTTTATGTGTGAAGGTTGAGATGCAGTGACAACATTGATGGCTGCGTATTGTTTGGGCATTCAGTCATAGATGCTAATTCGACATGGGTTCAAAAAAGTATGTATTTTTCTTTCAAGTACTTAATTGAGCTTGCCTGGCACAATGGAACCTATTTAATAGACCCAATATTGCATATATACTGTATGAGCACCATTATACAGTGTGGTATAAACCCCACTCACAAACATAATCAATTCAGCTTACAACTTATCACTATGTAAACTAACAGCACCTTATAATTTAGCCTCTGTTTCCTTAAGCAATGTTTTAGGAAACGGAGATAAATTCGCTCCGTTGGAGTTTTCATCTGTGGAAGATTTAGGGGTGTATTTTGCACCATAGTATTTCTCTCTGCTTCTTCCCAGAATCCTCTGCTGTCCGTTGTGATCTGCTGCCAAGTTTGTTAGCCAACGTTAACCTCCCCATTGTGGTGCTGGCTGACACATTTGCATATCAGGCAGGTAATTAATTTCCTTACCTGCTCCACTTTTGTTTTGTAGGAAAAGCCCAATGAATCGGGAGGGACAATACTGAATTCCTGCGTTGTTTTCTCAAGCGTGAAATTGCTTTTTCCAATGGTTTGCTTATGAGTTAATAAAACACTGGTCCCTCTCTACCCGCCTGCCTTTAAGAATGAATTGATGGGTGAGAGGAACAACATGCCCAAAGTATTGTTCTATTTCTGACCCTCACTCTCTCACACATACAAATGACACTTACATTATGGTAGATAATGTCTTACAAGAACCTTTGGCTTATCAAGTATCACGGACGGGTCTCCGTTTTGATTTTAGTACACACTGGGCTGTATTCAACAAGTAAGCAGATGCTACTGGGTAGGGCAAAACAACATTCTTTCCATGTCATAAGAATGCATATTTTGAATTACAATATAGTTAATTATAAATCAATTTTTTAATCATGTTAAAAAAACAGCACACGGATCCAAAAATGTGCATACTATAGTACGTATAAAATCTGCCATAACAGATTGTCCCTGTAAACAGCCGGTGCAGGTTGCTTACATACCTCTGGGGTCACATGTAATCCAGTGACCTACCAGTATTCTGACATCAATAATATACAGTAGAGGGTCATTTTAGGATATGTTCATGGGAGAAAAATGTAAATACTAATTATTGTATGTTCAAACCCAAATCATTTTTTTTTTACAGGTATCCATACATCTGAGAGAAAACAAGGTTGAGAGTGAGGGAGGGATAGAGAGAGGTGAAGTGTTTGACTGCTTAACATAGATAAGGCAATAGAAACACTACACAAATATTAATTATTGAAATTACAGTGAAACCTGGTGGTGGCGATTCATCCCAAGGTCAACGAGGACCAAGGCTGAAGCACACAGACTCACCCATACATGTGCCCAAATTATGGTCCCTAATATCAAAGCTAAGCCTATGAAATATTCAGGGGGAATCTACGGGGTGCCTAGTGACCAGGGCTGCAGTTTTACTCTGTTAACAGCTTTAAACGTGAGGCATCTCTATGACTCTAATCCCACAACCCTGAGTCTAGGCCAACTTCATGGAGGATGTACTAATGGTTCGTCTCTCTCTCTCTCTCCCCCCTCTCTCCCTTTCTGTCTCTCTATTTCTCTCTTTCTCTTTCTTTCTCGGTATCATGTTAAACTTTTTTGTGGATTTCATTCATGATTGTATTAACATCATGATAGTAAGTAGTACAGAACATGTTCTATTAACATCATGATAGTAAGTAGTACAGAACATGTTCTATTAACATCATGATAGTAAGTAGTACAGAACATGTTCTATTAACATCATGATAGTAAGTAGTACAGAACATGTTCTATTAACATCATGACAGTAAGTAGTACAGAACATGTTCTATTAACATCATGATAGTAAGTAGTACAGAACATGTTCTATTAACATCATGATAGTAAGTAGTACAGAACATGTTATATTAACATCATGATAGTAAGTAGTACAGAACATGTTCTATTAACATCATGATAGTAAGTAGTACAGAACATGTTCTATTAACATCATGATAGTAAGTAGTACAGAACATGTTCTATTAACATCATGATAGTAAGTAGTACAGAACATGTTCTATTAACATCATGATAGTAAGTAGTACAGAACATGTTCTATTAACATCATGATAGTAAGTAGTACAGAACATGTTCTATTAACATCATGATAGTAAGTAGTACAGAACATGTTCTATTAACATCATGATAGTAAGTAGCACAGAACATATTCTGTTAACATCATGATAGTAAGTAGTACAGAACATGTTCTGTTAACATCATGATAGTAAGTAGCATTACACATCAATCCCAAATCTCGCATCATACCCGATGTGGAAGATAATTCCTCAAGCAAATATGGAGAAATGAATCTGGAACTGCATAAACAAATATGAGGATAATTAAAATATGATACCTTCATTTTCTGCAATAACCAGTGGAGGCAAATACTAAAAGGGGGAAGTATTATTCCACATTTCCTCTGTAGCTAACCTGTGGATCTAGTGAATCTTTTGGGTTCCCTGGGAAATTACCGGGAGAAAAACAAGAAAACATGGTGTCAAGGTCGGCCTCTTGCAATCAAATCCACATGAACACTGTGATCAGTCTGCTGTTAGAATAAGTGGCTATCCATTCAAGTGATTGCTACGCACAATATTTCTGTCTCACAAATAATTAATTCAGGTAGAGTCAATTTCACGTGTATAATATAATTATTCAGGCTGTAGTTTAGTCCGTACTGGTTTCATCATATACATATTTAGATATGTGCTTGGTACTGGCTTTAAATTAGTGGTATTGTTTGCCTATGGACAGTGTTTTGTCTAAATTAAACTGTAATTTCAGACCCAGGATTCAAACTCATGCCACAATTCCACCATTGTGTCACGCCCAAGAGGCTGAAAAGATTTGGTATGGGCCCTCAGATCCTCAAAAAGTTCTAACTGCATCACTTCTTGGTAACAGCTTGGCATCCGACCGTAAGGTGCTATAGAGGGTAGTCCGTACGACCCAGTACATTACTTATTTTATTTACTTTTCTGCTCTTTTGCACACCGGTATCTCTACTTGCACATCATCATCTGCTCATTTATCACTCAAGTGTTAATCTGCTAAATTGTAACCGTTCGCTCCTATGGCCTATTTATTGCCTACCTCCTCATGCCTTTTGCACACACTGTATATAGACTTTCTTTTTTTCTACTGTGTCATTGACTTGTTTATTGTGTTATTGGCTTGTTTATTGTTTACTCCATATGTAACTCTGTGTTGTTGTCTGTGACACACTGCTTTGTTTTATCTTGGCCAGATCGCAGTTGTAAATGATAACTTGTTCTCAACTAACCTACCTGGTTAAATAAAGGTGAAATAAAATTTTTTTTTTAAACTGGGGCCAAGCTCCCTGCCATCCAGGACTTCAATACCAGGTGGTAACTCCAGCCACCCAGGTCATAGACTGTTCTCTCTGCTACCGCACAGCAAGCGTTACCGATGCACCAATTCTGGAACCAACAGGACCCTGAACAGCTTCTACCCACAATCCATAAGAATGCTAAATAGTTATTTAAATAGTTAACCAACCTGGACTAACTGCATTGACCCTTTTTGCACTAACTTGTTTGTCTCATCACACAGACTAGTTACTGGTACCCCGTGTATATTGCCAAGTTATCGTTACTCATTGTGTATTTATTCCTTGTGTTATTATGTATTTGTTTTTTCTCTCTGTATTGTTGGTAAAGTAAGCATTTCACTGTTAGTCTACACCTGTTGTCTATGAAGCATTGACAAATAACATTTGATTTGAAAGGGCATGTCGTGTTTGAATGACGCCATCTCAAGGAAGACAATGCAATTCCACAACATACACCATAAGCTAGCTAGCATGCTAATCACTAACCACTACTACCAAAACCATGGTCTGGGGATGACACTGCTTCAAGAAGGCAGTAGCAATGCTAATATGTATCAACCTGCTACATAAGCACCATATCAGAGTGAAAGTTGAGGAGTCACTGTCCTCTCCAATCTCACATGTTCTCCAAAGTTGTTCCATGCATGAACTGAAATGCACTCCTAGTATTTCAAATACATTTGATTCCTCTCACTCTCTTATCCGTTCTAAAATTCCCACAATGCATCTCTGAAAAAGATCAAAACAATGGCTGAAGCCTGATATAGTTGATCAGGAAGGATCTTCCCATTACATAATAAACAGAATTAAGACTTCCACTCATGGCTAATGTTTTAGTCTTAAACCCCAAGTTGATCTAAAGCTCTTTCAGCCATAGAAAAGAGTGGAGCAACCAAAAACCACACAAGCCTCTTAAGATAATTCTTCTATTAACTCTGGATTAGAATTATTGTCTGTTGTGGTCCCATTCTTTATTCCAGGAATGCATTATGATAAAACTTGGGTTTAATGGGGCTTACTTGGTACAAATACTTAAGGGTAATCCTAGTGTGATGCTACTATGTGGATTGTACTTGGCCAAGCACATACATTCGTACACATGATATGTACACACACGCACATACGCAAACACACACACACACACACACAGGCACATATACATGCACACACACGTACCTGACTGGACTCATAGTGGCTCATCATCATTTTTTTTACTAAATAGAATTTTATTAAACCGTTTTTTTTTTATAGCTTCCTCTGATGTAACATGCTCGGCGTATATATGCTATAGACGGGGAGAGTGAAACAATCAATGGAAAACACACATTGATTTGGAAAGAACTCACTCCATTAGGAAACATTCCCATCTCATTAGTTCAATATACTTAATGTCATCATGTCACTGTACATAATACAGGACCATCTATACAGTCATCGCTAGATAACCTTTTTTGCATATCAGTTTACAGTGTTTCAAAACAGGGATTTATGTCATAGTAGCCTCTATAAACTATCAAACATTTTGAAAGTGATGTGTTAATATTCATGTGATATAGTAAGGGGTGTATTAAATCAATAGCGTCAGGAGTTTCCTGGTTAAACATGACAGCCCAATTCTCTGAAAAAGAATGGGGTTTGATCACTGTATGTTTATTGACTAAGACTAACGTTAATGCAAGCATGTTGTCTTGCTGTGAGGTGTCAGTGTTGTTTTACCTAAATGCTGGAAAGCAAGTTTGATTGAATAGGGGCCAGAGCATGTTGTTTCTCATCAATGTCATACTGCAGTCAACATGTGATCCATCCCAATACAGTGCAGCTTGATGCATACACCCACAACCCCCAGGCATTCTGCACCCTATCAGCATATGCCAATCACTAGGATAAACCAATCACATTGTCAGATGACGAAACAGGATAAAGGATACAGTCAGTCAGTGAAATGAACCGATTTAGATTTAGAGGAGTTGCCAAAAACAGGATGTTTTGGTTTTCAGAGATACAGCTATTTTCAACCTAGCTTTCTTTTCCACTGAAAACTGGATTTGGGAGCTCCGCTCAGCTGTTTCTCTTACACCTGCTACGTTAGGTTACCATTATGGTGGCCTAGTTGCTCCATTCATAACAGTTGATTGGTGTCCATTTATTTCAGAAGAGTAGTTTGGAGGCCGACACGTTTCCCTGTGGCGTGACAGAAGAGACCCAAAGCGTTGCCAGGAGAAAAATGCAATCTTCATCCATTTTTTAAATGTCTCCTTGAAGGTCAGGTTTAGCAATTCCAAATGGGGTCCAATAGGAGTTCAGTGCTCCTTTGATAAGGACATGGGCATGCGTAAGGTCAGCAGAGAACACAGACATAAGAAAAGCTTTTGTGATCATGGTCACCTTTTATTATACAGTATATAATGATGATTCAACAGTGGTACAGGCCAAGTGAGACTTTGACTGCTTTATCTCTCTCTCTCTCTCTCTCTCTCTCTCTCTCTCTCTCACTCACTCACTCACTCACTCACTCACTCACTCACTCACTCACTCACTCACTCACTCACTCACTCACTCACTCACTCACTCACTCACTCACTCACTCACTCACTCACTCACTCACACACAGAGATGCGCACACACTCACTCATTGGCAAGTCTGCTAATTTGGCAAAAAAGACAGTCAAATCTCTAATTACACTTTACCATTAATTTACCCGTGATTAGCTTTTGTTACTCCTTTTATGTTTTGTTCCCTCTACAAAATAACAAGTGTAAACTTTCCCAATTAAAAGGTACTCCTCTGTGTGTCTCTGACATCAGTGCTGCGTCAGAGGAAGCTATAAAAAGACTGGTTCTATCTATCAATAAGTCACCATTAAGCCAGTAAGGTCACCTGTGTGTGTGTGTGTGTGTGTGTGTGTGTGTGTGTGTGTGTGTGTGTGTGTGTGTGTGTGTGTGTGTGTGTGTGTGTGTGTGTGTGTGTGTGTGTGTGTGTGTGTGTGTGTGTGTGTGTGTGTGTGTGTGTGTGGTGTGACATTAGACGTATGTTGACTGGACACTTATATGGTGTACTTTCTTTGTACTCTTAGGTATATGTGTGTACAGTAGGTGCATGTGCATCAAGGCAGAACATTTTGATTGATATAATTAGATCAGCAATCAACATTGACTATGTGATATCAAATAAATATTCCATTAGATATACATCTCAGTTTCTCACAGCAGAGGTACAATGTTGTTTCTCCTGCCTCAGAGGCTTCCTGCAGCTGTGATGACTTCAACTAGGATCATAACTAGTCACTACTGTAAATCCATATATTATTAGCTTTTCTTCACTTCCTATAACCAACCCTTCATGATAACCCTAACGTCTTCAGTCCCACACCACACATACTATATTTAAAAAAAGGTAGATACCCTTCCCTACAGGTTTACTTTACAAAGCGCTATCTCCAACCCCCAAGGTAAAACGTGTTGGGATTGATGAGTGGCGAAGCGGGACAATTAAGGACATTCCGACCGCTTTTAATTATTGCACAAATGAGAGGGGAATGAATCAGGTCACTTTCCTCGCCACCCTACGGCCATAGTGGAATGCTGGGTAATCCTTGTGACTGGCTGATTAATTGAAACGCAGTATGGAAGCTGGGGCCGGGAGGGTCAAAATGCATTAAACTGTCAGCCTTGACCTCTAGTTGTTCACTGAGCCAACTACTGAGCTGGATGAAGCGTATGCAGATGAGGCCATAATCCCGTTTGAAATTATACATGAAATGGCAAGAGAGAGTGATGGAGAATTAAGAGAAGGAGAACACTAAGGAAAATCAACAATGTGAAAAGATCCTATGTTGAGCGTATAGTTTAGAATGAAGATTTTATACCCTAATAGTTGGTTATGAGGATACAGTAAATCAGACTGGACTTTCTTACACACACACGCACGTGCACACACGCACACGCACACACACACACAAACAAAACACAAACAAAACACACACACAAATAATCGGGCTAACTGGTCCCACAGTGGCCATTCCTACAGCTCATTTGCTATGGCGATATGAAGGTTAATGGCTACGCTGGCCCATGAAACTGCCCAAAGACAAACAGCGTTGTCAGAAGCACAGTGTCTGGAAGCCAATAAAGATATATAAAAACACAGGGCCCCTCCGAGCCAAACAAAAGCCACCCTCAGAGTAGAATGGATGAAAGACTCAAACAAATCAATGTGGCAAGGGAGAGACCCACTAAATCATAGGTACACAACGGTTGCTCCAAATCATATGAAATCAAATCCCATGTTATTGGTCACATACACAGCAGATGTTAATGTTAGTGCAGCCAAATGCCTGTGCTTCTGGTTACGACAGTGCAGTAATATCTAACAAGTAATCTAACAATTCCCCAACAACTACCTAATACACAAAATTTGAATATTGAAGGGGTGAATGAGAATATGTACATATAAATATATGGATGAGCGATGGCCGGGCATAGGCAAGATGCAATAGATGGTATAAAATAGAGTATATACATATGGTATGAGTAATGTAAGTTATGCAAACATTATCAATGTGGCATTATTTAAAGTGGCATTGTTTAAAGTGACTAGTGATCCATTTGTTAAATTGGCCAGTGATTGGGTATCCATGTAGGCAGCAGCCTCTCTGAGTTAGTAATTGCTGTTTAGCAGTCTGATGGCCTTGAGATAGAAGCTGTTCTTCAGTCTCTCGGTTCCAGCTTTGATGCACCTGTACTGACCTCGCCTTTCGGATGTTAGAGGTGTGAACAGACAGTGGCTCGGGTGGTTATTGTCTTTGATGATCTTTTTGCCTTCGAATCAAATCAAATCAAATGTTATTGGTCACATATACAAGGTTAGCAGATGTCAATGCGAGTGTAGCGAAATGCTTGTGCTTCTAGTTCCGACCGTGCAGAACAAGTAATCTAACAATTTCACAACAACTACCTTATACACACAAGTGTAAAGGAATTAATAAGAATATGTACATATAAATATATGGATGAGCGATGGCCAAACGGCAAAAGCAAGATGCAGTAGATGGTATAGAGTACCTTATATACATATGAGATGAGTAATCTAGGGTATGTAAACATTATAAAAAGTGGCATTGTTTAAAGTGACTATGGATCCATTTATTTCATTCAATTTTTAATGATTCAAGTGGCTAGAGATTTGAGTCAGTATGTTGGCAGCAGCTACTCAATGTTAGTGATGGCTGTTTAACAGTCTGATGGCCTTGAGATAGAAGCTGTTTTTCAGTCTCTCGATCCCAGCTTTGATGCACCTGTACTGACCTCGCCTTCTGGATGATAACGGGGTGAACAGGCAGTGGCCCGGGTGGTTGTTGTCCTTGATGATCTTTTTGGCCTTCATGTGACATTGGGTGGTTTAGGTATCCTGGAGGGCAGGTAGTTTGCCCCCGATGCGTTGTGCAGACCTCACTATCCTCTGGATAGTCTTACGGTTGTGGGTGGAGCAGTTGCCATACCAGGCGGTGATACAGCCCGACAGGATGCTCTTGATTGTGCATCTGTAAAAGTTTGTGAGTTTTTTTGGTGACAAGCCAAATTTCTTCAGCCTCCTGAGGTTGAAGAGGCGCTGTTGCGCCTTCTTCACCATGCTGTCTGTGTGGGTGGACCATTTCAATTTGTCTGTGATGTGTATGCAGAAGAACTTAAAACTTCCACTTTCTCTGTTGCTGTCCCTTCGATGTGGATAGGGTGGGGGGGGGGGGTGCTCCCACTGCTATTTCCTGAAGTCCACGATCATCTCCTTTGTTTTGTTGACTTTGAGTGAGAGGTTGTTTTCCTGACACCACAATCCGAGTGCCCTCACCTCCTCCCTGTGGGCTGTCTCGTCGTTGCTGGTAATCAAGCCCATGTTGTTGTGTCATCTGCAAACTTGATGATTGAATTGGAGGCATGCATGACCACGCAGTTGTGGGTGAACAGGGAGTACAGGAGGGGGCTGAGAACGCACCAGTGTTGAGGGTCAGTGTTGAGGGTCAGCGAGGTGGAGATGCTGTTTCCTACATTCACCACCTGGGTACAGTCTGTCAGAAAGTCCAGGACCCAATTACACAAGGCGGGGTTGAGGCCCAGGGCCTCCAGCTTGATGATGAGCTTGGAGGGTACTATGGTGTTGAATGCTGAGCTATAGTCAATGAACAGCCTTCTTACATAGGTATTCCTCTTGTCCATATTTACCTAACATGCTGACCACACTGCTCGCGCACCTCTGCGTAGCCAGGCACTAAAATAGAACTGCAAGTCCTGATCTGTAAGATCCTCCCTGATGACTGCAGTAACACGTCTCAGCTGATGGCAGCCATCGTCAAAGAGACAAACTGTATTGCAGCTCTGTGAAAGCAGATACCATCATTTTACTTTCAGTCCAGATTAATTTTATTTGTTTCTCAAAGCAGATGAGTAACAACACAAACAATCTGGGCCATTTCAAGTGTTTAACTTTGGGTCCGGGAAATCCTGTTTTTCCTCCACTCCCGCAACACGTTACAAACCACTTTGCCTCTTTCTGTTGTCAACTTTGAACTCAAATTATGAAAGCGTTCAACACAAAGTCAAGGTTAATCGTTCATACTTCAGCAAGGGCACGTCTGTCTCTCTCTATTTCTCTCTTTCTATCTGTCTCTCTCTCTCTCTCTCTCCCTTGAGCACAGCATGAGACACGTTGGTAAACAACAAAACACACAGACATGAATTATTCAGGGAATCACAGCAAATTACATATGAGCTGATGCCCCTTTTAGATATAGCCAAACACAAACAGCTGGCAGCAGGCGAGCTAGGCTGCCATGTTGACTCACCAGCTAGGCTAGGCTAGGACTGCCATGTTGACTAACTAGCTAGGCTAGGCTGCCATGTTGGCTCACCAGCTAAGCTAGGCTAGGTCTGCCATGTTGACTCACCAGCTAGGATAGGTCTGCCATGTTGACTCACCAGCTTGGCTATGGCTGCCATGTTGACTCACCAGCTAGGATAGGCTACGGCTAACTATGTTGACTAAACAGCTAGGCTAGGCTAGGGCTGCCATGTTGGCTCACTATTTAACTATGACTAAACAGCTAGGCTAGGCTAGGGCTGCCATGTTGGCTCAACAGCTAGGATAGGCTACGGCTAACTATTTTGACTAAACAGCTAGGCTAGGCTAGGGCTGCATGTTGGCTCAACAGCTAGGATAGGCTACGGCTAACTATTTTGACTAAACAGCTAGGCTAGGCTAGGCTAGGGCTGCCATGTTGAGTTACCAGCTAGGCTAGAGCTGCCATGTTGACTCACCAGCTAGGCAAGGCTAGAGCTGCCATGCCTTTTGACTCAACAGGTAGACTGTTGAGGATGTGCACAGTCAAACACCTGGCCCACTGTTTAGTACAGGCGAAAATTACTGTTACATAATATAGGAAGGTGGCTCTTTTAACGACATTGTGTGATGAGTAACCTTTCCTGAGAGCTAAAGACTGGTGTTTGTTCCCACAGCTAAGACTCACATAGTATTCCTTAGCAAGGAGGTCAAACTGGGGTGAAGCGCAAGGAAGGTGGTTCAGTGAATCATGCTTGTGTGATGAGGAACCTGAAGTCTTGAGTTAGCTCCCGGCTAACGCCATTGCTAGCAGGCTAAAATATTATTGTGGTGAGCAAAAGACTGAGGATTGAACCTATAAATTCCTCTACAATCTGAAAGCTGTCAAAGATATGGAGGCCGTTGTGGTTATAATAGTTTCACCATTTGTTCTGGCTGATTGAAAGTCTCTGAACGACTCCTTTTAACATTCCTCTTCGTCCTTGAGGTTAAACCTTACAAGGTCAATGAAATTACTGAAAGGGGTTATGAACAGCTGCTGTTGAGAGGATCTCCACCAGGGGGTTTGGGTGCTAATTCGGTGAGGGCTGAAGAGGTCATCAACGCTGGACATACAAGTCATCTCATCTTTGTTACCCAGTTGTAATCGTATGACTCCTTGAGATTAAATTAGGGGCACGAAAGAACAGAATAGGTATGTATTATGCATTTACATGTAAATGATTCTTCCTGCTGTTTCAGTACCTTACCCCGATACACACAACCGTCTGGCAGCAGCACTCCTGCAGAAGTTAGCTAGCACTTGGGATATTGAGGCTAATGACACACATCCCACTAGCTTCTTCTCATCAGCCATGGGATTTGAAGATACAACCCTCTGGTTACTGGCATGCCGCTACAACCTCGAAGCTACCACCTTTGACAAACACATGGTTATGGCGGAAGCTCCTTCTATCCATATAATGACTTACATAACAGAGTGGGTGATACTGAAAGAAAACTAACAGATACAGTGGTTTTTGATGACAATTGATCCTGATCTGGTGTGTCTGACACTCTTGGAAAGAGGCAAAACACTGGGTCCTGGTCAACTGATCTACAGTCATGTTCAGCAACAGCACAACTAAGACAGCAAGAGACTCTCACTAAGAAACCAATTATAATCAAAAATGAGGGGGCGCATGAGGGCTGAGTGAACAAATTGAGATTTAAACGGGAAAGTGCGCCGTCAGACAAGCCGGTGATTATGTTTCTGTTTACTCATTAATTTTGAGATGTGTCAACGATGCTGGAAGACTTAATCAACAGAGGATTGGCTGTGGTTACGACCACAACTTTTAATTAGGATCTTGCATTATTAATGAGGACGGTTCAGAAATTGGTAATACTTTTGAGAGTAATAACGTTTTAGGTTAGAAATGCACCCAAAAAAGTGGGACAAGATTTTCATTCAAACATATCAGGATTTTCCTCCAAACTAATATATTCAGCCGTTTCTCTTGTCTTTTCCTGACATTGAATTTGGATGTGAATAATCGATGACACTGCAATATCAATTCTGGCACCGTTTCCATTCAATTTGCCTCCGCTAAAAAGATAATAATAGCACTCTCAATTACATCTGGATTCCCTGTTTGTACTAATTCTAATCAGGATTTGCGAGGAGGGAGATGTATTATTTATTAGGAAATGATGGCAATATGCTTGCTTACATAATTGTGGAAAATGCGTCGGTGAGGAAACAGCGATATCAGTTTCATTTGCGTTCATTATCCAATGCTGGCTGGCGCTAGGGGAGGGCGATGGGAGTGTTTCCTGGCAACAAGGCGGCTCAGGGACATAGCAGTGACAGCTGTTGGAGCAGAGACGAGTGGCGAAAATGTTTTTCCTCCTATCCCTGAGTGTCTATGTGCCACTGATAGTCATCCCCCAAGTTACTTGTGCCTTTAGAGGTACATGAACAGTTGCCCAGGGGTAAATCCATGTTTTTAGCCGTTTAAGAACGCCGGTCTCATGTGAGATAGAGGATCTTAACAAAGGTGATATGTTTTGCCTATTTTTCCCTCTGCAAAGTGGAGCTTTGGATAGCAAAGGGGGTCAGTTTTCACGTTTCCACTTAATACGATCTATCTTGATACCATCTATCTTCCCAGAGTAATGAGACCCACATGCTTAAATTTCACATCCAATACAAACTGCAGATATTTTCTGTGTGTGTGTGTGTGTGTGTGTGTGTGTGTGTGTGTGTGTGTGTGTGTGTGTGTGTGTGTGTGTGTGTGTGTGTGTGTGTGTGTGTGTGTGTGTGTGTGTGTGTGTGTGTGTGTGTGTGTGAGTGAGTGAGTGAGTGTGTAGGCTTCTGTGGAGACACAAGGCCTTAACTTGTTTCCAATATCTGGGCAAACAAGATTAGCTAGAGAGTTCCATTCTGTCAGACTGTGAGTTGATACCAGGCTTGAGTGACTTTCACTTTAGTTCCAAAGAGGAAGAGAAATATTTAGAGGCAAAATCCTTGTTCTTACAGACTTGGCCTCATTTCAGCAAAGAATTCTCTTCAGAGATGGAATTGAGGTGAATTGTATGAAAGAATACTAAACCATGTGAGTTCAACAATAATTTCCATATTCAGTGTTCTTAGAATACACTTTTTAAAAAAAATCACTGAATAATTATAATAATTCATATTGTCCTGAATAGACAAACATGTTCTCGATACTCATCAAATAGGACTTGGGTATTTACCCGTTTTGGTTCTAATTTGATAAAAATAAAGTAAGGTTTCAAGAATCACCCCTATAGTTTCTATCTGTGTCTTAGATTTTAAAAAAGGAACTCAATTTATATATAAGAAAGTGCGAATTAATGACACATTTGATCATAATTTGAGTAAAAAAACAAGTGTTGTTTAACTATTTGCTAAATGAATTTGATAATCTAATAAACCTGGCATGAAGATTTTGTTGAGCATTTTAATTAAATTACATAACTAAGAACACTCATCATAAGTATATTTCCTGGCCAAACTGGAAGAGTATGTCACCTCTGTATGACTATATGCATTGAAAAAGTCACAAGGAAGAAGACAGAGTGAGCAATCAAAACATACCCTGAAGAGAGAGTTCACCCAAATTACCATATTATTTAAGTATTTTATTACTTTGAAAGTGGTCTATAGACAAAGGCATTTTGTAATTGAGGTGAACTATCCCTTTAACATTTTGAACCATAATGTCCTTCATGGACATTTGTGTATCCACAGTAACCATTTCTGTCAATTCACTACAGCGTTACTCACCTCTCCAACACTGTCTCTTGACAACAAGATAAGCAGGGCAGGACATTCAAGATTAAACAGAAAAAAATAGAGAATTAATTCATAGAAACTCAATTAATTAAAAGATACAACAAGGTCGCAATGCACACAAGCAGGCCATGTAAAAATAGGAGTTATATTGTGCGCTGCATGGTTTTTAAATTGTGTTGAGAGTATATTCTTGGTCATTTAGACGGGTTAGCTGACAATGTCACAAAACGATGCACACGTGTGTATGTGTGCCATCCAGAGGGTGAATGGGCATAAGACTGAAGTGCCTTTGAACGGAGTATGGTAGTATGTGCCAGGCGCAAAGTTTGTAGGACACAATTATTATTTCATTTAAAAATCATTATTTATGACCATGTCAATGCCTTGACTATTTTTTAAAATTAGTTTTGAAAATAATTTTATGTATGTTTTCATGGAAAACAAGGACATTTCTAAGTGACCCCACACTTTTGAACTGCAGTGTATGTATATATATATATATATACAGTTGAAATTGGAAGTTTACATACACTTAGGTTGGAGTCATTAAAACTTGTTTTTCAACCACTCCACAAATTTCTTGTTTACAAACTAGAATTTTGGCAAGTCGGGTAGGACATCTACTCAGTGCATGACAAAAGTAATTTTTCCAACAATTTTTTACAGACAGATTATTTCACTTATAATTCACAGTATCACAATTCCAGTGGGTCAGAAGTTTAAGTTGACTGTGCCTTTAAACAGCTTGGAAAATTTCAGAAAATTACATCATGGCTTTAGAAGCTTCTGATAGGCTAATTGAGTCAATTGGAGGTGTACCTGTGGATGTATTTCAAGGCCAACCTTCAAACTCAGTGCCTCCTTTCTTGACATCATGGGAAAATCTAAAGAAATCAGCCAAGACCTCAGAAATATTTTTGTATACCTCCACAAGTTTCGTTCATCCTTCAGCAATTTCCAAATACCTAAAAGGTACCACATTCATCTGTAAAAACAAGAATACGAAAGTATAAACACCATGGGACCACGCAGCCGTCATACCGCTCAGGAAGGAGAATCGTTCTGTCTTCTAGAGATGAACATACTTTGGTGTGAAAAGTGAAAATCAATCCCAGAACAACAGCAAAGGACCATGTGAAGATGCTGGAGGAAACGCGTACAAAGTATCTATATCCACAGTAAAACGAGTCCTATATCAACATAACCTGAAAGGCCGCTCAGCAAGGAAGAAGCCACTGCTCCAAAACTGCCATAAAAATGCCTGACTACGGTTTGCAACTGCACATGGGGACAATGATCGTACATTTTGGAGAAATGTCCTCTGGTCTGATGAAACAAAAATAAACTGTTTGGCCATAAGGACCATTGTTATGTTTGGAGGTAAAAGGGGGAGGTTTGCAAGCCGAAGAACTCCATCCCAACCGTGAAGCACGGGGGTGGCAGCATCATGTTGTGGGTGTGCTTTGCTGCCTGAGGAACTGGTGCACTTCACAAAATAGATGGCATCATGAGGAAAGAAAACGATGTGGATATATTGAAGCAACATCTCAAGACATCAGTCAGGAAGATAAAGCTTGGTCACAAATGGGTCTTCCAAATGGACCATGACCCCAATCATTCTTCCATAGTTGTGGCAAAATGGCTTAAGGACAACACAGTCAAGATATTGGAGTGGCCATCACAAAGCCCTCAATCCTATAGAACATTTGTGGGCAGAACTGAAAACGTGTGTGTGAACAAGCAGGCCTACAAAACTGACTCAGTTACACCAGCTCTGTCAGAAGGAATGGGCCAAAATTCCCTCAACTTATTGTGGGAAGCTTGTGGAAGGCTACCTGAAGCGTTTGACCGAAGTTAAACAATTTAAAGGCAATGCTACTAAATACTAATTGAGTGTATGAAAACTTCAGACCCACTAGGAATGTGATGAAATAAATAAATCTGAAATATTTAATTCTATAATTCTACTATTATTCTGTGGGTGGGTGGGGTTATATCCTTCCTTTTGGCCCTGTCCAGTGGTATCATCGGATGGGGCCACGGTGTCTCCTGACCCCTCCTGTCTCAGCCTCCAGTATTTATGCTGCAGTAGTTTGTGTCGGGGGGCTAGGGTCAGTTTGTTATATCTGGAGTACTTCTCCTGTCTTATCCGGTGTCCTGTGTGAATTTAAGTATGCTCTCTCTAATTCTCTCTTTCTTTCTCTCTCTCAGAGGACCTGAGCCCTAGGACCATGCCTCAGGACTACCTGGCATGATGACTCCTTGCTGTCCCCAATCCACCTGGCCGTGCAGCTGCTCCAGTTTTAACTGTTCTGCCTGTGATTATTATTATTTGACCATGCTGGTCATTTATGAACATTTGAACATCTTGGCCATGTTCTGTTATAATCTCCACCCAGCACAGCCAGAAGAGGACTGGCCACACCTCATAGCCTGGTTCCTCTCTAGGTTTCTTCCTAGGTTTTGACCTTTCTAAGGAGTTTTTCCAAGCCACCGTGTTTCTACACCTGCATTGCTTGCTGTTTGGGGTTTTAGGCTGGGTTTCTGTACAGCACTTTGAGATATCAGCTGATGTACGAAGGGCTATATAAATAAATTTGATTTGATTCTGACATTTCACATTCTTAAAATAAAGTGGTGATCCTAACTGACCTAAGACAGGGAATCTTTACTAGGATTAAATGTCAGGAATTGTGAAAAACTGAGATGAATTT
Source organism: Oncorhynchus masou masou (assembly GCF_036934945.1). Lineage (NCBI taxonomy): Eukaryota > Metazoa > Chordata > Actinopteri > Salmoniformes > Salmonidae > Oncorhynchus > Oncorhynchus masou. The sequence continues at coordinate 58,529,897 of NC_088241.1, read as the reverse complement.
TACTTGGCTAAGGTGTATGTAAACCTCTGACTTCAACTGTATATATCAAGTGACAGGGTAAGGGTTAGGAGAACATCAGTCAGATGTACTACTAAAGTTATACTACCCCAGAGATACAGCAGGATATAGAGTTATGTTCAAATGTTATTTCATTTAAAGTAGTGTTATGCATGTTCATGAACTTCATTTAAAATGCAGTTGTCGATGGAATACAGAGGGGGATTACATAAGATATTGTTCCATCCTCAGTGTAATGCCACATACCATTTTCAACCATACTGTTTGTGAAAAGCATTACTGTAATGAAAATTCCAGATTGTCTGCATAATCAAAAACATTCAGCTCAGACACCCATACATACCCTATACACACCCTATACATACCCCATACATACCCTATATATACCCTATACATACCCCATGCATACTCCATACATACCCCGTACATACCATATACATACCCTATACATACCCTATACATACCCCATACATACCCCATACATACCCCATACATACCCCATACATACCCCATACATACCCTATACATACCCCATACATACCCCATACATACCCCATACATACCCTATACATACCCCATACATACCCTATACATACCCTATACATACCACAGACATACCCCATACATACCCTATACATACCCCATACACACCCTATACATACCACAGACATACCCCATACATACCCTATACATACCCCATACATACCCTATACATACCCCATACATACCCTATACATACCCCATACATACCCTATACATACCACAGACATACCCCATACATACCCTATACATACCCCATACACACCCTATACATACCACAGACATACCCAATACACACCCTATACATACCACAGACATACCCCATACATACCCTATACATACCCCATACATACCCTATACATACCCCATACATACCCTATACATACCCCATACATACCCTATACATACCCTATACATACCAGGTCCGCAGGGAGGGCGAGTTTTCCTCCATTTCCGTCGGCTGCCCGGCTCTGTTCTGTGAGCTCGCAATGAGTCATCGAGCCACGGACAGACATACCCCATACATACCCTATACATACCCCATACACACCCTATACATACCACAGACATACCCCATACACACCCTATACATACCACAGACATACCCTATACATACCCCATACACACCCCATACATACCCTATACATAGGGGTGTACATACCCCATACATACCCTATACATAGGGGTGTACATACCCCATACATACCCTATACATACCCCATACATACCCTATACATACCCTATACGTACCCCATACGTACCCTATACATACCCCATACATACCCCATACACACCCCATACGTACCCTATACATACCCCATACGCACCCTATACATACCCCATACATACCCCATACGTACCCCATACGTACCCCATATGTACCCCATACGTACCCCATACGTACCCCATACGTACCCCATACGTACCCTACACATACCCCATACATACCCCATACATACCCCATACGCACCCTATACATACCCTATACATACCCCATACGTACCCTATACATACCCCATACATACCCCATACATACCCTATACGTACCCTATACATACCCCATACATACCCCATACATGCCACCAGTCACTTCACAGTCCCCAAGTCCAAAACTAATTCCCGAGCAACGCACATTATTATACAGAGCCATGATCGCATGAAACTCCCTTCCATCTCCATTACTCAAGCAAACAGCAAAATGACCTTTAAGAAAAAGGGGACTGTGAGGACACACACACACACACACACACACACACACACACACACACACACACACACACACACACACACACACACACACACACACACACACACACACACACACACACACACACACACACACACACTCTCAAACACACATATTTATTGTTTGTACTATTCTTTGTGTTGTTGTTGTTGTATTGTTTGTATAGTGTTGTTTTATACATTTGTGTTACCATCCTTGCCAATCAGTGTTTTGTTATTTATCTTTGTTGCCCCATGAAGATTAGCTACTGCTTCTGCAAAGCTAATTGGGGATCCGAATAAACCAATAACCCATTCACACATGCTCTCCGCTGACAGTCTGTTATGTTTATTTCTAACATATTGCTTTAGGCACTGACACCCAGATAAAATGTATTAATATGATAAATGTTGTTGTTTTTCAAAAATGGCAAACAAATGAGGTGTCCAGCTAGTCTATCAATGTCAAAGTTCAAGCTAAATTTTTACCCCTGTCCATAAACACTCCAACTGTAAAATAAAGCAAATACTTGCATATGCTTCTACAACTGTTGTATTTACAGAAACAAAGCTGCACTTTTCCAAACCTTGCATAAACACTCAAATGGAAAACGGTGGCTAGGAAAAACTCACTCGAAAGGCAGGAACTTAGGAAGAAACCTAGAGAGGAACCCACTGAAAAACAGCTTCTATCTCCAAGCCATCAGACTGTTAAATAGTCATCATTAGCCGGCCCCCGCCCAGTACTCTGCCCTGGACTTAGTCACTGTTACTAGCCAGTTACCACCCGGTACTCTACCCTGCAGCTTAGAGACTGCTGCCCTATGTATAGTACATACATACATACAGTATATATATATTTATATTCCAGACTCTGACATTGCTAGTTATGATATTTGGGGGATTTGTGTTTATTGTTAGGTATCCTGCACTGTTGGAGCTAGAAGCATAACAATTTTGCTGCACTTGAGATAACATCCACAAAATATGTGTACGCAACCAATAAATGCTGATTTGATTTTGACAAATGTGAAAATCAGCAGTGACGTGTTTCATTTTGAGCCTTTCTTGCTGTCTGTCATTTAAAATGCAACTGTTTTTGCTAGGGCTCGTTCAGCTGAGGAAAAACTAATGAAAAATCAACACACACTGAGAAACAGCGAGAATGGGTTCATTTGAGTAATCCAAATCACAGAAGCCTCTGTATACAGTTTATTTCCCTAGGCAGTGACAGATTAATTAGCCCTAGAACTGTGGATTTGAGTACAAAGTGAAACTTTGTGGTAATAATATGACACTCATTTTACGCCACACAGTTGTTTGATAGTTTTATAGCTTGGGACCTCCCTCATTGGAAATTGTAGAAAGGTTTCATTACATGACATTAAATCCATAAAGAGATATGGGCATGGACAACTTACAGAAATATCATAAGAAGAAGTTCATTAAAAGTTTGTTCCGCACATAACACTACCGTTCCAAAAATTTGGGGTCACTTGGAAATGTCCTATTTTTTAAAAGAAAATCACATATTTTTGCTCATTAAAATAACATCAAATTGATTAGAAACACAATGTAGACATTGTTAATGTTGTAAATGACTATTGTAGCTGGAAACGGCTGATTTGGAATGGAATATCTACATAGGCGTACAGAGGCCCATTATCAGCAACCATCACTCCTGTGTTCCATGACACATTGTGTTAGCTAATCCAAGTTTATCATTTTAAAAGGCTAATTGATCATTAGAAAACTCTTTTGAAATTATGTTAGCACAGCTGAAAACTGTTGTTCTGATTAAAGGAGCAATACAACTGGCCTTCTTTAGACTAGTTGAGTATCTGGAGCATCAGCATTTGTGGGTTCGATGACAGGCTGAAAATGTCCAGAAACAAAGTACTTTCTTCTGAAACTCATCAGTCTATTCTTGTTCTGAGAAATGAAGGCTATTCCATGTGAGAAATTACCAAGAAACTGAAGATCTCATACAACGCACAAGTCCTCAAATGACAGCTTCATTAAATAGTACTCGCAAAACACTAGTCTCAACATCAACAGTGAAGAGGCAACTACGGGATGCTGGCATTCTAGGCAGAGATACAAAGAAAAAGCCATATCTCAGCTTGGCCAATAAAAATACAAGATTAAGATGGGCAAAAGAACACAGACACTGGACAGAGGAACTCGCATCCCGGAGTCACCTCTTCACTGTTGATGTTGAGACTGGTGTTTTGCGGGTACTATTTAATGAAGCTGCCAGTTGTGAGGCGTCTGTTTCTCAAATTAGACACTCTAATGTACTTGTTCTCTTGCTCAGTTGTGCACCGGGGCCTCCAGCTCCTCTTTCTATTCTGGTTAGAGCCAGATTGCGCTGTTCTGTGAAGGGAGTAGGACACAGTGTTGTATGAGATCTTCAGTTTCTTGGCAATTTCTCACATGGAATAGCCTTCATTTCGCAGAACAAGAATAGACTGACGAGTTTCAGAGAAAAGGCCTTTGTTTCTAACCATTTTGAGCCTGTAATCGAACCCACAAATGCTGATGCTCCAGATAATCAGCTAGTCTAAAGTCTTTAATCAGTACAACAGTTTTCAGCTGTGCTAACATAATTGCAAAATGTTTTTTTAACCTCTAGGGGAACTATTTTTATGTTTGGGAAAATAACGTTCCCAAAGTAAACAGCCTATTTCTCAGGACCAGATGCTAGAATATGCATATAATTGACAGATTAGGATAGAAAACGCTCTAAAGTTTCCTAAACTGTCAAAATGTTGTCTGTGAGTATAATAGAACTGATATTGCAGGCGAAACCCTGAGGAAAATCAACAAAATCAAATTGCTCCATTTAAAGGGATATCAACCATATTCCTTTTCCTATTGCTTCCTCAAGGTGTCAACAGTCTTTAGACATAGTTTCAGGCTTTTATTTTGAAACATGAGCGAGAAAGATAACATTGCGTCATTGTATGGCCGGGTGCCAGCAGCGTTTTGCTTGGGGCAACAGAGTTTGGGCAGCCATTGTCTTTCCCTCTCCTACTGCAAAAGACAGTTGCGGTTGATATATTATCGATTATATATTTTAAAAACAACCTGAGGATTGATTATAAAAAACGTTTGACATGTTTCTGTGGACATTACGGATACTATTTGGAATTTGTCTGCGTTGTCGTGACCGCTCTTTCCTGTGGATTTCTGAACATAACGCGCCAAACAAACGGAGGTATTTTGGAGATAAAAATAATCTTTATGGAACGAAAGGAACAGGTATTGTGTAACTGGGAGTCTCATGAGTGAAAACATCTGAAGATCATCAAAGATAAATGATTAATTTGATTGGTTTTCTGAATTTCGTGACCAAGCTACTTGATTCTAGGTGTTCATAATGTTTTGTCGAGCGATCGATAAACTTACACAAATGCTTGGATTGCTTTCGCTGAAAAGCATATTTTCAAAATCTGACACGACAGGTGGATTAACAAAAGGCTAAACTGTGTTTTGCTATATTGCACTCGTGGGTTTGACAAAGAGTATGAAGCGAGGGCCAGCCAACGAGAGCGTACAGGTCGCAATGGTGGGTAGTATATGGGGCTTTGGTGACAAAACGGATTGCACTGTGATAGACTGCATCCAATTTGTTGAGTAGGGTATTGGAGGCTATTTTGTAAATGACATCGCCGAAGGCGAGGATTGGTTGGAGGGTCAGTTTTACAAGGGTATGTTTGGCAGCATGAGTGAAGGATGCTTTGTTGTGAAATAGGAAGCCAATTCTAGATTTAACTTTGGATTGGAGATGTTTGATGTGGGTCTGGAAGGAGAGTTTACAGTCCAACCAGACACCTGGGTATTTGTAGTTGTCCACGTATTCTAAGTCGGAGCCGTCCAGAGTAGTGATGTTGGACAGGCGGGCAGGTGCAGGCAGCGATCGGTTGAAGAGCATGCATTTAGATTTACTTGTATTTAAGAGCAATTGGAGGCCACGGAAGGAGAGATGTATGGCATTGAAGCTTGCCTGGAGGGTTGTTAACACAGTGTCCAAAGAAGGGCCAGAAGTATACACAATGGTGTCATCTGCGTAGAGGTGGATCAGAGACTCACCAACATCAAGAGTGACATCATTGATGTATACAGAGAAGAGAGTCGGTCCAAGAATTGAACCCTGTGGCACTCCATAGAGACTGCCAGAGGTCCGGACAGCAGACCCTCCGATTTGACACGCTGAACTCTATCATAGAAGTAGTTGGTGAACCAGGTGAGGCAATCATTTGAGAAACCAAGACTGTCGAGTCTGCTGATGAGGATGTGGCGATTGACAGAGTCGAAAGCCTTGGCCAGATCAATGAATACGGCTGCACAGTAATGTTTCTTATCGATGGCGGTTAAGATATTGTTTAGGACCTTGAGCGTGGCTGAGGTGCACACATGACCAGCTCTGAAACCAGATTGCATAGCAGAAAAGGTATGGTGAGATTCGAAATGGTCGGTAATCTGTTTGTTGACTTGGCTTTCGAAGACCTTAGAAAGGCAGGGTAGGATAGATATGGGTCTGTAGCAGTTTGGGTCAAGAGTGTCCCCCCCTTTGAAGAGGGGGATGACCTCAGCTGCTTTCCAATCTTTGGGAATCTCAGACAACACGAAAGAGAGGTTGAACAGGCTAGTAATACCTAGGTGTCTGGTTAGACTGTAAACTCTCCTTCCAGACTCCAGACATTAAGCATCTCCAATCCAAAATTACATCTAGAATCGTCTTCCTATTTCGCAACAAAGCCTTCTTCACTCATGCCGCCAAACATACCCTCATAAAACTGACTATCCTACCGATCCTTGACTTCTGCGATGTCATTTACAAAATAGCCCCATATACACAGCAAATTGGATGCAGTCTATCACAGTGCCATCTGTTTTATCACCAAAGCCCCATATACTACCCACCACTGCAACCTGTATGCTCTCGTTGGCTGGCCCTCACTACATATCCGTCGCCACACCCACTGGCTCCAGGTCATATATAAGTCTTTGCTAGGTAAAGCCCCGCCTTATCTCAGCTCACTGGTCACCATAGCAACACCCACCCGTAGCACGCGCTCCAGCAGGTATATTTTCCTTCCAGTTCTCTGCTGCCAATGATCGGAACGAATTGCAAAAATCTCTGAAGCTGGAGCCTTATATCTCCCTCTCTAACTTTAAGCATCAGCTATCAGAGCAGCTTACCGATCACTGTACCTGTACACAGCCAATCTGTAAATAGCACACCCACTACCTCATCCCCATATTATTATTTACCCTCTTGATCTTTTGCACCCTAGTATCTCTACTTGCACATTCATCATCTGCATCTATCACTCCAGTATTAATGCTAAATTGTAATTATTTTCACCGCTAGGGACTATTTATTGCCTACCTCCCTAATCTTCTACATTTGCACACGGTACAGATTTTTCTGTTTTTCTTTTCTTTTTAGTTATTGACTGTACATTTGTTTATGTGTAACTCTGTGTTGTTGTTTTTGTCGCACTGCTTTGCTTTATCTTGTCCAGGTCGCAGTTGTAAATGAGAACTTGTTCTCAATTGACCTACCTGGTGAAATTAAATTAAGGTGAAATAAAAAAAACTGCTTTTAAATATAAACAATTTGCTAACACAACGTGCCATCGGAACACAGGAGTGATGGTTGCTGATAATGAGCCTCTGTACGCCTATGTAGATATTCCATAAAAAAACAGCTGTTTCCAGCTACAATAGTCATTTGCAACATGAACAATGTGTACACTGTATTTCTAATAAATGTTATGTTATTTTAATAGACAAAAAAATAGCTTTTCTTTAAAAAACAAGAAAAGTGACCCCAAACTTTTGAACGGTAGTGTCACGCCCTGACCTTAGTTATCTTTGTTTTCTTTATTATTTTGGTTAGGTCAGGGTGTGACAAGGGGTGGTTTGTTGTGTTTTTGTCCTATCTAGGGTTTTTGTATGTTTATGGGGTTGTTAACTAGTCTAGGTGTTTTGTATATCTATGGTTGCCTAGATTGGTTCTCAATTAGAGGCAGCTGTTTATCGTTGTCTCTGATTGGGAACCATATTTAGGCAGCCGTAATTTGTGGGTGATTGTCTACGTATTAGTTGCATGTGTCTGCACTTATTTGATATAGCTTCACGTTCGTTTTGTTGTTTTGTAAGTTTGTTGAAGTGTTCTTCGTTTCATTAAAATAGATGTATTCACATCACGCTGCCCCTTGGTCTCATCCATACAACGAACGTGACAGGTAGTGTAAGTGCTTTGTAACATAAAACATGTATTTGTGTCAGGGGTGCAACTTTCACTGCATCAGATGACCTGGCCTCCACAACCTCAGCCAAATTGCGATGGTTTGGGAAGAGTCAGATCGTAGAGTGAAGGAAAAGCAGCCAAGAAGTGCTCAGTATGTGTGGGAAGTCCTTCAAGACTGTTGGAAAAGCATTCCAAGTGAAGCTGGTTGAGAGAATGCCAAGAGTGTGCAAAGCTGTCATCAAGGCAAACGGTGGCTATTTGAAGAATCTCAAATATAAAATATTTTTTGATTTGTTTAACACTTTTTTGGTTACTACATGATTCCATATGTGCTATGTCATTGTTTTGATGTCTTTACTATTATTCTACAATGTAGAAAATAGTAAAAATAAAGAAAAACCCTTGAATGAGTAGGTGTTCTAAAACTCTGGACCGGTAGTGTAGGTAGGAGTAAAAGTGACTAGGCAATCAGGATAGATAATAAACAGAGTAGCAGCAGCATATGTGAAGAGTGTCAAAGTGTGTGTGTGGCGTCAATATATGCATGTCAATATGCATGTTTGTGTGTGTTTTGTGTGTTTGAGAGTATGTAGTATGTGTGTTGGAGTGTCATTGTAAGTATGTGTGTGTGTGTGTGTGTGTGTGTGGGTAGAGTCCAGTGAGTGTGCATAGAGTCAGTGCAAGGATCAAAAAAGGATCAATGTAAATAGTCCGGGTAGCCATTTGATTAACTGTTCAGCAGTTGGCTTGTTCAGGAGCCTTTTGGTCCCAGACTATGCTCTCCGGTACCACTTTCTGTGTGGTTGGAGCGCAGGGAGCTTGACCCCAGTGATTCACTCCAGTGGCTCGCCCGTGTTTGTGACCTCCATTATTCAGTTCACTTCAGCTGTACTATTGATTAAACGGAGGCCTTCAGAGGGTGGGAAGCTGAGTACAGCTGCATGCCTTAAATTGTTTACATTGCCTGTATGTTTCTCGACGTACCCTGACACTTCTTTCATATTGATCACCATCTCTGTCTCAAATGGATGTAGGACAGTGAAGCGCTTACCCTGACCTTTCGGTGCCAGCTCCCAGTAGCTCAGCACACAGTGTATTTAGTTCTAGCCCGTCAAGGGCCACTTAAGGTTAAAGGGGACATGGCTGTTGTGTGTTTCAAGGAACGTGTAATGAGGAAATATAGCAGAATATATGATAGTCTGTTACTGTACTTTTCAGGGCCCCATTGCATAACCAGTTCAGCACAGTAATGGATGTTATAGGGTACATTGTTGTAAGGGCAATCTGGGACTCCAAAAACAACAAAGTGGCCACCCCACCACTTGTTTTAGTAGAGCAATGGTTGCTTATAAAACATTTTTGGGGTTTGGATTTTTTAACAGTGCACAATTTATACAATCTGCAACTGAACATATGTAGTTGTATATTTAGTTGTGTGTACATCGTGTAACATGTTATTCTTGGGAACAAGGACTGATATGTGGTTTAGCAAATAAACACAACATTTCTGCACTCTCATCCAGCACTTTGATTCACTCATCAGTCCCTCTGGCTAGGATTGATAAAGCCTGTATTTCGACTATTTTAATAGCATTAATAGCTCTGTTCCTTGGGGGAAAGTGACATAGAAATTCTCAGACTTGTTCTTGTGAAGTATAGTATTATTGTTTGAGTTCATAGTCTTCTATTGATTTCCAGGTTCTCATCTAATGAACAATTATTGCGCTGCCGCATTGCTTTTGTAGAAATCTCAAAACACTTGTTAGAGTGTTTCTCCCAGGAAATGGGTTCTTACATTTTTCACATTTCAATTTCGCTGTTTCTGTGTACATGGTAACCTAACTTTTAAATAAGAATTGAGACCAGGGTGTTTTTTCTTGATTGATTAAATCTCCTGGATACCTTTGTATAAGCAGTATTCATCACCTCAATAACAATTCCAACAATATATAAATATTATATATATTATCTGTACATTTTAAAATATGGTTAACACTTCATTTGAAGAACTTTAAAACACATTCATAATCCATACACAATGCATTCATAAGCAGTACATAATCATTTCATAAACGCTTCTTTCACTGACTACAAAACAAGTGTTTTCGTTCAAGGGGAACCTAGCTGCAGCTATGAGTTGATCAATAAAACATACTTACCGACAACTTATTCTGCAGAGTGCTAAACGTTTGCAACACTTGTAAGTTGACGAGCGCAAGAGCACCAAGTCCTTGGAGCAGCCCACTGTGGCATTATAATGCAGGTCCTTGAGGACTGTGTTGGGCTAGTCCATCATGATAGGAATAGTGTGCTCTGCCTACAGGGCTGAAGTGGGACCAAGGGAAATTGCATTGGTGCTTTTTACAGCCTGCGACGATAGTTCAATTTGCCCCATCACCTGCTGTGGGGGAATGCATTCCGTTGGGATAACAAGTTCTGAAAAGAGCCATTTAGCTTGGAGTTTATTTTATTTGGCTCTCCCAAAGAAACCACGCACCTTGAAGAGACCTTGATAAAGCTCTCTTTCTCTCTCTTTTCTCTTTCTCTCTCTCTCTCTCTCTCTCTCTCTCTCTCTCTCTCTCTCTCTCTCTCCCTCTCGGAACTGATAAGGAATCCAAATACCAACTGATCTTCTCTTCTTTTAGGCAAAAGATGAAACAGACTGTAGGGTTGGGCAAAAGCTCAACGCAGGGGTTTGTTTGAGGTGTGGTTTGCATATTGAATTTCCATTTTTGCATTCTTGGTGTACACTTTGAATCACAGATGCCAGATCTCAAAAGTGATATATTTTTTAGCTTGTTGTCTAAGAAAGGGGATGGGCAGTGTGTGCAAAGACATGGAGGAGGAGTAGCCAAATTATTCATAGTGAGAGCTTGTCGGTGAATAATGCATCATGTCCTACTGCACACCCGAGAGGAAATATATATTAACAGTACACAACATGAATGTCCATCTTAAAGCCACAATCTGTAATTCCAACAGCCTGACCCTACACCACCTTGTTTGGCAAGATGAGGAATGGGGATGGGAAAATGTAACTATGTGTAACGTGTCTGCTGGGAATTGGAAAGCAAGTACAAGGAGTGCAAATTTGATAATAAATAGAACATAGTACAAAACAAGAAACACGATAAGTGTACAGACAGAGTCAATAACTCCTTAGGAATGAACCAAGGAGAGTGACATATATAGGGGAGGTAATCAGGAAGGTGATGGAGTCCAGGTGAGTGTCATGAGGCGCAGGTGCGTGTAATGATTGTGTCAGGTGTGCGTAATTAAGAAACAACTGGCGATGTCGAGCGCCGGAGAGAGGGAGCATGAGTAAACATGACACTATGAGATTGGGGAAAAATGGTCTGCAGAAGTATAGAACGGACCAGGGGTCTATTTCTGTGTGAGTACTCTTCTGAAAACACGTACTGCTGGTTCCAGCCTCGAACCCACCACCTTCATCTTTCAACTCACATACTTGATGAGTCAAGACTAAAGCTGATGGTGTGAGCTTGTATGCTGTTAAACAATCAAACCCACCATAGAAATAAAGAAAAATGACCAGCCACATTTCCAAATAAATGGGGGAACCAAACGTAAATATCCATGTCAAATTATGTGGACATTTCTTTAGAAAATCTATTTAATATGTAAAAGCACAAGGTCAGGAACTCAGGATGATAAGCAACCTTGCAGTAGACTTATTTATCTCTATCTGTAAAGATAATGTCTTTGATTTCAGATCGTTCTCCATTTGGCTGTAAGGGCTCTAAGGGCCTACTTGGTTGTTAGTTGCTGAAACAGAGAGGGTGATAACATTGATGGACTGGAACTTAATCGGGTGAACTGCACATGGTATGGCAGGGGATGTGAAGATGACTGTATGAATCAGAAGTATTAGAATACCAGTGTCATATAATGCTACATGTATAAAGCTACATATTATATAATGCTACAGGTATAATGCTACATGTATAAAGCTACATATTATATAATGCTACAGGTATAATGCTACATGTAATATAATGCTACGGGTTGTCACGTTCTGACCTTTATTTCCTTTGTTTTGTCTTTATTTAGTATGGTCAGGGCGTGAGTTGGGATGGGCAGTCTATGTGTGTTTTTCTATGTTGGGGTTTGAGTTCAGCCTGGTATGGTTCTCAATCAGAGGCAGGTGTCGTTAGTTGTCTCTGATTGAGAATCATACTTAGGTAACCTGGGTTTCAATTTTGAGTTGTGGGTGTTTGTTTCCACATGAGTGTTTGGGCCACACGGTACTGTTTCGGTTTTGTATAGTTCATCGTTTATTGTTTTGTATTTCAGTGTTCAGTTCGTTTTGAATAAATCATCATGAACACTTCCCACGCTGCGCTTTGGTCCTCCCGATCCTTCTCGCTACTCCTCCTCAGAGGAGGAAGAATGCCGTTACACAGGTATAATGCTACATGTTTAATGTACAGTAACAGTCAAAAGATTGGACACACCTACCCATTCATGGGTTTTTCTTTATATTTTACTATTTTCTACATTGTAAAATAATAGTGAATACATCAAAACTATGAAATAATGCATGGAATCATGTAGTAACCAAAAAATAATTAAAATATATTTTACCCAAACCATCTTGATTGGGTTAAATCAAATCAAATTTTATTTGTCACATACACATGGTTAGCAGATGTTAATGCGAGTGTAGCGAAATGCTTGTGCTTCTAGTTCCGACAATGCAGTAATAACCAACAAGTCATCTAACTAACAATTCCAAAACTAATTTCTTATACACAGTGTAAGGGGATAAAGAATATGTACATAAAGATATATGAATGAGTGATGGTACAGAGCAGCATAGGCAAGATACAGTAGATGGTATCGAGTACAGTATATACATATGAGATGAGTATGTAAACAAAGTGGCATAGTTAAAGTGGCTAGTGATACATGTATTTGTTATGTACTTGAGTGAAGACCCAAAAGCGGTTTTAACAGAAAACAGAGTTCTTTAATGAAAAAACAGGAATGGCATAAATCCTCTTCCGACGTTGTATAGTGCAGGATGCACCTGCCAGGCCGACTCCGACAGGATAGGACAAGGTGGAAGTCTGAACAGAGACGATAGCTTGCTTCTGGCATGAAAAACACAAACAAGAATCTGACACTGAAAGTAGCAGGAACAGAGAGAGAAATAGAGACCTAATCAGAGGAGAAAGAGAGAACAGGTGGGAAAGGATGAATGAGCTAGTTAGGGGAGATGTAGAACAGCTGAAGAAGGAGAGACAGAGAAGGTAACCTAATAAGACCAGCAGAGAGAGACAGAGTGAAGAGAAAGGACAGGAACAGACATAATAAGACATGACAGTATTACATAAGGATGCAGTAGATATAGAGTACAGTATATACAGTGCCTTGCGAAAGTATTCGGCCCCCTTGAACTTTGCGACCTTTTGCCACATTTCAGGCTTCAAACATAAAGATATAAAACTGTATTTTTTTGTGAAGAATCAACAACAAGTGGGACACAATCATGAAGTGGAACGACATTTATTGGATATTTCAAACTTTTTTAACAAATCAAAAACTGAAAAATTGGGCGTGCAAAATTATTCAGCCCCCTTAAGTTAATACTTTGTAGCGCCACCTTTTGCTGCGATTACATCTGTAAGTCGCTTGGGGTATGTCTCTATCAGTTTTGCACATCGAGAGACTGAAATTGTTTCCCATTCCTCCTTGCAAAACAGCTCGAGCTCAGTGAGGTTGGATGGAGAGCATTTGTGAACAGCAGTTTTCAGTTCTTTCCACAGATTCTCGATTGGATTCAGGTCTGGACTTTGACTTGGCCATTCTAACACCTGGATATGTTTATTTTTGAACCATTCCATTGTAGATTTTGCTTTATGTTTTGGATCATTGTCTTGTTGGAAGACAAATCTCCGTCCCAGTCTCAGGTCTTTTGCAGACTCCATCAGGTTTTCTTCCAGAATGGTCCTGTATTTGGCTCCATCCATCTTCCCATCAATTTTAACCATCTTCCCTGTCCCTGCTGAAGAAAAGCAGGCCCAAACCATGATGCTGCCGCCACCATGTTTGACAGTGGGTATGGTGTGTTCAGGGTGATGAGCTGTGTTGCTTTTACGCCAAACATAACGTTTTGCATTGTTGCCAAAAAGTTCAATTTTGGTTTCATCTGACCAGAGCACCTTCTTCCACATGTTTGGTGTGTCTCCCAGGTGGCTTGTGGGAAACATTAAACAACACTTTTTATGGATATCTTTAAGAAATGGCTTTCTTCTTGCCACTCTTCCATAAAGGCCAGATTTGTGCAATATACGACTGATTGTTGTCATATGGACAGAGTCTCCCACCTCAGCTGTAGATCTCTGCAGTTCATCCAGAGTGATCATGGGCCTCTTGGCTGCATCTCTGATCAGTCTTCTCCTTGTATGAGCTGAAAGTTTAGAGGGACGGCCAGGTCTTGGTAGATTTGCAGTGGTCTGATACTCCTTCCATTTCAATATTATCACTTGCACAGTGCTCCTTGGGATGTTTAAAGCTTGGGAAATCTTTTTATATCCAAATCCGGCTTTAAACTTCTTCACAACAGTATCTCGAACCTGCCTGGTGTGTTCCTTGTTCTTCATGATGCTCTCTGCGCTTTTAACGGACCTCTGAGACTATCACAGTGCAGGTGCATTTATACAGAGACTTGATTACACACAGGTGGATTGTATTTATCATCATTAGTCATTTAGGTCAACATTGGATCATTCAGAGATTCTCACTGAACTTCTGGAGAGAGTTTGCTGCACTGAAAGTAAAGGGGCTGAATAATTTTGCACGCCCAATTTTTCAGTTTTTGATTTGTTAAAAAAGTTTGAAATATCCAATAAATGTCGTTCCACTTCATGATTGTGTCCCACTTGTTGTTGATTCTTCACAAAAAAATACAGTTTTATATCTTTATGTTTGAAGCCTGAAATGTGGCAAAAGGTTGCAAAGTTCAAGGGGGCCGAATAATTTCGCAAGGCACTGTACGTATACATATGAGATGAATAATGTAGGGTATGTAAACATTATATTAGGTAGCATTGTTTAAAGTGGCTAGTGATATATTTTAACGTCAGGTGATTGTGGTCATCTCATGCAGCACTCCATCACTCTCCTTCTTGGTCAAATAGCCCTTACACAGCCTGGAGGTGTGTTGGAACATTTTCCTGTTGAAAAACAAATGATAGTCCCACAAAGAAGGGATGGCGTATCACTGCATAATGCTGTGGTAGCCATGCTGGTTAAGTGTGCCTTGAATTCTAAATAAATCACAGACAGTGTCACAGACAGCACCCCCACACCATCAAAGCTCCTTCCCCACACATGCCGAGATCATCCGTCCACCTACTTTGAGTCTCACAAACACATGGCGGTTGGAACCAAAAATCTCAAAGTTAGACTGATCAGACCAAAGTCCAGATTTCCACCGGTCTAATGTCCATTGCTTATGTTTCTTGACCCAAGCAAGACTCTTCTTCTTATTGGTGTCCTTTAGTAGTTGTTTCTTTGCAGCAATACGACCATGAAGGCGTGATTCACGCAGTCTCCTCTGAACAGTTGATGTTGAGATGTGTCTGTTAAACTCTGTGAAGCATTTATTTGGGCTGCAATCTGAGAATGGTAACTCTAATGAACTTATCCTGTGCAGCAGAGGTAACTCTGGTTCTTCCTTTCCTGTAGTGGTCCTCATTTGAAACAGTTTCATCATAGCGCTGGATGGTTTTGAAGACTGCACCTGAAGCAACTTTGACAGTTCTTGAAGTTTTCCGGATTGACTGACCTTCATGTCTTAAAGTAATGATGGACTGTCGTTTCTCTTTGCTTATTTGAGCTGCTCTTGCCATAATATGGACTTGGTCTTTTACCAAATAGGGCTACCTTCTGTATACCACCCTTACCTTGTCACAACACAACTGATTGGCTCAAACGCATTAAGAAGGAAAGAAATTCACTTTTAACAAGGCACACCTGTTAATTAAAATGCATTCCATTCCTCACGAAGCTGGTTGAGAGAATGCCAAGAGTGTGCAAAGCTGTCATCAAGGCAAAGGGTGGCTACTTTGAACAATCTCAAATATAAAATACATTGAACACTTTTTTGCTTACTACCTGATTCAATATGTGTTATTTCATAGTTTTGATGTCTTCACTATTATTCTACGATGTAGAAAATTGTAAAAATAAAGAAAATCCCTGGAATGAGTGGGTGTGTCCAAACTTTGTCTGGTACTGTACATCTGAAACTCATATCAGACGTGTCTTCAGGTTGATGATCATTAGCCACATTAGCGCACCCATCATAATGTTTCAGGTGTCGAGTTGTTCTACTGATGTGGGTCACAGTAAGAAACTACATTAGCTCTACATTATGTTACCTCCACAGTGAGTTCTTCAAAGCTTGTAATTACATATCTCAAAGGTCTAACTGCTTTGTCTTTCTGTGGTAACTAAAGGTGACATGCAAATTACATTTCTCAATTATGTTGAACGCTCTCAAGTCCCACGGCATGGTTTATATAATATATATATTACTACTGTATGTAAACCCTGCACAAAACACCCATTAATATGGCTATAACATGGTTATACTGTAAGAAATTAATTGGAATCTCAACATTGTTATTGAAATGTTGATGTTGTATGCATTATTCCCCATTTGATAGTTAACAAATAACTTAATATGAGCTGACAACATTTTTTATAATAATAATGTCAGCCAAAAAGATCAGATCTTTTAACTTTAGTGCGATTTACAATTAGTGCATTCTGGTCGAGGTTGAGCTTGAGGTGGTGGGCCGACATCTAAGCTGAGATGTCTGCCATGCATGCAGAATTGTGGGTCACCACCTGGGTGTCCGAAGTGGTGGGGAAGGAGAAAAGTAGCAAAAGTCCTAAAATGAAAAAGGGGGTTGAAAAATGGTCTTGATTCAATCGTCAGGATTCAAAGGGCAGTCACTCAGTGACATCAGTATGTTACCTGGGTGATATGAAAACCCCTTGGTCCAAATCAAGCCAAATGTTTTACTGAGCTGTGAGCATCTATTATTCATGGTCTCATAATCAGCCTCACCAAATGTGCCTGATGACCTGCATATCGATGAGGAAGGATGCATTTAAGAAGCCCACTCATCAATTCCTCTATAAGTCTTCCCTTGCTTACAAATTTCCAATCTATTCCAAATGGACACTTGGCGTCTGTTCATGATTTATTCATTTAAAGTATCTATTCTACCTTTACCAGGCGGGTTGATCGAGAGCCTTCTCATTTAGAGCAACCAAGGGACGGTTGAGGCTGGTCAGGGGAGATTTGATGGGTTGCCTGAGACAGTTTGAGGCAGGGTATGATTAGTTGAACATGATAACTTGACGGGGCAGGTGGGGAATGGCCCAGATCAACAAGGTTAACACCACTACTGGTATGTTGCTGTGGAAGGTGCAATGGAGCTTATTAAATGACCATAAAGAGTCAGAACCTCTGATTAGTCTCATCAGAAGGATGGCACCCTGTGCTCCTATCATTGTCCAGGGACATGAGGATTACCTAGAGATGTTCACACTACGGATTTTCAGGAAAGATGTTCACACTACTGACAGCACAAGTCTTCTAACACCAACCGGATTCTACCCAGAAAGTTGTTAGTCAAACACCTACTATGCCTGACCCTCCTCAGCTTCAAGAGCTAGCCAACATAATGCCACAGATCGGAAAAAACATCCACTGTATTTGGCTTTAGCTTATTTCTCCAACAACGCAATGATACATGGCAGGTACCTCTATAGGCACGGTGTGTCAATGCAGTAGTATAAAACCCAGTGAGGCAAACACAATAACCAACATTTCTAGAACATAGTGGTTGAGGTTAGTCTCCTGTTCATGGGTCTAAACCTCAATGGGTCTCGCTGTCATTTGATCTTTACAAAAACAGGACTACATTTGTTTTCGCTGACAACTAGGACAAGTTAACGGCGTTCATTTTGAGGGCACAAGTCTTTTTCATCTAACGCTATGAGAGGTAATGCACCCTCCTTCTGTTAAAATGTTAAACCTATATCTTACCTTGATGTCTTGTTTACCTTTGTCTTCATTGTATCGTCTTTCTAGCTATTTCATTATCAGAGTTATTACTGTCTTTTACCAGATACTGTATGAATTGATGTAATATTTATTAAGCTCCATGTAGAAGAGATCTTATGGTATGTCCTACTACATCATAATATGTGATGTGTGATTTCCTGGAGCAGCCAGATTCATAACGCATCGTCTTGTTCATGGAAATGTACTCCTGCAACCTCTCTGAAAGGCTAAAATAAGTAGGCAGTGAAAATAGACCCGGACCGTTCCCTCGGTGCCCATCTCAGCCAAGGCCTCTAAATTATACACAACCGAAGTGAACATTTAATTTAAGTCTTTTATCTTTTTTTGCTGAATGGGGAGTGAGAATCTGGCAACATTCCAGTCTGTGCATAACCTTATTCACAACGTACTGTAAAACATTACATTTACATCCAGTCATTCTCATAGGATAAGAAAAGACTAAACCACAACAGGTTGTGTCATTATATGAAAACAATGACCAATCAGAATGAATTATTCCATAAAGCCATGTACACAAAAACATAGATTTGTATTTCAAGAACTTCTGTGATGTTATCAGTTACACAAATAAAGCATGTGGAAAAACATTGGAGGCATGCCCAGTCAAATTAGGATGGGAATAAGAGGCTTACAAAATATATCACACCAGCCCTGGGTTCAAATATTATTTGAAATAATTTCAAATACTTTATCTGGGCAGTGAACCAATAGAATTGCACATTTGTAATCTCTGTCCATCTGGCATTCCAGGCAATCTAAAGCAAATGCAAAAAATAAGGTCTGTGTCACACCACCCTAGCTGTGTTATGTGCCCATCTGTCTCCATGCCACATGGGGAACCATACATTCCCTATTGATAATCCTGCGCCTGTAGGTACCACCCTGTCATCTGGCCTGTCTGTCTCACACAGGCTAGAGAGAGAGAGAGAGATCCAACAGTGTCAGTGGGGTTTCAGGTGGCTTGATCAGCTTTTCTCAGAAAGCAGAAGGCCATGTATTAAAAAAATAGAAAAGTGGATGAGAGTACAGAGAAGAAATGGCTAGCAAAGAAATAATAGGCATTCATTGGCAGTTGGAGGAATGGTCAAAGCAATGTATTAAATTAGGCAGAAAATAAGCAAGTGTTTTTGTCCTTCTTTTAGGGACATTTAGGTAAGTAGTTAGGTAGGTTGTTAGGCAGGTAGGTAGGTAGAATGTTTCCGACCCCCAAGCAGTACAGCCGCAGAGATTTCTGGAGTGACACTGTTTCAGTTAACTGCCAAACAGTTTGCAGCTACAATGCTGCCTATTGCTGAGGACCTCTCACAGTACCATATGGACAATTAATGGTTTAAATGACATAGCATTCAGGGACAGACAACACTTTTCTGCCATTCAATGCCACTTCATTCAATCAAACTCTTGCTGAGACCTTAAAGCATTTTACTGCAGTGGGCTAAATCATGGTCACACAGAGTGTTTCTTGGTAGTCTTAAATAAATCTACTTTGAAACAATGTCATTTTTTTCAAATGTTAGAATTTTTCAACCTTGAGATTAAAAGTATTTTGTGTAGATCAATGACAAAAAAATACTATTAAATCCATTTTAATCCCAAAATCTGGAAAAAGTCACTGTGTGCAATAATTGTGTTTAACATGATTTTTGAATGACTACCTCATCTCTGTACCCCACACATACAATTATCTGTAAGGCCCCTTAGTCGAGCTTTGAATTTTAAACACAGATTCAACCACAATGACCAAGGTTTTCCAATGTCTCGCAAAGAAGGTCACCTAATGGTATTGAAAAAAAGCAGACACTCAATATTTCTTTGAGCATGCTGAAGTTATTAACTACACTTTCAATGGTGTAAATACACCCAGCCACTACAAGCATACAGGTGTCTTTCACCATGAGGCCAAAGGTGCAGAGGTTGGCTCCTGCCATGTAGCCTTCCTCTGCACGATCGTTTGTTGAAACGGACCAAGGCGCAGTGAATGTTGAGTTCCACATAATTTATTAATAGTGAAAATGAGAAAAAACAATAAACTAACAACAAACCGTGGCTACAGCGGTGCTACATGCACTTACTCAAAATACAACATTCAATATCCCACAAACACAGGTGGAAAAAGGTTAGCTAAATATGATCCCCAATTAGAAACAACGATTACCAGCTGCCTCTAATCGGGAACCATATCGAGAACACCACATAGAAATGGTAAACTAGAACACCACATAGAAATAATCAACTAGAACACCCCAGTCACACCCTGACCTACCACACCATAGAGAAACAATGGCTCTCTATGGTCAGGGCGTGACAGAGTTACAGAGATTAATGGCTGTGATAGTAGAAAACTGAGGATGGATCAACAACATTATTCCACAATACTAACCTAATACTAGTTCTTTTGGACACATATTTAACCCCTTATTTTAGTAGGCACAAAACTACCTCTAGACATCCATTGACTGTATTTGTATGGGTAACTTTCAGACGAGTCCCGTGACACTTGTTAAGAACAAAACTGAGAACACCATCGTGTTCGTGAGAGTCTCACCTTTCCACAGGGTTATTAGTTTGTAGCCCAAACGTTTTGGACGCTACAGATGTTTTCATTAGAAGACCGATTTTCGGGATGTCTCACGGTCCGGTCCGACAAAAACCTCGGTAGCTCGAACACCTTCCACTATCGAACACCTTCCACTATCGAACACCTTCCACTATCGAACACCTTCCACTATAGACGCAGGAAGATGTTTGAGGTGGGGGATGCTGTGATATATCGGTCCACTATAAAACACTAGTAAAGGCCCAGTGCACTAATTTTGTGAGATATTTTGTATTTTAATTGTATTAACACAAGAATCATTTTGACTGCTCTTGATAACAACTATTTTATTACTCTGCCATTTTTTAAGTCCTGCCCATCTGTCCTTGACTTTTCCTAAATAAGTCTATATCACATACCGCCATTGTTAGAATCTTAATATCACAAACAGAACTGAAGTTATAACCAGTTTTAGGAAGGCATGTCATTTTTATTATTTTTTAGTTTTCCCCCATTGCCCCACACAACAGTAGGGCCTGCTCCACACCTTCTTCAGAAAGCTGAAAATGCAGTGCCCAGATGATAATCATCCCGACAATTGCTTCGAAACTGAACCTACACTGTACCGAAACTAATTTCTCACATACTATAGCAATAGATTAAATTAATTAAGTAAAGTATGATGGGGTGAAAGGGGGAGAATGGATGAATTGATGAGCGAGGAGAAGCGAACGATGCCGATTTATGTAATCATCAATTGTAAATGAAGGACAATTGTAATCTTAAAATGGTACAGTATGCACCCTATATCAGTCCACCTACTGTAATCAAGGCAGTTTTATCAGTCTACCCTGGCCTACTTGTAAGCTGCACAGCGAGTGTGTGTAATTGTACATGCTGAACGGCTGTCAATATCTGGTAAAATAGCCACATTGGGCAGCAGGTGCGAGTGTTGGAGAATGTGGTGATGAGGCTTGAGGAACCTTACGTTGGCAAGGGGAGAAATGTCATCATGGACAATTTCTTCACTTCACTGTCATTGACGAACAAAAAAGTTGCTTGCAAAGAAAACAAGTCTGAAAAATTGTGTCAACTGTTAGGACAAAGATAACAGCTAAATGAAATCCAACTGATGCCATCGCGTGAAGATCAACACAACCACGAGTTATTTTTGACTGCTATCATACAGCATCTACAAGTACTGTATATTCATTATAAGAGTTTCACTATTTATCAAGGCCACTTGGCTCTTCTTTTTTTTTAATACTTTTTTTTAACCTTTATTTAGACTACTGATGTTTTCATCATTTGACTACAAGTCTTTGAACTGTGTGTCTTGGTGTTTGGGGTATTTTTTACATTTAGTTGTTAGAAATAAGCTATTACCATGTTCCAACGCATACTTGAATTTTGCAGTTTTTTATGTTTTTACATGTAGCATAAACTAATGAAAATGCTATTGTATTAATTGACATAAAACACAAATCTAATCGTATTCAAATGTTACTGCTCTTTAGCTTGAAGGGGGGGTGGGGGGCTATGTTTTCCACCACAGATGTGGAAGGCCGAAATAGACGGATGAAGCCCATGCAGATCACTATAGCTTAAATTGACAGCATCTTTATTATGCCTCACGGGTGTGTCGATAGAACTTTGTGATGTCAAAATGGGAAAGTGACTCACACATCCCAAAGGGATACCCTGTACAACCATTTAAAACCTATCTCCAAACCATGCCCCTCGATGTTCAACCTATTAGAATCCTAATTAAACTCGGTAATTAGGATTTTAAATGGGTTCACCTTTAATCCGAATTGTACACTTCTGAATCGGAAAATCCACTCATTACAACGTCAGCAGATAATACGCTAAATCCTAATTTCCTCACATCTTTACTATTCCTATTGAGGGTCTCTTTGAGGACGGAGAATGAACAGGACATTTCGCTTGGACAAAAGGACCTTTCTGGCTACTGTTGTAAGGTTCACATGATTATACGGACATTGCACCAACGCTTCGTATGAATGCTTTACATTCAACAGGTTCTCTGTAAGACAGGAGAATCAAATGTCTCTCAAAAATGTGACATTCGTCGATCAGCAATAAAATCTAACTCACATACAAATGAATACTTGATTGCTGGTTTTGCATAAGCATGAGTCCTTCAATCTCCTATTACTAAATCTCCACTGCATGGATGGTGAGTGGTATACCCATCTGGTTCAGTGGGTGCACAGATTGGGGTCACTGGCTGCAATGAAAGTATTGCCCACACACTAGGTCAGCCTCTTCTATCAGTGTGGGTGGCTTTGATAAAATGTACAAATATTCCATTCACATACTATTTTCAGATAGCTTTGAATGGGCAGCTGATCTGTACTATTGGTGTACAACTCATAAACTTGGGAAAAATATTAAAAGTGTCAAAAGGTCCTAAGCTCAGTGTAATTGAGTTTAAACATTTGCTGAGATTTGATCAGTAGTTCACATCAAATCAAATGTAATTTGTCACACGCTTCGTAAACAACATGTGTGGACTGACAGGGAAAAGCTTACTTACGGGTCCTTCCCAACAATGCAGAGAGACAAATAGAAACATAATAGTAAGACAACAACACAAGGAATGAAACCACAATGAGTAACGGTAACTTTGCTATATACACAGTGTACTAGTAGTGATTCAATGTCCAGCAGTACGAGGTGATTGAGGTAGATATGTACATATAGGTATGGATAAAGTTACTAGGCAACAGGATTAATAATAAACAGTAACAGCAGGCATCTTATGTGATGAGTCAAAATAGTTAGTGCAATAAGGGTCAATGCAGATAGTCTGGAGGGCTTTTTGGTTAACTATTTAAATAACTATTTAGCAGTCTTATGGCTTGGGGGTAGAAGCTGTTCAGGGTCCTGTTGGTTCCAGTCTTGGTGCAATGTACCACTTGCTGTGTAGTAGCAGTCTGACTTGAGTGGCTGGAGTCTTTGACCATTTTTATGGCGTTCCTCTCACACCGCCTGGTATAGAGGTCCTGGATGGCAGGGAACTCGGCCCCAGTGATGTACTGGGCTGGACGCACAACCCTCTGTAGCGCCTTGCGGTTGGATGCCAAGCAGTTGCCATACCAATCGGGATGCAGCCATTCAGGATGTTCTCAATGGTGTAGTAGCTGTATAACTTTTTGAGGATCTGAGAGCCCATGCAGAATCTTTTCAGACTCCTGGGGGGTGGAAGAGGCATTGTTTTTACATTTACAATTTAGTCATTTAGCAGATGCTCTTATCCAGAGCGACTTACAGTAGTGAGTGCATACATTTTCATACTTTTTATTTCATTGTTGTGCCTTCTTCATGACTGTGTTGGTGTGTGTGGGCCATATTAATTCCTTATACTACTGACCACTGCGACCTGTATGATCTCGTTGGCTGGCCCTCGCTTCATACTCGTCGCCAAACCCACTGGATCCAGGTCATCGACAAGTCTCTGCTAGGTAAAGCCCCACCCTATCTCAGCTCACTGGTCACTATAGCAGCACCAACCTGTAGCACGCGCTCCAGCAGGTATATCTCACTGGTCACCCCCAAAGCCAATTCTTCCTTTGGCCGCCTCTTCTTCCAGTTCTCTGCTGCTAATGACTGGAACGAACTGCAAAATCTCTGAAGCTGGAGACTCTTACCTCCCTCACTAGCTTTAAGCACCAGCTGTCAGAGCAGCTCACAGATCACTGCACCTGTACATAGCTCATATGTAAATAGACCATCCATTCTACCTCATCCCCATACTGTATTTATTTATTTATTTATTTTTTATTTTTCTTGCTCCTTTGCATCCCAGTATCTCAACTTGCACATTCATCTTCTGCACATCCTACCATTCCAGTGTTTAATTGCTATATTGTAATTACTTTGCCACCATGGCGTATTTATTGCCTTACCTCTCTTATCCTACCTCATTTGCACATGCTGTATATAGATTTTTCTACTGTATTATTGATTGTATGTTTGTTTATTCCATGTGTAACTCTATGTTGTTGTAGGTGTAGAAATGCTTTGCTGTATCTTGGCCAGGTCGCAGTTGCACATGAGAACTTGTTCTCAAATAGCCTATCTGGTTAAATAAAGGTGAAAAAAAGGTGATGTAGACACCGAGGAACTTGAAGCTCTCGTTCCACCACTACAGCCCGATCGTCGGTACTCGGTCCTCAGTTTCCTATAGTCCACGATCAACACCTTTGTCTTGCTAACACTGAGGCAAAGATTGTTGGCACCACACTACCAGGTCACTGGCCTCTTCCCTATAGGCTGTCCTTTTGTCATCGCGGATCAGGTCTACCACCTTTCGTGTCGTCAAAAAAACGTAATGATAGTGTTGGAGTCATGCACGGCCACGCAGTCATGGGTGAACAGAGTACAGGAGGAGATTAAGCACGCACCCTAGAGGGGCCCCCGTGTTGAGGGTCAGCGTGTTATTGTGTTATTGTCTAACCTTACCACCTGGGGACGGCCTGTCAGAAACTCCAGGATCCAGTTGCAGAAGGAGGGGTTCAGTCCCAGGGTCTTGCGCTTAGTGATGAGCTTTGAGGGTACTATGGTGTTGAAAGCTGAGCTGTAGTCAATGAACAACATTCTCACATAGGTGTTCCTCTTATCCAGGTGGAAAAGGCCAGTGTGGAGTGCAATAGATTGTGTCGACTGTGGATCTGTTGGAGTGGTATGCAAATTGAAATGGGTCCAAGGTGTCTGGGATGATGGTGTTGATGTGTGTCATGACCAGCCTTTCAAAGCATATCATGGCAACAGTTATGAATGCTACAGGTTACCTTGGCATCCTTGGGCACAGGGACTATGTACTGAAACGTGTACTGTAGTTATTACAGTAGTGTAAACCGACTTAAAGTCATGTGTTTTTACCAATGTAGTGTTTGTTGAAGTGTTAACATTTGTATTCATGGTTACTTTGATGGTTAATTACTTGTTTTTCCTGATAAACAGAAGTCTACTTGTCCTGTCATCCTTCACGCAGTAGTAAATGTCCACATGGTAACCTAGCAATACAGGTAAATGTCTGGCATGACAGGGACTTAATTAGTGCAGTCAAGGATAACACCCATGTTCTAATTGTTTATCTTGTAAACCAGTGTCAAAGCTGCCACTGCGATGTGTGTCAGTCCACATAAATACCTGCTGAAGACCTCTTCTCTTGTCTTCAAGCCATGTCATAAAGAAGGGACTCCATTAGTGGTTCACTTAAAAAATAGATATTAAAACAAAAACTCAAAATTTCAATAGCAACTCCATTCAGGTCTGGGATGACATTAAAGTCAATGAGCTATCAGGGAAAAGCTTTCTCTGAATAAAAGAAGGGGGAAATAGGAAAAAGGCCTTCTTTACCCTCTAATCACAGTCTGCAAATGACCTCATCCTGCCTCCACTTTCCAGATCAATCTCCATTCTCCCTTGTATTATCTCTGCTTCTCTTGGACAATGAGCCCTGTCACTCTGCCAGTCAAGCCGTACCTTGGTATTACGGTAGGTACCTATCTTTTTAATGGATCCCATCAGGAGCCAAATGGTGCTGATAAATAAAAAATAAAAAGCCCAGACACAGTGTAGAGATGGAGAACTGCTCTAGATCTATACTCTTACATTATTTTCCGACCTGATTGCTACAGTCATCCATTGACCATTACAACCATGGCATCAGTCTCTTCATATCATTTGAACAGTGAAGTCTGAGCTGATCTGACAATAGTGGCCCATTAGCGTAGAAAGTCATAAGAGCAATTGAAGTAATTGAAGTCTGATATTTTTTACTTTGCAATATTTTCTATTCAATTATGTGGCCCTGATCTGTGGTCTTGATCTGATGAATACACTTTAAATGAAACATAACGTCTCAAGCTTAATGAAGGATCACAAACCCTTTATAAAGTCCATATAGATCCTATATCATTTATAAGCAAATGTCATGCTACTGTATATAAAGAGGGGTAAAACAAAGGTTATGCCACATCTTTTATAACACCCTTTATGTTGTATGACTTCACAAATAAAGTATTTACGAAGTATTCTATCTAGGGCGATACACTTGAAGACTTAATGAATGCTTCAAAGTTGTTAGTGTCAGTTGGGCCCATTGTATTGAAAACAATAGAACATCTGGGTGATAAATGGCAAGTACTGCCTATTGACTAGCTTGTTAGAATGTACATACAGTGGGGCAAAAAAGTATTTAGTCAGCCCCCAATTGTGCAAGTTCTCCCACTTAAAAAGATGAGAGAGGCCTGTAATTTTCACCATAGGTACACTTCAACTATGACGGGCAAAATGAGAAAAAGAAATCCAGAAAATCACATTGTAGGATTTTTAATGAATTTATTTGCAAATTATGGTGGAAAATAAGTATTTGGTCACCTACAAACAAGCAAGATTTCTGGCTCTCACAGACCTGTAACTTCTTCTTTAAGAGGCTCCTCTGTCCTCCACTCGTTACCTGTATTAATGGCACCTGTTTGATCTTGTTATCAGTATAAAAGACACCTGTCCACAACCTCAAACAGTCATACTCATGCCAGAAATATAGTATACGCATATGATTAGTATGTGTGGATAGAAAACAGTTTCTAAAACTGGTTAAATCATGTCTGTGACTATAACAGAACGTGTGTAGCAGGCAAAACCCCAAGGAAAACTGTTAAAAAAAACTAAACAAAATATCCCGCTGCCAGTTCTCTGTATTGTCTATGGCAAGGAAAATAGATAGCGCCAAGTTTCCAGTTTCTACAGCTTCCACACGATGTCGCCAGTGTTGGGAATTGGGTTGAAGTTAATCCTTGGTGAAATGAGGAATAAGCACTTCCTGTCATCGGGTACACCAAAGGAAGTTATAAAAGAGAGAATATCAACCATGATTTCAAGACTTGCTGCTATTGAATACAGATCGCCCCGTGATCAATTTGATCAATTATTAACGTTTACTAATACCTAAAGTTGGATTACAAAAGTAGTTTGAAGTGTTTTGTCAAAGTTTATAGGCAACTTTTTTAATTTAAAAAAATGACGTTGCGTTTTGAAAAGCTGTTTTTTCCTGGATCAGACGGGCTTCATAAATGGACATTTTGGGTATACATGGATGGATTTAATTGAAAAAAAGACCCAATTGTGATGTTTATGGGACATCGTCAAAGGTAATGAATGTTTTATATTTTATTTCTGCGTTTTGTGTAGTGCTGGCTACGCTAATTCTTTTGTTGACGTCCCCTTCTGGTATTTCGGGGGTTTCATGCTATCAGATAATAGCTTCTCATGCTTTCGCCAAAAAGCATTTAAAAATCTGACATGTTGGCTAGATTCACAACGAGTGTAGCTTTAATTGAGTACCCTGCATGTGTGTTTTAATGAAAGTTTGAGTTTTATCGAGTACGATTAGTTGTCACTCTGAAATTTCCCCTGATGTTGATCCCTGTACAGGGACAGCAGCCATAACTCGTTTAAGCCAGTACATGTCCAGGCCCATCTGAAGTTTGCTAGAGAGCATTTGGATGATCCAGAAGAAGATTGGGAGAATATCATATGGTCAGATGAAACCAAAATATAACTTTTTGGTAAAAACTCAACTCATTGTGTTTGGAGGACAAAGAATGCTGAGTTGCATCCAAAGAACACCATGCCTACTGTGAAGCATGGGGGTGGAAACATCATGTTTTGGGGCTTTTTTTGTTTTTCTGCCATGGCAACAGGACGACTGATCCGTGTAAAGGAAAGAATGAATGGGGCCATGTATCGTGAGATTTTGAGTGAAAACCTCCTTCCATCAGCAAGGGCATTGAAGATTAAACGTGGCTGGGTCTTTCAGCATGACAATGATCCCAAACACACCGCCCGGGCAACGAAGGAGTGGCTTCGTAAGAAGCACTTCAAGGTCCTGGAGTGGCCTAGCCAGTCTCCAGATCTCAACCCCATAGAAAATCTTTGGAGGAGTTGAAAGTCCGTGTTTCCCAGCAACAGCCCCAAAACATAACTGCTCTAGAGGAGATCTGCATGGAGGAATAGGCCAAATTACCAGCAACAATGTGTGAAAACCTTGTGAAGACTTACAGAAAACGTTTGACCTCTGTCATTGCCAACAATGGGTATATAACAAAGTATTGAGATAAACTTTTGTTACTGACCAAATACTTATTTTCCACGATAATTTGCAAATAAATTCATTAAAAATCCTACAATGTGATTTTCTGGATTTTTTAAAATAATTTTGTCTGTCATAGTTGAAGTGTACCTATGATGAAAATTACAGGCCTCTCTCATCTTTTTAAGTGGGAGAACTTTCACAATTGGTGGCTGACTAAATACTTTTTGCCCCACTGTACATGTAGTTACTTTAGTAGGCCTAACTTACAATGAAGTTCCTGTAGTAAGTCCTATGTAATCTGTATGATGAGCCTGTATTACTGCCTACTCATCACTCAGATTAAGAACTCTATGTTGTGTGAAGGTCATTGGGAAAATGTGAACTCGCCTTAAAATGGAAGATTTTATGAGTAGTGAGCCTACATACTCAGCTCCATAAGCACTCAGTCTCATCCTTGCTTTAATTCAGCGAGGATTCCTTCCTTTCATTGGAGAGAATGCAGATCGTTGCCTGAGGACATGGCGTCTGATGGTACTGGAGAAGTATTCTGACAGAACAATATGAAAAACAGAGGGAGCAGGGAAAGGCAGAGAACAGAGACTGGTGAAGAGGTGGAAGATAATTGCTGCCATGGGTACAGACAGCCAGTGTGTGTGTGTCTGCACACACATTCAATCCATTTTGTACAAAGCAGTGATTTGCTCTTTTGTCAAAATAACTTAACTACAGGTCAGGGTGAAGGCATGATTGAAAGAGGAGGAGAGGATCGTCCATGGGGTCACTGTCCATCACTGCTGTTAATCAGACCCAATTATTGCCATTGGTGGCTATGGTTCCAATAGGGAAGAAAATAATATGTTGGATAGAGGCCATCAATAATCTTAGTTTAAAGGGATAGTTTACCCAAATTACAAATATATAT
Source organism: Oncorhynchus masou masou (assembly GCF_036934945.1). Classification (NCBI taxonomy): domain Eukaryota; kingdom Metazoa; phylum Chordata; class Actinopteri; order Salmoniformes; family Salmonidae; genus Oncorhynchus; species Oncorhynchus masou. Next base: position 58,500,135 of record NC_088241.1, on the reverse strand, counting down.
TTTGAGAGCTTGGGCATATAAGGTTCTATCTGCAAAAAGATGACTGTGAGATAATTGGCTTCAAAGTTCCAAACCTTCATTAGTTTTAATGGTATCAGCTATGTTTATCTTGTATTATTTTGCACTGGGGTATTTCGAGTACTATAACATTAAACACAACAACACTATGTCAATAACTCAATCTTTAAAAACAAACGCACACTGTATTACACTGCTAGTATGTGTGTTTAATTGTGTTATTTGTAACTTATTTTGCACATAATGTTTCTGCCACCATGTTTTATCACATAAAAGAGCTTCTAGATATCAGGACAGCGATTACACACCTCGCACTGAACGAAGATAATTTCTTTAACGAGTCGAACATGAAGGATTTACTTCAGATACCCGACAAGGCCCAAATCCCCGTGATTCGCATGAGAAAGAGACAGAGATATCGGGACGTAGGTAGGGTGTCTTTAATCTGCCTCTACCATGAGTCCTATTAGCCAACGTACAATCATTGGATAGCAAAATAGACAAACTACGATCACGAATATCATACCAACAGGACATTAAAAACTGTAATATCTTATGTTTCACAGTCGTGGCTGAACGACAACATGAATAACATACAGCTGGTGGGGTTTACACTGCATTGGCAAGATAGAACAGCTGCCACAGGTAAGATAAGGGGTGGCGGCCTGTGTATATTTGTAAACAACAGCTGGTGCACAAAATCTAATAGTAAGGAAGTCTTGAGGTTTTGCTCGCCTGAAGTAGACTATCTCATGATAAGCTGTAGAACACATTATTTACCAACAGAGTTTTAATCAAAATGTCTCATAGCTGTCTATTTACCACCACAAACCAATGCGGCACTAAGACCGCAGTCAATGAGCTGTATACGTCCATCAACAGAAAGCTGCCGCTTTCAAGGAGCGGGTCTCAAACCTGGAAGCTTATAAGAAATCCTGCTATATCCTCCGACAAACCATCATAAAGGAAAAGCGTACAATTGACCCGTACTACACCGGCTCCGACACTCGTCGAATGTGGCAGGGCTTGCAAACTATTACAGACTGAAAAGGGACACTAGCCTACCAGACAAGCTACTTTGATGCTCGCTTCAAGGCAAGCAACACTGAAGCATGCATGAGAGCACCAGCTGTTCCGTGTGATCACGCTCTCCGCAGCCGATGTGAGTAAGACCTTTAAACAGGTCAACATTCCCAAGGCCGCAGGCCCAGACGGATTACCAGGACGTGTACTCTGAGCATGCGCTAACCAACTGGCAAGTGTCTTCACTGACATTTTCAATCTGTCCCTGACTGAGTCTGTAACACCAACATGTTTCAAGCAGACCACAATAGTTCTTGTCCTCCAGAACACTAAGGTAACCTGTCTAAATGACTACCGACCCATAGCACTCACTCACAAAAGCAATGAAGTGCTTTTAAAGGCTGGTCATCAACACCATTATCCCAGAAACCTTAGACCCACTCCAATTTGCATACCGCCCCAACAGATCCACAGAGGATGCAATCTCTATTGTACTCAACACTGCCCTTTCACAACTGGAACACCTAACACCTAAGGAACACCTATGTGAGAATGCAACAACACAACTGTGGTAGACCTGATCACCGACAACGATGAGACAGCCTATAGAGAGGAGGTCAGAGACCTGGCCGTGTGGTGCCAGGATAACAACCTCTCCCTCAACGTGATCAAGACAAAGGAGAGAATTGTGGACTATAGGAAAAGGAGGACCGAGCACGCCCCCATTCTCATTGATGGGGATGTAGTGGAGCAGGTCGAGAGCGTCAAGTCCCTTGGTGTCCACATCACCAACAAATGTTCTACAGCTGCACCATCAAGAGCATCCTGACTGGTTGCATCACTGCCTGATATGGCAACTACTTGGCCTCTGACCGCAAAGCACGACAGAGGGCAGTGTGTACGGTCCAGTACATCACTGGGGCCAAGCTTCCTGCCATCCAGGAACTCTATACTAGGCAGTGTCAGAGGAGGGCCCTAAAAATTTTCAAAGACTCCAGCTACCCAAGTCATAGACTGTTCTCTCTGCTACCACATGGCAAGCAGTACCGGAGCACCAAGTCTTGGTCCAAAAGGCTTCTTAACAGCTTTTACCCCCAAGCCATAAAACTCCCGGACAGCTAATGAAATGGCTACCCAGACTATTTGCACCCCCCCCCCCCCCCCTTACACTGCTGCTACTCTCTGTTTATTATCTGTGCATAGTCACTTTAACTCTACCTACATGCACATATTACCTCAATTACCTCGACAGCACATTGACTCTGTACCGGTAGCCCCTGTTGTTATTCTTCTGCTGCTCTTTAATTACTTGTTATTTTTTGCTTATCTAATTTTTGACAAGTGGCCTAGCTGTTAAGGGAGTTGGGCCAGTAACCTTAAGGTTGCTGGTTAGAATCCCAGAGCCGACTAGATGAAAAACCTGTTGATGTGCCTTTGAGCAAGGCTCTTAACCCTAATTGCAACTGTAAGTTGCTCTACATAAGAGAGTCCGCTAACTGACCCAACAAATGTAGATAGAACCTTACAGTACCAAGCTTTCAATTTGTCCTATTGTCTGATTTCAGGGTACGCAAACAAATTAGGACACTGAACAATGCTCATAATTTGGTGGAATTACAGTAGCCTGTCAAACTGGGTGAACGTTTACAGTCAGTCAAAGTACATTTCCTGTGATCTTTAACCTTTTATAAGAGAGGCCAATGCACTCAATATCGCCTTTCATTCTGAAAAAGTATTTTTGTTTGATGGTGAATGTACAGAAATGTGTAGAGAGAAGTGGAAAAAATGAAATGTTTCTCTGATGATGAACACATACAACATGTTTGGAGCAGTGCCTACTGTATACTCATAATTATTACATACTCCTTTTGTTCAAGAGTGCACTCTTTAACAATCCTTCATAGACCCATCAGCTTCCAATTGACGGGTTAGCTATACGTGTTCATTTCACAGAGAAACAGGCATTATATTACTTGAATTACTGCTCTTCAGAGAGTTGATATCAGTTGAATTTGCATTTAGTCTACTGTTGTTATCGAGCGGGTACTTACATGCATGCTGTGACTGTGATGTTAGCACCCACTTGTTACACAACACCAAGATGTATGTCAATGTGAGTCAGCCCACAACGCTGGTTCAAAGAAGTTGATGAAAATCAGTTCCAGAGAGAACAAATGGGGCGTTTTATCGAAAATAAATAACGGCCCACACACTGCGAAAGTAGGATGTGTTGCATAATTGTCTCGCGTGCATCGCTTCTGCAAATTGCTCCATTTCATATTCTAATCATTCCATGTGAAGATGGAATTGGCAATCAGTGAGATGTCAGGTACTGAAGTTTATTTTAGAAAACACTTCATCTCAGACTATATAGAAAAAATGTTTTCCTGTGTCCTGCCTGCTATGATACCAGAGAGTTGTGTAAAAAATGCATAGGGTATCATCATAAAAACCAAGCCTGAATTATTTATTTTAAGAAGGCAGTGTTTCAGCCTGTGGGGAATGAGACACAACAGAAATGAGCCTTTACTGTCAGCCCACAGAACAGTCCTGCTTCAGCCAGAGACAAAAGCTCAATTTCTATTCCTAATTGTTCTGTCAGATAAATGGGTTTTAGTAGTGTCCCTTGGTTACTGACCCATTTCTTGTCCATTTGATCAGCACAAAAGCTCCCAGATTTTTCCTGTGCGGCTACGAGACAAATTGGACAGTAAACTAAGCAGGATTGGGATATGATGGACAAGCTTAATTTTTTCCCTTCCATTCTCTATCGTGTTAGAGAGATGAGCTCAGATCCTCTGAGTCATTTCTGGAGATAAGGCCGCAGGCCAGGTCCAGGCTTATACAGTGAGCCTGAATCTCTCAAGCCCCGTGTTCACCTTCCCACACTGCCACAGTGTAATCACTCTATTAAAACAATACCGTTCATGAACCTGTGAATTGGATACTCAGTAATCCCACCTCAATGTCAATGGATGCATACAGTAAACCCAAGTGTGCGCCTGAATACATATAACTTTTTTTGAAATGTTACTTTTTTCTTAATTTGACCTGTATTGTTGCAGCAAATTAGGCTATAGGATGGTCAAATTTAGGCTGCATGAAAAGTGTAATACTGTTTATATAACCCTGCATTAGTGCAGGTTTTCAGTGAATGTATGTAAATCACAAAGCTCATCTGCATTTCTCAGCAACAAAAGAGCGATCAAATTAAGATCCCACACCTGTAAATGACACAGAATATACTGTATATCCTGAATAAGTGAGCCCTCCAATTATTTATGATCATAGAATGTCATAGTTTCAGTAGTTGGCAGCAATAAAAAAAACAAAGTTCACTCTGCAGAAACCCTTAAAAATAAGCAATCAGTGCTCCCCAGAGGGTGATGCGGTCAGCCCAAAGCATCACTGGGGGCACACTGCCTGCCCTCCAGGACATCTACCACACCAGGTATCAAGGGAAGGCCAAGAAGATCATCAAGGAACTCCGCCACCTGAGCCACCGACTATTCACTCGGTTAACATTGGACAGACGGAGACAGTACAGCTGCATCAAAGCCAAGACAGAGAGACTAAAAAACAGCTTATATTATCAGGCCATCAGAATGTGGAACAGTTTCTATAACCATCAGACTGTTGAATAACTTCTATTACCAGACCATCAGACTGTTGAACAGCTTCTATAACCATCAGAATGTTGAACAGCTTATATCACCATCAGATTGATGAACAGCTTGTATTACCAGGCCATCAGAATTAAACAAATTCTATTACCAGACCATCAGACTTTTGAACAGCTTATATTACCATCAGACTGTTGGGAAAGCATTCCAGGTGAAGCTGGTTGAGAGAATACCAAGAGTGTGCAAAGCCAAGAGTGTGCAAACCGAGAGACTAAAAAACAGCTTATATTATCAGGCCATCAGAATGTGGAAAAGTTTCTATTATCATCTGACTGTTGAATAGCTTCTATTACCAGACCATCAGACTGTTGAACAGCTTCTATTACCAGGCCATTAGACTGTTGAACAGCTTCTATTACCAGGCCATCAGACTGTTGAACCAGCTTCTATTACCAGACCATCATACTGTTGAACAGCTTCTATTACCAGGCCATCAGACTGTTAAACAGCTTCTATTACCAGGCCATCAGACTGTTGAACAACTTCTATTACCAGGCCATCATACTGTTGAACAGCTTCTATTACCATCAGACTGTTGAACAGCTTCTATAACCATCACACTGCTGAACAGTTTCTATTACCATCAGACTGTTGAACAGCTTTTATCACCACCAGACTGTTGAACAGCTTCTATTACCAGACCATCAGACTGTTGAACAGCTTCTATCATCATCAGACTGTTGAGCAGCTTCTATCACCATCAGACTGTTGAACATCTTCTATTACCATCAGACTGTTGAGCAGCTTCTATCACCATCAGGCTGTTGAACAGCTTCTATCATCAACAGACTGTTGAACAGCTTCTATCACCATCAGACTGTTGAACATCTTCTATTACCATCAGACTGTTGAGCAGCTTCTATCACCATCAGGCTGTTGAACAGCTTCTATCACCATCAGGCTGTTGAACAGCTTATATTACCTGTCACACCCTGACCATAGTTTGCTTTGTATGTTTCTATGTTTTGTTTGGTCAGGGTGTGATCTGAGTGGGCATTCTATGTCTAGTTTGTCTATTTCTATGTTTGGCCTGATATGGTTCTCAATCAGAGGCAGGTGTCAGTCATTGTCTCTGATTGGGAACCATATTTAGGTAGCCTGGTTTGTGTTGGGTTTCGTGGGTGGTTGTCTCCTGTGTCAGTGTTTGTACTACACGGGACTGTTTCGGGTTTTCACGGTTCTTGTTTTTGTAGTTTATTCATGTATGGTTTCATTATTAAAGAACCATGAATTATAAGCACGCTGCATTTTGGTCTGCTTCTACTTCACCAGAAGAAAACCGTCACATTACCAGACCATCAGACTGTTGAACAGCTTCTATTACCATCAGACTGTTGAACAGCTTCTATTACCAGATCATCAGACTGTTGAACAGTTTCTATTACCACCAGACTGTTGACCAGCTTCTAGTACCATCAGAGACTGTTGAACAGCTTCTATCACCACCAGACTGTTGAACAGCTTCTATCACCACCAGACTGTTGAACAGCTTCTATTACCATCTGACTGTTGAACAGCTTCTATCACCATCAGAATGTTGAACAGCTTCTATTACCAGACAATCAGAATGCCAAGAGTGTGCAAAGCTGCTACTTGTAAGAATCTAAAATCTATTTTTTTTGATGTCTTCACCATTATTATACAATTTAGAAAATAGTAAAAAATAAAGAAAAACCCTTGAAATAGTAGGTGTGTCCAAACTTTTGACTGGTACTGTACCTCATACTCACGCACACACACACAAGAAAAAGCACACACAGACACAAGCACAAATTGTATTGGTCACATACATCAAATCAAATTTATTTATATAGCCCTTCGTACATCAGTTTATCTCAAAGTGCTGTACAGAAACCCAGCCTAAAACCCCAAACAGCAAGCAATGCAGGTGTAGAAGCACGGTGGCTAGGAAAAACTCCCAAGAAAGGCCAAAACCTAGGAAGAAACCAAGAGAGGAACCAGGCTATGTGGGGTGGCCAGTCCTCTTCTGGCTGTGCCGGGTGGAGATTATAACAGAACATGGCCAAGATGTTCAAATGTTCATAAATGACCAGCATGGTCGAATAATAATAAGGCAGAACAGTTGAAACTGGAGCAACAGCACGGTCAGGTGGACTGGGGACAGAAAGGAGTCATCATGTCAGGTAGTCCTGGGGCATGGTCCTAGGGCTCAGGTCCTCCGAGAGAGAGAAAGAAAGAGAGAATGAGAGAATTAGAGAACGCACACTTAGATTCACACAGGACACCAGATAGGACAGGAGAAGTACTCCAGATATAACAAACTGACCCTAGCCCCCCGACACATAAACCACTGCAGCATAAATACTGGAGGCTGAGACAGGAGGGGTCAGGAGACATGTGTTTTGCAGATGTTATTGCGGGTGTATCAAAATGCTTAGATGTTGTTTTCATTCAGCCACAAGAGCATTCGTGAGGTCAGGCACTGATGTTGGGAGATTAGGCCTGGCTCGCAGTCGGCTTTCCAATTCATCCCAATTTTGTTCGATGGCATTGAGGTCAGGGCTCTGGGCAGGCCAGTCAAGTTCTTCTACACTGATCTTGACGTTTCTGTATGGACCTCGCTTTGTGCACGGGGCATTGTCATGCTGAAACAGGAACGGGCCTTCCCCAAACTGTTGCCACAAAGTTGGAAGCACAGAATCATCTGTCAATGTATGCTGTAGCGTTAAGATTTCCCTTCCCTGGAACTAAGGGGAATTGGCCGAACCCTGAAAAACATCCCCAGACCATAGTTCCTCCTCCACCAACATGTACAGTTGGCACTATGCATTCTGGGAGGTAGCATTCTCCTGATATCCGTCAGACTGCCAGATAGTGAAGCGTGATACATCACTCCAGAGAACGCGTTTCCACTGTTCCAGAGTCCAATGGCTGCGAGCTTTACAACACACCAGCCGATGCTTGGTAATCTTAGTCTTGTGTGGCTGCTCGGCCATGGAAACCCATTTCATGAAGCTCCCGACGAGCGGTTTTTGTGCTGACATTGCTTCCAGAGGCATTTTGGAACTCAATAATGATTTTTGTAACTGAGGACAGACGATTTTTACACTCTACGCTCTTCAGCACTCAGTGATCCCTTTCTGTGAGCTTGTGTGGCCTACCAGTTCGCAGCTGAGCCGTTGTTGCTCCAAGACATTTCCATTTCACAATAACAGCACTTACAGTTTAAGGGAGCAGCTTTAGCAGGGCAGAAATTTGACAAACTCACTTGTTGGAAAGGTGAGATTCTATGACGGTGCCAGGTTGAAAGTCACTGAGCTCTTCAGTAAGGTCACTGTACTGCCAATGTTTGTCTATGGAGATTGCATGGCTGTGTGCTCGATTGTATACACATCAGCAATGGGTGTGGCTGAAATAGATGAATCCAGTAATTTGAAGGGTTGTCCACATACTTTGGTATATATACAGTATTGTACCTTATTCTAATATTTCTCTACGGTGCATTGTATTTTAGTTACATTGTTTATACACACTGCATATTTATTTACAGTGCCTTGCGAAAGTATTCGGCCCCCTTGAGCTTTGCGACCTTTTGCCACATTTCAGGCTTCAAACATAAAGATATAAAACTGTATTTTTTTGTGAAGAATCAACAACAAGTGGGACACAATCGTGAAGTGGAACGACATTTATTGGATATTTCAAACTTTTTTAACAAATCAAAAACTGAAAAAAAAAAGTTTTACAAGGGTATGTTTGGCAGCATGAGTGAAGGATGCTTTGTTGCGAAATAGGAAGCCAATTCTAGATTTAACTTTGGATTGGAGATGTTTGATGTGGGTTTGGAAGAAGAGTTTACAGTCTAACCAGACACCTAAGTATTTGTAGTTGTCCACGTATTCTAAGTCAGAGCCGTCCAGTGTAGTGATGTTGGACAGGCGGGCAGGTGCGGGTAGCGATCGGTTGAAGAGCATGCATTTAGTTTTACTTGTATTTAAGAGCAATTGGAGGCCACGGAAGGAGAGTTATATGGCATTGAAGCTTGCCTGGAGGGATGTTAACACAGTGTCCAAAGAAGGGCCAGAAGTATACATAATGGTGTCATCTGCCTAGAGGTGGATCAGAGACTCACCAGCAGCAAGAGCGACCTCATTGATGTATACAGAGAAGAGAATCGGTCCAAGAATTGAACCCTGTGGCACCCCATAGAGACTGCCAGAGGTCCGGACAGCAGACCCTCCGATTTGACACACTGAACTCTATCAGAGAAGTAGTTGGTGAACCAGGCGAGGCAATCATTTTAGAAACCAAGGCTGTCGAGTCTTCCGATGAGGATGTTCTGATTGACAGAGTTGAAAGCCATGGCCAGATCAATGAACAAGGCTGCACAGTAATGTTTCTTATCGATGGCGGTTAAGATATCGTTTAGGACCTTGAGCGTGGCTGAGGTGCACCCATGACCAGCTCTGAAACCAGATTGCATAGCAGAGAAGGTATGGTGAGATTCGAAATGGTCGGTAATCTGTTTGTTGACTTGGCTTTCGAAGACCTTAGAAAGGCATGGTAGGATAGATATAGGTCTGTAGCAGTTTGGGTCAAGAGTGTTCCCCCCTTTGAAGAGGGGGATGACCGCAGCTGCTTTCCAATCTTTGGGAATCTCAGACGACACGAAAAAGAGGTTGAACAGGCTAGTAATAGGGGTGGCAACAATTTCGGCAGATACTTTTAGAAAGAAAGGGTCCAGATTGTCTAGCCCGGCTGATTTGTAGGGATCCAGATTTTGCAGCTCTTTCAGAACATCAGCTGAACGGATTTGGGAGAAGGAGAAATGGGGAAGGCTTAGGCGAGTTGCTGTGGGGGGTGCAGTGCTGTTGACCGGGGTAGGAGTAGCCATGTGGAAAGCATGGCCAGCCGTAGAAAAATGCTTATTGAAATTCTCAATTATGGTGGATTTATCAGTGGTGACAGTGTTTTCTATCTCCAGTGCAGTGGGCAGCTGGGAGGAGGTGTTCTTATTCTCCATGGACTTTACAGTGTCCCAGAACTTTTTTGAGTTAGTGTTGCAGGAAGCAAATTTCTGCTTGAAAAAGCTAGCCTTGGCTTTTCTAACTGCCTGTGTATAATGGTTTCTAGCTTCCCTGAACAACTGCATATCACGGGGGCTGTTAGATGCTAATGCAGAATGCCATAGGATGTTTTTGTGTTGGTTAAGGGCAGTCAGGTCTGGGGAGAACCAAGGGCTATATCTGTTCCTGGTTCTAAATTTCTTGAATGGGGCATGTTTATTTAAGATGGTTAGGAAGGCATTTTTTTTAAATATCCATGCATCCTCTACTGACGGGATGAGATGAATATCCTTCCAGGATACCCCGGCCAGGTCGCTTAGAAAGGCCTGCTCGCTGAAGTGTTTCAGAGAGCGTTTTACAGTGATGAGTGGAGGTCGTTTGACCGCTGACCCATTACGAATGCAAGCAATGAGGCAGTGATCGCTGAGATCTTGGTTGAAGACAGCAGAGGTGTATTTAGAGGGCAAGTTGGTTAGGATGATATCTATGAAGGTGCCCATGTTTAAGGCTTTGGGGAGGTACCTGGTAGGTTCATTGATAATTTGTGTGAGATTGAGGGCATCAAGTTTAGATTGTAGGATGGCTGAGGTGTTAAGCATGTTCCAGTTTAGGTCATCTAGCAGCACGAGCTCTGAAGATAGATGGGGGGCAATCAGTTCACATATGGTGTCCAGAGCACAGCTGGGGGCAGAGGGTGGTCTATAGCAGGCTGCAACGGTGAGAGACTTGTTTTTAGAGAGGTGGATTTTTAAAAGTAGAAGTTCAAATTGTTTGGGTACAGACCTGGATAGTAGGACAGAACTCTGCAGGCTATCTTTGCAGTAGATTGCAACACCGCCCCCTTTGGCAGTTCTATCTTGTCTGAAAATGTTGTAGTTTGGAATTAAAATTTCAGAATTTTTGGTAGTCTTCCTAAACCAGGATTCAGACACAGCTAGAACATCCGGGTAGGCAGAGTGTGCTAAAGCAGTGAATAGAACAAACTTAGTGAGGAGGCTTCTAATGTTAACATGCATGAAACCAAGGCTATTACGGTTACAGAAGTCGTCAAAAGAGAGCGCCTGGGGAATAGGAGTGGAGCTAGGCACTGTAGGGCCTGGATTCACCTCTACATCGCCAGAGGAACAGAGGAGGAATAGAATAAGGGTGCGGCTAAAAGCAATAAGAATTGGTCGTCGAGAACGTCTGGAACAGAGAGTAAAAGGAGGTTTCTAGGGGCATCAAGGTACAGTGCCTTGCGAAAGTATTCGGCCTCATTGAACTTTGCGACCTTTTGCCACATTTCAGGCTTCAAACATAAAGATATAAAACTGTATTTTTTTGTGAAGAATCAACAACAAGTGGGACACAATCATGAAGTGGAACGACATTTATTGGATATTTCAAACTTTTTTAACAAATCAAAAACTGAAAAATTGGGGGGGATTACAGGGAGTATGGCGACGCTAGGTCGGAGACCTACGCCAACTTCCTGTGGTTACCGGGGCTGGAGAGACCGGGCAGGCACCGTGTTATGCTGAGGTGCGCACGGTGTCTCCAGTGCGGGTGCATAGCCCGGTGCGGTATATTCCAGCTCTGCATATCGGCCGGGCTGGATTGAGCGTCGAGCCAAATGCCATGAAGCCGGCTCTACGCATCTGGTCCCCAGTGCGTCTCCTTGGGCCGGCTTACATGGCACCAGCCTTGCGCACGGTGTCCCCGGTTCGCCTACATAGCCCAGTGCGGGCTATTCCACCTCGCCACACTGGCAGAGCGACCGGGAGTATTCAACCGGGTAAGGTTGGGCAAGCTCGGTGCTCAAGACCTCCAGTGCGCCTGTACGGTCCGGTCTATCCAGTACCACCTCCACACACCAGCCCTCCGGTGGCAGCTCCCCGCACCAGGCTTCCTGTGCGTGTCCTCGGCCCAGTACCACCAGTGCCAGCACCACGCATCAGGCCTACAGTGCGACTCGCCTCTCCAGCGCTGCCCGAGCCTTCCTCCTCTCCTGCGCTGCCGGAGTCTCCCGCCTGTTCAGCTCAGCCAGAACCTTCCTCCTCTACAGTGCTGCCGGAGTCTCCCGCCTGTTCAGCGCTGCCGGAGTCTCCAGCCTGTTCAGCGCTGCCAGAGCCTTCCTCCTCTACAGCGCTGCTGGAGTCTCCTGCCTGTTCAGCGCAGCCAGAGCTGCCAGCCTGCATGGAGCAGCCAGAGCTGTCAGTCTGCATGGAGCAGCCAGAGCTGCCAGTCTGCATGGAGCAGCCAGAGCTGCCAGTCTGCATGGAGCAGCCAGAGCTGCCAGTCTGCAAGGAGCTGCCAGTCTGCAAGGAGCTGCCAGTCTGCAAGGAGCTGCCAGCCTGCAAGGAGCTTCCAGTCTGCAAGGAGCTGCCAGTCTGCAAGGAGCCGCCAGAGCTGCCAGTCTGCAAGAAGCCGCCAGATCTGCCAGTAAGCCAGACTCTTCCAGATCTGCCAGTCAGCCAGACTCTTCCAGATCTGCCAGTCAGCCAGACTCTTCCAGATCTGCCAGTCAACCAGTCTCTTCCAGATCCGCCAGTCAGCCAGGATCTGCCGGATCCAACTACCTGCCTGAGCTTCCTCTCAGTGCTGGGCTTCCTCTCAGTGCTGAGCTTCCCCTCAGTCCCGAGCTTCCCCTCAGTCCCGAGCTGCCCCTCAGTTCAGTGGGGTTCTGGGTGAGGACTACTAGGCCATGGTCGGCGGCGAGGGTGGACTATCATAGGACGCGAGGAGGAGGGATTAAGACATTAATAGAGTGGGGTCCACGTCCCGCGCCGGAGCCACCACCATGGACAGACGCTCACCCGGACACTCCCCTATTGTTTTGATGTGCGTCCGGGAGTCCGCACCTTAGGGGGGGGGACCATATTTCGGCAGCCATATTCTTTGAGTATTTCGTGGGTGATTGTTCCTGTCTCTGTGTTTACCAGATAGGCTGTATAGGTTTTCACGTTCCGTTTGTTGTATTTGTATTGTTCGTTTTTTCTTCATCATTAAACATGTATCAAAGATACCACACTGCATTTTGGTCCAACTCTCCTTCACCAGACGAAAGCCGTTACAGAATCACACAACAACAACAAAAATAAAATAAAAAAATAAATAAATTGTCCGATTGTCTATTCAGATAGCAGCCGATAAGACAGCTAACGGTTAGCAGGCCGCAGATGGGTGTTCAGGTAACGTCGCGACGGAGGATCCAGCCGGATAACTCCTTCGGGTAGATAACGTCGGTAGTCCAGTTGTGAAGGCCCGGTGGGGCTCCGCGTAGGCAGTAAAACGGGTCCAGATAGGTGACTGCAGCCCAGGAGTGATTGATGGAACTCTTCAGCTGGCTATCGATGAAAGCTTTAACTAGCTTCTCACCTAGCTTCTGATTAGCTTCTGGATTAGCTTCTGGCTAGCTCCTGGCTAGCTCCTGGCTAGCTTCTGGCTAGTTTCTGGCTAGCTTCTTGGAGTTTCTGGCTAGCTTCTTGGAGGATTACAGATTTGAGGTAAATAATACTTTTTATAAACATAAATTGGTGAGGCGGGTTGCAGGAGAGTATTTTGAAGATGAGTTTATGGAAAAAAATTGTAAAAAATGTATGAAAAAAGTTGTAAATATATATATATATATATATATACGGGACACGACAAGACGAAGGACAAAAGACGTCTGAACTGCTATGCCATCTTGGATGCATACAACTCTCCTTCCGTGGCCTCCAACTGCTCTTAAATGCAAGTAAAGCTAAATGCATGCTCTTCCCGCACCTGCCCGCCCGTCCAGCATCACTACTCTGGACGGTTCTGACTTAGAATATGTGGTCAGTTTGTTATATTTGGAGTACTTCTCCTGTCCTATTCGGTGTCCTGTGTGAATTTAAGCGTGCTCTCTCTAATTCTCTCTTTCTCTCAGAGGAGGACCTGAGTCCTAGCACCATGCCGCAGGACTACCTGACATGATGACTCCTTGCTGTCCCCAGTCCACCTGGCCGTGCTGCTGCTCCAGTTTCAACTGTTCTGCCTTATTATTATTCGACCATGCTGGTCATTTATGAACATTTGAACATCTTGGCCATGTTCTGTTATAATCTCCACCCGGCACAGCCAGAAGAGGACTGGCCACCCCACATAGCCTGGTTCCTCTCTAGGTTTCTTCCTAGGTTTTGGCCTTTCTAGGGAGTTTTTCCTAGCCACCGTGCTTCTACACCTGCATTGCTTGCTGTTTGGGGTTTTAGGCTGGGTTTCTGTACAGCACTTTGAGATATCAGCTGATGTACGAAGGGCTATATAAATAAATTTGATTTGATTTGATTTGGACAACTACAAATACCTAGGTGTCTGGTTAGACTGTAAACTCTCCTTCCAGATTAAACATCTCCAATACAAAATCAAATGTATAATTGGCTTCCTTTTTCGCAACAAAGCATCCTTCACTCATGCTGCCAAACATATCCTGGTAAAACTGACCATCCTACCGATCCTTGACTTCGGCGATGTCATTTACAAAATAGCCTCCAACACTCTACTCAGCAAACTGGATGCAGTCTATCACAGTGCCATCCGTTTTGTCACCAAAGCCCCATATACTACCCACCACTGCGACCTGTATGATCTCGTTGGCTGGCCCTCGCTTCATACTCGTCGTCAAACCCACTGGATCCAGGTAATCTACAAGTCTCTGCTAGGTAAAGCCCCGCCTTATCTCAGCTCACTGGTCACCATAGCAGCACCCACCCGTAGCACGCGCTCCAGCAGGTATATCTCACTGGTCACTCCCAAAGCCAATTCTTCCTTTGGCCCGCCTCGCCTTCCAGTTCTCTACTGCCATTGATTGGAACAAACTGCAAAAATCTCTGAAGCTGTCTTTAAGCACCAGCTGTCAGAGCAGATCACTGCACCTGTACATAGCTCATCTGTAAATAGCCCATCCAATCTACCTCATCCTCATACTGTATTTATTTATTTATCTTGCTCCTTTGCACCCCAGTATCTCAACTTGCACATTCATCTTCTGCACATCCTACCATTCCAGTGTTTAATTGCTATATTTTAGGTCAACCGATTAATCGGAATGGCCGATTAATTAAGGCCGATTTCAAGTTTTCATAACAATCTGTAATCTGCATTTTTGGACACCGATCATGGCCGATTACATTGCACTCCATGAGGAGACTGCTTGGCAGGCTGACTACCTGTTATGCGAGTGCAGCAAGGAGCCAATGTAGGGTGCTAGCTATAAACGTATCTTATTAAAAAACAATCAATCTTAACATAATCACTAGTTAACTACACATGGTTGATGATATTACTAGTTTATCTAGCTTGTCCTGCGTTGCATATAATCGATGTGGTGCCAGTTAATTTATCATTGAATCACAGGCTACTTCGCCAAACGAGTGATTTAACAAGCACATTCGCGAGAAAAGCACTGTCGTTGCACCAATGTGTACCTAACCATAAACATCAACTTAATATCAATACACAAGTGTTTATTTTTAAACCTGCATGTTTTGTTAATATTACCTGCTAACATGAATTTCTTTTAACTATTGAAATTGTGTCACATATCTTGCATTCTATCCAACAGAGTCAGGGTATTTGTAGCAGTTTGGGTCGCCTGGCTCGTCGCGAACTGTGTGAAGACTATTTCTTCCTAACAAAGACCGGCAACTTCACCAACAGGGGGATGATTTAACAAAAACGCATTTGTGAAAAAAGCACAATCGTTGCACGAATGCACCTATCCATGAACATCAATACCTTTCTTAAAATCAATACACAGAGGTATATATTTTTATACCTGCATATTTAGTTAAAAGAAATTCATTTTAACAGGCAATATTAAACTAGCGAAATTGTGTCACTTCTCTTGCGTTCATTGCACACAGAGTCAGGGTATATGCAATAGTTTGGGCCGCCTGGCTCGTTGCGAATTAATTTGCCAGAATGTTAAGTAATTATCACATAACATTGAAGGTTGTGCAATGTAATTTAGACTTCAAATAATTTAGAGATACAATACAGAACGGTTCTGTATTTCACTTTAACAGCTTTCTTTCTCTTCTGACAAGGAGTATGAAGGATAGGACCAATGCACAGCGTGGTAAGTGTTCATGTTACAGAAACACTAAACAAAATAATACAGACAGTGAAACAAAAACGAAACAGACTGACTCCGCCAATCTCCCCGTGTGCCTCCCCCAAAAATGTTTTGGGGATGCCTCTCGTGCCTGTTGCGCTGCCTTACCTCATATCGCCGCCGCTCAGCTTTCGCTGCCTCCAGTTCTTCCTTGGGGCGGCGATATTCCCCAGCCTGTGCCCAGAGTCCCTTGCCGTCCAATATCTACTCCCAAGTCCAGGAGTCCAGAACCCTCTGCTCCAGGTTACCACGCTGCTTGGTCCAGTTGTGGTGGGTAGTTCTGTAACGGTTTTCTTCCTCTTCTGACGAGGAGTTTGAAGGATCGGACCAATGCGCAGCGTGGTAAGTGTTCATGTTATTTATTAGGAACAGAAACACTAATCAA
Source organism: Oncorhynchus masou masou (assembly GCF_036934945.1). Classification (NCBI taxonomy): domain Eukaryota; kingdom Metazoa; phylum Chordata; class Actinopteri; order Salmoniformes; family Salmonidae; genus Oncorhynchus; species Oncorhynchus masou. The sequence continues at coordinate 58,483,881 of NC_088241.1, read as the reverse complement.
AATAAAAGGTATGTAAAATACACATGATATAGAGATAAATAGTCCTATAATAACTACAACCTAAAACTTCTTACCTGGGAATATTGAAGACTCGTTAAAAGGAACCACCAGCTTTCATATGTTCTCATGTTCTGAGCAAGGAACTTAACTTCTTCGATATAGGGGGCGCTCTATAAATTTTTGGATAAAAAAACGCTCCCGTTTTAAACAAGATATTTTGTCACGAAAAGATGCTCGACTATGCATATAATTGACAGCTTTGGAAAGAAAACACACTGACGTTTCCAAAACTGCAAAGATATTATTTGTGAGTGCCACAGAACTGATGCTACAGGCGAAACCAAAATGACATTTCAAACAGGAAATGGCCCAGATTCTGAAGGCGCGGTTTTCCAATGTCTCCTTGTATGGCTGTGAATGCGTCAGGAATGAGCCTACACTTTCTGTCGTTTCCCCAAGGTGTCTTGCAGCATTGTGACGTATTTGTAGGCATATCATTGGAAGATTGACCATAAGAGAGACATTTCCCAGGTGCCCGCTTGGTGTCCTCCGTCAAAATGATTGCGTAATCTCCAGCTGCGTGCATTTGCTTCAGAGAAGAAAGGCAACTGCCACGAATGATTTATCATCGAATAGATATGTGAAAAACACCTTGAGGATTGATTCTAAACAACGTTTGCCATGTTTCTGTCGATATTATGGAGTTGATTTGGAAAAAAGTTTGGCGTTGTAATGACTGAATTTTCGGGGGGTTTTCTTAGCCAAACGTGATGAACAAAACGGAGCGATTTCTGCTACACAAATAATCTTTTTGGAAAAACTGAACATTTGCTATCTAACTGAGAGTCTCCTCATTGAAAACATGCGAAGTTCTTCAAAGGTAAATGATTTTATTTGAATGCTTTTCTTGTTTTTGTGAAAATGTTGCCTGACCGAGCTTACCTCAATTACGAGATGGCTAAAGGTTGCAGAATCTTTTAACCATACCACGTGGTTAAACTCTTAGACTATTGATACCGACAGAATGAGAACAAGTCCTTGATATTAATTACTAGTCTGCAGCTAGGAATTCGGTATCATTGAACGCAAAGAACGACAACCACAGAAACATCCATTCTATAACGAATGTCACTTTGAACTATCCCCTCTAACCAAGACAGAGAGAGAGAGGGAGAGAGACGGACAATTCTACAAAAGAAAGACTTTTCACCAGCGATCAAGACGACACACTGAGCGTAAATATCGTTACATTTACCTTTGTTTGTTTGTTTATGCATTTCTGTTAATTACTTAGTTAGTAAATAAATGATTTAAGACAATTGATGTATGGATGACTCATATTGAAGACTGGGTTCGTGCAGATAACCAACCATTTATGATGTTTGGAATGAGACTAACGTGAGGTAAAATAAATAAATCATTAATCAGAAGACTATTGATCAGATATGAAAATATCTGAAAGGTTATATTGGGAAATTATAACTCTGTAATCTGAATACTTTCCTTGGTGCCCCGACTTCCTAGTTAATTACAGTTACATGATTATTCAGTTTAATCGCGGAATACTAATTACAGGAATCTTTGATAAAAACTAAGTCTTCAATTTAATGATAGTAAAGACACGACACTAGTAACAAAAGCATTTTGCTTTTAGCCGTGCTAATGTCCCGGCCGTTTGGAAGCAGACCAACGTGCAGCGTGGTGAGCGTACATTTCTCTTTTTATTTAATATGTCGCCAACAAAACAAGAAACAAAAACAACCGTGAAGCTAACAGGGCTATAGTGCCACTAACAAAGATAACTACCCAACATGAAGGAGGGAAAAAGGGCTACCTACGTATGATTCCCAATCAGAGACAACGATAGACAGCTGTCCCTGATTGAGAACCATACCCGGCCAAAACATAGAAAAGAAAACATAGAATGCCCACCCCACATCACACCCTGACCTAACCAAATATAGAAATAAAACGGCTCTCTAAGGTCAGGGCGTGACAGCTAAACTGTGTATGCAACCAATAAGCTTTGATTTGAATCAGAACCAACATCCAGGTTTTTGGGGGGAATATGTCAAAAAGCCATTTATTTAATTAATGCACTCCAAAGCGTGGGAAGCCTTATTAAAACTCCTGAGTTCCGTTTTGGATTGAATTGGGCCCTAAAGTCCCTATGTGTAATCTGAATCAGGGCTCTGTGCTTAGTCTACAGCTACTGTAGCCCACTGTGACCAGAATCCCATGTGAGACACATTCTTAGTTTGCTTCTCTATACCTTTGTTCATATTCCTGGCACATCATGAGACTATCGATTTGGTAGGCAACAGACACAGGGTTTACTGAGACAAAGGGGGAAGAAACGTTCCTTTTGCGCTCAATCATTCCTTTTCCATTTGGCAACACTCGGGATGCCTTGATTGCCTTTAAATGCCAGCGTCAGAGTGAGGCCCATGGTCATTAGATCTGTATTGATCAGAAGTGCTTGACGCAGGCGTGTTGATCCATCGCCACAAATATTACTGGGGCCTTTACAGAGCAACACAACGCGGCTCCATCTTATGACAAACTGTCTAGAAAATTAGAATGTTGTGCTCTACATACCGTATGTATAGTTTTAAATGCCAAACGCATGGAAAATGTAGCCATAATTTGTGCTCTAGTTTGACCTCTGTTTTTGCTGTTGAAAGAACTTACATTTCCATTGACTCTTTCAAATCATTTTTTTCTTGAATGTCAATGTCTACGCAAACAATTCAATGACTGTGTAAACACAATCAAAATACTCATCTTTCCATATCGCAAGTCACCCACATAACTCATGCTTACACATTTCAGTTTGAAAGATTCCTACTGTATACATTGTGGAGCCGTTGTGAACCCATTATTGTGTCCAGTGCTTATGTAAGGCACTTTCAAAGTGTAAATCACAATCGATATGTGGAGGTATCAGCTAGTCATTGTTAGCCAAAGAACATCTCATGTTTGATTCACGGATAGCTGTCCTTATTAAAACAAATGTTCTTATTGAGCACAACGTTGATAGCAATGCAATGTATCTTATCAATACATTATTTTCTGCTAAAGAAAAATATACATCTGCTTTTTTTTTACCATCTTTGAATACCTTGGGAAACTTTTCAGTATTGCAGATGGACACTCGTCTGTTCATATCAAATGTGCAAGAAGAAAGATGGTTAACAGAATTGAATTTGGTCAGCTGTATTGGTGATGTCTGACAAACCAAGTTGGTCAACTCCCTACATCTTTAGTTATCCATGTAATTAGCCTCTGTATACCCTCAGTATACCAGCAGCTTGATGTTATCTAAAGATACAGGAAAACATATCCCAGTTCGTAAGATCCCCATGCTCACTAGTTTGATACATTTCAGTTTCAGGTAGAGTAGCCCTAACATATTCCTTCATCAAGACTAGAAGATGGTCCTTTGTTGTTTTTGTTCAATTGGTTGACAAGCCCCCCACTAAAGCTCAGGAATGGCTGCTTACCGGCATCTGTCTGAAATGTGTCTTTCGCATTTAACCCAACAACTCTGAATCAAAGAGTTGCAGGGGTGCTGCCTTGATGACATCATCGGCGTCCGGGGGACAGGGGGTTAACAGATTTTTACCTTCTCAGCACGGGGATTGGATCCAGCAACCTATCAGGTACTGTCCCATCGCTCCTACCCTCCAGGCTCCTACCCTCCAACTGTAACTCAGTAAATTCATTGAAATTGTTGCATGTTGCATTTATATTGTTGTTCAGTATATTTATTTGCCAATGGCTCTTTTCAAAGGCATTTCTTACAGAATAATCAATAACATTAACCTTGCTCGTATGCATTGGGTGTTTTGTTTGTCAAATATTTAAGCAACTTGACATTTAACATCGAAACCCAGACGGTTGGAATCGCTATGTTTGTCGAGAAGGGAGACTAAAAATATTTGTCTCTTCAGACCCAAAGTATATACCAGCCTCATCCATGTATGCTGCTCACACCTCCATTACAATGTCAACATATTAGCCACTGCCACTTTACCTATCGTCAAGATGAAAGAGAATTTCTCTGCAAAATCAATTGTATTATATTACCATCTCCATGGTCTGTGTGTATGTATGTAGAATAGAAGTAACATTTTGTAGTGAGTGAGATGCTCTTGATTTTTAACCCTACGTTGAGAGAGGTGAAAAGCTTCAAGTTCCTAGCCGTACACATCACTGACTATCTGAAATGGTCCACCCACACAGACAGCGTGTTAAAGAAAGCTCAGCAGCGCCTCTTCTACCTCAGGAGGCTGGAGAAATTTGGCTTTGCCCCTAAGACCCTCACAAACGTTTACAGATACACAATTGAAAGCATCCTGTCGGGCTGTATCACCACCTGGTACGGCAACTGCACCGTCTGCAACCGCAAGGCTCTCCAAAGAGGGGTGAGGTCTGCCCAACGCATCACTGGGATCACCCTGCCTGCCTTTCAGGACATCTACAGCACCCGGTGTCACAGGAAGGCCAAGAAGATCATCATGGACCTTTGACACCCAAGCCACGGCCTGTTCACCCCGCTATCATCCAGAAGACGAGGTCAGTCCAGGTGCATCAAAGCTGGGACAGAGGGACTGAAAAACAGCTTCTATCTCAAGGCTATCAAAATGTTGAACATCCATCAATAGCCGGCCTACACCCAGCACCCTGCCCTGAACTTAGTCACTGTCACTAGCCGGCTACCACCCGGTTACTCAATCCTGCACCTTGGAGGCTACTGCCCTATGTGCATAGACATGGAACACTGATCACTTTAATAATGTTTACATACTGTTTTCCCCATTTACTGTTTTCTAGTCAAGGCCATCCTGTTCAACTATTGCTATACATATGCTATTCTATCCTACGTATTCTTCAGATATACTACATATTCAATACACATAGTGTCCATAATGTCTCGACATCCCATCACATGTATGGGGCAGGTCATGGACTACAGGAAAAGGCATAGTGTAGTGGGTCGAGAGTTTCAAGTTCCTTGGTGTCCACATCACCAATGAACTATAATGATCCAAACACAACAAGACAGTCGTGGAGAGGACACGACAACACCATCTGTATATAGCCTTTCTCCCTCAGCAGACTGAAAAGATTTGGCATGGGACCCCAGATCCTCAAAATGTTCTACAGCTGCACCATCGGTTGCTGCACCATCGGTTGCATCAACGCCGTATGGCAACTGCTCGGCATCTTACCGTAAGGCGCTACAGAGGGTAGGCCCATCACTGGGGCCCCCTGCCACCCAGCTTCCTGCCACCCAGGACCTATATAATAGGCGGTGTCAGAGGAAAGCCATAAAATTGTCAAGGACTCCAGTAACCCAAGTCATAGACTGTTTTCTCTACTACTGCATGGCAACTGACAGGTACCGTATATAGCTCATTACTAACCTGGACCAAAAGTCTCCATAGCAGCTTCTACCCCCAAGCCATAAGACTGCTGAACAATTAATCAGATGGCCACCGGAGTATTACATGAACCCCTCCCCCTTGGTACTGGTATTTATTTTGTACACTGCAGCTACTCCCTGTATATAGCCTCATTTATTATCTGTGCATAGTCACTTAACCCTACCTACATGTACAAATTACCTCAACTAACCTGTACCCCCGCACACTGACTCGGTACTGGTACCCCCTGTATATAGCCTCATTACTAACCTGTACCCCGCACACTGACTTGGTACTGGTACTCCCTGTATATAGCCTCATTACTAACCTGTACCCCCACACACTGACTTGGTACTGGTACACTGACTTGACTCGTACCGTATATAGCCTCATTACCCCCCGCACACTGTATATAGCCTCATTACTAACCTGTACCCTGTCTATAGCACACTGACTTGGTACTGGTACCCCCTGTATATAGCCTCATTACTAACCTGTATCCCCGCACACTGACTTGGTACTGGTACTCCCTGTCTATAGCCTCATTACTAACCTGTATCCCCGCACACTGACTTGGAACTGGTACTCCCTGTCTATAGCCACATTACTAATCTGTACCCCCGCACACTGACTTGGTTATGGTACTCCCTGTCTATAGCCTCATTACTAACCTGTACCCCCACACACTGACTTGGTACTGGTACTCCCTGTCTATAGCCTCATTACTAATCTGTACCCCCGCACACTGACTTGGTACTGGTACTCCCTGTCTATAGCCTCATTACTAACCTGTACCCCCACACACTGACTTGGTACCGGTACCCCCTGTCTATAGCCTCATTACTAACCTGTACCCCCACACAGTGACTCGGTACCGGTACCCCCTGTATATAGCCTCATTATTGTTATATTATTGTGTAACTTTTTATTACTATTATTACTTGAGTTTATTTGGTAAATATCTTCTTAAGTCTTCTTGAACTGCACTGTTGGTTAAGGGCTTGTAAGTAAGCATTTCACGGTAAGGGATACACTTGTTGTATTTGGCTCGTGACAAATAAAGTTGATTTGATTATATCTATACTCCGGACTCCGGCATTGCTCGTCCTAATATTTATATATTTCTTAATAATAATAAAAATACTTTTAGATGTGTGTGTATTGTTGTCTGTTGTTAGATATAAGTGCACTGTTGGAGCTAGGCAGTGGCCGATTTAGATATGGACAAAGGGGCAGCTGCCCAGAGCCCGTCCCCCAAAACTTGGAATGGTGATATTTGCCTGATCAGTTTTCTATCTCTCACTCATTTGCACGTCAGGTCAATGATATCATGTCACCGTGTGGGACTATGCGTCAATTAACTTTGTCAGAGTGGAACACCCGATGCTAGTTTGTGAGCTAGGCAGGATACTGCCTGGGAAGGTCTCCCACGCAGAAGTACGAGGTGGGGAGGGGTGCGGGGGTAGGTTGACCTCAGGTCTCCCCACTGGAAGCCTGAGGTAGTGGGAGTGGGGGGAATCTATCAAATAGCGCACCTCTAACTTTGTAAAGGACTAATGCCATTAGTAAAATCAGTCACACTACGAAATGCTACCAAATAAACCACAATATATTCATAATACTGTGAATAAATGGTTTCACAGACATATTGTTGCATTTTTTTCTGGTTTGTGCTAAATCGTTAAGAATAATATTAAACCAGTCTGCACACCACCAAGGTGAATTGGATTAGTCTTGACTCTTGGCTGACAGTGTTGGGGGATGGGTAATGTATTGATGCTCGAGTGCCAAATCAACACAACTGGATAAGAAAAGGTCTAGGTTCCCAGTTTAGGAAAAAATAATAATAATAGGAAAGAAGAAGAGGAGAAACGCGCAAAAAATAAAGGTATGCAGCTATATAATCTCTTTATGAGTATAATATTATGCATGTAATGAAATAGGCTAGTATAACACTTATGTTTGCTAGCCCATGTTGCTATGTTGCTTGCTAAACTTAATACACATAGGGCGACAATATTCAGTTTCCTGTCCAACAAGCTTACATAACATTGGATATAATTTCACACAGTTTCATCATGATAATGTGTGTAGCCTGCAGCAAAACAATTACAACCTAACTAGCACATTATTGATTTGGTTAACTTTCACTGAGGTGACATCATAAAGGTTTTCTGTGATTGTGTTGACATCTATATTATGATGATATTTGTATCTTGGTGATATATTGAGTCTTTTGGGGTGTCATATGCCTAGAATTAGCCAAGGAGTTAAACGAGTCCTATATCGACATAACCATAACCTTAGCAAGAAAGAAGCCACTGCTCCAAAACCGCCATAAAAAAAGCCAGACTACGGTTTGCAACTGCACATGAGGACTAAGATCGTACTTTTTGGAGAAATGTCCTCTGGTCTGTTCGGCCAAAATGACCATTGTTTTGTTTGGAGGAAAAAGGGGGAGGCTTGCAAACCGAACAACACCATCCCAACCATGAAACACGGGAGTGGCAGAATCATGTTGTGGGGGTGCTTTTCTGCAGGAGAGACTGGTGCACTTCACTAAATAGATGGCATCATGAGGTAGGAAAATTATGTGGATATATTGAAGCAACTTCTCAAAACATCAGTCAGGAAGTTAAAGCTTGGTCACAAATGGGTCTTCCAAATGGACAATGATCCCAAGCATACTTCCAAAGTTGTGGCAAATGGCTTATGGACAACAAAGTCAAGGTATTGGAGTGGCCATCACAAAGCCCTGACCTCAATCCAATAGAAAATGTGTGGGCGGAACTGAAAAAGCATGTGCGAGCAAGGAGGCCAACAAACCTGACTGAGTTACACCAGCTCTGTAAGGAGGAATGGGCCAAAATTCACCCAACTTATTGTGGGAAGCTTGTGGAAGGCTACCCGAAACGTTTGACTCAAGTTCAACAATTTAAAGGCAATGCAACCAAATACTAATTTAAGGTATGTAAACTTCTGACCCACTGGGAATGTGGTGAAAGAAATAAAAGCTGAAGTCAAGACCTAAAACAGGGAATTTCTACTAGGATTAAATGTCAGGAATTGTGAAAAACAGAGTTTAAATGTACTTGTCTAAGTTGTATGTAAACTTCAGACTTCAACTGTAGATGTAGGAATGTTCAGTATGAATTTTTTAACCATATTGTTCACGTTATTTGTGCCTGTTCAATTTTTTTCCATTATTTGGTTAACTGTAGTGATATACAGCATGTTTGCATCAGAACGTTACTGTGCATCTAGTTCTACTGCAGCACAGTTATGCTGTCTTGATGACATTTGATTACAGCTACTGTCTGGTTAAAATTGCCCTGCAATGTAAATATGACCAATAACCAATAACATTAAATCTAAGCCCTAACAAGTTAAACTCATAGATACCCTAACAAGTTAAACTCATAGTTGTAATTGTACTGAAAGTAGCATAATGTTAATGTGATTGTGCATGGACTATTGCACATTTTTTGGATGGTTCCTCTGCCTAATTTAATTTAGAGATGTAATTACTAAACTGCATGGTTGTCAGGCATCCCAAATGTCTCTACTTGCTTGTTCAGTGCTGAACTCCACTCGATAAATACATCACAACTATAAAATACATTTTATGTTAATAATATGGGCAAAAATGTCTTCAAACTGGTAGTGTAGTAAAATTGGCATCTCTTTGTAAGACCAATGGTTAATGTTTCTTCTTCTTCTGTTTAGGTTTAACCAGACCAGATTAGGAAGATTTGACACTTTGCATCAGCATCACTTGAGAACATGATTGTTCTCTCAAATATCTGTTTAACTTCAATCATAAACATGTTTTCCTGTGGGGCAATGTCAAGTCATTTAAATAAATGTAGGGTTCTATTTTCTACATTACAATTTGCTAACATATTCAAAAGAACCTGACAACAATCTGATCTTTCATATAACAGTTTCTTCTTCTCGTTATAGATCCTTCATACAACACAGTTTCTTCTTCTCGTTATAGATCCTTCATACAACACAGTTTGTTCTTCTCATTATAGATCCTTCATACAACACAGTTTCTTCTTCTTGTTATAGATCCTTCATACAACACAGTTTCTTCTTCTCATTATAGATCCTTCATATAACAGTTTCTTCTTCTCATTATAGATCCTTCATACAACAGTTTCTTCTTCTCATTATAGATCCTTCATATAACAGTTTCTTCTTCTCATTATAGATCCTTCATATAACAGTTTCTTCTTCTCATTATTGATGTTTCATACAACACAGTTTCTTCTTCTCGTTATAGATCCTTCATACAACACAGTTTCTTCTTCATTATAGATCCTTCATACAACACAGTTTCTTCTTCTCATTATAGATCCTTCATATAACAGTTTCTTCTTCTCATTATAGATCCTTCAGTTTCTTCTTCTCATTAACACAACACAGTTTCTTCTTCTCGTTATAGATCCTTCATACAACACAGTTTCTTCTTCTCGTTATTGAGCCTTCATACAACACAGTTTCTTCTTCTCGTTATAGAGCCTTCATACAACACAGTTTCTTCTTCTCATTATAGATCCTTCATAGAACACAGTTTCTTCTTCTCGTTATAGATCTTTCATACAACACAGTTTCTTCTTCTCATTATAGATCCTTCATACAACACAGTTTCTTCTTCTCATTATAGATCCTTCATACAACACAGTTTCTTCTTCTCGTTATAGATCCTTCATACAACACAGTTTCTTCTTCTCATTATAGATCCTTCATACAACACAGTTTCTTCTTCTCGTTATAGATCCTTCATACAACACAGTTTCTTCTTCTCGTTATTGATCCTTCATACCTGACAGTTTCTTCTTCTCATTATAGGTCCTTCATACAACACAGTTTCTTCTTCTCGTTATAGATCCTTCATACAACACAGTTTCTTCTTCTCGTTATTGATCCTTCATACCAGACAGTTTCTTCTTCTCATTATAGATCCTTCATACAACACAGTTTCTTCTTCTTGTTATAGATCCTTCATACAACACAGTTTCTTCTTCTCGTTATAGATCCTTCATACCAGACAGTTTCTTCTTCTCATTATAGATCCTTCATACAACACAGTTTCTTCTTCTCGTTATAGATCCTTCATACAACACAGTTTCTTCTTCTCATTATAGATGCTTCATAGAACACAGTTTCTGCATTTAAAAGTATACATCTTTCAGGCACTGCATTTTATTTTATTTTAATCTTGGCACATCCACCAAACCCCCTGATCATCACCTCATTTTCTTTTCTTCATATTTATCATGAACCAGAGTTCCTTCTCCTTTTCCACCTTTACTTTCCTACATATTTTCATAAAAAACATGTTTTTTCTCTCGTCTTCATCACGTTGTTCTGAGTCGTTCTCATTAAGGACGCAGTGGGGAACCAGCGGGAGGGAAGCGGCGCGAACATTAAACGCATGATCAAACCGGAGAGGAGTTAATGGGGAAGAGCAGAATCGTCCTGCGGCTTTTCCCATGGGGGGGCCGTGGAACAGGGAAAGAGCCTGAACGCCAGCCCTTCCACACTCACACACACACACACACACACACACACACACACACACCACTCCAAGGTTACTGCTGTCACCTCACCCGGAGCCAAGGCAGATGGGACAAAGCGTTCCTAGCGTTCTGAAGCCACAGACAGCCGTCTGCTTTCCCACTGTGAAGACATTTTACAGGCCTTTCATCCCCTTTGAGCGGACTGTCAATCCCTATCCCAGTATTAATCTGTAGCCTCTGGATGGAGGAACGCCACAAGGTTGACCGTTTGCCTCTTTCACTTTTATTAAACCCTTCTCATCACCTAACATGTCTTGGATACTTGGATTAGTTGTGCATTCAGGGCTAAGTAATGCACATCATCTTAGATCACAGTGGATATGGAACAAAAATGGGACTTTAATGGCCATATTGCTGAACTCTAAAAAGAGTGTTTTGACACTCCACAGAGTTCAACAAGTTCAACTAATTTCAGCTTTTTAGGCAGGTAAGTATGACAGGGAAATGATGGATGGTCGTCCTTCATCTACTTCATCAATCAACACATGAGCCCCATAGTGAAAGCATTGCCTCAATTCGTTTTTGACAGATACTGTACGAACCATCACAAACCATCACAAGTCTAGAAGTTGTGTAACATCAATATTTTAGAGGGTCCGACCCAAGTGCCCCTGAAGCATCTCTATTCAGTAAAGGCAGTGAGAATGGAGATGTGCAATACACAGAGTGCAGTAGATGAACAGACTAGTAGCAGGCTCCTTAACAGGTAGAGGAATATTGTCTCTGTATTCTGATACTGTGTGTGCCCCTTCCCTTTAGGAAATAAAATCTAACATGGAAAAAAACTCCTGTTCCTCAATCAATCCATACATCGAGAAAATCATTGAGCATCGACCCACCACCTGGAATCACTTATGAAGATAGATGTAACACGTAGGCCAGCATGCAGGAAAATAAAGGCACAGACACTCCCAAACCCATCAGCAGTAATGTTGACTGATGGTGAGGGCCCAGTCGGCTCCATGCACGGAACTGCTTGGCAACTGCTTGGCACTCGTGTCAGGGAGTTTCATTCCATGTGTCATAATTTAATATAACTGTTATCAATGGAGGGAGCGGAAGAAGGCAGATCTGCATATGTTGGAGAGAGAGACAGAGACAGAGACAGAGACAGAGCAGTGGTAATAATAGCCCTAATGAGCCACCAGGGTTGGGTAGGTTACTTTAGAAATGTAATCCATTACAGTTAGTATTTACCGGTCCCAAAATTGTATCCACTTACGTAACTTTTGGATTACCTAAACTCAGTAACGTAATCTGACTGCATTCCATTACTTTTAGATTACTTTTGCCTTAAGAGGTATTAGTAGGAGACTAAAATGTATGTTACCAATTGAGCAACATCTATTGCAGTGGCGTGTCTTTGGCTATGCCGGATTAAGTGATATGACATGCAATTCTATAAAATTATTTATCTGTAATTCATATTACCTGATTTAAGCTAATCAGGTGAATGTAATGAACTAGAAAGTTGGGGCACCACGAGAGAATGTTTATAGAGCTGTTATCTTCCGAATTGTAACGGTTTTCCACCTCTTCTGAGGAGGAGTAGGAAAGATCGGACCAATGCGCAGCGTGGTCCATATTTTAACGAAATAACCGAACACTGAATACGAAAGAACAAGAGAAATAAATGAAAACCGAAACAGTTCTGTATGGTAGAACACAGACACAGAAAACAACTACCCACAATCATAGTGGGAAAACAGGCTGCCTAAGTATGGTTCTCAATTGGGAACCATACCAGGCCAAACACAGAAATACAAAACCTAGAATACACAACATAGAATGTCCACTCCAACTCACGCTCTGACCAAACTAAAATAGAGACCATAAAAAGGAACTAAGGTCAGGACGTTACACGAATCAACTCTTAAAGACCTAGTAATATTTTACATCAATAGCAGTCAGTATTTGGATGGACAGGTCCACCAGCTGGTCAAACGTGAGGGTGGTGTCTCTGCAGGCCAGCTCCCGACGGACATCCTCGTGCAGACTGCAGCGGTAATGGTCGATCAGGGCCTTGTTGTTCCATCCTGTGCCGGCACCCAGGGTCCTAAACTCCAGGGCAAACTCCTGGGCACTCCTCGTCTCCTGCCTAAGATGGTAGAGGCGCTCACCCGCTGCTCTACCTTCGGGCGGGTGGTCGAAGACTGCCTGGAAACGGCGGGTGAACTCCTCAAACTGGTCCAATACCGCATCTCCCACGGTCCACACGGCGTTGGCCAACTCCAGGGCTCTCCCGGTGAGGCATGAGATGAGAGCGGACACCCTCTCATGGTCCGATGGAGCCGGGTGGAAGGTGGCCAGATAGAGGTCAAATTGTAATAAGAACCCCTGGCAGTTCGCAGCCCTCCCGTCGTACTTCTGGGGCAAGGAGAGACGGATCCCACTGGGTTCAGGCCGGAAAGGGGCGCTCAAGAGAGACTCGGGTTGTGCTGGTGGAGGCGCTGGAAGAACTCCCTGTCTCTCCCAGCAATCCATTGTCTGGACAATGCGATCCATGGCGGTGTTACGAAGGTGAAGTATTATTGCATGCTCCTGGATGCGCTACACCACCTCAATGGCCAGAATACCTTCTCCTGCTGACTTCATAGTTATGGTCGGTGATTCTGTAATGGGTGCGTGCTTGTGGCAGGGAAGTCAGGCGCAGGAGAGTGAACTTGGTATAAACGAGCAGTTTAATCTTGAAACTCCCCATCCCGGATCCGGGATTGTGACTAAGCCTCAGGCTCATTAGCATAACGCAACGTTAACGATTTCTGAAAATCGCAAATAAAATTAAAATAATGCGTTTGCTCTCAAGCTTAGCCTTTTCTTAACAACACTGTCATCTCAGATTTTCAAAATATGCTTTTGAACCATAGAAATTGACTAATTTGTGTAAGAGTATGCAAAGCTAGCATAGCATGTTGTGTAGCATGTAGCACGCAACATTTTCACAAAAGCCAGATAACCAAATAAATAAAATCATTTACCTTTGAAGAGCTTCTGATGTTTTCAATGAGGAGACTCCCAGCCACATACCAGATGCGCAGTGTTTCCTGAAAGCGTCTGTGTGTAGGAGAAATCGTTCCGTTTTCTACATTGCGCCTGGCTACCGAAACGAACCGAAATGCAGTCACCTACAACGTGAAACTTTTTCCGGATTAACTACATAATATCGACCGAAACATGGCAAACGTTGTTTGGAATCAATCCTCAAGGTGTTTTTTCACATATCTCTTCATTGACATGCAGTTCGTGGAAGCTTGCTTCTCTCTCTTTTCTCCCATGGAAAAATACTGGCAGGTGACTTTTGCGCACCAATTTCGGCGCAGGACACCGGGCGGACACGTGGTAAATGTGGTCTCTTATGGTCAATCTTCCAACGATCTGCCTACAAATACGTCACAATGCTGCAGACACCTTGGGGAAACGACAGAAAGGGCAGACTCATTCTTCTTCCAAAAATGAAATAGCGCCACCATAAGTGTAAGAGGTTAATGAATATACAAAAACTCCAAAAACCAAAATATACAAAATAAAATAAGAGGGTGCAAAACCCGTCGCACACCAGAACATAACTTGCACCAATACATACAAAAAACAATCACTGACAAGGACATGAGGGGAAACAGAGGGTTAAATACACAACATGTAATTTGATGGGATTGGAACCTGGTGTGATGGAAGACAAGACAAAACCAATGGAAAATAAAAAATGGATCAGCGATGGCTAGAAGGTCGGCGACGTCGACCGCCGAACACCGCCCGAACATCGCCCGAACAAGGAGAGGGACCGACTTCGGCAGAAGTCGTGACAGTACCCCTCCCCGACGCGCGGCTCTAGCAGTGCGTCGACACCGACCTCGGGGATGACCCGGGGGGCGAGGCGCAAGGCGATCCGGATGGAGACAGTGGAACTCTTGCAGCATTGAAGGATCCAACACGTCCTCCACCGGAACCCAGCATCTCTCCTCCGGACCATACCCCTCCCAGTCCACGAGGTACTGAAGGCCCCTCGCCAGACATCTCAAATTCAGTATGGAACGAATGGAGTACACCGGGGCCCCATCTAGAGGGGGCGGAGGAACCTCCCGCACCTCAGACTCCTGGAGCGGGCCAGCCACCACTGGCCTGAGGAGAGACACATGTAACGAGGGGTTAATGTGGTAATCGGGGGGAAGCTGTAACCTGTAACAAACCTCGTTCACTCTCTTCAGGATTTGAAATGGCCCCACAATCCGCGGACCCAGCTTCCGACAGGGCAGGTTTTGGGTCGAGAGCCAGACCAGGTCCCCTGGTGCGAACACCGGGGCCTCACTGCGGCGATGGTCTGCGCCAACTTTCCACCGCAGCATGGCGCGCTAAAGGTGGACATGGGCGGCGACCGCCGAACACCGCCCGAACAAGGAGAGGGACCGACTTCGGCGGAAGTCGTGACACTGTGTTTTATAGTTTACAAACACTGTCTGTTCACATGGGCGTGGCCAATGTCTTGACAGAGTTTACTCTATGACAAACCGTTCTCTCATTAAGAAGCTAAATTACATTTCATCTTTTCACAGATAGTATCATATTTAAACATTTAAATTGCACAACAATTCCATATGAATCTGATAACTATAATGTGATTTGTCATCCTAACTTGTCATCCTATAATCAGTAATCATCATCATATAATTTTCAACTGGTTGGATTACCAAAATATGGTTCCGTTTCCCATCTTTTGATGTGACCAGAATCTCTATGTAATCTATAGTCTCAGACATAAATCCCCCATCAAGAACTCATGACATAAATCAATGTTAAAGTTGACATTAATATGGATGTTAAGTTTTACTTTATGGATTGGTTATGTAGGCTTCTTCTAACCCATGGCTTTCTACTACATATATAATAATACTATTCAATTCTGTCTTTACATTAAAAACCAAAGTCTGTCAGAATTCCAGTCATTCCAATAAATGTTATACCCCTTGATCTTCAAGGAAAGGATTTGGAAATATGGAAGTATAGATTAGCCAAATTGTTTAACCTGAGCATAACCCCAAAAATAAGGATTTATTAGCCAGCCCTACTTTGTTGTTTATGATTTTGTTGTCATGGAGGACTGATTGGGCTTATTGTTTTGAAAAATAAATGCTGCACTCATGGAATGGCATGCTTTGAGCACTACTGAAAAGTGCTATTTGCATGTGAAAAATGAATGCCATACGCTGCATTTGATATATGCCTATTGTTGACCTTTTTGTTGGTGACACTTGGATATCTTGATAATATCCAGCTTTCTAAAGGGCAAATCCACAGATGAAACATTAACAAAATGGCTGCCCAGCCTCTGTTTCTGGTAAAAAGCTGAGGGATGGGCCTGGAGAAATGTAACCACTCTCAGATTAATAGACAGAGCTATGGATGCAAGGACTGACCATCCATAATATCAAAATTATAGTTTTAACCATGTTATGAGGCTATGAAATAACACATACGGAATCATGAAGTAACCAAAAAAGTGTTAAACAAATCTAAATACATGTTGTATTCTTCAAAATTTGACTTGATATCAGCTATCTTGGCATTCTCTCAACCAGCTTTATGAGGAATGCTTTTCCAACAGTCTTGATGGAGTTCCCACATATGCTGAGCACTTGTTGGCAGCTTTTCCTTCACTCTGAGGTCCAACTCATCCCAAATCATCTCAATTGGGTTGTGGAGGCCAGGTCATCTGATGCAGCATTCCATCACTCTCCTTTTTGGTCAAATAGCCCTTACACAGCCTAAAGGTGTGTTCTGGTTCATTGTCCAGTTGAAAAACAAATGATATTCCCACTAAGCGCAAACCAGATGTGATGGCGTATCGCTGTGGTAGCCATTCTGGATAAGTGTGCCTTGAATTCTAAATACATCACTGACAATGTCACCAGCAAAGCACCCTCACACCACCATACCTCCTCCTCCATGCTTCACATGCGGAGATCACCCGCTCACCTACTCTGCATCTCACAATGACACAGCGGTTTGAAATCTCAAATTTGGACTCATCAGACCAAAGGACAGATTTCCACTACTCTCATGTCCATGACTGATTCACGCAGTCTCCTCTTAACAGTTGATGTTCAGATGTGCCTGTTACTTGAACTCTGTGAAGCATTTATTTGGGCTGCAATTTCTGAGGCTGGGAACTCTAATGAACGTATCCTCTGCATCAGAGGTAACTCTGAGTCTTCATTTCCATTGGCGTTCCATTGGCGTTCCTAGTTTCATCAAGGCAAGTGTCGGTTTTTGAGACTGCTCTTGAAGAAACTTTTCCAACTTTTTCCATATTGACTGATCTTCATGTCTTAAATTAATGATGGACTGCCGTTTCTTTATGATTATTTGATCTGTTCTTGCCATAATATGGACTTGGTATTTTACCAAATAGGGCTATCTTCTGTATACCACCACTACCTTGTCACAAGACAACTGATAGGCTCAAACACATTAAGAAGGAAAGAAATTCCACAATTAACTTTTAACAAGGCACACCTGTTAATTGAAATGCATTCCAGGTGATTACCTCATGAAGCTGGTTGAGAGAATGTCAAGAGTGTGCAAAGCTGTCATCAAGGCAAAGGGTGGCTACTTTGAAGAATCTCAAATATTAAATAGATGTTTTATTTGTTTAACACTTTTTTGGTTACTACATGATTCCATGTGTTATTTAATAGTTTTGATGTCTTCACTAAGTTGGTCACTTAAAAATGCCTTTGATTTTGAAAGAAAAACACATTTTTGTCCATTAAAATAACATCAAATTGATCAGAAATACAGTGTAGAAATTGTTAATGTTGTAAATGACTATTGCAGCTGGAAACGGCAGGTTTTTTATGGAATATCTACATAGGCGTACACAGGCCCATTATCAGCAACCATCACTCCTGTGTTCCAATGGCACATTGTGTTAGCTAATCCAAGTTTATCATTTTAAAAGGCTAATTGAATACTAGAAAACCCTTTGAACAATAAAACTGGCATTCTTTAGACTAGTTTGAGTAACTGAACATCAGCATTTGTGGGTTCATTTACAGACTCTAAATGACCAGAAACTAAGCTCTTTCTTCTGAAACTTGTCAGTATATTCTTGTTCTGAGAAATGAAGGCTATTCCATGCGAGAAATTGCCAAGAACCTGAACATCTCATACAACGCTGTGTACTACTCCCTTCACAGAACAGCTCAAACTGTCTCTAATCAGAATAGGAAGAGGATTGGGAGGCCCCAGTGCACAACTGAGCAAGAGGACAAGTACATTAGAGTGTCTAGTTTGAGAAACTGACACCTCACAAGTCCTCAACTGGCAGTACCCGCAAAACACCCATCTCAATATCAACAGTGAAGAGGTGACTCTGGAATGCTGACCTTCTAGGCAGAGTTTCTCTGTCCAGTGTCTGTTATTTTGCCCATCTTAATCTTTTCTTTTTATTGGCCAGTCTGAGATATGGCTTTTTCTTTGGAACTCTGCCTAGAAGTCCAGCATCCTGGAGTCACCTCTTCACTGTTAACGTTGATACCTGTGTTTTCACTGGCTGTCCACTGGTTTCAAAAACAATGATTGATAAACACTTGAACCGTCTTGAATTCAACCATTATTGGGCTCAAATACACATTTAGATTTGTGAACAGCCATCCACAACACCCACAATCCGTGAAGGCCAAATAGCTGAATGAGAGAGCAGCAGTGTGATTCACATCAATGCGCTATGTAGATATCAATAATAAGTGATATCCGTATCGCCGTAGACTACACCACTGCTCTCATCCTTACCTCCAAGCGTTTATTCAAGTTGGATAATCTTTGGATGTCGACAGCAGTCACACCATTGGAAGACATAGCTTGGACAGAAGCCTACAAAAACCTATTCCTGTTCTTTTCCCATGATCCATCAAACACATTTGGTGTGTCATCATAGTGGTCTCTGACTTGTGGTCAGACATGCTCAGGTGGAACAAATTTAAACTTGCGCATTTTTTAAATGCTGATTTGAATGTCATTGAGAAAACATAGACGTTTCAAAGAATTTGTTCCGCAAACATCCTTTCTGAATTTCTAAGTAATCATCTAGTTTTTCAAAAGCATCTGTAATCTGATTACAATATTTTTGTTGGCAACGTAACGGATTACAGTTACTGTTTTTTATCATCTCTTACATGTATCGGGATTAATCTTTGTGAGCCACTCCCCGTGCTTCATCGAAGTCTCGTCTTACAAGCATACTAAACACTTCTATTTAACTACCACAATCACACACTTCCCTTCAGTATTTTTTTACCAGCTGCATCATTTTGATTTTTTATTTATTTGACCAGGTAAATTGACTGAGAACACATTCTCATTTACAGCAACAACCTGGGGAATAGTTACAGGGGAGAGGAGGGGGATGAATAAGCCAATTGTAAGCTGGGGAAGATTAGGTGACCATGATGGTATGACGGACAGCTTGGAAATTTAGCCAGGACACCGGGGTTAACACCCCTACTCTTACGATAAGTGCCATGGGATCTTTAATGACCTCAGAGAGTCAGGACACCCATTTAACATCCCTTCCGAAAGACGGCACCCTACACAGAGAAGTGCCCCCAATCATTGGGGCATTGGAATATGTTTTAGACGAGAGGAAAGAGTGCCTCCTACTGGCCCTCCAACACCACTTCCAGCAGCATCTGTCTCCCATCCAGGGACCAACCAGGACCAACCCTGCTTAGCTTCAGAAGCAAGCCAGTGGTGGGATGCAGGGTGGTATGCATGACCTATATGACCCTGATTGTTTGTGTTCCAAGTTTCCTGGAGATGTAGACTGTATAGATCAATATCCTCATTTAAATAGACTTTGTGAAGGTGAGTCCTACGATTCTCTTTAGGGATGGATTAACTCTAAGGTTTGAATGTAATTACTCCTGGTTTTACTCCTCGCTGAGAAAAATGACAAAACATAATTATTATTCTCACGTTCTTTAATCCATTGCTCTTCCTTATAATAATATTTATTTCAATATCCTATACTGATATTAGGGAACCAAAGTATTTACGGGTTGCATGAATCGGATGTGACGCAATTTGTACCCAAGCGTTATTACATTACCAATAATGACATAATATGCAATAATATCTCTCTATTAGATGTGGGAACCTACATTTTCTGATCACTTTTCCAAAAAAGTTGTATTTTTACAAGACCTACAGCACATGGAGGCAAACTGTACCACAAATACAAATATATAGACCAAAAATGGTAGAGCGGTGATAGAGGGGGAAGGACTCAAGGGATAGAGATATAAACACATTTAGACTCAACGTTCACAGAGTGGATTTCCATGCATCAAGGTTAGCCCATCTAAAATAAAGGTCAAACACATGACATCAGAGGTATGGGATGCAGTAAACATGAACTGTAAGCCCCTTAGAGTAGGATCTCTGACCTTTTTATATCCACCTGAGACTTTAGGACTTGCACTGAAAATGTATCTTAGAGAGAGAGAGAGAGAGAGAGAGAGAGAGAGAGCAGAGAGAGGCAGAGAGAGGCAGAAAGAGGCAGAGAGAGGCAGAGAGAGAGAGAGAGATAATATTATTAATCATTGGAAAAACAAGTCATAACGTTGGTCTGGTGTTTACATGTCTCTTCAGAAACCCAGATTGAAATGACTGTTGCCAAATTACTGTTTGTCTGCTTCACTTAATTCCACCACTTCTCTCTCAAATTACATTCTCAAAGTCGTGCCCCAAAAGTCATAAATCAGCATTTAGTCATTAGTGTTAGTTATCCCTAAGGAGGTTCTACGCCTTGCTAATTATTCATCTTTACAACCAGTGAAGCATTTCCTTGTCCTCCCATTCTCAAGTGCATGACCATGCACATCAAACAGGAAATATTAGAGCACCTAAAAAAAACTATCAATATCTTACATGTGTTTTTCTGGCTTGGCAAAGGAAGGTGGATACTGCCACGGGTCTCTGGTTCTCCCTAGGTTTATTGTCTTTCTTTCTTGCGTGACAGTGCCTCAATCTAAAATGAATTGAAAAGATTAGCACCAAATACATTCAGGAAATTACATGATGCTTATCTTTCCCATTTATTTTGGATTGAGACATACACAGGTGGAGGATTTTAATTTGATCATGCTTTTGTTGCTGAAAATTTCGCAGGAAATGCAGATTATCTTTGTGATTTACATACACTACCGTACAAAAGTTTGGGGTCACTTAGAAATGTCCTTGTTTTTGAAAGAAATGCAACTTTTTTGTCCATTAACATAACATCAAATTGATCAGAAATACAGTGTAGACATTGTTAATGTTGTATATGACTATTGTAGCTGGAAATGGCTGTTTTTTTATGGAACATCTACATTGGTGTACAGAGGCCCATTATAAGCAACCATCACTCCTGTGTTCCAATGGCACGTTGTGTTAGCTAATCCAAGTTAATCATTTTAAAAGGCTAATTGATCACTAGAAAACCCTTTTGCAATTATGTTAGCACAGCTGAAAACTATTGTTCTGATTAAAGAAGCAATAAAACTGACCTTCTTTAGACTAGTTGAGTATCTGGAGCATCAGCATTTGTAGGTTTGATTACACGTTCTAAATGGCCAGACACAAATAACTTTCTCCTGAAATAAATCACTTTTTCCTGAAACTCGTCAGTCAGGCAGAGAGTTCTGAGAAAATGAAGGCTATTCCATGCGAAAAATTGCCAAAAAACTGAAGATCTCATACAACACTGTGTACTACTCCCTTCACAGAACAGCGCAAACTGGCTTAAACCAGAATTGAAAGAGGAGTGGGAGGCCCCAGTGCACAACTGAGCAAGAGGACAAGTATATTAGAGTGTCTATTTGAGAAACAGACGCCTCACACGTCCTCAACTGGCAGCTTCATTAAATAGTACCCCAGTGACTGCCTGCAGGGAGAAACTTTGTAGCGGGGCATTGGAAAAGAGGGAGAAGCATTAGGGATAGTCACATTATAAGGGTGAGAGATGAGGAAATGTTGGACTGGCAAGGAAGCATGGCTGAGTCAAATAGGAATCCTGACTTAATGAAGTGATGAGCCATGTGCTTCTTGTCATTAACAACCACATCATCAACATTAAAGGACATGGGCAGTGACAACCGAGCACTGAAGGCGATCCTTTGTAATATTACCCGCTCCTCTTTTCAGTTCCCTGCAGCTAGTGGCTGGAACAAGCTGCAACAAACAATCAAACTGGACAGTTTTAGCTCAATCTCTTCATTCGAGGACTCAATCACGGACGCTCTTACTGACAGTTTTGGCTGCTTTGTGTGATGTATTGTTGTCTCTACCTTCTTGCCCATTGTGCTGTTGTCTGTGCACAATAATGATTGTACCATGTTTTGTGCTGCTACCATGTTGTGTTGCTACCATGTTGTTGTTATGTTGTGTTGCTAACATGCTGTTTTGTCATCTGTTGCTGCCTTGCTATGTTATTGTCTTAGGGCTCTCTTTATGTAGTGTTGTCTCTCTTGTTGTGATGTGTGTTTTGTCCTATATTTATTTTGTATTTATTTTGTATTTTTTTATCCCAACCCCTGCCTTTGGTAGGCCGTCATTGTAAATAATAATTATTCTTAACTAACTTCCCTAGTTAAATAAAGGTTAAATTAAAATTAAATTAAAATTAAAAACTCCCGTCTCAACGTCAACAGTGAAGAGACAACTCTGGGATAATGAGAAAAAGCCACGTCTCAGACTGGCCAATAAAAATCAAATATTAAGATAGGCAAAAGAACACAGACACTGAACAGAGGAACTCTGCCGATATGGCCAGCATCCCGGATTCGTCCCTTCACTGTTGACGTTGAGACTGGTGTTTTGCGGGTACTATTCAATGAAGCTAATAGTTGACGACTTGTGAGGCGTCTAATGTACTTGTCCTCCTCCTCAGTTGTGCATCGGGGCCTTCCACTCCTCTTTCTATTCTGGTTAGTGCTAGTTTGCGCTGTTCTGTTCTGTGAGTTGTACACAGCGTTGTATGAGTTTCCAGTTTATTGGCAATTTCTCGCATGATATAGCCTTCATTTCTCATAACAAGAATAGACTGACGAGTTTCAGTAGAAAGATCTTTGTTTCTGGCCATTTAGATCCTGTAATCAAAGCCACAAATGCTGATGCTCCAGATACTCAACTAGTCTAAAGAAGGCAAGTTTTATTGCTTCTTTAATCAGAACAACAGTTTTCAGCTGTGCTAACATAATTGCAAAATAGTTTTCTAATGATTAATTAGCCTTTAAAATGATAAACTTGGATTAGCTAACACAACGTCAGCTGCTGTGTTAGCAAAATCAGTCGTTTCCAGCTACAATAGTAATTTACAACATTAACAATGTCTACACTGTATTTCTGATCAATTTGATGTTATTTTAATGGACAAAAAAATAGCTTTTCTTTCAAAAACAAGGACATTTCTAAGTCACCCCAAACTTTTGAACGGTAGTGTAATTATCTGAAAACCTCAACTTTTGGTCAGCAAAAAGCCAAACCACCAATAAAACAACATTATGGGCTAAACATTCAAATCCTGTTGTTGTAGGATTATTTTGCTGTGACAATATATGTCAAATTAAGATCCTAACATCTGTAGCTGGTTCTACACAACAAATGGCCCGAGACATGGACATACACTACATGACCAAAAGAATACGAACACCTGCTCGTCCCCCCTTTGCTGCTATAACAGCTTCCCCTCTTCTGGGAAGGCTTTCCACTAGATGTTGGAACATTGCTGGGGGGAGTTGCATTCATTCAACCACAAGAGTTGTGAGGTCAGGCACTGATGTTGGGAGATTATGCCTGGCTTGCAGTTGGAGTTACAATTCATCACAAAGGTATTTGATGGGGTTGAGGTCAGGGCTCTGTGCAGGCCAGTCAGTTTCTTCTCCACCGATCTTGACAAACCATTTCTGTATGAACCTCGCTTTGTGCTTTGGGCATTGTCATGCTGAAACAGGAAAGGGTGTTCCCCAAACTGTTGCCACAAAGTTGGAAGCACAGAATAGTCTAGAATATCATTGTTTGCTGTGGCGTTAAGACTTCCCTTCACTGGAACTGAGGGGCCGAGCCAGAACCATGAAAAACAGCCCCAGACCGTTATTCCTCATCCACCAAACGTTACATTTGGCCCTATGCGTTGGGGAAGGGAGCCTTCTCCTGGCATCTGCTAAACCCAGAGTCATCCGTCTGACTGCCAGTCCAATAGCGGCAAGCTTTACACCACTCCAGCCTTCGCTTGGCATTACGCATGGTAATCTTAGGCCTGTGTGTGGCTGCTCGGCCATGGAAACCCATTTCATGAAGCTCCCCCCCAAAAAAATATTGTGCTGATGTTGCTTCCAGAGGCAGTTTTGAACTCGGTAGTGTGAGTGTTCCACCCAAGAACAGATGATTTTTACGCACTACGACCTTCAGACCTCGGCGGTCCCGTTCTGTGTTCGCGGCTGAGCTGTTGTTACTCCTAGATGTTTCCATTTCACAATAACAGCACTTACAGTTGACCTGGGTAGATCTAACAGGGCAGAAATTTGACGAACTCACTTGTTGTTAAGGTTGCATCCTAGGACGGTGCCACGTTGAAAGTCACTGAGGTCTTCAGTGTGGCCATTCTTTTCCCAATGTTTGTTTATGGAGATTGCATGGCGGTTATACACCTGTCAGAATCAGGTGTGGCTGAAATATCCGAATCCACATACTTTTGTATTTATATTATATCTCAATAGAAGACCCCTTTTGAAGCTTGGAAACTTGCTTGGATGCTTGGATGCTTAGAGTGTAATGTCCCTTTAACTGTCAAGCAACAGTGTTTTTTTGGCATGATCGCGGTGTCGCTCGTCATTACAACCAAAATAAAGTACACCAAAGTACACGACCTGTGCTATTGTAACAAAACCTAACAACCTTATGGGGGAAAGGATATTTATTTACTGTTGTCAATAAAACACAGAGTGCTAGTCTTTTATCAGGTGGTGAAACGTTGACTGGTCTTCGACTCGATTTGAAGCTAAATAACAGAAATGACGACCTTGCGAAGGCTGGGATCCCAGTGATAAGGCGGTGTTTGGCTCACTCTGACTGGAGTGAGGCTTTTCATTCCACCCCAAGTAATAAGGCTAGAGGGACCATGTTAGCCTCCTTATTTCTTACCACTATGACTGTCAGCCAGGCTGGCAATTACTCTGTTGGAGCGGTTTGGATGGCTTTCCTAAAGGGTGACCTGACACCTGTCTGTTAGCTGCAGGATTCACCTAGCAAACCTATTTTTATTTTTTAATACGGTGAACTTTTGATTGAGGAAATTGTGCCATTACATGCTATGCTTTGTGTGAATCTCAAAAAGGTGAATGAAAGATCATTAAAAAAAACACAAAATGATGTATAATTTAAAATAGAGAAATCATATGATGTTCCGGTTCACATACAATCACTTAAATCTGCAATCTGCAATAGCTACATCCATTTTGAAACTATAATACCTTTGATTGATAAATGCCTCATAAGCTTAGCTCAATTGTCTTACCTCATCAGAACCCGAAATATAAGCTTGTTTTACCCCTTTGTTTGTAAACAAAGTGATTGTAAACAAACACTGTATAGCCTCAAAACATGGTTAACACTATCATGTTCGTATCATGGATGGTCAGTCCATGGATCCATAGCGCTGTCTATGAATTTTAACATGGTCACATTTCTCCAGCTTTGTTATTCTTTTGAACTGCCGATTGCAGACTGACATCACAAATTAAAGGTTTTTCTTTAGAATTTCATAGCAATTGGAACATTACATTTCAGATTGTGACGGAGGGTTGGAGAGCAGGCTGGTGGGGGAGGGGGGGGGCAGTTCATTCCAGCGGCCCAGCGGACCGTGGCGATCTTTTAAAAGCTCATCATTCCCGCTAATGCTCATTAGGTTGGCTGAACAAAGCCTTTAAAAAAGACAGAACTCCTAACTGAGGCACTGATCCCCCCAGATGCACCTTATTGTCTATCGCCTCTTCTTTCCACTTCTTCCCCGACACACTTTCTCAAAGAGATTAACGGTTGAGACGGAAACACTTGAGCGGACTGAACTTCAGAAGTTTTCGCTCATTGAAACATCACTGCAGCAGTGTGTCAATGTGACCTTCCATCCCTTTAAAGTCTACGGTGTAAAAGTAATTTCTCATTTATCTCTGTAATCACCTCTTTAAGTAGTTATTCTATCGTTCATATCTTTTCCTCCATCTGAACATCCATCTGTGGTCACACTGCACTCTTTAATAAACAATAATCTGAGAAGGTAATGCTTGTAACACAAGCATTTCGATACACCCGCAATAACATCTGCTAAATACGTGTACGCGACCAGTAAAATTAGATTTGATTTGATGACGTTATTATAAATCTCTTGTATATCGCACCTTACAAAGTCAGGAGTGATAAGACTTAATTTTATTTTCTTAAGGGCTCGTTTGAGAGGGATTTAATCATATACGTGCATAGTCAAGCATTTTAATCATATACGTGCATAATCAAGTATTTTAATCATATTCATGCAGCCAAATCAAATCAAATTGTATTAGTCAAATGCACCGAATACAACAGGTGTGATGCTTACTTATGAGCCCCTAACCAACAATGCAGTTAAAATATGGCTAAGAATAAGAGACAAATGTAACCAGTAATTTAAGAGCAGCAGTAAAATAACTAGAGCGAGACTATATACAGGGGCGTACCGATACAGAGTCAATGTGCGTGGGCACCGGTTAGTTGAGGTAGTATGTACATGTAGGTAGAGTTATTAAATTGACTGTGCATAGATGACAACAGAGAGTAGCAGTGGTGTAAAGAGTGGCTGGGGTGGGGGGCACTGCATATTTGACTAGATGTTCAGGAGTCTTATGGCTTGTGGGTAGAAGCTGTTTAGAAGCCTCTTGGACCTAGAATTGGTGCTCCGGTACCGCTTGCCGTGCGGTAGCAGAGAGAAAATTCTATTATTATGGTGGCTAGAGTCTTTGACAATTTTTAGGGACTTCCTCTGACTCCGCCTGGTATAAAGGTCCTGGATGGCAGGAAGCTTTGTACCAGTGATGTACTGGGCAGTTCGCATTACCCTTTGTAGTGCCTTGCGGTTGGAGGCCGAGCAGTTGCCATACCAGGCAGTGATGCAACCAGTCAGGATGCTCTCGATGGTGGAGCTGTTGAACCTTTTGAGGATCTGAGGACCCATGCCAAATCTTTGCAGTCTCCTGAGGTGGAATAGGTTTTGTCGTGCCCTCTTTATGACTGTCTCGGTGTGCTTGGACCATGTTAGTTTGTTGGTGATGTGGACACCAAGGAACTTGAAGCTCTCAACCTGCTCCACTGCACCCCCATCAATGAGAATGGGGGCGTGCTCGGTCCCCCTTTTCCTGTAGTCCACAATCATCTTGATCACATTGACGGAGAGGCTATTGTCTCAAGTCACTGGTGCTTCCTGTTTAATTTTTGCTCATAAGCAGGAATCAGGAGGAATGAATTATAGTCAGAGTTGCCATATGGAGGGCGAGGGAGAGCTTTGTATGAGTCCCTGTGTGTGGAGTATAGGGCGCAGGTCCTAATCCAGGCACTTGTCATCTCCCGTCTGGATTACTGCAACTCGCTGTTGGCTGGGCTCCCTGCCTGTGCCATTAAACCCCTACAACTCATCCAGAACGCCGCAGCCCGTCTGGTGTTCAACCTTCCCAAGTTCTCTCACGTCACCCCGCTCCTCCGCTCTCTCCACTGGCTTCCAGTTGAAGCTCGCATCCGCTACAAGACCATGGTGCTTGCCTACGGAGCTGTGAGGGTAACGGCACTGCAGTACCTCCAGGCTCTGATCAGGCCCTACACCCAAACAAGGGCACTGCGTTCATCCACCTCTGGCCTGCTCGCCTCCCTACCACTGAGGAAGTACAGTTCCCGCTCAGCCCAGTCAAAACTGTTCGCTGCTCTGGCCCCCAATGGTGGAACAAACTCCCTCACGACGCCAGGACAGCAGAGTCAATCACCACCTTCCGGAGACACCTGAAACCCCACCTCTTTAAGGAATACCTAGGATAGGACAAAGTAATCCTTCTCACCCCCCCCTTAAATGATTTAGATGCACTATTGTAAAGTGGCTGTTCCACTGGATGTCATAAGGTGAATTCACCAATTTGTAAGTCGCTCTGGATAAGAGCGTCTGCCAAATGACTTAAATGTAAATGTAAATGTAGGTGGTCCAGAGTTATTTTTCCTCTGGAAATGTGGTGAAAACGTTTAAGTTTCCCCCATTAAAGTCCCCGGCTACTAGGAGCGTCGCCTCTGGGTGAGCGTCTTCTTGTTTGCTTATGGCGGGAATACAGCTCATTCAATGCTGTCTTAGTGCCAACCTCTGACTGTGATGGTAACAGCTATGAAGAATACAAATGAAAACTCTCTCCGTAGGTAGTGTTGCCTACAACTTATCATGAGATGCTCTACCTTAGGTGAGTAATAGCTCGAGACTTCCTTAGATATCGTGCACCAGCTGTTATTTACAAAAATACATAGTCCCACTGCCCCTTGTCTTACCAGATGCCACTGTTCTATCCTACCGGTACATCGTATGAATATTCTTCAGGCTAGGGTCTATTTTTCTCCATTGCTGCCTGACTGACGTGCCCAAGGTAAACTGCCTGTTGCTCAGGACCTGAAGCCAGAATATGCATATAATTGGTACCATTGGAAAGAAAACACTCTGAAGTTTGTAGAAATGTTCAAATAATGTGGTAGACTATAACACAATAGATATGGTAGAAGACAATCCAAAGAAAAACCAACCACATGCTCTTCCAATAGAACGTATAGGGAAAATATTAAGTCTCACTCCCAGTATGCAATTCTTATGGCTTCAACTGGATGCCAGTAGTCTTTGTTCAAGGCTTCAGGGTTGTTTCTTCCCAAGCGAGGATGAATTATGAGTTTTAGTACTGAGACTCAGACATGGAAATCAGTCTATGCGTGTGCGACGAAGAGGACGCGCACCTGCTAATATCGTTTTCCTATTGAACATACTTCTTTCTCTATTAAATATTATAGTCAATCTTGATACTCCCCATCCCGTATCCGGGATCGTGAATACAGCCTCAGGCTCATTAGCATAACGCAACGTTAACGATTTCTGAAAATCGCAAATGAAATGAAAATAATATGCCTGCTCTCAAGCTTAGCCTTTTCTTAACAACACTGTCATCTCAGATTTTCAAAATATGCTTTTGAACCATAGCAAATCAAGCATTTGTGTAAGAGTATTGCAAGCTAGCTTAGCATTTTGCGTAGCATTTAGCACGCAACATTTTCACAAAAACCAGATAACCAAATAAATAAAATCATTTACCTTTGAAGAGCTTCGGATGTTTTCAATGAGGAGACTCTCAGTTACATAGCAAATGTTCAGTTTTTCCTGAAAGAATCTTTGTGTAGGAGAAATCGCTCCGTTTTGTACATCACATTTGGCTACCGAAACGAACCGAAAATTCAGTCACCAAAACGTCAAACCTTTTCCGAATTAACTCCATAATATCGACCGAAACATGGCAAACGTTGTTTAGAATCAATCCTCAAGGTGTTTTTTCACATATCTCTTCATTGATATGCAGTTCGTGGAAGCCTGCTTTCCCCTCAGAATCGCATGGAAAAATACCAGCAGCTGAAAATGACGCACCAATTTCGACGAAGGACACCTGGAAAATGCAGTCTCTTATGGTCAATCTTCCAATGATATGCCTACAAATATGTCACAATGCTGCAGACACCTTGGGGAAACGACAGAAAGGGCAGGCTCATTCCTCTCGCATTCACAGCCATATAAGGAGACAATGGAAGACAGAGCCTCAAAAATCCTGCTCATTTCCTGGTTGCCGTTTCATCTTGGTTTTGCCTGTAGCTCCCGTTCTAGGGCACCCACAGACAATATCTTTGCAGTTCTGGAAAATTCAGAGTGTTTTCTTTCCAAAGCTAATTATATGCATAGTCGAGCATCTTTTTGTGACAAAATATCTTGTTTAAAATGGGAACGTTTTTCATCCAAAAATGAAATTGCGCCCCCAGAGTTTCAAGAGGTTAATGACATTTTAGGGTATCTGAGGATTAAATAGAAATGTATTTTGACTTTTTTAACAAAGTTTAGCAGTAGATTTTTGGATTCCTTTCTCTGCAAGTTGAACGAGTGGATTACTCAAATCGATGGCGCCAACTAAACTGAGTTTTTGGGATATATATAAAGAAGGATTTTATCAAACAAAAATGGCACTACATGTTGTAGCTGGGACCCTTTGGATGACAAATCAGAGGAAGATTTTCAAAAAGTAAGTCAATATTTAATTTGTGGATTTATAAAACCTGTGCCGGTGGAAAAATATTTTGACATGGGGCGCTGTCCTCAAACAATCACATGGCATGCTTTCACTGTAAAGCCTACTGTAAATTGGACAGTGCAGTTAGATTAACAATAATTTAAGCTTTTAATTGATATAAGACACATGTATATACATACATGTTTAACATCCATAATTTTTATGATTATTTATTTGAATTGCGTGCCCTCCAGCTTCACCGGACGTTGTTCCGCTAGCGGGATGCCTAGCCTTAACAGCCAGCTGTATGTTGATAGTGTCATCATTCAGCCACGACTCTATGAAGCACAAGATGTTACCGATTTTAATGTCCCGTTGGTAGATTAGTCTTCCTCATAACTCGTCAAGTTTATTCTCCAAAGCACGTTTGCTAGCAGAATGGAGGGAAGCGGGGGTTTATTCGATCGCCTATGAATTCTCAGAAGGCGCAGATCACGAGGATCGGGACCTGTTCCCGAGGAAGTAGTATCTCCTTCGCATCGGGCTCGTCAGGAAAAAAGGAGAAAAAGGATTCTGCTAGTCTGTGGTGAGTACTCCCAGTCCTGATGTATTTTCGGTCATAAGAGACGGTAGCGGCAACATTATGTACAAAATAAGTTAAAAAATAAGTTATTAACAATGCAAATAAACAAACACATAAACACAATCAGCTGGGGGCACGTAAAACATCTGTCTTCTTCTCCAGCGCCATCTTACTTGGTTAGGATTAGGGTTAGGACTAGGGTCAAATGTTGTTGTTCCTTATAACATATTGGTCACATTCTCATTTCCAAGCTTGATGTTGAAGTCTACTTTTTCATAATCAACTAAAAAGTGGTCTTCTACAGCACCTGAGACCCGTGTGACAAAGAAAAAGATGCATCAGAACTGACATTACTTTTTAATAACAGCTGCCTTCCTTCTGCAACAACACCTTTTTGCCACGTCAATTAACTACAAGCTAATTATAGTTTCAAAAGAAAAGTATTAGCCTCCTCATGATTTTTGGGGTGGATGAATCCACCACACCTTACTTAAGAACAGCTTAACTGATTATCTCAAAGTTTTCCCTCACTATATCATCATATAGATGTACTGAGTGTCATGACAAACCATCTGAGTTGGACCATTCTTTTGTGTCATGTGGCAGACAGCTGGGCCTAAGTGGTTTCTGTTGCTTTGGGCCCAGACTCCATGTGGATCCCTGTCACATGTTCCCTCTCTATCAGGAACAGGGTGTTCACATCAGACATCAGACAGATCTGATCCCTGTCACATGTTCCCTCTCTATCAGGAACAGGGTGTTCACATCAGACATCAGACAGATCTGATCCCTGTCACATGTTCCCTCTCTATCAGGAACAGGGTGTTCACATCAGACATCAGACAGATCTGATCCCTGTCACATGTTCCCTCTCTATCAGGAACAGGGTGTTCACATCAGACATCAGACAGATCTGATCCCTGTCACATGTTCCCTCTCTATCAGGAACAGGGTGTTCACATCAGACATCAGACAGATCTGATCCCTGTCACATGTTCCCTCTCTATCAGGAACAGGGTGTTCACATCAGACATCAGACAGATCTGATCCCTGTCACATGTTCCCTCTCTATCAGGAACAGGGTGTTCACATCAGACATCAGACAGATCTGATCCCTGTCACATGTTCCCTCTCTATCAGGAACAGGGTGTTCACATCAGACATCAGACAGATCTGATCCCTGTCACATGTTCCCTCTCTATCAGGAACAGGGTGTTCACATCAGACATCAGACAGATCTGATCCCTGTCACATGTTCCCTCTCTATCAGGAACAGGGTGTTCACATCAGACATCAGACAGATCTGATCCCTGTCACATGTTCCCTCTCTATCAGGAACAGGGTGTTCACATCAGACATCAGACAGATCTGATCCCTGTCACATGTTCCCTCTCTATCAGGAACAGGGTGTTCACATCAGACATCAGACAGATCTGATCCCTGTCACATGTTCCCTCTCTATCAGGAACAGGGTGTTCACATCAGACATCAGACAGATCTGATCCCTGTCACATGTTCCCTCTCTATCAGGAACAGGGTGTTCACATCAGACATCAGACAGATCTGATCCCTGTCACATGTTCCCTCTCTATCAGGAACAGGGTGTTCACATCAGACATCAGACAGATCTGATCCCTGTCACATGTTCCCTCTCTATCAGGAACAGGGTGTTCACATCAGACATCAGACAGATCTGATCCCTGTCACATGTTCCCTCTCTATCAGGAACAGGGTGTTCACATCAGACATCAGACAGATCTGATCGCTGTCTGTGTCGTTGACCAGGAAATGATTAAATGCTAGATTCTATCAGATCCACGCTAGCCGACACCTACATTGCAGTTGTTTTGGCGGTATCAGAGGTGGAACTGCGTTAGAGCTATCAAATCCACAAAGCAGACATTGCCATTGGCTGCATGGAGTCGCAATAAGATAAATCCCACACAGCTTTGTTTACAAGTTGGAGCACTGGAATGTGAGATGTAATCTATACCTCAATTAGGCTGATAGAAACTCTAATTATTTTATTATCAGCGTCATTATTTCTATATAGCCTGTTCTTTATTGTTCTTAATTTCTAACGCGATTGGAATGGGTGTGGCTTCATGACAATGTTCATAAGAGCAGCTGCTCACCGATTTGACAGCTACAACACAGTTCCAGCTCTTACTCTTCCAAAACATCAGCTATGCGGGTGTCGACTATCGCCAGTTAACGCTTGATCTGATTGAATCTAGGCCTCAGAATGCAAGTCTCCAGGGGGAGATGCTTTTCGTTTTCAAGCACATTGACTTTCCATAAAGATATTTATTTATTGTACACACACACACACACGCACGCACGCACGCACGCACGCACGCACACACACACACACACACACACACACACACACACACACACACACACACACACACACACACACACACACACACACATGCAAGGGGAGGAGGAGTGGAGCTGTGCACAGAACATGAACAATGCAGGGGAGAAGGGGGGTGGGACTGTGGCCCCTCTATCTGGTGGCAGTGCAGGGGGAATTACACTATGTCCCCGTGTTGCACCTTTATCTCCGGCTACAGGGCTTGGAGCAGATCCCCTTTGAGTGTTAGCGGTTGCAGCATGGCGATAACCTGCAGGAGCTACATATATCACATGCCTACCATATGAGGCTTGTCTGCTCGCATTTATTATTTCTGTATAAGAGTTGTACTGATTATAGATCCGATCCTGCCTCACTGTTCATATCTGTGTGTTTCTGCTTTTCAGGTGTTGACAGACTATGTATGACAGACAAATACATATGCCACAGGAGCTTTATAAGCTGTGGTGGAAAATGTACCCAATTGTCATACTTAAAGATACCTTAACAGAGGTAAAAGTGAATGTAACCCAGTAAAATACTACTTGAGTAAAAGTCTAAACGTATTTGGTTTTAAAAATATATAAGTATCAAAAGTTAATGTAATTATTCAAATATACTTTAGTATGAAATTCCTTCCATAATGCAACCAGAAGGCATTGTTTTCTTGTTTTTTTTAGCCAGGGGCACACCAACATTCAGACATCATTTATAAACCAAGCATTTGTGTTTAGTGAATCCTAGTGAATCTGACAAATCAAAGGCAGTATGGATGACCAGGGATGTTCTCTTGATAAGTGTTTGAATTGGACCATTTTTCTGTCCTGCTAAGCATTCAAAATGTAATGACTAATGAGTAAAATATAACGTAGCTGAATCAACTTTAGGAGACGGTCCTGGCGCTTGCTGGACTTTCTTGGGCACCCTGAAGCCTTCTTCACAACAATTGAACCGCTCTCCTTGAAGTTCTTGATGAATCGATACATTTAAGTGCAATCTTACTGGCAGCATTATCCTTGCCTGTGAAGCCCTTTTTGTGCAAAGCAGTGATGACGGCATGTGTTCCCTTGCAGGTAACCATGGATGACAGAGGAAGAACATGGATTCCAAGCACCACCCTCCTTTTGAAGCTTCCAGTCTGTTATTCAAACTCAATCAGCATGACAGAGTGATCTCCAGCCTTGTCCTCATCAACAATCACACCTGTGTTAACGAGAGAATCAATGATATGAGGTCAGCTGGTCCTTTTGTGGCAGGGCTGAAATGCAGTGGACATGTTTTTTGGGGATTCAGTTCATTTGCATCGCAAAGAGGGACTTTGCAATTAATTGCAATTCATCTGATCACTCTTCTTAACATTCTGGATTATATGCAAATTTCCATCATACAAACTGAGGCAGCAGACTTTGTGAAAATTAATATTTGTTTCATTCTCAAAACTTTTGGCCATGACTGTAGTTTTGGCAAGTCGGTTAGGACATCTACTTCGTGCATGACACAAGTAATTTTTCCAACAATTGTTTACAGACAGATTATTTCACTTATAATTCACCGTATCACTATTCCAGTGGGTCAGAAGTTTACATACACTTAAACAGCCTTTAAACAGCTTGGAAGATTCCAGAAAAGTCATGGCTTTAGAAGCTTCTGATAGGCTAATTGACATAGTTTGGGTCTTTTGGATGTGTACCTGTGGATGTATTTCAAGTCCTACCTTCAAACTCAGTGCCTCTTTGCTTGACATCATGGGAAAATCTAAAGAAATCAGCCAAGACCAAATTATACATCTCCACAAGTCTGGTTCATCCTTGGGAGGATTTTTCCAAATGCCTGAAGGTACCACGTTCATCTGTACAAAGAATAGCATGCACGTATAAACACCATGGGAAAACGCAGCCGTCATACCGCTCAGGAAGGAGACGCGTTCTGTCTCCTAGAGATGAACGTACTTTGATGCCAAAAGTGCAAATCAATCCCAGAACAACAGCAAAGGACCTTGTGAAGATGCTGGAGGAAACACGTACAAAAGTATCTATATCCACAGTAAAACTAGTCCTATGTCGAACATAACCTGAAAGGCCACTCAGCAAGGAAGAAGCCACTGCTCCAAAACCGCCAAACAAAAGCCAGACTACGGTTTGCAACTGCACATGGGGACAATGATCGTAC
This sequence comes from Oncorhynchus masou masou, assembly GCF_036934945.1. NCBI lineage: Eukaryota > Metazoa > Chordata > Actinopteri > Salmoniformes > Salmonidae > Oncorhynchus > Oncorhynchus masou. Next base: position 58,448,407 of record NC_088241.1, on the reverse strand, counting down.
TTTTTGGAGAAATATCCTTTGGTCTGATGAAACAAAAATACAACTGTTTGGCCATAATGACCATTGTTATGTTTGGAGGAAAAATGGGGAGGCTTGCAAGCCGAAGAACACCATCCTAACCATGAAGCACGCAGGTGGCAGCATCATGTTGTGGGTGTGCTTTGCTGCAGGAGGGACTGGTGCACTTCACAAAATAGATGGCTTCATGAGGTAGGAAAATTATATGAATATATTGAAGCAACATCTGAAGACATCAGTCAGGAAGTTAAAGCTTGGTCGCAAATGGGTCTTCCAAATGGACAATGACCACAAGCATACTTCCAAAGTTGTGGCAAAATGGCTTAAGGACAAGAAAGTCAAGGTATTGGAGTTGCCATCACAAAGCCCTGACCACAGTCCTATAGAAAATGTGTGGGCAGAACTGAAAAACCATATGCTAGCAAGGTGGTCTACAAACCTGACTCAGTTACACCAGCTCTGTAAGGAGGAATGGGCAAAAATGCACCCAACTTATTATGGGAAACTTGTGGAAGGCTACCCAAAACGTAAAAAAACAAAAATCTGTCTTGGCTGATCTCTTTAGATTTTCCCAAGAAATGTGTGGATTTGACTCCAAACTAGGTGCATGTATACTTCCATCTTCAACTGTATATGTGTGTGTGTGTGTGTGTGTGTGTGTGTGTGTGTGTGTGTGTGTGTGTGTGTGTGTGTGTGTGTGTGTGTGTGTGTGTGTGTGTGTGTGTGTGTGTGTGTGTGTGTGTGTGTGTGTGTGTGTGTGTGTGTGTGTGTGTGTGTGTGTGTGTGTGTGTGTGTGTGTGTGTATATATCTATATTTACCCCTTTTCTTGGTTAGCTACAAAACTACCTTCCTACTTCCATTCATTTTTTTATCGGCACTGGTTACCTTCAGCCGACTCCCGTTAGACTTGCGGGGGTTGTAGAGCAAAAAGGAGGACACCATCGTTGTGTTTGTGAGAATCTCCCTTTTCTACAGTAGTTTGTAGCCCAAACGGTTCAGACGCTACCAAACAGAAGTTGGCACATCGACGACACAGACTTCAGATGAGTCTCCTGACACTTGTGAGTGGTCATAATAGTTTGTAGGTCAAAGCATTCGAACGCTACAGGCGTTTATGTGAGAAGACCAATTTTTGGGATGTCTTCTAGTCTGGCAAACACCCCTCTAGCTCTTCAACCTTTCACCGCAGATGTCTCATGGTCTGAAAAACATCGCTCTAGCTCTTCCACCTTTCACCGCAGATGTCTCATGGTCTGAAAAACACTGCTCTAGCTCTTCGCAGATGTCTCATGGTCTGGAAAACACTCACCTTTCACCGCAGATGTCTCATGGTCTGAAAAACACTGATGTCTCTAGCTCTTCTCTTCACCTTTCACCACAGATGTCTCATGGTCTGAAAAACACTGCTCTAGCTCTTCCACCTTTCACCGCAGATGTCTCATGGTCTGAAAAACTGCTCTAGCTCTTCCACCTTTCACCACAGATGTCTCATGGTCTGAAAAACACTGCTCTAGCTCTTCCACCTTTCACCACAGATGTCTCATGGTCTGAAAAACACTGCTCTAGCTTTTCAACCTTTCACCGCAGATGTCTCATGGTCTGAAAAACACTGCTCTAGCTCTTCCACCTTTCACCACAGATGTCTCATGGTCTGAAAAACACTGCTCTAGCTCTTCAACCTTTCACCGCAGATGTCTCATGGTCTGAAAAACATCGCTCTAGCTCTTCCACCTTTCACCGCAGATGTCTCATGGTCTGAAAAACACTGCTCTAGCTCTTCATGTCTCATGGTCTGAAAAACACCGCTCTAGCTCTTCCACCTTTCACCGCAGATGTCTCATGGTCTGAAAAACACTGCTCTAGCTCTTCAACCTTTCACCGCAGATGTCTCATGGTCTGAAAAACACTGCTCTAGCTCTTCCACCTTTCACCGCAGATGTCTTCTGAAAAACACTGCTCTAGCTCTTCAACCTTTCACCGCAGATGTCTCATGGTCTGATGGTGTCTCATGGTCTGAAAAACATTGCTCTAGCTCTTCCACCTTTCACCGCAGATGTCTCATGGTCTGAAAAACACAGCTCTAGCTCTTCCACCTTTCACAGCAGATGTCTCATGGTCTGAAAAACACCGCTCTAGCTCTTCCACCTTTCACCGCAGATGTGGAAGTGTGACATGCGGTGGATTGAGACACATCCAAAACAGATATCTCTGCCTTAAACCAACCTATTTTGGTTGGGGTTTCTTGAGTAGACATCACTAGTCATTGCTGTCAACTTCCAAGGATCCTGCTCAATGTTTTGACTGAGCTGTTAACATCACAGCTACTGTACAAGCTAGCGGTGACAAGTGCCACCAAGCCCTGCATGCCACACGCACCTAACACACAAACATTGTGTGACAACAATGTGTATGATACAAATATGTGCATTTTACATAATATGTAAAATTCGCCAGCAAGTGTGTATGTTCGGACTGACATGTTTAGGTAATGTTTGAGCCGTACCTCTAAAGTGTCACCGGGTCCTCAGAGACCAACCTTCCGGATGGAAGCGATTCGGCATAGCCAATGAAAAAAACAGCTGGGAAGTGTCAGCTGTCAGTGTGAACGTGGTGTCGTATTTCCCCTCATATGTAATTGTTGCAGTTTGTGATTGGTGGATTCGGCACCCACCTTTGTCATCAATCCGGGCCTAGCGTTCGCTTGCCTGACAAGCCACCCCTTTGATAACTCTGAAAACTCTTTGAAAATCCACTCATTAGGGACCTTCCCAGTGACAGCTTGCAGGAAGCCGAGTTGCACAGCACTAGGATGAGAAAATCATCCCTCTATTTGCTCTAGTTCCTATGTCTAGTTCAGTCACTGATGACTTGCAGTGACAAAGATGTTATTTCTATAACAAAGTCCCCATTTCAGTTAAATTAGATTTATGGGTGTCTTATATCTCTAATACACTTGGACAAAATGTTTTGTGCTTGCAGACGTCCATTTTGTTCTGATTTATCATGTTAAGTTAGAGGCAGGTTTTTCTATGGCTGTTAAGTTTGGCCTTTCCGGTACAGAATAGATTATACATTTTAAGAAGCAGGTAAATGAACAGAATCCTCTCTACCTGACCTGAACTGATGCTTTTAAGGTCAGTGTCGATTGAAGATAGTCTCTTTCATTTCTGCCAGTCCATCTCCTGTGAAGAGAGGAAATGAAGGTGTTTTCAGTCTCTCAGATGAGCAGAAAGCCAGACAAGTGTGTAAGGTGTTGAATGTGTGTGATGAAGGAAAGGGTAAGAGATTTTAGAAAGGGAATAGAGAATACAAAAATTCTGGTAATATCTGTAAGTACTCGGGTGTTGACAACAGAAAACAAGCTGCAAAGAGGTCTAAATTGTTAGCTATGTCTTGTAGATCAGTCGGGTGTAATATATACAGATTAGGCACACTGAATTGGGCGACAGAACATTACACATGTTGAATTACCAAATTAAATCTCTTTGAAGAACAGTATATACTGCAGGGACTATGAATCTGAGTTGAGTGGAATCTGAATCTGAGTGGACAGCAATTGAGCTTTAAAATGAAGTGCCGTCTGGCTGACTTATTTTGTGCTCAATTGAGCAACTATTGAGATGTACAGTATTTGTATTTTGCATCTGCACTACTGTCTGTCTTTAGTCGTTTCCTGATTTCAAGGGGCATAACTCTTTTTAAGGGTACAAAAGAGGTGATGAATGGTTACTTTTAAGAAACATTTAAGATTATTATGGTGATATTATATTTGTTGTGTGTTTATCTCAAGCTGTATGGTTGATCTGTTACAAACCTCCAATTAAGGTACAGTCCTCCCAAGTAGTCCTTCGATTGGTTGAATATGTTATACAGTTAAAGAATCCCAATTTGGGCCAGTTTGCTACAGCAGGAAAATAATCATGCAGCAACAGGAAATGTGAATTATGATGTGGATTATAATTACTGGTATAGAATAAGAAAGCCCGCACACAGCTCCCAATTCACAGTTTTATTGGCAACCTTTTGATCTGAAACGGATCTTCGTCATGTCCAAAAATGTATGGACATGTTTGTAGTGGTTGATACATTTAGAGAAAAGCAAGTCTGAAATATCAAAGTGGAAATTACAAACTTCAGAAACCTTTTTAAACGTCAAATACACAACACGTTTTACATTTCCTTCATTGCGGGAAAGTTCTCCTGCAACAGGGGGATCAAATTAAGATCCTACATCTGCCTACTTGGCTTCTGAAAGCAATGCATTGCTATTCACTATTCTATTTCATTCAAAACAAACTCATTTCCATAAACACTGACAAACACACACAGACAAACCCTTTCAGCCCAGTTATAATGATTTATTTCCGTATTGTAATTGTGATGACTTAGTCCCACATGGTTCAGTAATTGGCCCTATCACAATTCAACCCTTCAGGGGCTGAGCAGCCATTAACAAGAAGCAAAAAAAAAGAAATCCTGACAATTACACACTAAATCAATCAGGAAGTGAAAATGGAGCATTTATAAAAACCAATGACAAAAGAGACCACCACCACAATGTCTTCTGGAGAACCCATGTTAACAAAGTCTACTGCTTTTGTAGCCAACATTGAGAACACTTTTTTTTTTAAAGGACCACCTCTGTTGTCTCGCACTATTCATCTCATGTCCATTATGATGCTCTTTCACTGCAGATTGACAACAAAGGTAGAAAAACAAGAGATGATTGCCACAACCAATCAAACCGAGTACATTCAATGTGTGTATTCATATAATTTCCCTTTGCAGTGTGGGCCAGTGCAGTGATTAGGTTCCAAGGCTGTAGGGTCCAGACACACACACACACACACACACACACACACACACACACACACACACACACACACACACACACACACACACACACACACATTAATGTATACTGTCCTTCCCTCCACTTACTCACTCCCACCTCTGTTTACATTAGGAAAAAAATACATTTTAGTCATTTAGTTGTTGTCACACATCATCCATACACTCTCTTTTCACACGTACACACAGGAAGTGTGAAGTGTGAAGTGTGTGTCCTTACCTGTTGTCCCTGTAGTAGTGTTCTGGTGTCAAGGGCCATTATGGGGACAATTCATCATCTCCGTCTACCTCTTCACCTGCAGTCAAACACCCTCTCCCCTCTCTCTACTTTGATGAGGTGGTGCTTGGGGACATACACAGTTTGTGTGTTTTTTTGTGTGTGTGTGTGTGTGTGTGTGTGTGTGTGTGTGTGTGTGTGTGTGTGTGTGTGTGTGTGTGTGTGTGTGTGTGTGTGTGTGTGTGTGTGGACGTGTTTAACTATTATTGTGTGGACCAGAAGTCCCCACAAGAACAGTAAACAAACAAAACTTTTACCAACTGGTGACATTTTGTCAGTCCTCACAAGGTCAAATGCTATTTCTAGGGGGTTTAGGGTTAAGGTCAGAATTAGTTTTAGGGTTAGAATTAGGTTTACGGCTAGGGCTAGTTTTAGGGTTAAGGTTAGGAGCTAGGGTTAAGTTTAGGGTTAGGGTAAGAGTACGGGTTAGGGTTAGGTTTAGGAAAAATAGGATTTTGAATGGGACTGAATTGTGTGTCCCCACAAGGTAAGCTGTACAAGACTGTGTTTGTGAGGGTGTGTGTGTGCACGTGCGTGTTCATGCGCATGAGTGTGTGCATGTATCTCTTGAATAGCACAAACACACATCGGTCTCGAAAGTAACTTAATGAACAATTGAATTATTTCAGTCTCCAATGGTTAAGATATATGGGGTCTGATACTTCAACCGCTGTGATTTGTAGAAAGAAAACAATCAATGAGGTGGAATTGGATTGTATGGTTTACGTGTTTATCTGTTTTGAGGTAAAAGCTTCAACTTGGTGTCTATATTTGAAATGTGTTGATAACTACAACAGCCACTTTACAGCCACTGTATTGCTCTACTGTATGAGATCAATGCTTCCCTAATTAAAAGAACCTTAACAAACCATAAAACTCTATGCACAATGACAACGTTTCACAATTTCCATTGAACATTTTTCAAAAACACATTTAAAGGAAGAGCTGTGCAGATAAAAAGTTTGGTAACAGAATCAAAGGGAGATTTTACTGTAATTCTGTTACCAGAATTGCAGAGTTTTTCCCGTAAATGTTTTTTTTTTTCTGTACTGTGTAAATTGTTCAAATTAGTTATTGTGCATAGAGTTGTATGCTTTGTTAAACTTTAAAATCAAATTATTTTTGTTTGGCATACATTTTAAAGTGAAGAAATGGAGTCTCAGTGTAATTACCGTAACCATGGAATTGTCCATAGACAAAGCAATGGGAGTTTCAGTGTGAGAGGATCAACAGTGTCTCTGACAGGTTTCTTATCAAAGTGTGTTGTGCCCTGAAATTGAATAGGAATGTTAGCCAGAACATCTAAGTCAGAGGTCCAATACAGTATTGATATAAATCCGCCCCGTTGTGGTTTGAATTGACTGAATTTGAGCCTAATGAATTTTACAATACTGCTGTAGGGAGAAACACTTATTTCATTTATGCATGTATTAGGTATCTCTTTTCTTTACAGACTCCCTATTACAGTGTAATTACTCAACTGCAGAGTACCACGCATTTTCATTACACATAGTGTTACCCTTTATTTAAATGTGATTACAATGCATTGTACTGTGCTTTGTGGGTGCATAATGTTGTAATACACAGTTTTTTAATGTATTAATGTAGTGCTTAATCAAAGTAACCCGACCCCATCACTGAAATTTGACCGGTCTCGCTTCTCCTCTCTGATCCCTTCTGATCTGAGCTGTAGAGTGTGTCGTAGCACATAGTCCATCACCGTCCACCACATTTCCACCCCCATTCGTCATGGAAAACCCTGTAGGAAACTAGGGAAACACAATGACACACATTCTCAGCCAATGAGCTCCAGACTCACCAATTAACTCTTATGGGAGCCCAGCCCTCATATAGTATCTTAAGTCTATAACTTGCATATTTTATGAAGACGCCGCAAGCGATTGGTTTGATAACGCATACAGAACTCAATCCATCTATCTTTAGTGGGAGAAATTCGAAAATGAGAACCAGCACTGGCTCAAACTACGGCTGTCACACACTGACCATAGTTTACTTTGTATGTTTCTATGTTTTGGTTGGTCAGGGTGTGATCTGAGTGGGCATTCTATGTTGGATGTCTTGTTTGTCTATTTCTATGTCTGGCCTGATATGGTTCTCAATCAGAGGCAGGTGTTAGTCATTGTCTCTGATTGGGAACCATATTTAGGTAGCCTGGGTTTCACTGTGTGTTTGTGGGTGATTGTTCCTGTCTCTGTGTTTTGCACCAGATAGGACTGTTTTAGGTTTTCACACATTTGTTGTTTTGTTAGTTTATTCATGTACAGTTTCTTTATTAAAGTAAAATGAATAACAACCACGCTGCATTTTGGTCCGCTCCTCCTTCTACAGACGAAAGCCGTGACAACGGCTGATAGTCTGGACACCAAAGAGCTAATGAATGGGATTTGAATTCGTTCTTTTGTGTTGCTGGGGTTGGTAATAAAAACCATAGAGACTGGTAAATGATAGCAAGGGGGACGCAGGGATGCCATTTTGTTAGCCAGGCTCATTGCGATGGGAATTCATGAGGATTTCGAGGAGTGTGTTCCCTAGCAGATAAGCCCATTCTGCCCCTCCCTCTACATATTTGGACAATTGCAGCTTCAGATTATAAAGGCTGAGGGCAGTGGTTTGGTGTGAGAAGAGGAACAGGTCATACACACAGACACACAGACAGACAGGTAACTGCCAAAATAATGGAAACACTTGAGGAAATGAGGGATACAAGGTATATTGAAAGCAGGTGCTTCCACACAGGTGTGGGTCCTGAGTTAATTAAGCAATTAACATCCCATCATGCTTAAGGACCGGGTCATGTACAAAATGCTGGGCAGGCCATGTTTTGGCTACCATGGCTATGCCCCCATAGGATGACAATGCCTCCATCCACAGGGCACGAGGGGTCACTGAATTATTTTATGAGCATCAAAATGATGTAAACCATATACAATTGACATCTCAGTCACCAGATCGCAACCCAAATGAAAACGTATAAGATATTCTGGAGCGGCGCCTGAGCCAGTGTTATCCTCCACCTTTAACTTAACACCAAATTATGCAATTTAGCGTGAAAGAACGGTGTCGCATTCCTCCAATAGAGTTCCAGACACTTGTAGAATCTATGTCAAAGTGGATTGAAGCTGTTCTGGCTCGTGGTGGTCCAACACCCTATTAAGACACTTTATGTTGGTGTTTCTTTTATTTTGGCAGTTACCTGTGCATACACATAAACACAACAACAAGTAGGTGATAACATACACACACACGCATACACACTAACACGCATATACACTAACACGCATACACACACACACACACACACACACACACACACACACACACACACACACACACACACACACACACACACACACCCTGATGTTCCACACCCTGATGAGCTAACTCGCCACTCATTATTTGTATTTACAGTTTTTTACAATCACTTTGGCACTAATTTCAGAACCTTGTGGTCATTTTTCAAAACTCTGGACACAAAACTCAAAACGGTCATCACTTGTAACACAGGCAGTCCAATGTTCAAAACATTGCATTGTGCATTCATATCTTTAAAGAAACCTTACACTTGCAGAATCATTGGTTCAAATAACTCATTTATCATGAAATACCATAGGAACATTCATTGAGATCAGCCACACACACGATACCGGTAGTTTACATATATTTACATTACATATTGTAGTACAAAATATGTGATGCATGTTTCATTATGTTACTACAGGTAAATACATCACTGTAAAATGACTAGTAGAGAGAATACTACAGACACAGTGGAATCATTGAACAAAATATGAAATGTATTGAAATGCAAAAAAAATCACAACATAGGTTTCTCTGAATCAAAGCAAAAATAATTAGCTACAAAAAAGAAAAAAACTACAGTAAAACGTCAGCTGCAGTGTTCCTCACCTGGCTTACTGTAAAACATCACTGCAGTGTTCCTCACCTGGCTTACTGTAAAACATCACTGCAGTGTTCCTCACCTGGCTTCCTGTAAAACATCACTGCAGTGTTCCTCACCTGGCTTACTGTAAAACATCACTGCAGTGTTCCTCACCTGGCTTACTGTAAAACATCACTGCAGTGTTCCTCACCTGGCTTACTGTAAAACATCACTGCAGTGTTCCTCACCTGGCTTACTGTAAAACATCACTGCAGTGTTCCTCACCTGGTTTACTGTAAAGGGCAAAACAAAGGATTGATTACTGTACTTCTATATTTCCATCATACCTGTCTTGTGGATTTGGCCACAGGTTCTCATCCACATCACAATGGATGTTTTCATTAGCCAAACATTTTGGGAACAATCTTTGGGCATGGCGAATCCAGGCCTGACACTGGTCTGCCGTGATGTCATTGCATGCATCCTGCATGGCCTGGCAAAGGGTGGCTTGTTCATGAGGGCACCTACAATATACCTTCCACCTCCATGTGGAGAAAAATTCCTATCGAGTTAAAGAAAGGAGAGTATGGGGGAAAGTACAGGGTGGTGATTTGTGGTTGGGCCTGAAACTATGCTTGCACCATTTGAGAATGGTGTAACCTGACATTATCCCACACAATGACATAGGTCATGCCATCTGCTCTACAGACCTGATTTAGCTCATCAAGGAAGGTTACATTCGAACAGCGAATCATGTGGCTGCCTGCAATTCAATATATAGAGTATATAGAGTAGAGAGCTTTAGATGTTGCTTGACCAAACATTAGAACAGGCAAGATGAGTAGTCTAAGCAACTTTGACCGTGGTATGATTGTTGATGCCAAACATGGTGATTCCAGCATCTCAGAAACAGCTGCCCTCCTGGGATTTTTACACACTACAGTCTCCAGAGTTTACAGAGAATGGTGTGATAAACAAAACACATTCAGTGAGCGGCGTTTCTGTGGGCAAAAACACCTTGTTAATGAGAGAGGTCAGTGGTGTGCAGAAGGGCATCTCTTAACATACAACACCATGAATAATTCAGGCTGTTGTGGAAGCAAAAGGGGGTCATACCCAGTACTAGATATGTGTACCTAATAAAGTGGCCGGTGAGTGTACAGTAATGTCAAATCTGAAAACATGGTCTGGAAAAGTGGTACATGGGACCATAGAAACAGTGTCTGATAAAATATTACATCCATAGAAAATGTAGTCCAATTGGTTCATAATTGATGTCAATGGATCTCGTTATCCTGAAACTTTATTATCTAAACATGGAATATTGTTTGTCAGTTTCTGTAAAACTATGCATCAAGAGTAATGCAACAGTTACTTATCATTTTGAGCAGTTGTATCAATTGATAGTTAGATCATTGTAATGAAATGAATAGACAGTCATCTCAGATGTAATGTGTGAATTGCATTTTGAAATGGAAATACTTTGATGTCAAGTTGTGTCATTTTGAACAGGTGATTTTAGTTCAATGAACAAATGATCTTAGCTTTATGTGTATTGTATCCAAGCAATTGGAAAAAGTGTTAAGAGTTTTGAAAATGTTTCATTTTGATCATTGGTTGTGAGTTTTGTGTCTAGAGTTTTGAAAAATTACATCAGGGTTCCAAAATTAGTGCTGAAGTGATTGTAAAAACATGTGTTAAGGAATCCCATTAGTTCCTACCAAGGCAGCAGCTACTCTTCCTGGGGTCCAGCAAAATTAAAGCAGTTATACACTTTACAAACATTACAATACATTCACAACAGATTCACAACACATTACGTTTTTGGCCTCAGGCCTCAGGCCACTACTCTACTACTACTACAAGACTGTTTCAAAGACAGCTTTTTTACATCTACGTGACATTGCAGAAATCAGAAACTTTCTGTCCAAAAATTATGCAAAAAAATGAATCCATGCTTTTGTTACTTCTAGGTTAGACTACTGCAATGCTCTACTTTCCGGCACTAAATAAACTTCAGTTAGTGCTAAATACGGCTGCTAGAATCCTGACGAACCAAAAAATGTGATCATATTACTCCAGTGCTGGCCTCCCTACACTGGCTTCCTGTTATGGCAAGGGCTGATTCCAAGGTTTTACTGATAACCTACAAAGCATTACATACATGGGCTTGCTCCTACCTATCATTTCGATTTGGTCCTGCCGTACATACCTACACGTACGCTACGGTCACAAGACGCAGGCCTCTTAATTGTCCCTAGAATTTCTAAGCAAACAGCTGGATGCAGGGTTTTCTCCTATAGCGCTCCATTTTTATGGAATGGTCTGCCTACCCATGTGAGAGACACATACTCGGTCTCAACCTTTAAGTCTTTACTTAAGACTCATCTCTTCAGTGGGTCATATGATTGAGTGTAGTCTGGCCCAGGAGTGTGAAGGTGAACGGAAAGGCTCTGGAGCCTTGTGTGGGTTGAGTCACTGACGTGATCTTCCTCTTTGGGTTGGCACCCCCCCCCCCCCGGGTTCTGCCGTGGTGGTGATCTTTGTGGGCTATACTCGGCCTTGTCTCAGAATGGTAAGTTGGTGGTTGAAGATATCCCTCTAGTGGTGTGGAGGCTGTGCTTTGGCAAAGTGTGTAGGATCTGTTTGGCCCTTTCCGGGGGTATCATTGGATGGGGCCACAGTGTCTCCTGACCCCTCCTGTCTCAGCCTCCAGTATTTATGCTGCAGTAGTTTATGTGTCAGGGGGCTATGGTCAGTCTGTTATATCTGGAGTACTTCTCCTGTCTTATCCGGTGTCTTGTGTGAATTTAAGTATGCTCTCTCTAATTCTTTCTTTCTTTCTTTCTTTCTCTCTCTCTCTCTCTCTGAGGACCTGAGCCCTAAGACCATGCCTCAGGACTACCTGGCATGATGACTCCTTGCTGTCCCCAGTCCACCTGGCCATGCTGCTGCTCCAGTTTCAACTGTTCTGCCTGCGGCTTTGGAACCCTGACCTGTTCACTGGACGTGCTACCTGTCCCAGACCTGCTGTTTTCAACTCTCTAGAGACAGCAGGAGCGGTAGAGATACTCTTAATGATCGGCTATGTAAAGCCAACTGACATTTTATTCCTGAGGTGCTGACTTTTTGCACCCCCAACAACTACTGTGATTATTATTATTTGACCATGCTGGTCATTTATGAACATTTGAACATCTTGGCCATGTTCTGTTATAATCTCCACCCAGCACAGTCAGAAGTGGACTGGCCACCCCTCATAGCCTGGTTCCTCTCTAGGTTTCTTCCTAGGTTTTGGATTTTCTAGGGAGTTTTTCCTAGCCACCGTACTTCTACACCTGCATTGCTTGCTGTTTGGGGTTTTAGGCTGGGTTTTTGTACAGCACTTTGAGATATCAGCTGATGTAAGAAGGGCTATAAAAAGACATTTGATTTGATTTGAAATTTGATTTGATATATCTACAATACAAAATCCATGTGTATGTGTGTATAGTGCGTATGTTATAGTGTGTGCATGCATGTGTCTGTGCCTGTGTTTGTCTCTTCACAGTCTCTGCTGTTCCATAAGGTTTATTTTTGTCTGTTTTTAGATACTGCTTGCATTAGTTACTTGATGTGGAATAGAGTTCCATGTAGTCATGGCTCTAGGTAGTACTGTGCACCTTCTATAGTCTGTTCTGGACTTGGGGACTGTGAAGAGACCTCTGGTGGCCTGTCTTGTGAGGTATACATGGGTGTCCGATCTGTGTGCTAGTAGTTTAAACAGACAGCTTAGTGCATTCAACATATCAATAACTCTCAAAAATACAAGTAGTGATGAAGTCAATCTCTCCTCGAATGTTAGCTCTCTGTGTACATCCAAGGGCCAGCCGTGCTGCCCTGTTCTGAGCCAATTGCAATTTTCTTAAGTCTCCCTTTGTGCCACCTGACGACACAACTGAACAGTAGTCCAGGTGAGACAAATCTAGGACAGACTTCTCCCCATCATAGCTACTGTTGTATCAACATGTTCTGACCATGACAGTTTACAATCTAGGGTTACTCCAAGGAGTTTAGTCATCTCAACTTGCTCAATTTCCATATTATTCATAATAATATTTAGATGAGGTTTAGGGTTTAATGGATGATTTGTCCCAAATACAATGCTTTAGTGTACATATTTAGGACTAATTTATTCCTTGCCACCCATTCTGAAACTAAGTGTTGAAGTCATTTCAGTTGCTGTAGTAGCTGACGTGTACAGTGCTGAGTCATCTACATACATAGACATGCTGGCTTTACTCAAAGAGTAGAGTAGAGTGCTGTTTACACCACTGATGTCAAAAGAACGTAAGGACTTCAGGGGCTGATTCCGGGCAGACGGCCAATAGGAAATCAGTTCAGGAATATTGAACAGTTGAGGGATAGAAAAGGGCACTTTGGCCAATAAGACCATTCTGTTTTCTCTCGTGGTGCTCTAGACGCACGGGAAAAGGAGCTGAAGACGGAGATGCTCTGCAATACAATAAGATGTCAGTTAACCCCATTCCATTTTTCCTCACCGTTCCATTTGGTCTGTGTGTGTGCTTGGCAGTTGGCCCGAATGATCAAGTAAAAACAAGAGAGAGAAGAAGCTCACATCTTACTGTAAAGTGACTAGTTATAATAGCAAAATTCATCACTGCTTTCCTAAATAAAGATATTTTTGACTTACAAGTTACAATAGGTAGATTATGTCGAACACTTTACAACCAGAAACTTATTACTTCAGGTTACTTGTCTACAGTACTCAATCATAACTCGATAAGCTAAATTCACAATCCCCACGCGTGTATACTTGCTGTTTTCCCATTCGATCAGTTCTGTTAGCATCTGAATGGCAGTGAAGGACTGAAATAGAACGAGCCTTCAGGGTTTATGGATTCGGTTGTACAGAGCCATGTTGCTCGAGAGAAACAGACAGGCTCTCTGTAATGTTTTTATGCCTTGCTCACTGTTGTATTGGCACAGTATCTGTTATTCCATTAATGAGTTCATTTAGTCCAACCTGCTTGCAATGGTAATTAAGATGTGGAGACGTTGATAATGGATTTCCAGTGCGCCACAACAAAGTGTTGCTGGAGTCAATTCATCATTAGTGACACCTGATCATTTGTTTTTCTTTCATCTCAGAGTAATGTCAACACCAAGTATAGAACAAGGTCTTCAAATTAAAACAGGACCTCGTTCATTTACAATGACACAAAATCGCGTGGTGGACTTCGAAAATGGCCACTTTGTCAATGTCGTTTTCGTTAAAGACAAACCTTAGATCTGTTGCAAGTCATTGGTTTTAAAAAGTTTTCATGAATGTTCGTGCATTCCTTCATCTCTTTTTTGGCTTCAATTGCACTGCCATAGCATATCAATATTGCCTGATTGCAGCTGACACTGTGGCTCTCATGATAGGTTATTACAAAAGGTAGCGGGAGGTAGCCTAGTGGTTAGAGTGTTGGACTAGTAACCGAAAGGTTGCAAGATTGAATCCCCGAGCTGACACGGTAAAAATCTGTCATTTTGCTCCTGAACAAGGCAGTTAACCCACTGTTCTTAGGCCGTCTTTGAAAATAAGAATTTGTTCTTAACTGACTTGCTTAGTTAAATAAAGGTCAAATTACAGGTCACAACTGACCTGACAGGAAGTTATACAATTCCTAGGACATCTTCTACCAGTGTTTTCCTGTTGGACCAGACATCCAACATTCCTGTAAAACAACAAGAGGAGAGATATGAGCTGCGAAACACGTGTTGACAATATCCACAAACTCCAAACTAAAAGGAAATAGATACTTGTAATGCATTTGAGTGGCATGGACATTGCCCTATCAAGAGTTGCTGAATATCTCTTCATCTTCAAACAAAACGAACAACGCTAATTTGACATAATAGCCGGGGAACCAAACGCTATACTCAAAATGTGTTACCCTCCTCGACAACCTTATTCACTACCACACCTTGTTTCCTCTAGTACCGCAATAGGTGTGTCGGCTCTCTGTCCTACGGGCGAGGTGATCAATACGGTCATCTCTCCAAACAGTGAAAGAAGTAATAGAAGTGTCAAATTGTAGGGGAAAAAAGGTCAAAGCTAGTTTTAGTCATTGACTTGGCCAGGGTTGACTGACCTACCAATGCCCTGTCATTGATCAGCAATCTCCTTTGAGGAGAATGAGCAGCATGCTGAGTGTTGGATGTGGCAGATTGAAGCTCATGGCTGCCTTATGGATTTCTCCACTAGCCTGCTGATGAAGTGGTGGTGAGGCAGACAATGTAGGTTGTGCCCTTCATTGTCCTTGCTTTTAGTTATTTAGCAGACACTCTTATCTAGAGGAATTAGGGTTAAGTGCCTTGCTCAAGGGCACACCAACAGATTGTTCACCTAGTCATCTTGGGAAATTGAACCAACAACCTTTTTGGTTGCTAGTCTAACGCTCTTAACCTCCAGGCTACCTGACACCCCCTGTGTGTCTCTGTAATTTGTACTCTCTCTCTCTCTCTCTGCTTTTCCCCTCTATTGCTCTTTCTCTCCCTGTCTGATGTGCTGTCATCTCTTCTCTGTGATTGTCTTGATCATCCTCACTTTCCTTGTGACACCACTTTCCTTGTGATGCAACCATACAAAATATTATTTTTCTATTTACAGTATGCCATATGAACAAGCATCCGAAATATTATTTATGGTATAATTGTAATCAATGACTTCAACGTGTGAAACGTTTACAATTTCCCCTGACCGTGAACAGCATGTCATGATATCGTCAAGTCAGCATACTCTGTGTTTCATTTACATTTACATTTAAGTCATTTAGCAGACGCTCTTATCCAGAGCGACTTACAAATTGGTTATTACAAAAGGTAGCGGGAGGTAGCCTAGTGGTTAGAGTGTTTCAGCCTCCAGAGAAGGGATAGTGTCAGTACATTTCAATGGTATCAAATGTCTTTAGACTAGCAATGAGTGACAGGTAGCCAAGTGTTTAAGAGTGTTGGGGCAGTAACTGAAAGGTTGCTGGTTCAAACCCCAGAGATGACAAGGTGAAAATATCTGGCAATGTTCCTTTGTACAAGGCACTTAACCCTAGTTCCTACAGGTGAGAGTGTCTGCTTAAATGTAAGGATGTTCCTCTTATGTAAATAATCACACTTGTTTTAAGATGGTCATACCATTTATAATTTACGTATATAAAAAATGCATCATCAAATGTTTTGATAAAATATTGAATTTGGCTTTTACTGCTATAGCCCATAGAAACACATTGAATAACACACAAATTACAGAACACACAGTCAAAAAATAAATCATAAGGAATAAGGGTGTGAAGTGTCTGTCCTATATCTAGGAGATATAAGAAAGCTCAAGAATATTATCCCCAAAAAATTGCACACATAATTTAACCTCTTTTTTGGGGGGCACAAAACTACTTACTTACTTCCATTGATTATTGAAACCGGTACTGGGTTACTTTCAGACGAGCCCTGTGACACTTGTGTAGAGTTCACCATCGTGTTCATGAGGGTCTCATCTTTCCATAGAGTGGTCATATTAGTTTGTAGGCGAAACCGTTTTTTTTTTGGATGTCTTCTGGTCTGACAAACAACGCTGTTGCTCGGCCACCCTCTACCGAGATGCAGCCATACAAAAAAAAACTGATATCTCTATCTGAAACTGACAAATTTAATGGGGATTGTTTTATTATGCCAATTAGATTGATGCAAGGGTGCGTCTTGGTTCTCTTAAATATGCTCTTAAAGAAAGACGATGGATAATTGTTACTCAATGTGGCACACCAATAGGTATTACAGTAAACAGTGTTTTCAGGGGGTAGTGGAGGATCAACAACACTCTACAGTCTTCAACATTTGATCTGATTCTGAGGTAGACTAGATGGGGAAACCTTTGATGAGGAAGCAGAGGCAGAGGATCAGGAAGGAGATGGAGGAGAGGACTGATGCTGGGTGCAGGTACAGTATATTTATAGTCGAGGTCGTGCTGTAGGGAAGCCGCTGGCATTTTGCGGTGCATATGAGTTATATCTGCTACGCTATTGATCATCAGTACAAGCGAGAAATAGACTGCTCCGCCGTTAGACTCTCTTATTTGAAGTGCATCCCCATAAAGAACATGTGCACGCAGGAACACACACACACACACACACACACACACACAGTATGCAGGTAAACACATAGAGTGAATATTTGATGAATTTTCACAACTCTTAGTACAACACTCCAAACAGGTAACACTCTTATATTCAGAAGCCTTTTACTGTGCACTCCTTTTGTTTGGAGACATGTTTCACCACACAACCATTGATCAAAAATATATGTTTACTGTGAAATACCATGAGAACAGTGATATAATCATCAAAACACAATATAATGATCTTGTCTCAATTTAGTTGGTCTTTAGTCTGCAAATTCACGACAGTGAATACAATAGTATTTATATCATAGTATACTGTAGTCTTTTTTTCATTTGGGTATTGCATTGTGAAAAGCTATTCCTTTATATGATCATCTAGTGGGAAACATGTATTTCTTGATGAGACACTGATTAACTATGGTGAAAAGGTGAGTGTATGATTTCATGTCTTGTACTTAGTCAATTGAAAATGTACTTAGAGTTTTGAAAAGTCTGCCTTTTTGATGATCTGTTTAGAGTGTTGTACTTGTTTTATCCAGGGGGAATTTCTCTCCTCCTTTTAGGTGTTGTTTATACTACTTATTATTTCATTGTTGAAAGGGATTTTCCCTGTCCTCCAACTCCTCATCCAATCACTCCTTTTGTCACTTTTTACAATTCCTTTGTTTTGTATTATGAGTTTAATGACATCTCTGCATGATAATGAGGCTCGCTCTCGTACCATTCTCCCTCCTAGCATACAAGGAATCAAACTACCGCTCACACGCATCCGGTGGGAGAATAGGGATTTGCCTTGATCTCTCTCCTTTTTCTTACCCTACAGATCCATTAAGGATCGGTGCATGCCGAGAGTCTGAATAAAACAATGGAGATGAAGATGTATTGTGGTGCAACAAAGTCATGAGAACGATTGCACCGACACGAGGTAATGGGAGATCGCATTTGTCAGGAGAACGATAGATAAATGACTTACGTTTACCTAAAACACTCGAACACAAGCCATCTCTACCTTCTACCGTCGTTTAGTTCTCCCTGAGCGACGCAATTATCTTTCCATTCATTTCAGACTTGGTTCAATTCGTCTCCTTGGGCTATGTTGTGCCACACAAAGGTAGCAATACGTCGTGATCATAGAGAACGCTGTGGGGATGCTGAAACTGGAACACACAATCTACCATGATAAGCCAGAGGATACACAGTACAGCAAATTATTAGTGATACAGAAAATAAAATCTAGAAATGTGTTCATTGCGAATATCATAGATGGCTTCATTTTTTTAAATAGAATGATACAACAGTCCCAAAGATGATTAGAGGTCTTCAACGTGAGTTTCTGAGTCACAGCTGAAACAAGTATCCTTGTTTTTTCATTTTCATTTGATTTCTTTGGAGGATTTTCAAATCCAATTGAAATGGACAGACATTGAAATATAATTCACCCAATGCATTTTAAAACATTGTATATCATACATAGAACATACAACAGATGGCTACGTAACTACTCATACAGTAATAACAGTTGGTGAAATTGTGAAATGTCCTACGTAGGAAACAGTTTGTGTCAAACAAATACGTGGCTGCTAACACCTCTAAGGCTGTATTTACACAGGTATCCCAACACTGACAAGCATCCTTCTTGGCACATTAGCGTATTCATAAGAAAACAAACTTTATTCATCTTAATCCTCAGTTTAATGGCCTATTATATCTAGTGATGAATAATAAGTCATGTTCTGGGATGTACCTCTGCTTCTAAAACGGGAAATGAATGGTGTATTAACACTGAACAAAAACATAAAGCAATGTGTAAAGTGCTGGTCCTATGTGTAAACTGAAATAAAAGATCCCAGAAATGTTCCATACGCTTATTTCTAATGTTGTGCCAAATTTGTTTACATCCCTATTAGTGAGCATTTCTCCTTTGCCAAGATAATCCAACCACCTGACAGGTGTGGGATATCTTGAAACTCCCCATCCCGGATCCGGGATCGTGACTAAAGCCTCAGGCTCATTAGCATAACGCAACGTTAACGATTTCTGAAAATCGCAAATAAAATGAAAATAATGTGCCTACTCTCAAGCTTAGCCTTTTCTTAACAACACTGTCATCTCAGATTTTCAAAATATGCTTTTGAACCATAGCAATTGACTAATTTGTGTAAGAGTATGCTAAGCTAGCTTAGCATTTTGAGTAGCATTTAGCACGCAACATTTTCACAAAAACCAGATAACCAAATAAATAAAATCATTTACCTTTGAAGAGCTTCTGATGTTTTCAATGAGGAGACTCTCAGTTACATAGCAAATGCGCAGTTCTTCCTGAAAGCGTCTGTGTGTAGGAGAAATCGCTCCGTTTTGTACATCACATTTGGCTACCGAAACGAACCGAAAATTCAGTCACCTACAACGTCAAACTTTTTCCGAATTAACTCCATAATATCGACCGAAACATGGCAAACGTTGTTTGGAATCAATCCTCAAGGTGTTTTTTCACATATCTCTTCATTGATATATCGTTCGTGGAAGCCTGCATTCTTCTCTGAATTCTGTGGAAAAATACTTGCAGCTGACTTTTGCGCACCAATTTCGGCGCAGGACACCGGGCGGACACCTGGTAAATGTGGTCTCTTATGGTCAATCTTCCAATGATATGCCTACAAATACGTCACAATGCTGCAGACACCTTGGGGAAACGACAGAAAGGGCAGACTTACTCCTCTCGCATTCACAGCCATATAAGGAGACAATGGAAAACAGAGCCTCAAAAATCCTGCTCATTTCCTGGATGCCGTCTCATCTTGGTTTTGCCTGTAGCTCACGTTCTAGGGCACGCACAGAAAATATCTTTGCAGTTCTGGAAACGTCAGAGTGTTTTCTTTCCAAAACTACCAATTATATGCATAGTCGAGCATCTTTTTGTGACAAAATATTGCGCTTAAAACGGGCACATCTTTTTATCCAAAAATGATATAGCGCCCCTAGAGTTTCAAGAGGTTAAGAAGCTGATTAAACAGCATGATCATTGCACTGGTACACCTTGTGCTGGGGACAATAAAAGGCCACTCTAAAATGTGCAGTTTTGTCACACAAACACAATGCCACAGATGTCTCAAGGCTTGAGTGAGCGTGTAATTAGCATCCTGAGTGCAGGGATGTCCACCAGAGCTGTTGACAGAGTATTGAATGTTCATTTCTCTACCATAAGCTACCTCCAACGCCGTTTTAGAGAATTTGGCAGTAGGTCTAACTGGTCTCACAACCACAGACCACGTATATGGCGTTGTGTGGGGAAGCGGTTTGCTGATGTCAATGTTGTGAACAGAGTGCCACATGATGGAGGTGGGGTACCGTGATGAGCAACGGCCCCTTGTTGCAAGTATCTGTACACAATTCCTGGAAGCTGAAAATGTCTCAGTTCTTCCATGACCTTCATACTCACCAGACATGTCACTCATTGAGCATGTTTGGGATGATTTGGATTGATATGTACAATAACTTATTTCAGTTCCCGACAATATCCAGTAACTTCACACAGCCATTGAAGAGGAGTGGGACAACATTCCACAGTCCATGATCAACAGCCTGATCAACTCTATGCGAAGGAGTGTTGTGCTGCATGAGGCAAATTTATGGTCACAACAGATACTGACTGTTATTCTGATCCACGCCTCTACCTTTTTTTAAGGTACAGTGCCTTGCGAAAGTATTCGGCCCCCTTGAACTTTGCGTCCTTTTGCCACATTTCAGGCTTCAAACATAAAGATGTAAAACTGTATTTTTTTGTGAAGAATCAACAACAAGTGGGACACAATCATGAAGTGGAACAATATTTATTGGATATTTCAAACTTTTTTAACAAATCAAAAACTGAAAAATTGGGCGTGCAAAATTATTCAGCCCCTTTACTTTCAGTGCAGCAAACTCTCTCCAGAAGTTCAGTGAGAATCTCTGAATGATCCAATGTTGACCTAAATGACAAATGATGATAAATACAATCCACCTGTGTGTAATCAAGTCTCCGTATAAATGCACCTGCACTGTGATAGTCTCAGAGGTCCGTTAAAAGCGCAGAGAGCATCATGAAGAACAAGGAACACACCAGGCAGGTCCGAGATACTGTTGTGAAGAAGTTTAAAGCCGGATTTGGATACAAAAAGATATCCCAAGCTTTAAACATCCCAAGGAGCACTGTGCAAGCGATAATATTGAAATGGAAGGAGTATCAGACCACTGCAAATCTACTAAGACCTGGCCGTCCCTCTAAACTTTCAGCTCATACAAGGAGAAGACTGATCAGAGATGCAGCCAAGAGGCCCATGATCACTCTGGATGAACTGCAGAGATCTACAGCCGAGGTGGGAGACTCTGTCCATAGGACAACAATCAGTCGTATATTGCACAAATCTGGCCTTTATGGAAGTGGCAAGAAGAAAGCCATTTCTTAAAGATATCCATAAAATGTGTCGTTTAAAGTTTGCCACAAGCCACCTGGGAGACACACCAAACATGTGGAAGAAGGTGCTCTGGTCAGATGAAACCAAAATTGAACTTTTTGGCAACAATGCAAAACGTTATGTTTGGCGTAAAAGCAACACAGCTCATCACAATGAACACACCATCCCCACTGTCAAACATGGTAGTGGCAACATCATGGTTTGGGCCTGCTTTTCTTCAGCAGGGACAGGGAAGATGGTTAAAATTGATGGGAAGATGGATGGAGCCAAATACAGGACCATTCTGGAAGAAAACCTGATGGAGTCTGCAAAAGACCTGAGACTGGGACGGAGATTTGTCTTCCAACAAGACAATGATCCAAAACATAAAGCAAAATCTACAATGGAATGGTTCAAAAATAAACATATCCAGGTGTTAGAATGGCCAAGTCAAAGTCCAGACCTGAATCCAATCGAGAATCTGTGGAAAGAACTGAAAACTGCTGTTCAACAATGCTCTCCATCCAACCTCACTGAGCTCGAGCTGTTTTGCAAGGAGGAATGGGAAAAAATTTCAGTCTCTCGATGTGCAAAACTGATAGAGACATACCCCAAGCGACTTACAGCTGTAATCGCAGCAAAAGGTGGCGCTAAAAAGTATTAACTTAAGGGGGCTGAATAATTTTGCAAGCCCAATATTTCAGTTTTTGATTTGTTAAAAAAGTTTGGAATATCCAATAAATGTCGTTCCACTTCATGATTGTGTCCCACTTGTTTTTGATTCTTCACAAAAAAATACAGTTTTATATCTTTATGTTTGAAGCCTGAAATGTGGCAAAAGGTCGCAAAGTTCAAGGGGGCCGAATACTTTCGCAAGGCACTGTATCTGTAACCAACAACCATCTGTATTCCAGTCATGTGAAAACAGTATATTAGGGCCGAATGAATTTATTTCAATTGAAATGGATTTCCTCATATGAACTGTAACGCCGAAAAAAATTGACATTGTTGCATGTTGCGTTTATATTTTTGTGTACACTCTAAGATAACATAACATCATGTCAAACACACATAAGTGTGGTTTGTGTGTAAGTACGTGATTGAGAATATACCTCATTTGTGTGCATAGACATAGACGTG
The DNA here is from genome assembly GCF_036934945.1 of Oncorhynchus masou masou. Classification (NCBI taxonomy): domain Eukaryota; kingdom Metazoa; phylum Chordata; class Actinopteri; order Salmoniformes; family Salmonidae; genus Oncorhynchus; species Oncorhynchus masou. The sequence continues at coordinate 58,425,631 of NC_088241.1, read as the reverse complement.
TGTGTGTGTGTGTAAACACTTTGTTGTCAAGCAAAGCTTGACCGCTCTTGCCCTTCTCACAACAGTCCAAAACACCCTGCCCCGCCCGCCCGCCCAAACCGCCCGCCCGCCCGCCCGCCCGCCCGCCCGCCTGCCTGCCTGCCTGCCCGAACCCCTCATCACCCCTCACTATTCCTGAACACTACATGTGTAAAAGGACAAATGTAAGCACCCGCACTCTGTAGACTCAGTATTAGCAACATTAATACTCCAGTCACACCCTCCCTCTCTCTCTGATTGTTTAAGTGCACTATCAACTCCAGCTGGAGACAAGAAGAGGCAGAATGCAGACAGAGGGAAGTTTGGGTACCAAGACAGAAAAGAGAGAGGGGTAAGGGAGAGAGAGAAGGAGGGGAGGATAGTGGAGTCAGAGCGATAGAAAGAGAAATAAAAACAGAAGAAATAGAAAAGGAGAGAGGGTGAGCGAGAGAGGGAAATGAAATGGGAGGGAGAGAAATCAAACTCCTGTCAAAGATGAGACAAAGGTTCGCCAAGTGGATGAATGGTAAACACCTGCATTGCCTGCAGCTATGTGGAGTGGGGGACAGTGTCCTCCAGCTATGTGGAGTGGGGGACATTGCCCTGCAGCTATGTGGAGTGGGGGACAGTGTCCTCCAGCTATGTGGAGTGGGGGACATTGCCCTGCAGCTATGTGGAGTGGGGGGTAGTTAGGGACAGTGTCCTGCAGCTATGTGGAGTGAGCGACGGTGTCCTGCAGCTATGTGGAATGAGTGGTAGTGACGGACAGTGTCCTGCAGCTATGTGGAGTGAGTGACGGTGTCCTGCAGCTATTTTGGAGTGCGGGACGGTGCCCTGCAGCTACATGGAGTGGGGTACAGTGTCCTGCAGCTATGTGGAGTGAGGTATAGTGAGGGACAGTGCCCTACAGCTATGTGGGATGAGGGGTAGTGAGGGACGGCACCATACATATAGTATATGTGGAGTGAGGGACATTGCCCTGCAGCTATGTGGAGTGGGGGACGGTGCCCTGCAGCTATTTGGAGTGGGGGACGGTGCCCTGCAGCTATGTGGAGTGTGGGGGGGGGGTATCTTGCAGGTATATGTAGTGAAGCTATGTGGAGTGGGGATTAATGAGGATGAAGTTCTGCAGCTATGTGGACTGAGTGGTAGTGACGGACAGTGTCCTGCAGCTATGTGGACTGAGTGGTAGTGACGGACAGTGTCCTGCAGCTATTTGGACTGGGGGACGGTGTCCTGCAGCTATGTGGAGTGTGGGGGGTATCTTGCAGGTATATGTAGCTACATGGGAGTGGGGATTAATGAGGGATGATATTCTGCAGCTATGTGGACTGAGTGGTAGTGACGGACAGTGTCCTGCAGCTATGTGGAGTGAGCGACGGTGTCCTGCAGCTATGTGGACTGAGTGGTAGTGACGGACAGTGTCCTGCAGCTATGTGGACTGAGCGACGGTGTCCTGCAGCTATTTTGGAGTGCGGGACAGTGTCCTGCAGCTACATGGAGTGGGGGGGGGGGGTACAGTGTCCTGCAGCTATGTGGAGTGAGGGATTAGTGAGGGACAGTTCTGCAGCTATGTGGGATGAGGGTAGTGAGGGACAGTGTCCTGCAGCTATGTATATGAGTGGTAGGGACACAGTGCCCTGCAGCTATGTGGACTGAGTGGTAGTGACGGACAGTGTCCTGCAGCTATGTGGACTGAGTGGTAGTGACGGACAGTGTCCTGCAGCTATGTGGACTGAGTGGTAGTGACGGACACTGTCCTGCAGCTATGTGGACTGAGTGGTAGTGACGGACAGTGTCCTGCAGCTATGTGGACTGAGTGGTAGTGACGGACAGTGTCCTGCAGCTATGTGGACTGAGTGGTAGTGACGGACAGTGTCCTGCAGCTATGTGGACTGAGTGGTAGTGACGGACAGTGTCCTGCAGCTATGTGGACTGAGTGGTAGTGACGGACAGTGTCCTGCAGCTATGTGGACTGAGTGGTAGTGACGGACAGTGTCCTGCAGCTATGTGGACTGAGTGGTAGTGACGGACAGTGTCCTGCAGCTATGTGGAGTGGGGGTGTGGTATCTTGCAGGTATGTGGAGTGAAGGGCGGTGTCCTGAAGCTATGTTGAGTTTGGATCGGTGTCCTGCAGCTATTTGGAGTGGGGGGTGGTGTCCTGCAGCTATGTGGAGTGAGGAGTAGTGAGCGACAGTGTCCTGCAGCTTTGTGGAGTATGGGACGGTGTCCTGCAGCTACATGGAGTGAGGGGTAGTGAGGGCCGGTGCACTACAGCTATGTGGAGTGAGTAACAGTGTCCTGCACTCATTTCCCACTCATTTCCCACTCATTACCCACACAATACCCACTCATTACCCACACAATACCCACTTAATACCCACTCATAATCTATACCCACTCATTACCAAATACCCATTAAATACCCACTCATTACCAACGCAATACCTGCTCATTACCCACTAATTACCCACACATTACACACTAATTTACTGTACAAATTAAATTCCCACTCATTACCCACCTTTTACCCGCTCATTACCCATACACACTCATTACGCACTCCATACACTCACCCATGACCTTCTACCCCCGCTTATTACCCACTCATTACCCACTCAATATCCACTCAGTACCCACTCAATACACACTCATACCCAATCAATACCCACCTATTACCCACTTATTAACCAAACCCTCTCAATACCCACTCATTACCCGCTCATTACACACTAATTTCCCTTCCAATACCCACTCAATACTCACTCAATACCCACTCATTACCCGCTCATTACACACTCATTTCCCACCCAATACCCACTCAATACCCACTCATTACCCGCTCATTACACACTCATTTCCCACCCAATACTCACTCAATACCCACTCATTACCCAATCAATACCTGCTCATGACATGCTCATTACCCACTAATTACCCACACATCATTACCCATTCATTAACCATACCCATTCAATAACCACTCATTACCTGCTCATTACCCACTCATTATCCATACCCACTTATTACCCACTCATTACCTACTTAATACCTACTCATTACACACTCATTACCCACTCAATACCCACTCATTATCCATACCCACTTATTACCCACGCATTACCCACTTAATACCTACTCATTACACACTCATTACCCACTCAATACCCACTCATTATCCATACCCACTTATTACCCACTAATTACCCATGTAATACCTACTCATTACACACTCATTACCCACTCAATACCCACTCATTATCCATACCCACTTATTACCCACTAATTACCCACTTAATACCTACTCATTACACACTCATTACCCACTCAATACAAGCTCATTACTCACTCATTACTCTGCCCATCCTCACCTCCTGGTCCCCATCCTTGTTATTCCCTCCTTAAGCCGTATTAGCCTGACCACACTTCCTTAACCACCAACTCCCATCCCGTTCTCCCGCGACTTGTCTCCCATCTGGCATCTTTTCAACCCACCTCCTGGCCTGCCTGTCACCATTCCTGGATGGCTCTCTGCAGGTCATGTCAGCAATAATGTTCATAGGCAGCTCCTTCTAGAACCACTCTGACTCTGCTGTATCATAAACAGTATGGCTATCGGAGGGGGTGAAAACACACTATCTCACCAAGCAGACACAATGACTCCCACCCGCCAGTCACCAACAACTAAAATAAAATCAAACGTTATTGGTCACATGCGACGAACAACAGGTGTACGTACACCTTTCAGGACAATCCTTACTTACCAAGCTCTTTCCCAACGAGTTAAATAAGAAAAACATTTAAACACATGAGAAATAGCACACAGAAAAACAAGCTAAATACAGAGAGTACCAATAACATATCATGTGTGCAGTGGCGGTTCTAGCTTGTAAGGCTCCCTGGGGAACCCCACTTCAGCGACCCCCCCCAAAAAAAAACACCATTCTGCACTAACTGTCATTTGTATTCAGACATTTGGAACAACACAAATAAATAATCATAACAATTAAAACTACATAAATATACAAATATATACAAAAATAAGACTTTGAAATATCAAAAAGAAGTAACAAAGACAAATAGAAACAAATTGTAGTATATAAATACAAATACAAAGAGAATTAAATTATTACACTATTACCCTATTGCTAATAAAAAACTCACAAATAAAAACTAAATTGCACAAATCCTATTTCACACAAATACACAAATAGAATAACAGACTTATAAAGAAGAGACCCTGATTATTACACTATTGCACTTCAAACAAGAAAGACACCAACTAAATTGCACAACTAATTGCATTAGTACTGTACAAAGTTAGAGGTGCGCTATTTGAGAGATTCCCCCTCTCCCCCTACCTCGGGCTTCCAGTGAGGAGACCTGAGGTCAACCTACCCCTGCTTCCCTACCTCGGGCTTCCAGTAGGGAGACCTGAGGTCAACCTACCCCTGCTTCCCTACCTCGGGCTTCCAGTGAGGAGACCTGAGGTCAACCTACCCCTGCTTCCCTACCTCGGGCTTCCAGTGAGGAGACCTGAGGTCAACCTACCCCCGTTTCCCTACCTCGGGCTTCCAGTGGGGAGACCTGAGGTCAACCTATCCCCGCTCCCCTACCTCGGGCTTCCAGTGGGGAGACCTGAGGTCAACCTACCCCCGCTCCCCTACCTCGGGCTTCCAGTGGGGAGACCTGAGGTCAACCTACTCCCGCTCCCCTACCTCAGGCTTCCAGTGGTGAGACCTAAGGTCAACCTACCCTCGCCCCCCTCGTACTTCTGAGTGGGAGACCTTCCCAGGCAGTAGCCTGCCAAGCTAACAAACTAGAATCAGGACGCCCACGACAAGGTGAATTAACCCACAGTCTCACACGGTGACATGATATCATTGATGTTGAATATGTGAAATGTCAGTGATAAAAAAAATGATTTGTTTCAGCTTTTAATGTCACCATTCTGAATCTTAAAAAAAAAAATTGCCTTTAAATTGTTTAACTTGGTTCAAATGTGTTGGGTAGCCTTCCACAAGCTTCCCTCAATAAGTTGGGTAAATTTTGGCCCATTCCTCCTGACAGAGCTGATGTAACTGAGTCAGGTGTGTAGACCTCCTTGCTCGCACATGCTTTTTCAGTTCTGCCCACAAATTTTCTATAGGATTGAGGTCAGGGTTTTGTGATGGCCACTCCAATACCTTGACTTTCTTCTCCTTAAGCCATTTTGCCACAACTTGGGGTCATTGTCCATTTGGAAGATCCATTTGCGACCAAGCTTTAACTTCCTGACTGATGTCTGGAGATGTTGCTTCAATATATCCACATAAATCTCATGACACCATCTATTTTGTGAAGTGCACCAGTCCCTCCTGCAGCAAAGCACCCCCACAACATGATGCTGCCACTCCCGTGCTTCACGGTTGGGATGGTTTTCTTATGCTTGCAAGCCTCCCCCTTTTTCCTCCAAACATAATGATGGCCAAACAGTTCTATTTTTGTTTCATCAGACCAGAGGGTATTTCTCCAAAAAGTACAATCTTTGTCCCCATGTGCAGTTTCAAACCATAGTCTGGATTTTGTCTGGCGGTTTTGGAGCAGTGGCTTCTTCCTTGCTGAGAGGTCTTTCAGGTTTTTATTTTTTTAAATTTGATTTCACCTTTATTTAACTAGATAGGCTAGTTGAGAACAAGTTCTCATTTGCAACTTTGACCTGGCCAAGATAAAGCATAGCAGTGTGAACAGACAACAACACAGTTACACATGGAGTAAACAATAAACAAGTCAAGAACATAGTAGGGGAAAAAATAATCTATATACATTGTGTGCAAAAGGCATGAGGAGGTAGGCAATAAATAGGCCATAGGAGTGAATAATTACAATTTAGCAGATTAACACTGGAGTGATAAATGATCAGATGAACATGTGCAGGTAGAGATACAGGTGTGCAAAAGAGCAGAAAAGTAAAGAAAATAAAAACAGTATGGGGATGAGGTAGGTTATGTCGATATAGGACTCGTTTTACTGTGGATATAGATACCTTTGTACCGCTTTCCTCCAGGATCTTCACAAGGTCCTTTGCTGTTGTTCTGGGATTGATTTGCACTTTTCGCACCAAAGTACGTTCATCTCTAGGAGACAGAACGCGTCTCCTTCCTGAGCGGTATGATGGCTGTGTGGTCCAATGGTGTTTATACTTGCGTACTGTTGTTTGTACAGATGAACATGGTGCCTTCTGTCGTTTGGTTCTTCCTTGGGAGAAATTTCCAGGATGAACCAGACTTATGGAGGTCTACAAAATAAATTCTCAGGTCTTGGCTGATTTCTTTAGATTTTCCCATAATGTCAAGCAAAGAGGCACTGAGTTTGAAGGTAGGCCTTGAAATACATCCACAGGTACGTACATCTCCAATTGACTCAAATGGTGTCAATTAGCCTATCAGAAGCTTCTAAATCATTTTTTTTTCTTGCCAGAACTATAGTTTGTTAACAAGAAATTTGTGGAGTGGTTGAAAATTAGTTTTAAGACTCCAACCTAAGTGTATGTAAACTTCTGACTTCAACTGTATATATTTTTTGGTGCAGGCGTCCCATGCTGCCCCCGGCAAGATGAGCGGCTGCCCATGTCGTCTATACCTAAATCCACCACTGCATGTGTGTATACTGAACATTGGCTCCGTATAGACACTGCAGACATTAACATTTAATGCTCTTGTTGAAAACAGACTGACGTGTAATGTACAGGAGTTGTTAATAATACATAGTTGTTTTGTAAGATACAGTAGGTCACCTGTCTGTCTGTTGTCTCTTGACAGCTCTACAAATAGGAACTTTCTGGGTTTTGTCAAACAGATGCAGGATCTTAATGTGATCGAGAATTTTCCATTGTGATTTACATAAATTTACTGAAAACCCACACTAAAACATGGTTATATTAACAGTATAATAGTCTAACCACTGTTCAAGCAACATAGTGGACTAAATACTCAAATCCGTTTGCTGCAGGATTATTTTCCGGTGACAACATTGGTCAAATTATTAACCAACATCTGTAAGCATGAACAAAATGTTTATGTACCCCTTATGGATTCAGTATTGGTTAAGAAGTCCTTATGTAGGTGCTCTTAAGTAACATGTAACAGAGAAATAGTTGCGGTAAAGATATTGATATTTTGACTGCAAACTGAAGACAGTCCCAACAGATTGCTACTTGGACTATAACATACCAATACGCAAATAAAACAATATCTGACTCATTGATCGCAGCATCTCAAATCACAACAGGGCCGTAAAGACAATGCATAAAGACCGAGCTAATCACACTCATATACTGTACATAGACATACCATTTGATAGCGTCGTCAACATGCAGTGTGTCTCTACATACTAAGGCAGTTGGGAAGCATGTCCTCATTTGGTTAACAGGCGATATGCATAAACATACAATATGCATGAAGAAACACCCTCACACACTCATTCACAAACACACACACGCACACACACACAAACGCGCACATACACATACACACACATAGTGGTGATGATACACCCTAGAGGCACTTTCTTGATGCATGAGGAAGCCTAAATAACCTGTAATCCCTCAATAACAAGATATTTCTCACACACACACACACACATGCACGCACGCACGCTCGGTTTCAACAGATACACAAACACACACACTCCTCTCTCTTTCAATTTCTCTCTCTCTTTCTCTTGCACACCCAAGTCATCATTGCTCATAATCGTCCCAGCGCACCTGTAAACTTTTCAAAGCCTGAGGGAGTGTAGGCCATAGCAGCAACATCGTTTCAGGGCGTAGACATGTTCACCAATCCACCACGGATCATTATTCACCTCAGGTATCTCTCTTTGGGGCCAAGCAATCGATGTGGCTGTTGTAGCCACATCCCCAGGACAAGGCCTGTAAAAAGAGGGTTATATGTGGGGCTCGGTAAGGGCTAGATTACAATGGATAGAATGTTATCCTCCAAGGCACTGTGCCTGTGGCTTGGCTGTACTGCATTCTCGTTGTTGTACACAAACACACATACGGTCCTAGAGGGTCCAATTCCAACCCCAGAAACGATTTCTCTTTTTTCTTCACTCCATTGTTTCTGAGAGCAAAATCCAATAAGAGACAGAAAAGCTGCTGCGAACATGAAAAGCATCTACTGACATTCCCACCTCGCTTTGGGAGAGCGAGATGGAGGGCTGGAGCGAGGGAAACCTCGAGAAAAGATGGAAAGAAGAGGAGGCTTTTTGTATTCTTGTATTCTCTTTCTGTCTTTAGATAAGCCCTTAGGGGAGCTCGCCCAATCCGGTTGTCTAACGTAGCACATCAAATTCAACCCCAGTAATGCAAGCTAAGCAGAAACCATTGATCCCCAAAGTAATGTAGTTTCTCTCTCAATGTCAATGGGGGGCAGAGAAAAAAATACAAATAGAAAATTATTTTGGATGGAAGCAAATGTACAGTAGGGGTCCGGCCGCATTGCCCACTGAGAGACAGAGACATAAAAACAGAAGAAATAGAAAAGAGAATGGGGGAGCGAGAGAGGGAAATGAAGTGGGAGGGAGAGAGATCAAACTCCTGTCGAAGATGAGACAAAGGGTCGCCAAGTGGATGAATGGTAAACACCTGCATTGCCTGCAGCTCTGTGGAGTGGGGTCAGTGTCCTGCAGCTATGTGGGATGAGGGGAGGTGTGGAACGGTGCCCTACAGCTATGTGGAGTGAGGGACAGTGTCCTGCGGCTATGTGGCGTGAGGGATGGTGTCCTGCAGCTATGTAGAGTGAGGGATGGTGTCCTGCAGCTATGTAGAGTGAGGGATGGTGTCCTGCAGCTATGTGGAGTGAGGGATGGTGTCCTGCAGCTATGTGGAGTGAGGGATGGTGTCCTGCAGCTATGTAGAGTGAGGGATGGTGTCCTGCAGCTATGTAGAGTGAGGGATGGTGTCCTGCAGCTATGTGAGGGGGATGGTGTCCTGCAGCTATGTGGAGTGAGGGATGGTGTCCTGCAGCTATGTAGAGTTAGGGATGGTATCCTGCATCTATGTAGAGTGAGGGACAGTGTCCTGCAGCTATGTAGAGTGAGGGATGGTGTCCTGCAGCTATGTAGAGTGAGGGATGGTGTCCTGCAGCTATGTAGAGTGAGGGATGGTGTCCTGCAGCTATGTAGAGTGAGGGACAGTGTCCTGCGGCTATGTGGAGTGAGGGATGGTGTCCTGTAGCTATGTAGAGTGAGGGATGGTGTCATAAAGCTATGTAGAGTGAGGGATGGTGTCCTGCAGCTATGTAGAGTGAGGGATGGTGTCCTGCAGCTATGTAGAGTGAGGGATGGTGTCCTGCAGCTATGTGGAGTGAGGGATGGTGTCCTGCAGCTATGTGGAGTGAGGGATGGTGTCCTGCAGCTATGTAGAGTGAGGGATGGTGTCCTGCATCTATGTGGAGTGAGGGATGGTGTCCTGCATCTATGTAGAGTTAGGAGTGATCTATGGGATGGTGTCATGCAGCTATGTGGAGTGAGGGGGATGGTGTCCTGCATCTATGTGGCGTGAGATGGTGAGGGATGGTGTCATGCAGCTATGTAGAGTGAGGGATGGTGTCCTGCAGCTATGTAGAGTGAGGGATGGTATCCTGCATCTATGTGGAGTGAGGGACGGTGTCATGCAGCTATGTGGAGTTAGGGGGAGTGAGGGATAGTATCCTGCATCTATGTAGAGTGAGGGATGGTGTCCTGCAGCTATGTAGAGTGAGGGATGGTGCCCTACAGCTATGTGGAGTGAGGAATGGTGTCCTGCAGCTATGTGTGGGATGGTGTCCTGCATCTATGTGGAGTGAGGATGGTGTCCTGCAGCTATGTAGAGTGAGGGATGGTGTCCTGCAGCTATCTGTCCTGCGGCTATGTGGAGTGAGGGATGGTGTCCTGCAGCTATGTGAGGGATGGTATGTAGAGTGATGGTGTCCTAGCTATGCTGAGGGATGTGTCCTGCAGCTGAGTGAGGGATGTGTCCTGCAGCTATATGGAGTGAGGGATGGTGTCCTGCAGCTATGTGAGTGAGGGATGGTGTCCTGCAGATATGTAGAGTGAGGGATGGTATCCTGCAGATATGTGGAGTGAGGGATGGTGTCCTGCAGATATGTGGAGTGAGTGACGGTGTCCTGCAGATATGTGGAGTTGGGGATGGTATCATGCAGCTATGTGGAGTGAGTGACGGTGTCCTGCAGCTATGTAGAGTGAGGGATGGTGTCCTGCATCTATATGGAGTGAGGGATGGTGTCCTGCAGCTATGTAGAGTGAGGGATGGTATCCTGCATCTATGTGGAGTGAGGGATGGTGTCCTGCAGATATGTGGAGTGAGGGATGGTGTCCTGCAGATATGTGGAGTTAGGGACGGTGTCCTGCAGATATGTGGAGTTAGGGATGGTGTCCTGCAGCTATGTGGAGTGAGGGACGGTGTCATGCAGATATGTGGAGTTAGGGACGGTGTCCTGCAGATATGTGGAGTTAGGGACTGTGCGCTACAGCTTTGTGGAGTTGGGGACGGTGTCCTGCAGCTATGTGGAGTATCCACAATACCTAAAATGGAATCTGTGACTGGGAGTTTATTCCTAAGTGTAAACATTTCAGTTATTTTTTCTAACTTTTCTCTGGACAGAAGTGAAACCATATCTTTAACTACAAATAGGGCCCTGGTCTGTCGAACTTCTATTGTACCTGTGTAGGTAGGCAGGAAGCTTAGCGGTTAGAGCATTGGGCAGTAACTGGAAAGGTTGCTGGTTTGAGTACCAGAGCCGACAAGGTGAAATATCTGTCAATGTGCCCTTGAGCAGGCACTTATAATGAATTCAGAAAGTATTCAGACCCCTTCATATTTTGTTACTTTCGAGCCTTATCTAAAATTTATTAAATACATTTTCTTCCTCATCAATCCACACACAATACCTCATAACGACAAAGCGAAAACTGTTTTTATGTTTTTTATTTGAGCAAATGTACAAAACATTTAAAACTTAAATACCTTCTTTACATAAGTGTTCAGACCCTTTGCTATGAGACTCAAAATTGAGCTCAGGTGGATTTTGTTTCTCTTGATAATCCTTGAGATGTTTCTACAACTTGATTGGAGGCCACCTGTGGTCAATTCAATTGATTGGACATGATTTGGAAAGGCACACACCTGTCTACACACAATAAGGTCCCACAGTTGACAGTGCCTGTCAAAGCAAAAACCAAGCCATGAGGTTGATGAAATTGACCGTAGAGCTCAGAGACAGGATTGTGTTGAGGCACAGACCTGGGGAAGGGTATCAAAACATTTCTGCAGCACTGAAGGTCCCCAAGAACACAGTGACCTCCATTATTCTTAAATGGAAGATGTTTGGAACCACTAAGACTCTTCCTAGAGCTGTCACCCGGCCAAACTGAGCAAACAAGGGAGAAGGGCCATGGTCAGGGAGGTGACCAAGAACCCGATGGTCACTCTGACAGAGCTCCAGAGTCCTCTGGAATCTTCAAAAAGGACAACCATCTCTGCAGCACTCCACCAATCAGGCCTTTACTGTATGGTAGAGTGGCCAGACAGAAGCCACTCATTAGACTTTGCCAAAAGGCACCTAAAGGGCTCTCAAACCATGAGAAACAAGATTTTCCCGCTGATCCTCAACACTGGGGCCCCAAGATTGAACTCTTTGGCCCTGTATGTTCACCCAACCCAACTCAATCATCAAGTTTGCAGACGACACAACAGTGGTAGGCTTGATTACCAACAACGACGAGACGGCCTGAGGGAGGAGGTGAGGGCCCTCGGAGTGTGGTGTCAGGAAAATAACCTCACACTCAACGTCAACAGAACTAAGGAGATGATTGTGGACTTGGTGGTGGCAGCATCATCCTGGAACAGTAGTGAGGATGTTTTTCAGTGGTAGTGCAAGGACACAGACAGCATCGGGATGAAGGCGCAGCAGTGCCTCTTCAACCTCAGGAGGCTCAAACATTTCACCAAAAGCACTCACAGATGAACAGACTGTAAGAACAAGACATGAAGGTCTGCACAACGCATCACCGGGGGCAAACTACCTGCCCTCCAGGACACCTACACCACCCGATGTTACAGGAAGGCCATAAAGATCATCAAGGACATCAACCACCCGAGCCACTGCCTGTTCACCCCGCTATCATCCAGAAGGCGAGGTCAGTACAGGTGCATCAAAGCTGGGACCGAGAGACTGAAAAACAGCTTCTATCTCAAGGCCATCAGACTGTTAAAAAGCCACCACTAACATTGAGTGGCTGCTGCCAACACACTGACACTGACTCAACTCCAGCCACTTTAATAATGGGAATTGATGGAAATTGATGTAAAATATACCACTAGCCAGATATATAATGTTACTTACCCTACATTAATGATCTCAGATGCATGATTGTACTCTATCCAGGTCCTTATGTAATACATGTATCACTAGCTGAACTATGCCACTTTGTTTACATACTCATCTCATATGTATATACTATACTCAAAGGCATCTACTGTATCTTGTATGCTGCTCTGTACCATCACTCATTCATATATCCTTATGATGTGTATAAGACAGTAGTTTAGGAATTGTTAGTTAGATTACTTGTTGGTTATTACTGCATTGTCGGAATTGTCGCAATGCTCGGGTGTCTGGAGCCCTCAAACGCCGGGGAGAAGAACTGGAGCAGGCATGACAGGTAGTGACTGGGAGACTAGTCAGGATTGATGGAAAGATGAACAGAGCAAAGTACAGAGAGTTCCTGGATGAAAACCTGCTCCAGAGTGCTCAGGACCTCAGACTGGGCTGAAAGTTCACCTTCCAACAGGACAACTACTAAGCACACAGCCAAGACAACACAGGAGTGGCTTCTGGACAAGTCTCTGAATGTCCTTAACTGAGACTTGAACTCAATTGAAAATCTCTGGAGAGACCTGAGAATAGCTGTGCGGCGACGCTCCCCATACAACTTGGCAGAGCTTGAGAGGATCTGCAGAGAAGAATGGGAGAAACTACCCAAATACAGGGGGGCCAAGCTTGTAACGTCATGCCCAAGAAGACTCAAGGCTGTAATTGCTGCCAAAGTTGCATCAACAAAGTACCGTGTAAGGGGTCTGAATACTTATGTAAATGTGATATTTAAGGTTTTTATATTTTCTACATTTGAAAAAATGTTTAAAAACCTGTTTTTGCTTTGTCATTATGGGCTATTGTGTGTAGATTGATGAGGGAAAAAACTGTTTAATCGATTTTAGAATAAGGCTGTAATGTAACCAAATGTGGAAAAAGTCATGGAGTCTGAATACTTTCCGAATGCACTGTAACCCTAATTCACTCCAGGGCCACTGTACTACTATGGCTGACCCTGTAAAGCAACACATTTAACTGTTCCAGGGCCACTGTACTACTATGGCTGACCCTGTAAAACAACACATTTAACTGTTCCAGGGCCACTGTACTACTATGGCTGACCCTGTAAAACAACACATGTAACTGTTCCAGGGCCACTGTACTACTATGGCTGACCCTGTAAAACAACACATTTAACTGTTCCAGGGCCACTGTACTACTATGGCTGACCCTGTAAAACAACACATTTAACTGTTCCAGGGCCACTGTACTACTATGGCTGACCCTGTAAAACAACACATTTAACTGTTCCAGGGCCACTGTACTACTATGGCTGACCCTGTAAAACAACACATTTAACTGTTCCAGGGCCACTGTACTACTATGGCTGACCCTGTAAAACAACACATTTAACTGTTCCAGGGCCACTGTACTACTATGGCTGACCCTGTAAAACAACACATTTAACTGTTCCAGGGCCACTGTACTACTATGGCTGACCCTGTAAAACAACACATTTAACTGTTCCAGGGCCACTGTACTACTATGGCTGACCCTGTAAAACAACACATTTAACTGTTCCAGGGCCACTGTACTACTATGGCTGACCCTGTAAAACAACACATTTAACTGTTCCAGGGCCACTGTACTACTATGGCTGACCCTGTAAAACAACACATTTAACTGTTCCAGGGCCACTGTACTACTATGGCTGACCCTGTAAAACAACACATGTAACTGTTCCAGGGCCACTGTACTACTATGGCTGACCCTGTAAAACAACACATTTAACTGTTCCAGGGCCACTGTACTACTATGGCTGACCCTGTAAAACAACACATTTAACTGTTCCAGGGCCACTGTACTACTATGGCTGACCCTGTAAAACAACACATTTAACTGTTCCAGGGCCACTGTACTACTATGGCTGACCCTGTAAAACAACACATTTAACTGTTCCAGGGCCACTGTACTAATATGGCTGACCCTGTAAAACAACACATTTAACTGTTCCAGGGCCACTGTACTACTATGGCTGACCCTGTAAAACAACACATTTAACTGTTCCAGGGCCACTGTACTACTATGGCTGACCCTGTAAAACAACACATTTAACTGTTCCAGGGCCACTGTACTACTATGGCTGACCCTGTAAAACAACACATTTAACTGTTCCAGGGCCACTGTACTACTATGGCTGACCCTGTAAAACAACACATTTAACTGTTCCAGGGCCACTGTACTACTATGACTGACCCTGTAAAACAACACATTTAACTGTTCCAGGGCCACTGTACTACTATGGCTGACCCTGTAAAACAACACATTTAACTGTTCCAGGGCCACTGTACTACTATGGCTGACCCTGTAAAACAACACATTTAACTGTTCCAGGGCCACTGTACTACTATGGCTGACCCTGTAAAACAACACATTTAACTGTTCCAGGGCCACTGTACTACTATGGCTGACCCTGTAAAACAACACATTTAACTGTTCCAGGGCCACTGTACTACTATGGCTGACCCTGTAAAACAACACATTTAACTGTTCCAGGGCCACTGTACTACTATGGCTGACCCTGTAAAACAACACATTTAACTGTTCCAGGGCCACTGTACTACTATGGCTGACCCTGTAAAACAACACATTTAACTGTTCCAGGGCCACTGTACTACTATGGCTGACCCTGTAAAACAACACATTTAACTGTTCCAGGGCCACTGTACTACTATGGCTGACCCTGTAAAACAACACATTTAACTGTTCCAGGGCCACTGTACTACTATGGCTGACCCTGTAAAACAACACATTTAACTGTTCCAGGGCCACTGTACTACTATGGCTGACCCTGTAAAACAACACATTTAACTGTTCCAGGGCCACTGTACTACTATGGCTGACCCTGTAAAACAACACATTTAACTGTTCCAGGGCCACTGTACTACTATGACTGACCCTGTAAAACAACACATTTAACTGTTCCAGGGCCACTGTACTACTATGGCTGACCCTGTAAAACAACACATTTAACTGTTCCAGGGCCACTGTACTACTATGGCTGACCCTGTAAAACAACACATTTAACTGTTCCAGGGCCACTGTACTACTATGGCTGACCCTGTAAAACAACACATTTAACTGTTCCAGGGCCACTGTACTACTATGGCTGACCCTGTAAAACAACACATTTAACTGTTCCAGGGCCACTGTACTACTATGGCTGACCCTGTAAAACAACACATTTAACTGTTCCAGGGCCACTGTACTACTATGGCTGACCCTGTAAAACAACACATTTAACTGTTCCAGGGCCACTGTACTACTATGGCTGACCCTGTAAAACAACACATTTAACTGTTCCAGGGCCACTGTACTACTATGACTGACCCTGTAAAACAACACATTTAACTGTTCCAGGGCCACTGTACTACTATAGCTGACCCTGTAAAACAACACATTTAACTGTTCCAGGGCCACTGTACTACTATGGCTGACCCTGTAAAACAACACATTTAATAACTGCATGTCTAACTGCAAGTAAGTCACTTGCATTTGAATTCAAGCATGGTTTAATATCATCACACTATGCATATCTCTATTGTAGGATGAGAAGTGTGCGGATACTGTGTCAATCAATTTGCAAAAGGCATGGAGCTGCAGTGTGTGTGAAGAAGATGTGAAGGGAAGATTGGAGTTGGGTCTCGTTCGTGTACTGTACTCGTCTCCCACACCAGACTCCCAGTTGAGTGGACATCTGCATGGAGTATCATTTATGACACAGAATATTATTCAAGGATGTCAACAACTGCTGTGTGCCATGCTCCAGTTGGCATTATGACAGGCTTATTACTCCTGTTCTACTGTATGTCCCAGCACTTCCAGACTGGAGGGTTAGCTTCTGCCTCCTGTCAATGTAGAGACACAGCTGCCTAGAGGTGACAGGGTTCTGAGCTCTGCCATGGGACTCTGCCCTGCTCTAACCCTGTATCCCCCTTCTATCCATGTGGATGTGTCGCGTTCAATGGCTTTCCCTGTCGCCTCAGACTTTTCCCTTTGATGCTGTCACAGCCTATCAGAGCAATGAGTTCCAGTGAATGTGACAGGCTGTTAAGTTGGACTTAATACTGAATGATAGCCAGACTCGTTTGAAGAGATTCAAGATTATTCCCCTCAGCCAACGCTGTGGCTTCAGCTTACATTTTTCTGTCGTTCACACCCTGCGAAGGAGTGGGTTTGTCATTTGGCAGGCTCTGCAAAGTACACCGACTTTGCTACAGCGAGAATATCCAGACATTCGCCCAACCTTGAACGCAATAACACATATTACATTTGTAATTCCTTTGCACATTGTGTAATTCGTCTCTAAAAAGTTCAACTTCTTAAGCAAAGGCAGTTTTTTGTCATCCTTATCCCCCAAGGATAACATCTATCAAATCTTTCTATCTTTTGTGTGACACTTATTAGATTTCTCTCCCACAGTCCTGGATCAACAAGGCCTTATAATCCGTGTTAATTCCCCCACTATTCCAAGGAATACAGATTATTACTGTGCCTAAAAAAATGTCCAAAGCCTATGTGGTGCCCCCAATAGTGGAGAGAACAGGGCAATAGGCCTGGGATGTGGAGGGAGAGGGGACCTATCAATCAGAATAAAAGGGTTTTCCTATGTAGGTCAAGTCTCAGGCACTTTTATGATTTATAATTGCAGTTCCTTCACATATAAAGCAGCAATCAGCAGTTGAAACAATAACAAAGCGGTTTCCCCACCACTGTTTTGCTAAAAAGCAGGGAGATGGGACTGGAGAAATGTAGCCACTCTCAAATTCACAGACAGAGGTATGGATGCAAGGACGGACTATCCATCATATCACACTCATAGTGTTTGAGGTTATACATTTACTTTGTTTGTAAACAAGCTTATATTTTGGGTTCTGATGGGATATAACAGTTGAACTAAGCTCATGAGGCATTCCTAAAGTATATTCTTCAATAATCAATGTGTACATATAACTATAACTTTTTAAGGCATCCACTCCGTGAATGGCGGTGTGAGAGACACAATTAAGGGTTGGCTCTAATTTTTTTTTTTTACTAATACATGTTTTATAATGATTGCATCAAATTTCTTTCTCGTTAATCTGCAGTCTCAGTGGGTATCGTCTATTAACTTCCCACAGCCAGAGGCTGGGAGGATTGCAGTAAGAGAGGTGTCTTTGAAGGGTGTAACTCATGTTAAAGGTCCAATACAGCCGTTTTTATCTCAACATCAAATCATTTCTGGGTAACAACGTAATACCTTACTGAGATTGTTTTTTGATCAAAATGGTCAAAAATGTACAAAAATAGCTTCTTAGCATAGAGCAATTTCTCAAGCAAGAATTTTGCTAGGACTGTCTGGGAGTGGTCTGAGTGGGGGAGGGGGGGGACTAAAAACTAGCTGTTAGAGGTTTGGATCTCACTTTCTTATTAGTCTATTAACTGATTTACTGCCTGATGATGTCACCAGGCAGGTCAAAACTATTCCACCATAACAGACTGAAATTTCAGGTTGTCTTTTCAGACAGCTCTTACACTAATCGGGCATTATCATAATTTTCACATGTATAAAACACAGGAATATCACATTTTGGACCATACTGGGCCTTTCAATAAATTTGCCCTTTCAGAGTGTGATGACTCATCGACTGGTCGTCTACCTTGTCTGATAGATACCCTATACGTGTACGCAATGTTTCTTATTATATAGCTAAATAATTATTCAGACATTTTATCTCAGCGTAATACCCCCTTTTAATGGAGAGGCACGGGGAAAAATGTCATAAAACCAATTCACTTCTATGCTAAGAAAAGTTTATCCGATTATTCACGAAAGAAAGCTTTTTCATTCGTCTTATCAATATTCATCAATTGTCAATAGACATTAGTCCTTGCATAGAATCACATGCATTAAATGTATCATGGCCAGGTCGCAGTTGCAAATGAGAACTTGTTCTCAACTAGCCTACCTGGTTAAATAAAGGTGAAATAAAAATTATTAATATTTTTTGAATCATATTTACATGTAACACTAGATAAGTTGGGTTAAACTTCTTAAGGCTGCAATCCCGTTAACGGGATGATATGACAACAGCCAGTGAAAGTGCAGGGCTCCAAATTCAAACAACAGAAATCTCATAATTAAAATTCCTCAAACATACATGTATCTTATACCGTTTTAAAAGGTAATCTTGTGGTTAATCCCACCACAGTGTCCGATTTCAAATAGACTTTACATCGAAAGCACCACAAAAGATTATGTTAGGTGACCACCAACTCACAGAAAAACCCAGCCATTTTTCCAGCCAAAGAGAAGAATCACAAAAAGCACAAATAGAGATCAAATTCATCACTAATCTTTGATGATCTTCATCAGTGTCACGTTCTGACCTTTATTTCCTTTTTTTGTCTTTATTCAGTATGGTCAGGGCGTGAGTTGGGGTGGGCAGTCTATGTGTGTTTTTCTATGTTGGGGTTTTGAGTTCAGCCTAGTATGGTTCTCAATCAGAGGCAGGTGTCATTAGTTGTCTCTGATTGAAAATCATACTTAGGTAGCCTGGGTTTCACTTATGAGTTGTGGGTGTTTGTTTCCGTGTGAGTGTTTGTTGCCACACGGTACTGTTTCGGTTTCTTTCATGTTCACGTTTATTGTTTTGTATTTCATAGTGTTCAGTTTATGTCTTAAAATAAATGTTATGGACACATACCACGCTGCGCATTGGTCCTCCGATCCTTCTCGCTACTCCTCCTCAGAAGAGGAGGAGGAATGCCATTACAATCAGATGACACTCATATGACTTCATGTTACACAATACATGTATGTTTTGTTTGATAAAGTTCATATTTATATTAAAAAAATCTCAGTATACATTGGCGCGTTACGTTCACTAACCAAAAACATCCGATGATATTGCAGAGAGCCACATCATTTTACAGAAATATTCATTATAAATGTCGATAAATACAATTGTTAGACATGGAAATATCGATATACGGTGCCTTGCGAAAGTATTCGGCCCCCTTGAACTTTGCGACCTTTTGCCACATTTCAGGCTTCAAACATAAAGATATAAAACTGTATTTTTCTGTGAAGAATCAACAACAAGTGGGACACAATCATGAAGTGAACTTTGGATATTTCAAACATCAAAAACTGAAAAATTGAGAAAATTATTCTTAAGTTAATTTTTTGCCACCTTTTGCCATTCAGCTCCTTGCAAAACATCGAGAGACTGAATTTTTTTTCGAAAACAGCTCAGTGAGTGAGGTTGGATGGAGAGCATTTGTGAACAGCAGTTTTCAGTTCTTTCCACAGATTCTCGATTGGATTCAGGTCTGGACTTTGACTTGGCCATTCTAACACCTGGATATGTTTATTTTTGAACCATTCCATTGTAGATTTTTCTTTATATTTTGGATCATTGTCTTGTTGGAAGACAAATCTCCGTCCCAGTCTCAGGTCTTTTGCAGACTCCATCAGGTTTTCTTCCAAAATGGTCCTGTATTTGGCTCCATCCATCTTCCCATCAATTTTAACCATCTTCCCTGTCCCTGCTGAAGAAAAGCAGGCCCAAACCAGGATGCTGCAACCACCATCTTTGACAGTGGGGATGGTGTGGTCAGGGTGATGAGCTGTGTTGCTTTTACGCCAAACATAACGTTTTGCATTGTTGCCAAAAAGTTCAATTTTGGTTTCATCTGACCAGAGCACCTTCTTCCACATGTTTGGTGTGTCTCCCAGGTGGCTTGTGGCAAACTTTAAACGACACTTTTTATGGATATCTTTAAGAAATGGCTTTCTTCTTGCCACTCTTCCATAAAGGCCAGATTTGTGCAATATATGACTGATTGTTGTCCTATGGACAGAGTCTCCCACCTCAGCTGTAGATCTCTGCAGTTCATCCAGAGTGATCATGGGCCTCTTGGCTGCATCTCTGATCAGTCTTCTCCTTGTATGAGCTGAAAGTTTAGAGGGGCGGCCAGGTCTTGGTAGATTTGCAGTGGTCTGATACTCCTTCCATTTCAATATTATCGCTTGCACAGTGCTCCTTGGGATGTTTAAAGCTTGGGAAATCTTTTTGTATCCAAATCCGGCTTTAAACTTCTTCACAACAGTATCTCGGACCTGCCTGGTGTGTTCCTTGTTCTTCATGATGCTCTCTGCGCTTTTAACGGACCTCTGAGACTATCACAGTGCAGGTGCATTTATACGGAGACTTGATTACACGCAGGTGGATTGTATTTATCATCATTAGTCATTTAGGTCAACATTGGATCATTCAGAGATCCTCACTGAACTTCTGGAGAGAGTTTGCTGCACTGAAAGTAAAGGGGCTGAATAATTTTGCACGCCCAATTTTTCAGTTTTTAATTTGTTAAAAAAGTTTGAAATATCCAATGAATGTCATTCCTCTTCATAATTGTGTCCCACTTGTTGTTGATTCTTCACAAAAAAAATACAGTTTTATATCTTTATGTTTGAAGCCTGAAATGTGGCAAAAGGTCGCAAAGTTCAAGGGGGCCGAATACTTTCGCAAGGCACTGTACCTCTCCTTAATGCAACCGCTGTGTCAGATTTAAAAAAAACTTAACAGGAAAAGGCAAACCATGCAATAATCTGTGACGGCGCCATGTTGGAGTCAGCAGAAATCAGAAATCACATTATAATTATTCCCTTACCTTTGACGATTTTCATCAGAATCCACTCCCAGGAATCCTAGTTCCACAATAAATGCTTGATTTGTTCGATAATGTCCATTATTTATGTCCAAGTAGATACTTTTGTTAGAGCGTTTAGTACACAAATCCAAACGCTCGTGCAGGTCCATCCGAACGTCGGACGAAAACTTCAAAAAGTTATATTACAGGTCGAAGAAACTTGTCAAACTAAGTATAGAATCAATCTTTAGGATGTTGTTATCATAAATCTTCAATAAAGTTCCAACCTGAGAATTCCTATGCCTGTAGAGAAGGCATGGAACGCAGGTCGCTATCATGTGAAATGTGCATGACCAGGACCTGGCTCTCTGCCAGACCACTGATTCAAAGAGCTCCCATCCGGCTCCACAACACAGTAGAAGCTTCATTCAAGTTTCTAAAGACGGTTGACATCTAGTGGAAGCCCTAGGTAGTGCAACTGCATCCATATCCCACTGTGTATTCAATTAGGGGCTGGGTTGAAAATCGACTAACCTCAGATTTCCCACTTCCTGTTTGGAGTTATTCTCAGTTTTTTGCCTGCCATATGAGTTATGTTATACTATCAGACAACATTCAAACAGTTTTAGAAACTTCAGAGTGTTTTCTATCCAATACTAATAATAATATGCATATATTAGCAACTGGGACTGAGGAGGAGGCCATTTATTCAGGGCACCTCTGGGCAACTTTCATCCAAGCTACTCAATACTTCCCCTTCAGTTTTACTGCAGTGGGCTAAGTCAGGGTCACACAGAGTGTTTCTTGGTAGTCTTAAACAAATCTAATATCAATGAAACAACAGTATACACACATAGATATGGACTTAAAAAAAGAAAACAGCTGTATAATGTCAGATTTAGTGTTGACATGTATTTTGAGTTTACATCCCAATATTACACTTTATATACATCACAGATGACTGAAATATAACAAAACCATTTGACATAGAAACACATTCAGCAACAACAACAAAAAAGTGTACTAATTCTGAAATTATTAAAAATATGATTTAATAACATTCCACCCATGAGGCCACTAGAGGGCGCTTTGGTCAATAGACAGCAGGAAAGGGCTACCACATCACTTTTGCCTGAGGCTTTGTAAACCACAGAAATTAGATCCAATTATAAATACTCTATATCTGGCATGGGAATTAACTCATTTCTGTGGTAGTATCAGGGCTTACCTTGCATTAGAATCTGGACATCATAGAAACAAGATAGGTACTAAAACACCTAATGATTTTGTCTTCCATTTTATTGATGCATTACCTCACCTCTACATGGCCATAAATTAATATATAGCAGGCCCATTTGTTACCTGCCCAATAAGCGTGCATACCGACTCAAACGCTTAGGTCGATTGATTATAGGAATTGAGAGAATCTTAACTACTCTTTGCTTTTGCTAAATATTCCAAAGCCAATGAAACTTTACAGCTGGTTTCCTTCCCATATCTTCTCTCCTTCATAGGCTTGCTAGATCTGATGGAAATGGATAGGCCAGCAAAATGGTTTGTGAGGTCTTCAGAGAGAGAGAGAGAGGAGATATACGTTAGGATGTAACCTTACCTCTATGTGAATGTTCATCAAAAATGGCCTCATCTCTACTGTACTGTGAGTGAAGGCCATGCAGTAGAGGACTGTGGAAACTACCATTACTATATCAATCAGTTCAATAATGGAACACCTGCGCTGTTCAGAAAGTGTGTGTGTGTGTGTGTGTGTGTGTGTGTGTGTGTGTGTGTGTGTGTGTGTGCGTGCGTGCGTGCGTGCGTGTGTGTGTGTGTGTGTGTGTGTGAGATAGCGTGTGTGTGTGTGTGAGAGCGCGCGTGTGTGTGAGCATGTGTACGGTGCTCCACAAGCATGGAAGTAATCTTCCCATGCACCTGATTCCACAAATGTATTGACTTTCGTGTTTGTTTTCCAATGTTTTCCAATGGCTAATTGATGGTATGACGAACTGTGAAATAATAACAACAAGAATGAAAGACACCTACTTGCTGCTCAGATAGAACTGACAGAATGTCTCAACTGCCATTTTGTCTTGGTCAAATATGCAATGGTTGTGTAATGAAGAAGGATGACAACACAATAACAAATGACAACTTTTCTGTCTGCCGTCCTGTCTGTTTTTTTACTTCTCAAAGT
Source organism: Oncorhynchus masou masou (assembly GCF_036934945.1). Classification (NCBI taxonomy): domain Eukaryota; kingdom Metazoa; phylum Chordata; class Actinopteri; order Salmoniformes; family Salmonidae; genus Oncorhynchus; species Oncorhynchus masou. The sequence continues at coordinate 58,402,369 of NC_088241.1, read as the reverse complement.
GGGCGGCAAAAAAAGTTTGATAGTTGGGATGAAAAATTATCTGAAAAATAGTCTAGTTGGTCCTTTTTTAAGTGATTCAATGATTTTGTTGCAGTATATAGATGCGTAATGACGTTGGCAAATTAGTACAATTAATCAGGAGTGGAAATGCGTTTCAAAAGGAAAACATTACATTCTGGCGTTCTAGTGAGACAGCCATGAATCATGACAAAATGACCACATTGTTTACTTTACATTCCATTACTAATTCAGAATCAATTAACCATTATGTAATCATTTATTCATACATAACTGATCATAGCATGCCTCACCGAGAAAAAGTCAATTCTCGATTATGAATGTTTGCTTCAATGAAGACAAATGTGCTTTGCTTTATTGAATGTTAATATATCACGGTCACATAACCCACATAACAACGTCCATATTAAAATATCATGGCAATATGCTCAGGTTCACGTATGAGATTTGCTTTTTCCATCATTGTTTCTATATAAGCACATTCTAGGAGGAGAGGAAATCTGAAATCTGTTTTATATTACGTTTAGAATGTTATGTTAGTGATCAACATCAAGGGACTGACACCCATAACTGTGAGAGAGGCATTACCACTGATGAGTTATGGACAACCACTGGGCGTTGATGATCCCAGTGCTGCAGAATATATATTTTTTATAAAAAATGTTAGATAGTTACAAACACAGGATAGTTGTAGTGAATTGTGTTGTTTTTTCAGGGTCCGCCATAGTAGTACGGCACCCCTTGAGCAAATTAGGGTTAAGTGCCTTGCTCAAGGGCACATAGACAGATTTTTTACCTCGGGTACTGGTCTAACACTCTAACCATGATATGCTCCATCAAAGTACTGAAGGGTAAAACAGACACTAGAAATGCTTTAGTGCCATCTACTGGTAGATCTGGGAGGCACAGATTAAATTAATCAACATACTGTACTGTACCAATTAACAAACTGTTACAAAATTCAGGGGCCATGGATCCTAAAATTTGTGTGAAATCTTCATGTATATAATGTTGTTATACTGGATTTTATACTTTGTTATACATACTGTACTTTATTTGGATGGAAGTGATAGTTATGGCAGAGAACAATCATTGGACTTGCAGTGAACATAGATGGTTTGTGTCCTCACTTGTCTGGGGATCATTATCAAATATGAAAACACTTGAATAAATTCAATCATGACATTGAGGTCTAGATTTTTCTTCCTAAATCCAATCACATTATTACCCTCTCCTCTTTCACCTACTGAATAGATGATTGTGACAGACATGTGCATGAATGAGCCTTAAGACTGCAAGGTTTGACCAGAATTGCTCACCAGGAACAGAATAAAAATGCATGTCCTGGTTTAAGGGAGTCAGTTGTCCTCTAGCCACCAAGCTCATCAACTCTGTTAGGTTATGACAACCACATAATTATGCATAGTACTGGAATTATGTACAGACTGGTTTAAAGTTTTATATGCCTACTATATACAGACTGGTTTCATGTTATACAGTGGGGCAAAAAAGTATTTAGTCAGCCACCAATTGTGCAAGTTCTCCCACTTAAAAAGATGAGAGAGGCCTGTAATTTTCATCATAGGCACACTTCAACTATGACAGACAAAATGAGAAAAAAAATCCAGAAAATGGTCTGGTGCACATTACTGCTGTCGACAAATGGAATACAGGCTGTTCCACGACCACGGGACATTATGAGTATCTCCTAATGCCCTTTGGCCTGTCTAACGCTCCTTCCGGCTTCCAGGCCTTTATTGTTTCGGCGCATGCTGGGACAGGGCGTTGTGGTTTATATAGACTACATTTTGGTCTATCTTGCTGACCGCGCCCAGCATGTCTCATTGGTCAGGTCTGTTCTGGGAAGGCTGTTGGGGCATCATCATATGTTAAACAAGAAAAAAATGTATTTCCAGTGGTCCGTGTCCTTTTTGGGCTACCTCATATCCACGGAGAGAGTGGAGAGAACAACGCATCAGAGCAGTCAGGTCATGGCTCATCCCCAACCCCGTGAAAGCTATCCAGCAATTCCTGGGATTCACCAACCATTTCCGGAGGTTCATCTGGGGCTTCATCATGATGGTCGCGCCTCTTACCTCCCTGCTGAGAGGAGGTCCCCAGGGACATCATTGGACGGCAGAGGTGGAGAGGGCGTCCGAGATGCTGAAGGTACTCTTCACCACTGCTCCTGTGCTGGCACATCCCGACCCCTCACTCCCCTTCATCGTCGAGGTGGATGCCTCCTGAAGTAGGAGTCAGGGAAGTGCTGTCCCTGCGCCTTCTAATCCAAGCAGCTGAGCTCCGCCCAGAGGAACTACAACGTAGGGGACCGGGAACTCTTGGCGGTCAAGAAGGCTCTGAAGGCGTAGAGACACTGGTTTGAGGGGTCCAAACATCCTTTCCTGGTTTGGACGAACCACCGCAACCTGGAGTACATCAGGGCTTAAACCCAAGACAAGCCAGGCACGCTCTATTCTTCCCCAGGTTCCAATTCAGCTTTCCTATAGGCCAAGCTCGATAAATGTGAATGTGGATGCCCTGTCTCGCCTCTATGACGCAATGGAGAAGCAGGGAGAGGAGACCCCCATCATCCCTCCGTTCCGTATCATTGCGCCAGTGGTGTGGGACGTGAACACGTACGGAACCGTACGGAACTCTGCACAATGCCCAGAGAACCGCGCCTACATACCAACGGGTGTGCGGACCGCCTCCGTACCTGGGCGCACATGGCGCCAGTGTCGGGTAATCCTGGGATAGGCCATACGATCATCTGCCTGATTGATAAGTACTGGTGGCTCACCTTGGCAAGGGACATCAGGGTCTCTCCATCGGTGCCCAGTCTAAGATACCCAGACACTTCCCTTATGGAAAGCTCCTTCCGTTGCCGGTTCCACAATGAACCTGGTATGCACAGAATTTCCTTCGCCACTCCTCCGCTAGCCTCATTCCTTTCTAGTGGGTGTTGGGGTATCAGCCAGCCCTGGCACCTTGGCATCCGAGCCAGACCGAGGCCCCTGCGGTGGATGAGTGGTTTCAGCGCGCTGAGGAGATCTGGAACGCTGCGCACACTTGTCTCCAGCGGGCCGTGCGTCGGCACATGGAACATGCCGACAGCCACCGCAGTGAGGTGTCTGTATTCTCTCCAGGTGACTGGGTCTGGCTCTACATCTGGGACCTGCCCCTCCGCCTGCCCTGCCGGAAGCTGAGCCCGTGGTTTGTGGGGCCATTTAAATTCCTGAGGAGGGTTAATGAGGTAACATAACATTTGCAACTCCCTGCTGATTACATCATTAACCCAACTTTTCATGCGTCTCTCCTCACGCTGAGGCTGGACCCAGTGACGCCCCGTCTCCTCCTCTGGACATCGAGGGAGGTCCGGCATACTTGGTCAGTGAAGTCTTGTATTCGAGGCATCTCCAGTACCTCATCGACTGGGAGGGGTACGGCCCAGAGGAGCAGTTCTGGTTTCCTGCGATGGCAATCCTGGTCGCTTCGCTGACCAGAGATTTTCAACGTCGGCGCATGGACCGACCCGCACCTCGTCCCGGTGTCGTCCCACTGCTGGTACAGTGCGTCGGGGGTACTGTCATGGATTCCCCAGGAACTGCTGCTTGTTCAGCTCACCAGCTCCTGAGGTCTATGTCACCTGCCTTCTAGGCGTCACTGCCTTCTAGGCTGGTTTAATGTTATATATGCCTACTATATACAGACTGGTATAATGTTATATATGCCTACTATATACAGACTGGTATAATGTTATATATGCCTACTACATACAGACTGGTTTAATGTTATATATGCCTACTATATACAGACTGGTATAATGTTATATATGCCTACTATATACAGACTGGTATAATGTTATATATGCCTACTATATACAGACTGGTATAATGTTATATATGCCTACTACATACAGACTGGTTTAATGTTATATATGCCTACTATATACAGACTGGTATAATGTTATATATGCCTACTATATACAGACTGGTATAATGTTATATATGCCTACTATATACAGACTGGTTTAATGTTATATATGCCTACTATATACAGACTGGTTTAATGTTATATATGTCTACTATATACAGGCTGGTTTAATGTTATATATGTCTACTATATACAGACTGGTTTAATGTTATATATGCCTACTATATACAGACTGGTTTAATGTTATATATGCCTACTATATACAGGCTGGTTTAATGTTATATATGTCTACTATATACAGACTGGTTTAATGTTATATATGCCTACTATATACAGACTGGTTTAATGTTATATATGCCTACTATATACAGACTGGTATAATGTTATATATGCCTACTATATACAGACTGGTATAATGTTATATATGCCTACTATATACAGACTGGTTTAATGTTATATATGCCTACTATATACAGACTGGTTTAATGTTATATATGCCTACTATATACAGACTGGTTTAATGTTATATATGCCTACTATATACAGGCTGGTATAATGTTATATATGCCTACTATATACAGACTGGTTTAATGTTATATATGCCTACTATATACAGGCCAATTTAATGTTATATATGCCTACTATATACAGACTGGTATAATGTTATATATGCCTACTATATACAGACTGGTTTAATGTTATATATGCCTACTATATACAGACTGGTATAATGTTATATATGCCTACTATATACAGACTGGTATAATGTTATATATGCCTACTATATACAGACTGGTTTAATGTTATATATGCCTACTATATACAGACTGGTTTAATGTTATATATGCCTACTATATACCGACTGGTTTAATGTTATATATGCCTACTATATACAGACTGGTTTAATGTTATATATGCCTACTATATACAGACTGGTTTAATGTTATATATGCCTACTATATACCGACTGGTTTAATGTTATATATGCCTACTATATACCGACTGGTTTAATGTTATATATGCCTACTATATACAGACTGGTATAATGTTATATATGCCTACTATATACAGGCTGGTTTAATGTTATATATGCCTACTATATACAGACTGGTTTAATGTCATATATGCCTAATATATACAGACTGGTTTAATGTTATATATGCCTACTATATACAGGCTGGTTTAATGTTATATATGCCTACTATATACAGACTGGTTTAATGTTATATATGCCTACTATATACAGGCTGGTTTAATGTTATATATGCCTACTATATACAGACTGGTATAATGTTATATATGCCTACTATATACAGACTGGTATAATGTTATATATGCCTACTATATACAGGCTGGTTTAATGTTATATATGCCTACTATATACAGACTGGTTTAATGTTATATATGCCTACTATATACAGACTGGTTTAATGTTATATATGCCTACTATATACAGACTGGTATAATGTTATATATGCCTACTATATACAGACTGGTATAATGTTATATATGCCTACTATATACAGACTGGTTTAATGTTATATATGCCTACTATATACAGACTGGTTTAATGTTATATATGCCTACTATATACTGGCGTCGTGAGACTGGTTTAATGTTATATATGCCTACTATATACAGACTGGTTTAATGTTATATATGCCTACTATATACAGACTGGTTTAATGTTATATATGCCTACTATATACCGACTGGTTTAATGTTATATATGCCTACTATATACCGACTGGTTTAATGTTATATATGCCTACTATATACAGACTGGTATAATGTTATATATGCCTACTATATACAGGCTGGTTTAATGTTATATATGCCTACTATATACAGACTGGTTTAATGTCATATATGCCTAATATATACAGACTGGTTTAATGTTATATATGCCTACTATATACAGGCTGGTTTAATGTTATATATGCCTACTATATACCGACTGGTTTAATGTTATATATGCCTACTATATACCGACTGGTTTAATGTTATATATGCCTACTATATACAGACTGGTATAATGTTATATATGCCTACTATATACAGGCTGGTTTAATGTTATATATGCCTACTATATACAGACTGGTTTAATGTCATATATGCCTAATATATACAGACTGGTTTAATGTTATATATGCCTACTATATACAGGCTGGTTTAATGTTATATATGCCTACTATATACAGACTGGTATAATGTTATATATGCCTACTATATACAGACTGGTATAATGTTATATATGCCTACTATATACAGACGGGTTTAATGTTATATATGCCTACTATATACAGACTGGTTTAATGTTATATATGCCTACTATATACCGACTGGTTTAATGTTATATATGCCTACTATATACAGACTGGTTTAATGTTATATATGCCTACTATATACAGACTGGTTTAATGTTATATATGCCTACTATATACCGACTGGTTTAATGTTATATATGCCTACTATATACCGACTGGTTTAATGTTATATATGCCTACTATATACAGACTGGTATAATGTTATATATGCCTACTATATACAGGCTGGTTTAATGTTATATATGCCTACTATATACAGACTGGTTTAATGTCATTATGCCTAATATATACAGACTGGTTTAATGTTATATATGCCTACTATATACAGGCTGGTTTAATGTTATATATGCCTACTATATACAGACTGGTATAATGTTATATATGCCTACTATATACAGACTGGTTTAATGTTATATATGCCTACTATATACAGACTGGTTTAATGTTATATATGCCTACTATATACAGGCTGGTTTAATGTCATATATGCCTACTATATACAGACTGGTTTAATGTTATATATGCCTACTATATACAGGCTGGTTTAATGTTATATATGCCTACTATATACAGACTGGTTTAATGTTATATATGCCTACTATATACAGGCCAACACTGGAATTTCAATCAACCCTGCTGCCAGTGAACCAAGTCAGGCAAATGCCTGTGAATCTTAAATGTGGCACGGACAGCTCCAGTGAACATGATGAATGGCCCTGTGCTGAGCTGCGTTCCACTGCTGTCACAGTTTGCCAGTTGGATGGCTGACCTGATGGACTAATAGGAACAGACAAAGTCTGGATTGTGGCTGTTAGCTACACTACAGCACAGCACAACTGTTGGTTAGGAGTTATAAAATATTCTACTCACATGTTCATCTCTTCAGGGGTACTGAATGGAGGGTAAACACAGAATTGATTACACCAGGCACTACTTACTGCCTCCTGTCAATGCTGGTGAGCATCAATCAGATTTTTTTAAGTGTATCAATCAGGTATTAAGAGGATCTTTCTATGTTTTCAAGGAGGAAGATAAAAAAAGATGGACACTGTCCTGATGCGAACACCAGTAGACAACTTTCTACGATGAGATTGTTTGCTCTGCTGTGCTTCTCTCGTGATCAGCTGCTGTGTTCACATACAGTAGTGCGTCTCTTTAGAAATATGTACAACCCTTCCCTTCACATAAAGTCTACACATAATGGCTTGTTCCCATCTTTTGGCCACTGTGCTTCTAAGTTTGTTCAAAGCTCTGAAAATACATCTGTGAAATTCAACACTGCTCCAGCCTTTACACTTTCTTACCAGCTGTACTACCCTCATGAAAAAGTAATACTTAATTACTACACAAAGCCTATTGGTGCAGTAGTGACTATGTAGAGACTTGTAGGGACTGTGTAGTGAATATGTAGTTTATGCCGTACTCAAGACACACAAGTAGAGTTGTGTAGTGCTCAGCAGGAAAACAGTAGTGTTTCCATTAGTAATCAGGTGGAGATTTTTACTACTTGATGTTGGTAGTAAATAAGTAGCCACAGCACTACAGCCAGACAACACCAGAAGAAATTGGTTGTTGTTAGCTAGCTACTGTTTTGACAATCAGGAATGTAATCATGGTGATCTTCCATCCATCATCAGGTCTTTCATAGCCCTTATGACGGCACCATCTATACGTTTAACTTTCCTTTATGTTTCATGAATATAAGTACTTTCATATTGTTCAGCCATGTAACCTCGGCAAAAAAAGAAACGTCCCTTTTCAGGACCCTGTCTTTCAAAGATCATTTGTAAAAATCCAAACAACTTCACAGATCTTCATTGTAAAGGGTTTACACACTGTTTCCCATGCTTGTTCAATGAACCATAAACAATTAATGAACATGCACCTGTGGAACGGTCGTTAAGACACTAACAGCTTACAGACGGTAGGCAATTAAGGTCACAGTTATGAAAACTTAGGACACTAAAGGGGTCGTTCTACTGACTCTGAAAAACACCAAAAGAAAGAAGCCCAGGGTCCCTGCTCATCTGCGTGAACGTACCTTAGGCATGCTGCAAGGAGGCATGAGGACTGCAGATGTGGCCTGGGCAATTCATTGCCATGTCCGTACTGTGAGACGCCTAATACAGCGCTACAGAGAGACAGGACGGACAGCTGATCGTCCTCGCAGTGGCAGACCACGTGTAACAACACCTGCACAGGATCGGTACATCCAAACATCACACCTGCGGGACAGGTACAGGATGGCAACAACAACTGCCCAAGTTACACCAGGAACGCACAATCCCTCCATCAGTGCTCAGACTGTCCGCAATAGGCTGAGAGAGGCTGGACTGAAGGCTTGTAGGCCTGTTGTAGGCAGGTCCTCACCAGACATCACTGGCAACAACATTGCCTATGGGCACAAACCCACCGTCGCTGGACCAGACAGGACAGGCAATAAGTGCTCTTCACTGACGAGTCGCGATTTAGTCTCACCAGGGGTGATGGGCGGATTCGCGTTTATTTTCGAAGGAATGAGCGTTACACAAAGGCCTGTACTCTGGAGCGTGATCGATTTGGAGTTGGAGGGTCCATCATGGTCGGGGGCAGTGTGTCACAGCATCATCGGACTGAGCTTGTTGTCATTGCAGGCAATCTCAACGCTGTGCGTTACAGGGAAGACATCCTCCTCCCTCATGTGGTACCCTTCCTGCAGGCTCATCCTAACATGACCCTCCAGCATGACAATGCCACCAGCCATACTGCTCATTCTGTGCGTAATTTCCTGCAAGACAGGATGTCAGTGTTCTGAAGAACCTTGATGCTCTGAAGAACCTTGAGAAGAACCTTGATCTCAATCCCATTGAGCACGTCTGGGACCTGTTGGATCGGAGGATGAGGGCTAGGGCCATTCCCCCCAGAAATGTCTGTGAACTTGCCTTTGATGAAAGAGTGGGGTAACATCTTACAGCAAGAACTGGCAAATCTGGTGCAGTCCATGAGGAGGAGATGCACTGCGGTACTTAATGCAGTTAGTGGCCACACCAGATACTGCCTGTTACTTTTGATTTTGAACCCCCCTTTGTTCAGGGACACATTATTCCATTTCTGTTAGTCACATGCAGGCGGCAGGGTAGCCTAGTGGTTAGAGCGATGGACTAGTAACCGGAAGGTTGCAAGTTCAAACCCCAAATCTGTTGTTCCGCCCCTGAACATGCAGTTAACCCACTCTTCCTAGGCAGTCATTGAAAATAAGAATTTGTTCTTAACTGACTTGCCTAGTTAAATAAAGGTAAAATAAATTGAAATGCCTGTGGAACTTGTTCAGTTTATGTCTCAGTTGTTGAATCTTGTTATGTTCATACAAATATTTAAACGTTAAGTTTGCTGAAAATAAACGCAGTAGATAGTGAGAGGAAGTTTATATAAGACAAAATAGTATTGGGTTAAGCCTAGCTGTTTTCTAACCCCATTGAAATGTAACTATGTAGCCTTTGTTTTCCTCATGCTAGCTAATACTGTAAGTATCTGTGTTTGTATGCCAATATACAGTACAGTAGGTTCATATTGGTATACTTACCCATTCTACTTACCTCTTTTGACCTGTAGTCAAGGAGGCCCTCGACGTATGAAGATTGGAGGATTAACGTTGTTTATCAAATGTTTTTCAGTACCCAAAAAATATTCTGCAGTTACACACAACAGCTGAAATAGAGGGAATAGGCAGTTAAGTGCATTTCCCACTGCAGCAAAACGTAATCCCCTATGGAGAGGAGTGCATCACTGAGGAACTGCTGATTCATGGCCATTGGTTTGTAAGAGAACAACCTGAATGTTTGCAGACATATCTGCACCTCATCAGATATGTGGTTATGTGCCCAAGTCAATAGGCTTTTCAAAACTTTCCCACCCAATATTTGTTCGTTATAATGTTGTCAAAGTCTTGTGTTGGTAACAATCATAATTCAACAAATAATTACCTGTGTGTTCTACAGTATATACAAACCTCCCTCCACTCTCTACCATCTATCTTCTAAACTAAAGAGTGACTGAACGCATTGATTCCTCATCTGTTTCTCTGTTGCTCATTAAAGATGCACTTGGCAGAAATCGCTCCACCATTTTCTGGTTGCTATAATTCTAATAGTTTCCCTGTTATGTGACAAAACAAGCAAGTATAGAGTAGATAATCATTGTACCATATAAACCTATGTGAAACATCTTTTCCATAACCAAAAATATTGTATTTTCAGCTGTTCGAAGCTGGTGTACAAAACTGAAAATAAAAGACGGGAAAGCATATGCTGTAGAATAGATATCTACTGGTTCTTAAACTTGCTTTCAATGAGAATAACAGATCTATATCTTACATTCCTATGTAACTTTGATCAGGTTGCTGAAAAATTTGCAAATTGCAGATTTAAGAAAAATGGGATTTCAGTCTTGGGGGTGTGATTCAATGTTGGAGTTGTTTAAGTTTTGTCCCCCATGAGACGGCATATGAACAAAGCTATTATTAATTCCTTAAAATTGTCAGAATGAATCTAAGATAAATTCATTTTTATGTTTTTGCAGAGGTTTTAGTTGAGCAATTTTACATATTGTGACGGCGTTCTTCGTTTGTTGCAAGAGAGTCGGACCGAAATGCAGCGTGTTGGTTACTCATGTTGTTTAATGAAACAAATGACGAATACATGAAAATACTGAGACAAAATACAAAACAACAAAACGGAACGTGAATCCTAAGTACAGCCTATCTGGTGAAACTACACAGAGACAGGAACAATCACCCACGAAATACACAGTGAAACCCAGGCTACTTAAATACGGTTCCCCATCAGAGACAACAAGAATCACCTGACTCTGATTGAGAACCGCCTCAGGCAGCCAAACCTAAACTAAACACACCCCTAATCAACCACAATCCCAATGCCTACAAAAACCCCAATACGACAACACAATAACATAAACCCATGTCACACCCTGGCCTGACCAAACTAATTATCTAAAACACAAAATACTAAGACGTATACTAATACTAATACAAAGCGTGACACATATTGTTAAGGTGTTTGGTGCAGTATTTCTCAAGTAAAAAAATATGTTGGACAGAATCAAATCAAACAGTGAAATGCTTACAGTTGAAATCGGAAGTTTACATACACTTAGGTTGGAGTCATTAAAACTCATTAAACCACTCCACAAATTTCTTGTTAACAAACTATAGTTTTGGCAAGTTGGTTAGGACATCTACTTTGTGCATGACACAAGGCATTTTTCCAACAATCGTTTACAGACAGATTATTTAACTTACAATTCACTGTGTTACAATTCCAGTGGGTCAGAAGTTTACATACACTAAGTTGACTGTGCCTTTAAACAGCCTTTAAAATTCCAGAAGATGATGTCATGGCTTTAGAAGCTTCTGATAGGCTAACTGACATAATTTGAGTCAATTGGAAGTGTAACTGTGGATGTATTTCAAGGCCTACCTTCAAACTCAGTGCCTCTTTGCTTGACATCATGGGAAAATCAAAATAAATCAGCCAAGACCTGAGAAAGAAAATTGTAGACCTCCACAAGTCTAGTTCATCCTTGGGAGCGATTTCCAAATGCCTAAAGGAACCATGTTAATCTGTACAAACAATAGTATGCAAGTATAAACACTATGGGACCAGCACAGCCATCATACCGCTCAGGAAGGAGACGCGTTCTGTCTCCTAGAGATGAACGTACTTTGGTGCGAAAAGTGCAAATCAATCCCAGAACAACAGCAAAGGACCTTGTGAAGATCCTGGAGGAAAGTGGTAAAAATAACTATATCCACAGTAAAACAAGTCCTATATCGACATAACCTGAAAGGCCGCTCAGCAAGGAAGAAGCCACTGCTCCAAAACCACCATTAAAAAAGCCAGACTACGGTTTGAAACTGCACATGGGGACAAAGATCGTACTTTTTTATCCTCTGGTCTGATGAAACAAAAATAGAACTGTTTGGCCATAATGACCACCATTATGTTTGGAGGAAAAAGGGGAGGCTTGCAAGCCGAAGAACACCATCCCAACCATGAAGCACAGGGGGCAGCATCATGTTGTGGGTGTGCTTTTCTGCAGGAGAGACTGATGCACTTCACAAAATAGATGACGTCATGAGATAGGAAAATTATGTGGATATATTTAAGCAACATCTCAAGACATCAGTCAGTCAGTCGCACATGGGTACTCCAAATGAACAATGACCCCAAGCATACTTCCAAAGTTGAGGCAAAATGGCTTAAGGAAAATAAAGTCAAGTTATTGGAGTGGCCATCACAAAGCCCTGACCTCAATCCTATAGAACATTTGTGGGCAGATCTGAAAAAGCGTGTGCGAGGAGGTCTACAAACCTGACTCATTACACCAACCCTGTCAGGAGGAATGGGCCAAAATTCACCCAACTTATTGAGGGAAGCTTGTGGAAGGCTACCCGAGACATTTGGCACAAGTTAAATCATTTAAAGGCAATGCTACCAAATACTAATTGAGTGTACATAAACTTCTGTGATGTGATGAAAGAAATAAAAGCTGAAATAAATAATTCTCTCTACTATTATTCTGACATTTCACATTCTTAAAATAAAGTGGTGATCCTAACTGACCTAAGACAAGGAATTTTTACTATGATTAAGTGTCAGGAATTGGGCCCTTCCCAATAATGCAGAGATAAAGAAATTAGAACATTTATAGAAAAGCAATAACACGTAATAATAAATACACAATGAGTAACAGTAACTTGGCTATATACACAATGTACCAGTACTGAGTCGATGTGCAGGGACACAAGATAATTGAAGTCAGTGGAGTAGAGTAATTAAGTCAAAATACTTGAAAGTACTATTTATTTTGTGGGTGGTATCTGTGTTTTACTTTACTAGTAATATTTTTGACAATGTTTACTTCATGACATTCCTAAAGAATATAATGTACTTTCAACTCATACATTTTCCCTGACACCCAAAAGAACTTGTTACATTTTGAATGTTTAGCAGGACAGGAAAATTGTCAAATTCACGCACTTATCAAGAGAACACATGGTCATCCGTACTGCATCTAATCTGGTGGACTCACTATACACAAGTGTATTGTTTGTAAATGTTGGAGTGCGCCCATGACTATCCGTAAATGTTCAAAACAAGTCCCATCTGCTTTCCTTATTATAAGGAATTTGAAATAATTTATACTGTTACTTTGATACTTAAGTATATTTAAAACCAAATACTTTTAGGCTTTTACTCAATTAGAATTTTACTGGGTGACTTTCACTTTTACTTGAGTCATTTTCTATGAAGAGAACAGTCTATAACTTGGGTGGCTCTAGTCTTCGAAAAAAACATGTTTTGTCTAAAAGACTCGTACATACCATAAATGGAACTTCTACAAGCACCTCTGTCCAACCACAAACCTCTTCCTGCAATACACACACAATCAGAAGCACAACATTTTTTAGAGAAACAAAAGTGATTTTCAGTCTGCACCAAGGTGTGTGCAGCTAAATGGCAACAGCCATGGAATCAATCAGTTGTTCGATATGTCTGGATCTACTGAAGGATCCAGTCACTATTCCCTGTGGACACAGTTACTGTATGGGCTGTATTAAAGACTGCTGGGATCAGGATGATCAGAAGGGGTGACCTGATCAGCTGTCCCCAGTACAGACAGACCTTCATCCCGAGGCCTGTTCTGAAGAAAAGCACCATGCTTGCAGAATTGGTGGAGAGTCTGAAGAAGACAGGACTCCAAGCTGCTCCTCCTGCTCACTATTATGCTGGACCTGGAGATGTGGTGTGTGATGTCTGCACTGAGAGAAAACTCAAAGCTGTTAAGTCCTGTCTGGTGTGTCTGGCCTCTTACTGAGAGACAGGTAAGGACAATCTGTAATCGCTGCTCACTTCGAAAATACCATTCATTACTGAATATTAGTGATTACTGTACAACATAGCTTGGAAGTCAGCCAACACCCAATCATCTAGCTATGCTAATATACACACTCATGTGATGTAACATTTACTGAGACAAAAAGAGTTGCATTGGCTCATTCAGGTAATACCTAGGCTTTGGGTTAGCAGGCTAATGCACGTTTCTGGCATGTAGGATACCCCGGATCGAACCCGATCTGTTACATGCATATAGACGCACACAGACACCTGCATTCCTTTTCCCCCATTATGCATAAACGGTGACCTATCATAAGGTTTGATATGTTTTCACTAAGACAATCACTTGTACAAAGGAACCATGGAAAGACATTTGCTTATCTGCAGAGCCAGCTGGGGAGGAACAGCAGAAATCCAAACAGAGAATCCAGAGGAGAGAGAAAGAGATACAGGAGGTGAGACACTCAAGGTGAGTGTTGACCATTTATATGTATTCACTTAGCAGATAGACCTTTCTAAATTGACTTACTCTTCCTAAACTAAACTGAGGTAAAACTGGATGTTTTGGGACATGCTGGGCCATGTTCCTTTCTGTTTGTCTTAACAGAACTCTGCACAAGACGCAGTGGAGGACAGTGAGAAGATCTTTACTGAGCTGCTCCGCTCCGTTGAGAGAAGGTACTCTGAGGTGAAGGAGCAGATCAGAGTCCAGGAGAAGGTTGAAGTGAGTCGAGATGAAGGACTCCTGAAGCAACTGAAGCAGGAGATGTATGAGCTCAGGAGGAGAGAAATTGAGCTGGAGCAACTCTCACACACAGAGGACAACATCCAATACCTCCAGGTGACATCACTGGTTCTTTGTCCACAGCATCAGGTGTACTGTTCAATGTGAGATTTTAGTTTTTCTCAACAATAATCTTGTCTGATCTGTCTCTGTAGAGTTTCCAGTCTTTTTTGTCTCTCCTGGAACTGAAGCCTTACCCTGCATCACTGTCATGTTCAGAAAGCAGTCTCTGGACTGAAAAGACCAGTTGAAAACATCTGCTCTGGGGAAATATTCAACATCTCTGTAAAAGGTTGGTAACATAAACTATTTGGACAGTGGAGCTACAATTTGTACATTTGGCTCTATACTTGAGCATTTTGGGGTTGAGATGAAATATTTAATTAGGCGACAGTTCAGAATGTCACATATTATTTGAGGATATTTTTTATACATAAGGAATACCTAGGATAGGATAAGTAATCCTTCTCACCACCCCCCCCCCCCTTAATGATTTAGATGCACTATTGTAAAGTGGCTGTTCCACTGGATGTCAGAAGGTGAATTCACCAATTTGTAAGTCGCTCTGGATAAGAGCATCTGCTAAATGACTTAAATGTAAATGTAATTAGAAATTAAAGGACTTGATGTATGTTGTCCCCCATTTGAATAACGTTTTTTCATAAGTATTTGGACAAATTCACAAGTTTAGCTTTTGGTCCCATATTCCAAGGACGCAATGACTACATCAATCTTGTGCCTACAAACGTTTTGGATACATTTGCATTTTGTTTTGGTTGTGTTTCAGATTATGTTACGCCCAAAATAAATGAATGGTGAATAATTTATTGCGTCATTTTGGAGTCACTTATTGTAAAGACTACTTGATGTTTCTGTTTTCACTTCAACATTCATGTGGATGCTACCATGATTATGGATAATCATGAAAGAATAGTGAATAATGATGAGTGAGAAGGTTACAGAGGAACAAATATCATGTACCCCAAAAAAATGCACATTCATTTAGAAGTGTTCAGAAACAAGTGACTCCAAAATGGAATGATACATTATTGTCCATTTACTTCCTATTGGGAAAAACATAATCTGAAACACAACCAAAATAAACTGCAAATGCATCCAACAAGTTTGTAGAGTTACTAGCTTGATGTAGTCATACTGACACCGACACAGTGATTCACTTTGATAAGAATACAGACAGGCTATACATGACATGTTCAAGTAAGATTTAACATGATCCCTTCACAGAACAGCGCAAACTGGCTCTAACCAGAATTGAAAGAGGAGTGGGAAGCCCCAGTGCACAACTGAGCAAAAGGACAAGTATATTAGAGTGTCTAGTTTGAGAAACAGACGCCTCACAAGTCAACTGGCAGATTCATTAAATAGTACCAACAAAACACCAGTCTCAACGGCAGCAGTGAAGAGGTGACTCCAGGATGCTGGCCTTCTAGGCAGAGGGGTGGGAGGCTCCAGTGGGTGTAGCCGTGGGGCTAGCGGAGAGGTCCAGGGCAATTTCAAAGCCCCCAGGAAGACTTCCCGGGGCAGGCAAAGCTGACTACAGACAATGAGTGTGGCAGAACGGTTTCGAGCCCACAATGGCACCAGTAGACGAGTCAATCGAGGGATTGTATCGCTGGAGCCAAGAGAATCCCAATACCACGGGAACCTGTGTAGACTCAATTAACAGGAATTGGATCATCTCGCTGTGGTTCCCTGACACTCGTAGGTTGATGGGGGTGGTATGGTGGGTGACCCGGCCTATAGAGCGCCCGTCCAGCACTCTAACATTCATGGGAATGGAGAGAGGTTGAGTGGGGATGCCCAGCTCGGACGCCAGGGTAATGTCCATAATACTCACATCGGCTCCGAGTTGATGAGTATCTGGAGAGACTTGGCCTGGTCCCCCCACAGCAGGGTGGCATGGAGAGGGGGGCGAGTAAGGGGAGAAGCAAAATTGTCCTTAAGACCCACCAGAGTACTCTTCCTACAAATGAGCTAGGTCTCCTGAAGGAACAGGTAGACACATAACGACTGGCAGCACCGCAATACAGACAACTCTGGGTGTTAAGTCGCGTTTGGCTGTAGACCGCCTAGCCCTACCGAGCTGCATCGGCTCGGGAAGAGGTAAATCGACAGTCTTCGGAGGCTCTTGGAGGAACTTGGGTAAGCTCGAATCCTCTCGGGGACTTCCGGAGTTCATCAGATGCAGGGTGGGATCGTTGAGTGAGCGATTGGGACATCTTCTCCTCCTACATTCCCATAGACGTCCATTGATCCGGATGGTTAAGGCAATGAGTGATTCGAGATCTGTCGGTAGTTCCTGGGCTGCAAGCGCGTCCTTTACTTCCTCTGATAATCATCGCAAGAGCGTGTTGAACAGCGCTTCCAGGTTCCAGGCACCCTACGCTGCTAGTGTGCGGAACTCCACCGCATAGTCTGCCACACTGAGGGAGTCCTGTCGAAGCTGGAGTACCTTCCGGGCAGCCTCTCTCCCTGACACCGGAGCCTCAAACTTTATTCACCTCACCAGACTGAAGCATACGGCTGATTATTGTTCCCAAACAGCCACAGCCCAGGCGAGGGCCCTCCCGGACATCAGCGTGATGAGGTACGCTGTCTTAGAGCGGTCCGAGGGGAAGAAGGATGGCTGCAGCTCCATGATGAGGGAACACTGAGCGAGATACCCCCGACAGGTGCCCGACTCAAAGCACTCCAGGGGAGGTAAGTGGTGTTCCCAGGAAACCGGGGTGACAACTCTGCTACCAGCCTGGTTACTGAGGGGCTGGGAGGTTACCGTCGTGGTAGGCTGCCTAGTACACAGCCCACGGATTTGCTCCCGCAATGTTTCCAATGCTAGTTTGTGACGTTAGGCCACGTCCTGGAACCCTTCCATCAGACCACGAAGCAACTCCTCGTGCTTACCAATGGTGGCTCCTTGGGAGGAGATGGCATTGCGGAGCTGGTCCAAGTCTGGTCCATGTCTGCTGGGTCAAGCATGGCGAGTAAATACTATCATGTTTTAATGTATGACCCAGGTGCAGACAGTGTTGAAGAAATTAAGAAGGTAGAAACTAGAGCCTGTAGGACCTGTCTTGTTGATACCGTTGTTAAGAAGGTAGAAACTAGAGCCAGTAGGACCTGTCTTGTTGATACCGTCGTTAAGAAGGTAGAAACTAGAGCCAGTAGGACCTGTCTTGTTGATACCGTTGTTAAGAAGGTAGACACTAGAGCCTGTAGGACCTGTCTTGTTGATACCGTTGTTAAAGTTTATACTTTAAACGGGGGCAGGCAAAAGACGGGTCAAGGCAGGCAGAGGTCAATAATTCAGAGATGGTATAAGGCACCGGAACAGCAGGCGGGCTCAGGGTCAGGTCAAGCAGAGGTGGGTAATCCAGAGTAGAGGCAAAGGTACAGGACGGCAGGAGGGCTCAGGGTCAGGTCAAGCAGAGGTGGGTAATCCAGAGTAGAGGCAAAGGTACAGGACGGCAGGCGGGCTCAGGGTCAGGTCAAGCAGAGGTGGGTAATCCAGAGTAGAGGCAAAGGTACAGGACGGCAGGAGGGCTCAGGGTCAGGTCAAGCAGAGGTGGGTAATCCAGAGTAGAGGCAAAGGTACAGGACGGCAGGAGGGCTCAGGGTCAGGTCAAGCAGAGGTGGGTAATCCAGAGTAGAGGCAAAGGTACAGGACGGCAGGAGGGCTCAGGGTCAGGTCAAGCAGAGGTGGGTAATCCAGAGTAGAGGCAAAGGTACAGGACGGCAGGAGGGCTCAGGGTCAGGTCAAGCAGAGGTGGGTAATCCAGAGTAGAGGCAAAGGTACAGGACGGCAGGAGGGCTCAGGGTCAGGGCAGGCAGGAAAGGTAAAAATATGGAAACTAGAAAACAGGGACAATAGCAAAGACAGGAGCAAGGGAAACCACTGGTAGATTTGGTGAAGAAAATGAACTTGCAAAGCAACTCCTTGTTTCTTCAAGTAGAAAACACAGGTATAAGTACTCGGGGGATAATGGGGAAGATGGGCAACACCTGGAGGGGGGTGGAGACAAGCACAAGGACAGGTAGGACAGATCAGGGTGTGACAAATGGCACATACATTCAAAAGCTCAGCCCCACTACCCCATTTGACATATAGCAACGAAAGTCTCAACTGTGTTTGTGAAAAGCTAAGAATTTCGTCAAAAGATGACAGAGAAAATGTACATTTTGTAAAGACCAAAGTAAATATTCCCATTTCAAACCCAACTAAACCCAAACTACTTAACTTCTCTGTTATCCATCAAATTGATACTGATTGTGGAGCTGAAGGAAGGTTTACTCTGAAACATGTTGATATTTTCAAAAACATGGATTAGGATGCAATTCTGTTAACAGTTATTTTAATTTATGCTAATATTTTCGGGCCAATGCCTCATGGGTCCAATATTAAATATTCGATTTCTAAGTTAGAAGCCATTGTTGCTGCTTGCACATATATTTCAGTTCAGATTTGTGTTGAACGTTTAGTCCACCAGATGGCAAAATATACATAGTTTACAACAATATAGTAAGGCAGGCAGAGCACTCCAGTTACAATGTTTTTGTGTCGATCACGGATTTAAACCTAATCTCATCCCTCATCATTTAAATGTAATGTAATTGTAATGATATACATTTACATTGGATTATCAGTTAGGGACATGCATACAACATGCAGAGTATAGTGCTACTATAATTTGAGGACAGTAAGATACAGCAGATACTGTAGCCTAATTTAAAAAAGATTAGTGGTTTAAACTCATACAAGTATTTGGGAGTATGGCTAGATGGTACACTGTCCTTCTCTCAGCACATATCAAAACTGCAAGCTAAAGTTACATCTAGACTTGGTTTCCTCTATCGTAATTGCTCCTCTTTCAAGCCCAGCTGCCAAATGAACCCTGATTCAGATGATCATCCTACCCATGCTAGATTACGGAGGCGTAATTTATAGATCGGCAGGTAAGGGGGCTCTCGAGCGTCTAGATGTTTTTTACCATTCGGCCATAAGGTTTGCCACCAATGCTCCTTATAGGACACATCACTGCACTCTATACTCTTCTGTAAACTGGTCATCTCTGTAATACCAGTTGCAAAACCCACTGTTAGATGCTAATCCCAGCCCCCGCAGGAGGCCTTTTGCCTTTTGGTAGGCCGTCATTGTAAATAAGAATGTGTTCTTAACTGACTTGCTTAATTAAATTAAATTAAAAAACCTGATTAGGACTTATAAGTGATTCTTGGAAAAATATATATAATGGTAGCTATTCTTTTTATGAACTTGAAGATATTATTATTGACACCTGTGAAGATAATAGAGTGTGTTTTCAAATGGATGTTTAGAAGAGACAATTGTCCACTCGTCAATGTTATGAAATGGCTCTCCAATTTACAGATGGCTGAAAAACTGAAAAGATGTCTACTGATTTGCAAGCACCCACTGACACTTAATGAGTTAAATCTTTATACAACATCCTTCTGAACTTACTAACCGCATGGCTTGGTCTCCTATGTGAATAAGTCACATTAATTAAATGTGAGGTACAACGCTGGAGATGAGAAGCAGGTACAGGGAGTGAACATTTAATTAACCACAGACATGGAAGAGGACAGGACAGCATCTGGACAGGAACACACAACGACATGTATGCTGACACGGATCAAAGAAACAAGACAGACATAGGAGGGGCAATAAACAAATTAAAGTTGTCCAGGTGAGTCCAATGATGCCCTGCTGTGCGTGATGGTGACCAGTGATGAAGCGCAGGTGCACATAATGATGGTGACAGGTGTGTGCAATGAAGGCAGTCTGGCACCCTCGAGTGCCAGAGAGGGAGAGCAGTAGGCGTGACATTAAACTAATCAAACCAGCATTTCAGAAATGCACCATGGTGAAAAACAGACTAAAATGAATAATAATAATAATTTTAATTGAACGGTGCATTCCATGTTGGGACGATATGATTGTATCTGAAGTGAAGGGGCTAGGTGGGGGCTAGGTGATCAATGCGTAAAAAGCTTGTTGGATATTTTACCCCCATGATGTCAAACGAGAATCCTTGTGACAGTCACTTTGTTATCGATGGGAATTTCAAGCAGACAACATTTCTCCAAATAATGGCTTTAAGGACCCCTCTACACCCAACATACCCAAAGTATTTGCATACCCAAAGTATTTGCACGGAGGTCCCAACACACCACCGTGGGCGAGGACACCCACTCTCCTTTCTCACGCAGGATTCCGCAACCTGACCCACATGCCAGGCTCCACAGGGTCCTGCGCGAGGCGGGGGACGAAACTGAAAGAATGTATCAGCGGGACTTTGCAGAGATGTCGGGGCAGTTGCATTATATGCCCAGCACGGCACAGAGAAGGTTTACTGCTGTAATAGATGTTGGGGTCAGATTGTGGCTTTCTTTGAGTTTGGAGGGACAATGTGCTTGGAGAGCGTCAACTGGGAGATGATGTCCCAGGTGGACAACATCGCTCATTGCAGAACTTGATCCAGGAGAATGGTGGTGGGGTATGTCTGTAAATAAATCATTCTACATTTCGTCAGCCTCTATCGACCTATCAAACCTTTGCATCAGTTGCAAATCTCTGCCAATTGACCACTGTGTTCCTAAATGTACCACGTTCATTCAAAGCTGTGAAAATACATTCCTGTCATATTCTCCACCTCTCCAGCCTGGGATTTGCAGGTACTTTCTTACCAGTTTAAATAAAGGGAATAGGCAGTTACTGTATGTGCATTTCCCAGTGTAGCAAAATGTGATCCCCTATGGAGAGGGGTGCATCACTATCTGATTCATGGCAATTGGTTTGTAAGAGAAGAGTTTGAATGTTTTCAGACATATCTGGACGTCATTCGATATGTGGTTATGTGCCCAAGTCAATAGGATTTAAATAACTTTCCCACACAATATTTGTACGTTAAATTGTTGCCAAAGACTTGTGTTGGCAACGATCGTAATTCAACAAATAAATGCAAAATAGAAGCCTCCCTCCCTTCTCCAACCTCTATCTTCTAATCTAATCTGTATCTCTGTTGCTCATTATGAAAAGCAATATTTCCGTCTTGGGGTTGTGGTTCGATGTAGGTGATGTAGTGATGTTTGTCCCTCATGCGACACCATAGGAACAAAACTTCCTCAAAATTGTCAGAATTAATCTAACAAAAAATAACAAAAAAAAATCTGTAATTAATTTGGACATTTTTGCAGGGAAGGTTTTAGTTTAGCAAATTAACATCTAGCTAAGATGTTTGGTGCAGTATTTCACACATAAAAAATATGCTATATGTTGTCTTATGTAAGCAGTCAGATCCACTGTGCTGATGGGCAGGTCTGTCTCACTGTCTGTGTTCTGCGGTAGGATTGGATAGCGCCCCATCACAGCAGCTGTGTATATATTCTGTGTTAGTGGGCAAGTAAGCATTGTCAAAATCAAAACCCAACCCACAAGTTAAGAATGACAAACACTTTTGGAAAAGATTGACTTTATTAACAAAATTATCCTAGTACACTTTTTGACACTAGAATAAATGTTTTGGACAAATATCGATGACGCATTGGCCGTTTTCAGAGAAGTTGTTTATTGCATTCAGTTGCACTTTAAATGTAACAGCACACTTGACACAATGAGCTGAGTAAGGCACTCTACTAATCTTGGCCTTTTGCATACTCATTATGTTCTCAGGACTCCGGTTAACATACTCCAGAGTCTCCCACTGTTCATACATCCTGTGCTATGTACATGGAGGTGTGGTATGTGTCCATTGGGGAGTGTTGTATCGAATCAAATAAAATACAATTTTAGTCGTACAACAGGTTTAGACTGACAGTGAAATGCTTCCCAACAATGCAGAGTGAAAGACAATAGAGAAATAATAGAAAAGTAATAACACGTAATAATTAAAGGAATAGTAAATACACAATGAGTACCAATGACTTGGCTATATACACGGGGTACCAGTACTGAGTTGATGTGCAGGGGTACTGGGTAATTGAGGTAGATACAGTGCCTTGCGAAATTATTCGGCCCCCTTGAACTTTGGGACCTTTTGCCACATTTCAGGCTTCAAACATAAAGATAGAAAACTGTATTTTTTTGTGAAGAATCAACAACAAGTGGGACACAATCATGAAGCGGAACGACATTTATTGGATATTTCAAACATTTTTAACAAATCAAAAACTGAAAAATTGGCCGTGGAATATCTTCAAAACAAATCTGCTGTTTCCGGCTACAATAGTCATTTGCAACATGAACAATGTGTACAATGTATTTCTGATCAATTTTATGTTATTTTAATGGACAAAAAATGTGCTTTTCTTTCAATAACAAGAACATTTCTAAGTGACCCCAAACTTTTGAACGGTAGTGTACATGTAACTAGGAATAAAGTGACTAGGCAACAGGATAGCTTCGGCGTAAGTGATGAGTCACAAAAGGGTCAATGCAGATAGTTAAATAGTTAACCAATAGCTACATAGACTAACTATTTAGCTGTGGTATGGTTTGGGGGTGGAAGCTGTTAAGAGTCCTTTTGGTTTCAGACTTGGTGCATTGGTACCGCTTGCTGTGCGGTAGCAGAGAGGACAGTCTATGACTTGGATGTATCCAGTGCATGGCACACATGCCATAAATGGAACTTCTACAAGCACCTCTGTCCAACCACAATGCTCTTCCTGCAATACACACACAAACAGGAAATGTATCCACATGTACCCACTCAATGTAGGCCTACATTCCATGAGACTTTGTAAAGAACATGAACCTGGATGAACATCAACCTGTTCATCCACTTGTCCTTCAGACAAGGAGGTGCCTGAACATGGTATTGTGTTGTTTGATGCAAAAAAAATTACAAAATAAAATGCATTATTAATCCCATACCATTATTACAGAGAATCAGACAAATTATGCTACCCTCTACCTATTGGTTAGCTAATTTGAGCCCATCTCAAAATACAACACGGCCCCTTTAAGACATAAAAAGCTCATTACCTTACTCACTTTTCAAAAATGGCTAGAAATGTTCACGCTCAAGGACAGAAATACATACAATTTTTAAAAAGGCGCACGTAGCCTGCATATCAATGCATAGACACAAACTATCTAGGTCAAATAGAGGAGAGGCATTGTGCTGCGAGCTGTTGCTTTATCTGTTTTTTGAAACCAGGTTTGCTGTTTATTTGAGCAATATGTGATGGAAGGAAGTTCATGCAATAAGGGCTCTATATAATACTGTACGCCTGTGTTCATTGCCACATTTTTTGTTGTTGTCCAAGACTCCAGTGCATGTGTGCATGGAAAACATACCATAAATTGAACTTTTACAAGCACCTCTGTCCAATCACAACCCTCATCCTGCAAAACACACACAACCAGGAAATGTACCGACTCAGTAGCACAAACAATTCTAGAGAAAAGACAGTGAGAAACAACTACATTCTGCACCAAAATGGCAACAGCCATGGATTCATTCAGTTGTTCAATATGTCTGGATCTACTGAAGGATCCAGTCACTATTCCCTGTGGACACAGTTACTGTATGGGCTGTATTAAAGACTGCTGGGATCAGGATGATCAGAAGGGTGTCCTGATCAGCTGTCCCCAGTGTGGACATTCACCCAATGGCCTGTTCTGAACAGAAACATTATGTTTGCTGAATTGGTGGAGAATCAGAAAAAGACAGGACTCCAAGTTGCTACTCCTGCTCACTATTATGCTGGACCTGGAGATGTGGCGTGTGATGTCTGCACTGAGAGAAAACTCAAAGCTGTTAAGTCCTGTCTGGTATGTCTGGTCTCTTACTGTGAGACTCACCTCCAGCCTCACTATGAATCTCCTGCCTTTAAGAAGCACAACCTGGTCAAAGCCTCCACACAACTAGAGGAGAAGATCTGTTCTCGTCATGACAAACTACTGGAGATGTACTGCCATACTGATCAGCAGTTTATCTGTTTGCTGTGTGTGGTGTGTGAACATAAAAGTCACGATACAGTCTCAGCTGAATCAGAAAAGACTGAGAGACAGGTAAGGACAATCTGTAATTGCTGCTTACTTCAAAATAACATTCATTGCTGAATATTAGTGACTACTGTACAACATAGCTTGGAAGTTAGCCAACACCCAATCATCTAGCTGTGCTAATATACACACTCCCGTGATGTAACATTTACTGAGACCTGAAGAGTTGCATTGGCTCCTTCAGTTATTGCCTAGGCTTTAGGTTTGCAGGCTAATGCACTTTTCTGGCATGCAGGAGACCCGGGATCGAACCCGATCAGTCATATTCATACAGATGCACACAGACACACACATACCTTTTCCTCCATAATGTGTAGACTCTGTCTCTGACTCTATCATAAAGTTTGATATGTTTTAACTTAGATAGAATCACTTGCACAAATGAACCATGGATTGACATTTATATTTCATATAAAACACCCTAGTTCTCCTAAATGTGGACCATAGACTCCGAGACAAACCCAGAACTGAATGGCCCATAGGTGACGCTACAATAAGCTGTCCCGTTTGTATTCGAGCAACGCAAGACTATGCTTTGTTTGTTAAAAAAATTATGAATTTCGTCAAAAGATGGCAAAATGTCAATTTTGTAAAAAAAAAAAAAGATTCTCCCACCCCAATCCCAACTAAACCCAAACTACTCAACTTCTCTTTGATTTATCAAATTGATACTGATTGTGGGGCTTAAGGACACTACAAGGAAGGTTTATACTCAAAACATTATATTTTCAAAAACATGGAAACAAGATGCAATTCTGTTGTTAACCTAAACTGTTAGCATTTATGCTAATTCATGCTATTATTTTTGTGTTATGAAATGGCTTTCCAATCTACAAATAGCTGGAAATCTGAAAAGACTACAACTACAGGAGATTCAGGGCCGGGCCTGGCTGTTCTGCCGCCCTGGGTGAAACAAAACCAATAGAACTGACAGAATGTCTCAACTGCCATTATGTCTTGGTCAAATATGCAATGGTTGTGCAATGTATAACGATGACAACACTCAATAACAAATGACAACTTTCTGTCAGTTGTCCTGTCTGCTTATGCACTTCCCAAAGTGGGCGACAAAAAAAGTTTGATAGTTGGGATGAAAAATTATCTGGAATAGAGTCTAGTTGGTCCTTTTTAAAGTGATTCAATGGTTTTGTTGGAGTACATAGATGCGTAATGACGTTGGCAAATGAGTACAATTAATCAAGAGTGCAAACGACTTTCAAAAAGTAAACATTTCATTCCGGTGTGAATTAAGTGAGAGGGCCATGAATCATGACAAAATTGAGCAAATCAGGGTTAAGTGCCTTGCTCAAGGGCACATCGACATATTTTTCATCTTGGGTATCGGCACAACGCTCAAACCATGATATGCTCCATCAAAGTACTGAGGGGTAAAACGGACAACTATAAATACTTTAGTGTCATCTAGTGGTAGATCTGGGATACACATTAAATTCATCAATACACTGTACCGTACAAACTAACAAACTGTTACAAAATCCAAAAATCATTGGACTTGCAGTAAACAACATAGATGGTTTGTGTCCTCACTTGTCTGGGGATCATTATCAAATATGAAAACACTTGAATAAATTCAATCATGACATTGAGGTCTAGATTTTTCTTCTGAAATCCAATCACATTCTTAATCTCTCCTCTTTCTCCTACTGAATAGATTATTGTGACAGACATGTGCATGAATAAGCCTCAAGATGGCGAGTGTGGGCCAGAATGAATTGAATTGCTCACCAGGAACAGAAGATGTCATGGTTTAAGGGAGTCTGTTGTCCTCTGTTGTCCTCTAGCCACCAAGCTCTCTGTTAGGCCATGACATCATCATCATTTCATCCACTACTGGACATAAAATGCTTTTCTTTGACCACATATGTAAAATACCTAGGTACCCTTCTGTAAGATCCATGAAGAGCGAATAAGGAAAGGAAAGTATCTCATCTAAATAAACAAGTACTGTACATAGACTATCAATTTGTCTTTCACAATCTATATCACAAACACACACACACACACAGACACACACTCACGCACACACACTCTCTCATGCACATGATTGCACTCCATACACACATCCTTAAATCCAACTCACCTTGTTCTCTCTCTTTCCTCTTTCTCACGCCACGGTTTAATGTTATATACAGTGAGGCAAAAAAGTCTTTAGTCAGCCACCAATTGTGCAAGTTCTCCCACTTAAAAAGTAAATTCATTAAAAATCCTACAATCTAATTTTCTGAATTGTTTTTCTCATTTTGTCTGTCATAGTTGAAGTGTATCTATGATGAAAATTACAGGCCTCTCTCATCTTTTTAAGTGGGAGAACTTGCACAATTGGTGGTTGACTAAATACTTTTTTACCCCACTGTATGCCTACCAGGGACGTCGCAAGGCCTATTTTAGGGGTACTTTATCCCCCTAAAATATTCATTAGCCCCCCCCTAAATAAATCAATATATCAGTCAACATATTTTCTCTCTGATTTTCTTTTTTTTCCGTCAACTGTTCCATCGCATCTTAAACTTCTTACCGGGCGGACACTAGGACCTGGGGGAGGCTGCTGCTGCAGAGGCTGCTGCACACGCTAGTGACTGTCAGTCCTACTTGTAGCTCACATTTTGGTTAACGTTAGATTCTTCTGTGGCTTGAGTCTGCTAACTAACAGTAAACGGTTAGGAAAAGGCTCAGACAGGACAGATTCATGCAGATAGGCTATGATGTGAATTTGTGGTAAGTTAGAACAGAGAGAGAGAGAGAGAGAGAGAGAGAGAGAGAGAGAGAGAGAGAGAGAGAGAGAGAGAGAGAGAGAGAGTATTCACTACTATAGACTTTGGTCATAATCAAAGCTTTGTTAACCAATAACTTTTTATGTGAGGCTGCCTGTAAGTTACAGTGTAACGGACGTTGTGAGCTAGCTAACGTTAACGGTGTCTTTTAAATTCAACGTAAGTTATGTGGCATTAACTTTGTATTTAATGTAGTTTTGCTATCTGTGCCAGGCTATAAGTGAGACAGATGACATAACATCATGAGCATATTTTTTCATACTCAATTGCTTTCATTCAGTAGGCCATTGCAAAACAATTATCAGTAGGTCATGTGTAGAAAAGGTGACATAGTGTTGATCACAGCCTTCTGCTTTGCATGTAGAGTTTTTGGCAAAACCATTAAATTTGATTCTTTGTCAGTAATGGCTGCAAAAATGTGACAAAAAATATTTGTTTGTCTTCGGTAAACATGAGATGGCACAAACACACAGAGACAGTGTTGTTGCATGGCAAAGCTACCAGGCAACTAGCAATCATAGGAACATTGCTCAGATTTTAACATCTGGCCATGCTAGTGATATTGCAGCGAGAAGAGAGTATCTGAGGAGAAGTGTTGCGGTCACCTCAATGTTAGGAAGACAGGGACTCTCTTTCAGTGCCAATGATGAATCTAGTGAAAGCACAAATAGAGGGAACTTTCTTGAATGTATGGAGCTTTTGAAGGAGTTTAACCCTTTCCTGCAAAGGTACAATACTCCATCAATACTCCATTAATGGGCCGCATGCCAGTTGCGGTCCATTAATGCAGTCGTGGGCACCTTAACTGCTATTTTTGATTGTCTATCTGCCATTGGATCCCCCATGGCTGTTGGTCTGAGAGCAAAGCTTCATCAGTTCTCCATCGTGTATTTGCTACTGATGTTTCAGTCCCTTCTTTCTGTAACTGAGGGACCACACAAGTTCCTCCAGAAAGAGGCTGTAGACCTGGCAGAAGCGTGTTTCGGCAAACAAGCTGTATGTGATACAGTGCAAATGCACAGACGCATTTGCCACAGAACTTTATGACAGAACCAAATCACTCACAAAATTCACAATATTCCAGAGGCAGATGCAGCAAGAAAGCACAAACAAAGGAAATGGGAGATTTTCTGGTGGAGACCTCCTTGGGTTGAGACACAGAATTGTCATGTTCCCAAACAATGAGAACAGGGTTGTTGCTCCCCTGCTTGGACATGATGGTTTGTGAGCTTGACCAGCGATTCTCGACTTTAGATGCAGGTCTGCTCAAAGGCATATAGGCATGCAGTCGCAACTCAAAAATCTTCCTAGATACATCATGCTTAACTGAGTTTGCCAAACACTACAGTATTGATGTTAAAACAGAAGAGATGTTGGTGGCAAGAAAATTTCTTGTCCGGAAAAGAGTGGCTGGACATCTTCCAAAGATATGCTTGCTGTGCATAACCTCCTGGATGATGATATGTTTCCTTCTCTGAAGGAAATCATTCAGGTTGCCCTCACAATCCCTGTGAGCAGCTGCTCCTGTGAAAAGGCCTTTAGTGCACTGCGCCGGCTGCACTCCTGTTTGCGTAAGACAATGGGTCAGAAAAGGCTTGCAAGTCTTGAGGGTGTCCATGTCCATTGAGGATGAAGTGCTTGGGCCACTAAGCCACAATAGTGTCATTGACCGCTTTGCCACCTTTAACAATAGGAGGTACACTTTGATGCATCCACCCACAAAATAAGCATCAAAAGGAAGAAGCAGTAGGAGCAGTTTTATAATATAGGTTGTAATATTTGTTTGGTATCTTTAAAAAAAATCTGATTTGATTCCTAATTATTGTTCAGTGTTTTACATTTTATTTAGCTCATTAGTTGAATTTAGTTTTAGTCCCCATTGTGGATGATACTGTGTAAGATGTTCCATGTGTCTGAATTATTGGGTTAATGTTGAGCAACAATTAACAGAATGGGTGAAACTTAAATAAAGATTTTTTTCTAATGGTATAATATGACCTGCATGTCTTCTCTCTCCTCTCGCTCTCTGTCTGTCTGCCTCTGTCTCTCAAAATAAAATCCCAAAAGTATTTGGGCTACGAAGTACAGCCATTTTTATGCCTTTTGCTGGTGTTGGATGGATGGGAACAGGGTGGACTTGAATTTCTTTATTTGGATAGCTTAGCCCCCATATCCATGAATCTCTAGTGATGTCCCTGATGCCTACTGTATACAGACTGGTTTAATGTTATATATGCCTACTATATACAGACTGGTTAATGTTATATATGCCTACTATATACAGGCTGGTTTAATGTTATATATGCCGACTATGTACAGACTGGTTTAATGTTATATATGCCTACTATATACAGACTGGTTTAATGTTATATATGCCTACTATATACAGGCTGGTTTAATGTTATATATGCCTACTATATACAGGCTGGCTTAATGTTATATATGCCTACTGTATACAGACTGGTTTAATGTTATATATGCCTACTATATACAGGCTGGTTTAATGTTATATATGCCTACTATATACAGACTGGTTTAATGTTATATATGCCTACTATATACAGGCCAACACTGGAATTTCAATCAACCCTGCTGCCAGTGAACCAAGTCAGGCAAATGCCTGTGAATCTTAAATGTGGCACGGACCGCTCCAGTGAACATGATGAATGGCCCTGTGCTGAGCTGCGTTCCACTGCTGTCACAGTTTGCCAGTTGGATGGCTGACCTGATGGACTAATAGGAACAGACACAGTCTGGATTGTGGCTGTGTGTTTTCAAGGAGGAAGATTTTAAAAAATATAGACACTGTCCTTATGTGAACACCAATAGACAACTTGCTACGATGAGATTGTTTGCTCTGCTGTGCTTCTCTCCTGATCAGCTGCTGTGTTCACGTACAGTAGTGCATCTCTTCAGAAATATTTACAAACCTTCCCTTCACATTAAAAGTCCACAATGGCTTGTTCCCATCTTTTGGCCACTGTGCTTCTAAGTTTGTTCAAAGCTGTGAAAATACATGCCTGTGATATTCACCATTAATCCAGCCGTGACACTTTCTGACCAGCTAGACTACTGTGGTGGAATTATTGTAATCAAAAGGAGAGACTTTTAGATTTCTTAAAAACATTCAAACCTTTATTATTTAATAACTGCAGTAATGGAGATGGTCAGTAATCAACCCCTGGAGTTGACCCCTGAGAACTCAACCAGCTGGTTTGAGCCACAGCATTTTATAGCAAAGTACATCCTCCTTCAGTCTACATAACACACAACAGATGTATGGAATAGGTCACAAGGTTAAGATTTGTATGAAAGATACTGTGAACACTGAGTCTGTACACGCTTTAATTGACTGTTTTAACAGTGGCCAAGTAAGCTACTGTAGCTATTTGATCGTAATATAGGCCTACCAGAGTGACCTACCATTGAAAACAATGGAGAAAATGCATCCCATAAAATTTTAACATTTAAATAGCGGTTCTATCATTCAGCCTACAGTAGCAGCCAAAGTGTGGTGTTCAATGTAGGTCTACATTCCATGAGACTTTTGAAAAGAACATACAGGCCTTTGCATTAACCTGTTTATCCACTTGTCCCTCTGACAAGGAGGTGACTGAACATTTTGTTGCGTTGTTTGATGCAAGAAAACACTTTACAAAATGAAATACATTATTATTCCCATACAGTTTGATTGGGTTCAAATCCGGACTCTGGCTGAGCCACTCAAGGACATTCAGAGACGTATCCCGAAGCCACTCCTGCGTTGTATTGGCCATGTGCTTAGGGTAGTTGTCCTGTTGGAAGGTGAACCTTCGCTACAGTCTGAAGTCCTGAGCAGATTTTCATCAAGGATCTCTCTGTATTTTGCTCTGTTCAACTTTCCCTGGATCTTGACTAGTCTCACAGTCCCTGCCGCTGAAAAACATCCCCACAGCATGATTCTGCCACCACCATGCTTCCCGTAGGGATGGTGCCAGTGTCATGACTGTCCACAAGAATCCAAATAGGTCAGATAAGGTTTGCAATGAATAACTTCAATCAGACCCCTCTCCACCTAGAGGGGAAAGGAAAGAACAGCTTGGGGTTAACAACTCCCACCTTGTTGTAATTCAAGGGAGAAGATTCAGGCCTGTGCTCTCAAGAGTCACCAAAGGAATGTTCTTAGTTTTGCTGAAACTCTAGCATGTTCAAAAGCACATACTGGAACAATATTTCTAACGTGGAATGTGGGGAATGGTCAGAGGCGATCTATAGAACACAAATAGAATTTTGTGTGTTATTTTGTGATGTCATTAAAAATGTTAATGGAAATACTTTAACTTGGAAAGTATACCCACTACATAGTATATGAAGTTTCCATACTGTGCGTTGTGCATGTATTATTTTGTTTTTGCGAAGAGAGGGATGTGATTTGAGAAGCTATAAGAGATCATTGTTTTACCTAACTTTGCACAATGAGCAGACACCACTGAGGTAAGGTCAGAGAGCATGTCAGTCTGCATGAACTACCCCTTTCGAGCAAAATTTATTAATGATGGGCTAAGAAAAAACACGAGACCAGAAAAATGTGAAGCTGCAGCTGCACCATAAAGTGGTTTGAACTTTGAATCTCAACACAAGGTGGAGACGATAAACTCACCTCCGTGACCATTTTGGACAATCAAAGCCTTATAAGCGTGCTGTTAAAAGGCCCAACCCCCTTTTCCAAGGCTGCCCTGTTCACAGAGAGATCCCCGGCGAACCCAGGCATTTGTAGGTGAGAGTAGTTTCTGAATGTACCAATGTTAAGTGTCTCTGTCCATCTCTCTCTCCCTCTCCATCTCTTCTTTAACAAGCAACCATGTTCTTGTCGCTAGGGATCTGTTTTCAGCATATTAAATCTCCAGTCAATAACCAGTGTAAAGTGTGTATATTTATCCTGTGTTCCCATTTAACTAGCTAGTAAATACTTAATGAAACCAATTTGTGTAGTACTAAATCATAAGTACGGCTCTGGTTTTTCCAGATGCAAGGAGGCTATGACTGTTCAGAATGATGATATGATATGAGGTTGTGATTAATAAGTTGATTGTTTATAGATGTGATAGGTAAAGACCTAGTTTAATTCAGCAGATGGTAACTCTTTAAAGAACCACTCTCGTGGTGCCCCAGATCCTAATGAGTTAACTGTTACATGATTCATTTAATTGGGTAACAATTAAACATAGTTAGTTAATTAGATAAATAATAGTATTCAGATTAATGTTAACGTTAAGTCACAACACTAGGTTTCCTCCAGACATGACCAGTGGGAACCCACCTGTTTTGAGCCCCACATCCTAGGCAAAAAAATAACAAATTATTTAAATATTTTATATTTTTTTGGGCTTCACTGTTTTGCATGTTAGTTTGGCATTAATGCGTGTCACATATCAGTTTGCAAACAATGTAAATATATATATATATATATTTATATATATATATCATTCAGTTAATAAAGCTGCATACACACATGGTCTCTTTTTTTTTTGAGTAAGGCAGCTCCAAAATGCAGGTGTTTCAGCCTAGCTCAATGCTTTCTGTGGTAGTGGGGCGAGCCAGCAGAAAATATGGAGCGCAGTGCCGTGATTGGCTCAATGTTATGTCACTCATGGGGACAGTACGTCATTTCCAAGTTTAAGTGCTTAGTAAAGGTAGACATCCCAAATTTCAGCCCTTTGGGTCCTGCCATATAATTATATTACAAGTGCCCTTCTAAGAAGGCTCAAGGTCATTGGCCACAGATAAAATGACGTCAAATCACGTTATATCTACAGTAGCTTTGATTGGACTAATCATGTCAAAATCTTACTTTCAAAGTCTTAGCTAGCAGTCATCACCATGAATCAAGTTGACAATCTACTTCCAAATCCTTTTTTAATTATTGTCATATGAAGATAAATAATGAAGAGTTATTATAGAGTTATTATAGATAAAACGTATCGGTGCTCATCGGCCATTGGACATAAAGATTACACAACAAATTGCAAATCGCAAATTCAACAATTAGTTATTTGGAAGGAATCAGTGGATAATTGAAAGTGTTGCAAAGAAACCACTAACGTTAGCCTGCTATTCAATGGAGTGACTGTGTGTTTTCTTTTTTTTGAGTTCCCACCATAAATCCAAAGAATACGAGACTACGAGATTACAAAGTTTGATGACAAAATTTGCCCACAAATGACCGCTGCAGCACCTTCACAAAGTGGGGTCCAACAATGTCTTGTATGCTGCTACATAAATGATGTAATATGCAAGGGAGATATGTATACTGTAGCTAAGAAAGTAATACTAAGTGTATGGTGTGTAGTAAGCTGTTAGTAGCCCATGTGCATCATCCTAATAATTTGGTCTATTTTCACCAACACGGTATTGTAAACACATCGTTCGTGGCCGGTGTGTGCTTGTTTGGAACTTTTGTTGTACAGCTTTGACAGTGCTACCGATAGTAGTGGCGCTTGGCTTGCACGTGCAAATTCTGAACACACAACATTCTATAATAGAATTGTATCATTTGACGTGTTAAATTAAAAGTTGATTTAACGCTTCAAATAGTGTTATATGACGTGTATCTTTTTTGACACGCAAAGACCCAAACGGCGTTCAATGTGCCTCACCCTAATCATTTGGTCTATTATAAAGTCTTCTTGATATAATTACATGTTAGTTGCCTGTAATCTAGCTGGATTCATCCTGGCCCTTTTAATAGTCCAAATTCATTCTTTAGTCTACAGATCATATTCTTTGTTGTTTAATTAGTTAAAACCTGCATTTCAAGAACAGATCCAGCCTAAATGACTAGAAATTTGCATTTTAAAGCTGATATTATTTTATACATGTTTATCCCCCCCCGCAGGGATTTTTCAGTACAAAAAAAGTGTCCCCTTTTTGGGCCCTCACCAGTTTGGATCCCTGCTTATGGATTAATAGTAGTAGCTAACTGTGTTGTGAGATCCTAACTAGAACAATAAGAAAGGATTTCTGCATATAGTCAATGGGATAGTTGTCAATAGCTTTGCATTGGATGTGCCTGGGAGATGCCGATTACTTTTTCTTTCGGTTGGATTGTCTTCGGATTTTCGCCTGCCATATCAATTCTGTTATACTCACGGACATTATTTTAACAGTTTTAGAAACATCAACGTGTTTCTATCCAATGCTACCAATTATACGCATATCCTAGCTTCTGGACCTGTGTATCAGGCAGTTTACTTTGGGCATGTCAGACAGGTGGGAATTCTGAAAAAGGGACCCTAGCCCAGAGAGGTTTGTCTAGGCTTTGGGTTAGCAGTCTAATGCACTTTTCTGCCATGCAGGAGAGATTTTATCATAAAGTTATATCTGTTTTCATTAAGACAGAATCACTTGTACAAATGAGCCATGGATTGACATGTGTTTAACTGCAGAGCCAGCTGGGGGAGGAACAGCAGAAATCCAAACAGAGAATCCAGAGGAGAGAGAAAGAGATACAGGAGGTGAGACACTCAAGGTGAGTGTTGACCATTTATATGTATTCACTTAGCAGATAGTCCTTTCTAAATTGACTTACTCTTCCTAAACTAAACTTCAGTAAAACTGGAACCAGTGAGGAGTCCACTGCTGGGCCATGTTTCGATCACACCGAGCCCCACTTTGAGTAACAGGATATATTCTGATATTGAATTGGAATCCCTCCTCTCTCTCTGATTGTTTCAACAGTACTCAGCACAAGCAGCAGTGGAAGAAGATCTTTACTGAGCTGATCCGCTCCATTGAGAGAAGGTACTCTGAGGTGAAGGAGCAGATCAGAGCCCAGGAGAAGGCTGAAGTGAGTCGAGCTGAACTACTCCTGAAGCAACTGGAACAGGAGATGTCTGAGCTGAGGAGGAGAGAAGCTGAGCTGGAGCAGCTCTCACACACAGGTGACAACATCACATTCCTCCAGGTGGCATCACTGAATCTTTGTCCACAGCATCAGGTGTGTCTGATGAAAGTTAAATGTTTTTCTTCCTCAACAATAATATTTTCCCTGTTTTCTGATCTGTTACTGTAGAGTTTCTAGTCTCTCTGTGTCTCTCCTGGATCTGAGGACTTACCCTGCCTCACTGTCAACCAGCACATCTCATTTGAGGATGTTAAGAAATCAGTCTCTGGGCTGAAAAGTGAGTTGAAAAGATCTGCTCTGGGGAAATTGCCAAAATCTCTGTTAAAGGTTGGTAACATACACTATTTGGACCATGAAGCTCAAATGTGCCCATTTGGCTCTATACTCCAGCGTTTTGACTTTGAGATGCAATGTTTTATGAGGTGACAGTTCAGATTTTCACCATTTATTTTGGGATATATTCATACATACCTCTTTTAGAAATGAAAGCATTTTATGTATATTGTTATGTACTTGAGTGAAGACCCAAAAGCGGTTTTAACAGAAAACAGAGTTCTTTAATGAAAAAACAGGAATGGCATAAATCCTCTTCCAACGTTGTCAATGGAACAAAAAGAACGTTAGTATAATGCAGGATGCACCTTTAGGCAGACTCCGACAGGATAGGACAAGGTGGAAGCAAACGAGACGACAGCTTGCTTCTGGCATCAAAAACACAAACAAGAATCAGACACTGAAAGTAGCAGGAACAGAGAGAGAAATAGAGACCTAATCAGAGGGGGAAGAGAGAACAGGTGGGAAAGAGTGAATGAGCTAGTTAGGGGAGATGTAGAACAGCTGAAGAATGAGAGACAGAGAAGGTAACCTAAAAGACCAGCAGAGAGAGACAGAGTGAAGAGAAAGGACAGGAACAGACATAACAAGACATGACAGTACCCCCCCACTCACCGAGCGCCTCCTGGTGCACTCGAGGAGGAAACCTGGTTCATCGATCAGCGAACGGTCCAGCACGTCCCGAGAGGGAACCCAACTCCTCTCCTCAGGACCGTAAATCCACTAGGTACTGATGACCACGGCCCCGAGGGCGCATGTCCAAAATCTTACGAACCCTGTAGATAGGTGCGCCCTCGACAAGGATGGGGGGGAGGGACGAGCGGGGCGCTAAGAACGGGCTTAACACAGGAGACATGGAAGACCGGGTGAACGCGACGAAGATAGCTGCGGAGAAGAAGTCGCACTGCGACGGGATTAATGACCTGAGAAATACGGAACGGACCAATGAACCGCAGGGCCAACTTGCGAGAAGCTGTCTTAAGGGGAAGGTTCTGAGTGGAGAGCCATACTCTCTGACCGCAACAATATCTAGGACTCTTGGTCCTACGCTTATTAGCGGCCCTCACAGTCTGCGCCCTATTACGGCAAAGTGCCGACCTGACCCCCTTCCAGGTGCGCTCGCAACGCTGGACAAAAGCCTGAGCGGAGGGGACGCAGGACTCGGCGAGCTGAGATGAGAACAGGGGAGGCTGGTACCCGAGGCTACTCTGAAAAGGAGATAGACCGGTAGCAGACGAAGGAAGCGTTCTGCCCAGGGAGCTGTTCTGACCAAGACGCAGGGTTACGAAAAGAAAGACTGCGTAAATGCGACCAACAGTCTGATTGGCCCGTTCGGTTGACCGTTAGACTGGGGATGAAAGCCGGACGAGAGACTGACGGAAGCCCCAATCAAACGGCAAAACTCCCTCCAAAATTGAGACGTGAACTGCGGGCCTCTGTCGGAAACGACGTCAGACGGAAGGCCATGAATTCGGAAAACATTCTCGATAATGATCTGAGCCGTCTCCTTAGCAGAAGGGAGCTTAGCGAGAGGAATGAAATGAGCCGCCTTAGAGAATCTATCGACAACCGTAAGAATAACTGTCTTCCCGCTGATGAAGGCAGTCCGGTGATAAAATCTAAAGCGATGTGAGACCACGGTCGAGAGGGAATGGGAAGCGGTCTGAGACGGCCGGCAGGAGGAGAGTTCCCAGATTTAGTCTGCGCGCAGACCGAACAAGCGGCGACAAATCGACGCGTCACGTTCCCGAGTGGGCCACCAGAAACGCTGGCGAATGGAAGCGAGCGTACCCCGAACGCCGGGGTGGCCGGCTAACTTGGCAGAGTGGGCCCACTGAAGAACGGCCGGACGAGTAGGAACGGGAACGAACAGAAGGTTCCTAGGACAAGCTCGCGGCGACGGAGTGTGAGCGAGTGCTTGCTTTACCTGCCTCTCAATTCCCCAGACAGTCAACCCGACAACACGCCCCCAGGGAGAATCCCCTCGGGGTCGGTGGAGACCTCAGAAGAACTGAAGAGACGAGATAAAGCATCAGACTTGGTGTTTTTTGAGCCCGGACGATAAGAAATAACAAACTCGAAACGAGCGAAAAACAGAGCCCAACGAGCCTGACGCGCATTAAGTCGTTTGGCTGAATGGATGTACTCAAGGTTCCTATGGTCAGTCCAAACGACAAAAGGAACGGTCGCCCCCTCCAACCACTGTCGCCATTCGCCTAGGGCTAAGCGGATGGCGAGCAGTTCGCGATTACCAACATCATAGTTACGTTCTGACGGCGATAAGCGATGAGAGAAAACGCGCAAGGATGGACCTTGCCGTCAGAGAGAGAGCGCTGAGAAAGAATGGCTCCCACGCCCACCTCTGACGCGTCAACCTCAACCACAAACTGACTAGAGATGTCAGGTGTAACAAGAATAGGTGCGGATGTAAAACGATTCTTAAGAAGATCAAAAGCTCCCTGGGCGGAAACGGACCACTTAAAGCACGTCTTAACAGAAGTAAGGGCTGTGAGGGGAGCTGCCACCTGACCGAAATTACGGATGAAACGACGATAGAAATTAGCGAAGCCCAGAAAGCGCTGCAGCTCGACGCGTGACTTAGAACGGGCCAATCAATGACAGCCTGGACCTTAGCGGGATCCATCTTAATGCCCTCAGCGGAAATAACGGAACCGAGAAAAGGGACAGAGGCGGCATGAAAAGTGCACTTCTCAGCCTTCACATAAAGACAGTTCTCCAAAAGGCGCTGGAGGACGCGTCGCACGTGCTGAACATGAATCGAGAGAGACGGTGAAAAATCAGGATATCGTCCATGTAAACGAAAACAAAAATGTTCAGCATGTCTCTCAGGACGTCGTTAACTAGTGCCTGAAAGACAGCTGGAGCGTTAACGAGGCCGAAAGGAAGAACCCGGTATTCAAAGTGCCCTAACGGAGTGTTAAACGCCGTCTTCCACTCGTCCCCCTCCCTGATGCGCACGAGATGGTAGGCGTTACGAAGGTCCAATTTGGTGAAAAACCTGGCTCCCTGCAGGATCTCGAAGGCTGAAGACATAAGAGGAAGCGGATAACGATTCTTAACTGTTATGTCATTCAGCCTCGATAATCCACGCATGGGCGCAGGGACCCGTCCTTCTTCTGAACAAAAAAAAACCCCGCTCCGGCGGGAGAGGAGGAGGAGACTATGGTACCGGCGTCGAGCGAAACAGACAAATAATCCTCGAGAGCCTTACGTTCGGGAGCCGACAGAGAGTATAATCTACCCCGGGGGAGTAGTTCCCGGAAGGAGATCAATACTACAGTCATACGACCGGTGTGGAGGGAGAGAAGTGGCCTGGCCTTGAACGACTGAACACCGTGCGCAGATCGTGATACTCCTCCGGCACCCTGTCAAATCGCCAGGCTCCTCCTGTGAAGAAGGGACAGAGGAAACAGGAGGGATAGCAGACATTAAACAGGACACATGACAAGAAACATTCCAGGATAGGATAGTATTACTAGACCAATTAATAGAAGGGTTATGGCGCACTAGCCAGGGATGACCCAAAACAACAGGTGTAAAAGGTGAACGAAAAATTAAAAAAGAAATGGTTTCGCTATGATTACCAGAGACAGTGAGGGTTAAAGGCAGCGTCTCACGCTGAATCTTGGGGAGAGAACTACCATCTAAAGCGAACAAGGCCGTGGGCTCCCCTAACTGTCTGAGAGGAATGTCATGTTCCCGAGCCCAGGTCTCGTCCATAAAACAGCCCTCCGCCCCAGAGTCTATCAAGGCACTGCAGGAAGCAGATGAACCGGGCCAGCGGAGATGGACCGGAAAGGAAGGAGAGGCCTGAGTAGTTGCGCTCACCAGTAGCCCTCCTCTTACTGATGAGCTCTGGCTTTTACTGGACATGAGGTGACAAAATGACCAGCGGAGCCGCAGTAGAGACAGAGGCGATTGGTGATTCTCCGTTCCTTCTCCTTGGCCGAGATGCGGATACCCCCAGCTGCATAGGCTCAGCATCCGAGCCGGCGGAGGAGGGTGGCAGTGATGCGGCAGGTGGCAGTGATGTGGAGAGGGGAGCAACGGAGAACGCGAACTCCTTTCCACGTGCTCGGCGACGAAGATCAAACCGTCGCTTTGCGAATAGCGAGAGCTATTAAGGAGTCCAGACTGGAAGGAACCTCCCGGGAGAGGATCTCATCCTTAACCTCGACGAGGAGACCCTCCAGAAAACGAGCGAGCAAAGCCGGCTCGTTCCAGTCACTAGAGGCAGCGAGAGTGCGAAACTCAATAGAATAATCCGTTATGGATCGATTCCCCTGACATAGGGAAGACAGGGCCCTGGAAGCCTCCTCCCCAAAAACAGAACGGTCAAAAACCCGTATCATCTCCTCCTTAAAGTCCTGATACTGGTTAATACACTCAGCCCTCGCCTCCCAGATTGCCGTGCCCCACTCACGCGCCCGTCCGGTAAGGAGAGAAATGACGTAGGCGATGCGGGCTGCGCTCCTGGAGTAAGTGTTGGGCTGGAGAGAGAACACCACGTCACACTGAGTGAGGAATGAGCGGCACTCAGTGGGCTCCCCAGAGTAACACGGCGGGTTGTTGATCCTGGGCTCCGGAGAC
Source organism: Oncorhynchus masou masou (assembly GCF_036934945.1). Taxonomy (NCBI): domain Eukaryota; kingdom Metazoa; phylum Chordata; class Actinopteri; order Salmoniformes; family Salmonidae; genus Oncorhynchus; species Oncorhynchus masou. Next base: position 58,361,749 of record NC_088241.1, on the reverse strand, counting down.
TCGGAAACCCTGGAAGTGGGCGGTGGGTCGAGGTGGAGTTGGTGAACCCGTCTTGTGAGGTCGGAGACTTGGACGGCCAGGGTCTCAACGGCATGTCGAGCAGCAGACAATTCCTCCTCGTGTCTGCCTAGCATCGCTCCCTGGATCTCGACGGCGGAGTGAAAAGGGTCCGGAGCCGCTGGGTCCATTCTTGGTCTGATTCTTCTGTTATGTACTTGAGTGAAGACCCAAAAGCGGTTTTAACAGAAAACAGAGTTCTTTAATGAAAAAACAGGAATGGCATAAATCCTCTTCCAACGTTGTCAATGGAACAAAAAGAACGTTAGTATAATGCAGGATGCACCTGCCAGGCAGACTCCGACAGGATAGGACAAGGTGGAAGCAAACGAGACGACAGCTTGCTTCTGGCATCAAAAACACAAACAAGAATCAGACACTGAAAGTAGCAGGAACAGAGAGAGAAATAGAGACCTAATCAGAGGGGGAAGAGAGAACAGGTGGGAAAGAGTGAATGAGCTAGTTAGGGGAGATGTAGAACAGCTGAAGAATGAGAGACAGAGAAGGTAACCTAAAAAGACCAGCAGAGAGAGACAGAGTGAAGAGAAAGGACAGAAACAGACATAACAAGACATGACATATATAGTTTTTATTTATTTATTTAGTTTATTTCACCTTTATTTAACCAGGTAGGCAAGTTGAGAACAAGTTCTCATTTACAGCAAAGCAAAGCAGTTCGACACATACAACGACACAGAGTTACACATGAGGTAAAACAAACATACAGTCAATAATACAGTAGAAACAAGGCTATATACAATGTGATTTGCAGTGGAAGAATGTGCAAAGTATAAATAAAAATAATGGGGTGCAGAGGAGCAAAATAAATAAATAAAATAAATACAGTAGGAAAGAGGTAGTTATTTGGGCTACATTATAGGTGGGCTATGTACAGGTGCAGTAATCTGTGAGCTGCTCTGACAGCTGGTGCTTAAAGCTAGTGAGGGAGATAAGTGTTTCCAGTTTCAGAGATTTTTGTAGTTCGTTCCAGTCATTGGCAGCAGAGAACTGGAAGGAGAGGCGGCCAAAGAAAGAATTGGTTCTGAGGGTCACCAGAGAGATATACCTGCTGGAGCGTGTGCTACAGGTGGGTGATGCTATGGTGACCAGCGAGCTGAGAAAAGGGGGGACTTTACCTAGCAGGGTCTTGTAGATGACATGGAGCCAGTGGGTTTGGCGACAAGTATGAAGCGAGGGCCAGCCAACAAGAGCGTGCAGGTCGCAATGGTGGGTAGTATATGGGGCTTTGGTTACAAAACTGATGGCACTGTGATAGACTGCATCCAATTTGTTGAGTAGGGTATTGGAGGCTATTTTGTAAATGACATCGCCGAAGTCGAGGATTGGTGGGATTGTCAGTTTTACAAGGGTATGTTTGGCTGCATGAGTGAAAGATGCTTTGTTGCGAAATAGGAAGCCAATTCTAGATTTAACTTTGTGTAGGTGATGTTTGATGTGGGTCTGGAAGGAGAATTTACAGTCTAACCAGACATCTAGGTATTTGTAGTTGTCCACGTATTCTAAGTCAGAGCCGTCCAGAGTAGTGTTGTTGGACAGGCGGGCAGGTGCGGGTAGCGATCGGTTGAAGAGCATGCATTTAGTTTTACTTGTATTTAAGAGCAATTGGAGGCGACGGAAGGAGAGTTATATGGCTTTGAAGCTTGCCTAGAGGGTTGTTAACACAGTGTCCAAAGAAGGGCCAGAAGTATACAGAATGGTGTCGTCTGCGTAGAGGTGGATCAGAGACTCACCAGCAGCAAGAGCGACATCATTGATGTATATAGAGAAGACAGTCGGTCCAAGAATTGAACACTGTGGCACCCCCATAGAGACTGCCAGAGGTCCGGACAACAGACCCTCCGATTTGACACACTGAACTCTAGTAGTTGGTGAACCAGGCGAGGCAATCATTTGAGAAACCAAGGCTGTCGAGTCTGCTGACGAGGATGTGGTGATTGACAGAGTCGAAAGCCTTGGCCAGATCAATGAATACAGCTACACAGTAATGTTTCTTATTGATTACGGTTAAGATATCATTTAGGACCTTGAGTGTGGCTGAGGTGCATCCATGACCAGCTCTGAAACCAGATTGCATAGCAGAGAGGGTATGGTGGGATTCGAAATGGTTGGTAATCTGTTTGTTGACTTGGCTTTCGAAGACCTTAGAAAGGCAGGGTAGGATAGATATAGGTCTGTAGCAGTTTGGGTCAAGAGTTTCCCCCCCTTTGAAGAGGGGGATGACCGCAGCTGCTTTCCAATCTTTGGGAATCTCAGACAACACGAAAGAGAGGTTGAACAGGCTAGTAATAGGGGTGGCAACAATTTCGGCAGAACATTTTTAGAAAGAAAGGGTCCAGATTGTCTAGCCTGGCTGATTTGTAGGGGTCCAGATTTTGCAGCTCTTTCAGAACATCAGCTGACTGGATTTGGGAGAAGGAGAAATGGGGAAGGCTTGGGCGCGTTGCTGGGGGGGGGTGCAGTGCTGTTGACCGGGGTAGAGGTAGCCAGGTGGAAAGCATGGCCAGCCGTAGAAAAACGCTTATTGAAATTCTCAATTATAGTGGATTTATCAGTGGTGACAGTGTTTCCTATCTTCAGTGCAGTGGGCAGCTGGGAGGAGGTGTTCTTATTCTCAATGGACTTTACAGGGTCCCAGAACTTTTGAGTTAGTGTTGCAGTAAGCAAATTTCTGCTTGAAAAAGCTAGCCTTGGCTTTTCTAACTGCCTATGTATAATGGTTTCTAGCTTCCCTGAATATAGTATATAGTTGACGTGTACCTATGATGAAAATAACAGGCCTCACTCATCTTTTTAAGTGGGAGAACTTGCACAATTGGTGGCTGACTAAATAATGGTTTGCCCCACTGTACCTGTGTCTGTATGAGGGGAAATGTGACATGGAGTAATAAGTTCCAGTCCTATCCTGACCATCCAGACAGATTTACCACCAACTACCAGGTGTTGTGTATAGAGGATCTGTCCGGAGTCTGCTACTAGGAGGTAGAGTGGACTGGGTGGATTGATATAGCTGTCTCATATAAATTGATCAACAGGAGAGGACCTGAGGAGTGGTTTAGACACATTAATCAGGCCTGGTGTTTGAGGTGTGGTGTCTCTAGCTGCTTCTTCTATGACAATAGTGAACAGACTGGCATATCTGTCCCCTGCTTCACCATAGTACGAGTGTACCTGGACAACAGGGCAGGAACTCTGTCTTTCTACAGTGTCTTTGACCCAATGATCCTCCTCCACAGAGTCCAGACCCCATTCACTCAGCCTTTTTATCCTGGGTTCGGAGTCTTTCATGGATCTGTGAAGATACTGACACCAACACAGTGATTCACGTTCATACGGATACAGGTGTCATGACTGTACTGATCAGGTCAGGTTGCAAGAGACCACAACCCTACAGATTATCTCTCAACCCCAACAGAGGAGGAGAGATCTAGGGGTCTGAAGATATGGGGGTTTTATGACCCCTCACGCCCCTGGTAAATCTCAGGCCACAGACAAATTCCTTTGTCCTGTTACTATGGAGAACAAGCCTCAGAACATTAAACATGAAATAAAGGGACTTTGGAGCAATGGTTTCCATCAGCCACAATGGTGGTCTTGACGATAGATGTAATATGAAAATGTATGTCATTTTTGTTTTGTTATTAAAGGTTAATAGATGACGTTATTACGAAAACATTGAAACATCAACAGTTTTCCTATTATATGTTTGATGTTTATACATTGTATGTTGTGTGGAAAATGTCCAAATCAAAGGGAATGTTTTGGTAAAGATGAAATGTGAAGTTAGTTGTCTAAAATTGGATTTGAGAAAAACCTAGACCTTGCTCTTAATTAACGTGGTACGCCCAGAGAATTGCCCTAAAGGCAGTTACGCCCACTTCTGACCCAAGGGTATAAAACCTGTGACTAAAGAATTTACAGACAAGACTACGTGCCCAAGCTGCAGCCAAGGTCTACAAACCCAGAACGCAACACAAGTTTGAAGACAAAGACATCTTTTTCTACTCAAGCTACGGATGAGTAGCTGTGTCTAAGCAGGTGAATTCAAGCCGGACCCCCTAGTATCCAATCCCAGCGAATCGTGGTATCTAAACGGTTTCATTCCTATGCTGTGAGCTGTGAGCTACAGAGCTGTCTGTCCTCAGAAGACCCCTTCCAGAGCAAGGGGAGGGAACAGACTCCTAAGCCAAAAGGACACTGACATCGTGAGGACGAACAGAAAGTTGCGCAGGAGAAGTGTGTCATCGAGCAGCCTGAACTGTCCCCTGAACGGTCCACGCAGAGAATCCTCTGAGGTCTTCCCCACGTAATTACATCATTATATTCTGACCCATAAGAGCAGCAGTTTGGGGCAAGGCTAGGGTTAGAATAGCATAGCTGACAAATTCACCCAAATGCATATTTCTCTCGTGTACTTTCTTTTTTCTCTCTCTCTCTTTGAAATCCCATTTTGGGTAACGCGCTATAGTGTGTTGGCCCGTTATACTAAGTTCTAATCTATAGCCTATAATGTGTTTTGTCTATGTGTATCATCATTTTAGCTTTCTAGTAAATAAATATTCAACTAAGATTGGTGTGGTACAAACGCATTGGCGAGACCCGGGTCCGTGCAGATTCACGGACTATACGATGTTCAGAACGAGATTGTATAGGTAACTGGTTAATTAGCGGCTGTTGAAAAATCGATATTCTGATATTCTTTGAGTTAATTTGGGAAATAGAAACTCAATAAAAACTAGTTTTCCCATGGTGCCCCAGGTTAATGAGTTAATAATTGCTTGATTCAGTTAATCACTCAATTAGAAACTTTTAATCATTCGATGAACAACAGTCGTCACATGAACTAATACAACTTCACGACACAGGCATGTTGGAGCAATTGCACTATCACTCAGCATTGGCCAGCAAAGCTAGGGTTTTTAATGATTCTACTAACACCAGTCACTTCTCTGGTTTAAATGTGGGTTCAAACCCCTTTTGAATGATTTTTAAGCTTTGCTAAGATAAAAATACTGAAACAGAAATATACATCCATATTGTTACATTGTAACCACTCAAACAAGTGGTTAGGAAATATTACCAAGTTAAATAAATGTATGCATGAATGATCCTGACAGTCTTGTCCTTGTGCATTCTGTCATTAAGGATTCCATATACTAAAAGTCTTCCACAGTCATCATGAGCCCTCTACCAGACAGGAACACAGTGTCGTGTCTTTGGCTATGCCAGATTAAGTGATATGACATGCTATTCTATAAAATACTTTCTCTGTAATTAATATTACCTGATTGAGCTAATCATGTAAATGTAATTAACTAGAAAGTCGGGGCACCAAGAAAGAGTGTTTATAGAGCTGTTATCTTCCAAATAAACTCTTAAATACCTAGTAATATTTTTACATCAATAGCAGTCAATATTAATCGTCACCTTATTTCAGTCTAATCTGAAAGTTGTAAAATCTTCACGAACCCTGGCTAACAAGTTGAATCAGCAATACAAAATTGGGTTTAATTATTTATTTACTAAATACCTAACTAATCACACAGAATTACATATACACACAATGCAAATTATGTCATACAGAAAACGTCCCTGGTGGACAGAGCCGACATGACAGCTGGTTACACAAAGGAAAGGGGGTTGGATTTGAGTGAAAGAGCGGGAAGACTGAGGAACAAAGGGAGAAGCTATGCTATCGTAAATACAGAATCTTATGCATTCTAAATTACCGGTCATTTGGAAAAGGAAAATGCAATAACTATTTACTCTGAGCTGCGCTTCGGTAGGTTGGTCATAGATGCTGGCCGTGTTGGCCAACAGAGATCTTCCTGTCCTCGGAAAAATATCTCTGTTGGTAAATTGGAAACGTTGTAGTATCGTCATTGTGTGACAGACTGGATACGTCGTCCGTCTTTCCTAGCCCACGTTTACAGTGGCCGATGCTAACTCAACGGCTAGGACGCATCACTTCTGTAGTGAATAAGAGTTAAAAGTTAATACCATTGACAAGAAAAGCTCACGCTGAGGTTGGCTTCGTTCTGTAGTTATTATCTGAATCCTTCTGATATCGGACATTTTCGTCAAAGGCTTATAGATTGGAGGGAGAGAAGGGTGTGTTTCATAGTTTATGACCAATGTCTCTTCACAGGGGCGGGCCACTGATTGAGCAGAGCTCTAACCTTATGAAAACCCAATTCTCTCATTTGGAAGCTAAAATTACATTTAATCTTTTCACAAATAGTTTCATATTTACACATTTAAATTTCACAACAATTCCATGTGTATCTGATAACTAGAATATGTAGACTTTCCCAGATACAGTTTATGTTGTCCTGTCATCAGTCATAATGTCTCAGATGACAACCGAACTGACATCATATTTATTAAGTACCAACGCATATTTTCCACTGGTTGGATTACCCCCCCCCCCCCTCCGTTTGATGTTCCCAGACTCTCTATGTTTAACAAAGACTATTTAAGAGTCCTTCAGTAGAGTCAAGAGAGAGAGGGAAGGGAGAAAGGTATTTATGGGGGTGGTCATAAACCTTACCCACAGGTCAACATCATGTCAACAGGCAGATACAGTTTGTAAAATAAAGACCATGATACAGTTGAATGGTTATATTGGAGCAGTAATTGGACTGTACAGGCTAGATATAGTTTAGTTAACTGTGGCTACAAATGGCTACTAGATCATCACTGTATAGTATAGTAGGTTATTTCCACTGACAGGTCATTGTCCTCCCAATGATGTGTTAATTATGCAAGTAGTCTGGGTAGCCATTTGATTAGCTGTTCAGGAGTCTTATGGCTTGGGGGTAGAAGCTATTTAGGAACCTCTTGGACCTAGACTTGGTGCTCCGATGCCGCTTGCCATGCGGTAGCAGAGAGAACAGTCTATGACTAGAGTGGCTGGAGACTTTGACGATTTTTAGGGCCTTCCTCTGACATCGCTTGGTATAGAGCCCCTAGATGGCAGGAAGCTTGGCCCCAGTGATGTACTGGGCTGTACGCACTACCCTCTGTAGTGCCTTGTGTTCGGAGACCGAGCAGTTGCCATACCAGGCGGTGGTGCAACACGTCAGGATGCTCTCGATGGTGCAGCTGTAAAACCTTTTGAGGATCTGAGGACCCATGCCAAATCTTTTCAGTCTCCTGAGGGGGAATACGTTTTGTTGTGCCCTCTTCACGACTGTCTTGGTGTGCTTGGACCATGTTGTTTTGTTGGTGATGTGAACGCCAAGGAACTTGAAGCTCTCAACCTGCTCCACTACAGCCCCGTCAATGAGAATAGGGGCGTGCTCGATCCTCCTTTTCCTGTAGTCCACAATCATCTCCTTTGTGTTGATCATGATGACTCTGCAAATCTCCATCTGTTTGCCGTTGACACAATTATTTATTCTGACGCATCTAATATTGAGAAGGCTTTTCAAGACTTACAGTTGGCTTTTGATGTTATTCGAAGGCAGCTTTTTGAATTGAAATGTGTGCCTAATGCAAGCAATACTACATTTATGGTTTTCTCTTCTCTTAAAGTAAACAGATGGAGTCACTTGCAGATTTTAACTATAAAAAGGGTCACCTACTATAAGTATCCTGGGATTTGGTTAGATGAAAATCTACATTTTAAACAGCACATTGATAATTTGACCAAGAAACTGAAGTTGAAATTGGGTTTCTATTTTTGGAATAAATCTTGCTTATCAATGTTAGTCAGAAAGGATCTTGTTCAAAGCACCTTTAAAAAAAATCTGTGCTGGATTATGGTGATATTGCCTATATGCAGGCCTCAGCAAGTACCTTGAAAACTCTGGAAACAGTGTATCATGGTGCTTTAAGATCTATTATAAACGCTAGATCACTCACCCATCACTGTGATTTGTATATTATGGTGCAATGGACCTCTCGCTCCACCAGGAGGCTGAAGCACTGGTACACTTTTGTGCACAAAGCATTCATGGGACAACTCCCTTTGCATCTCTGTTCCTTACTGACCAGATTAGTCACTAAATACCATCTTCATTCACAGTAGCTGCTGTCCTTGTCTGTTCCTAAGGCTAGAACTGAGATGGGAAACAATATTTTCCCATAATGCCCCTTCATCTTGGAACATGCTTCAAAAGATATTAAAGTTAGGGACTTAGTGTCCTTGCCTATTTTTAAGAATCTGATCGACAACACTGTTTGTGATAGCTGCAATTGTTTATAATATTCAATTGTATCCATAACTTGTATTTTTTTGCAATATTTTATGTATTGTACACACTGTTATTTCCCTGTTTTGCTTTCTTGCCAGGTCGCCCTCGCAAAATAGGTTTTTAACCGCAATGTGTCTTACCTGGTTGAATAAAGGCTACATAAAATGAAAGAAGATACGATTCTCGAATCCTTGGTAAATAAGCAATTTTGCTCTTTTTTATCTGTTGATTTTGCTATTTTATTGAACAAGTTGTCCTCGATTGGCCTGGGCTCTGACACCTGCTCTTGGTTTTATGATTATCTAAATGATAGAACTCAGGCCATAGTGATTGTCCGAATTCCTTGAAAAACATAAAGATGCTCTGCAGGGGTCGATTCCACAACCTGTTCTTTTCACTATTTATATAAATGCTGTTGGTCAATCTGTCAAAAGTTGTACATTTCTTCTATATGCAGAATATACTATTATGGACGCAATTGCCCCAACTGCTGACCTGGATGTTACAAGGCTACAGTCCAATTTTGTACAGTGTCATGACTTTCCCTCCTGGGTGAGGATCAAAGAGAGCCCCCCCCCCTCCCAGAGAGGAAGGGGTGTAAGTGGGCCGGTCTTATGACTTTAATGACCCAGCATAAACTCTCTCTGGACTTGCAGTTTTGAACAAAGGAAACTGATGTGTTTAGAGAGATAATCTGCCACCAAAACTCCAACATGCAAAAGTGGATACTGAAACAATATTCCTAACATAAACAATGTGGGAAATGGTTGGTGGAGGATCCAAACAATAAATCCTGTCAAAAGGTTATGGTTTTGTGATATCATTAAGGACGGTATAACTAAATAACTGTAACACTACAAATGTATATGTCCTGTTATCAGATTTACATCTAAATGTTGTAAAACTTATATGATAAAAAATGAAAATGTGTGTGAAGATGAAATGGGATTTTAGCCTTCTAGAGGATAGTTGTTTTTCATGTAAACTCTTGCCGAGTCCGTGACCCCGCCCACGTGAGCACAGACATTGTGGCAACATGATGGACCTGCCTCCAAGGCGAGTGCTTAAATGGACCTGCTGAAGAATTAACATATCAGACTAGAAAGCTTGGAGCGGTGGCTACACGTTGAAATGGTTTAAAACTACAAGACCAGTATACGGGCAGCGCGAGCTGAATATGTTGAATGGGTTTAAAACTATCAGACCAGAAAACGGTAACTCTCGAGTAAAGAAGTTAAAGACTACATTGGAACATTTAGTCTGCAGCTGATTAAGTACCTCAGTCTAGTAAACTCAACCAAGACCACTGCGTGTGTACCTCTGATGTAACCAGTCTAACGAACACTCAGAGACAAAGAAGCCTATTACTACTACTGAGGACATTGTGACCTCTGGTGAACAACCAGAGACTTACACAACCAGAGACTTACACGACCAGAGACTTACATCAACTACTCGCCATAGACGGATGCGTGTTTTCAACAGAGAGATGACAAAGGCATACAAGAGTAAATATATGTGTATCTTACCCCTCCCTTCCATTGGGTAACAAGTTGTCATATTGGGTTAGTCCACTAGGGAATTTTCATTGCATTATGTTAGTAATCAATTCAACGTGTACCGGTACGTGTGTGTGTTTATGTATTTCTGTGTGATTATTTAGTTTGTTAGTAAATAAATAATTAAGACAATTTGAGTCATCATTTAGACTAGCGATGTGCAGATATCTAAGAATTTTGCGACGTTTAGAATAAGACTGATATGAGGTCATAAATTGCAGCTGCCTGGATAATGTCTTCCAGAGCACCCTTCACTTTGTCACAGGTGACAATTTTAATACTCACCACTGCCTCCTGTATCAAAAGGTTGGCTGGTCCTCTTTAAAGTCATGTATATCGCATCATTACACTCTTTTTGTTTACAAAACTCTGCTCCATAAGCTTCCAATTTACCTACCTTTACTGTTAAGTTTTAAAATGACAAGTTATCCAACCCGTTCACAGGGTTGGTTAACTCTGGAGATTTATTTAGTAACTACAGATTTAGGTAAATCAGCTTTTAACTTCCTTGCACCGTAAATTTGAAATAATCTCCAAAATACATTACGATTGGTAGCTTTGGTGTCCCAAAGGGCAATTAGACAGTTAACAGAGGATTTTTATAATGAAGGATGTGTTTGTTTTAATTCAATGTGTTTTGCATCTTAATGTGTATTTAATGCGTATAGTGTGTATATTTATGTTAATTGATTTGGGGTTTTTTGTATTGTGCAGGGCTCATTTGCAAAAGAGACTCTAGTCTCAATATGACATTCCCTTTTGAAATTAAGGTAAATTATGTTGCTTATGTCATGTCTTATTATGTCTTGTTCCTGTTCTTTCTCTTCACTCTGTCTCTCTCTGCTGGTCTTATTGGGTTACCTTCTCTTTCTCTCCTTCTCCAGCTGTTCCTCATCTCCTCTAACTACCTCGTTCACCCTTTCCCCACCTGTTCCCTTTTTCCCTCTGATTAGGTCTCTATTTCTCTCTCTGTTCCTGCTTCTTTCGGTGTCAGATTCTCTTTGAGTTTCTCATTTAGAAACAAGCTTTATAAATCTCGCTTTTCATCCTTGTCCTGTCGGAATCTGCCTGGCAGGTGCATCCTGTACTCAGCTAACTGTCTTTCGTTTGCACTGTGTCCAGTTCATCTGATGCTACGTGAGATCAGGTTTTCCTCTACGATAATGAGAGGATGCAGCCTGTTTGCTTTACCCATATTCTCCTCTGCTGCTAAGAAGGGGACTCTCTTTTAATTATCAGAGGGACTTTATGTTTCATTTGTTGCCCTCTCTTTTGTCTATTTTTCCCATAATCTACATCTGAAGAGGATCTATGTCTTTCCTGTGTGCTCATTAAAGAACTCTGTTTTTGGTTAAACCGCTTTTGGGTCCTCACTCAAGTGCATAACAGCTTATGCCTAGAACCGGCCCTGGTTGTATGTGACCAAGTCAATAGGCTTTTCAAAACTTTCCCATGTTATAATGTTGCCACAGTGTTGTGTCAACAATAATAATTCAACAAAAAAATGTCTTGTGAAGTACAGTATGGAGAATAGGGTTTTACCATGTCTCCAGTGTTTGGGAGCCTCCCTCCTTTCTCCACCCTCTATCTTCTAACTAACCTGCTTTTTAATTTATTTTTAATTTTTTATTTCACCTTTATTTAACCATGCAGGCTAGTTGAGAACAAGTTCGCATTTGCAACTGCGACCTGGCCAAGATAAAGCATAGCAGTGTGAACAGACAACACAGAGTTACACATTGAGTAAACAATAAACAAGTCAATAACACAGAAAAAAAGGGTCTATATACATTGTGTGCAAAAGGCATGAGGAGGTAGGCAAATAATTAAAATTTTGCAGATTAACACTGGAGTGATAAATGATCAGATGGTCATGTACAGGTACAGGTAGAGATATTGATGTGCAAAAGAGCAGAAAAGTAAATAAATAAAAACAGTATGGAGATGAGGTAGGTATAATTGGGTGGGCTATTTACCGATAAGACAATGTACAGCTGCAGCGATCGGTTAGCTGCTCAGATAGCAGATGTTTGAAGTTGGTGAGTGAGATAAAAGTCTCCAACTTCAGCGATTTCTGCAATTCATTCCAGTCACAGGCAGCAGAAAACTGGAACGGAAGGCGGCCAAATGAGGTGTTGGCTTTAGGGATGATCAGTGAGATACACCTGCTGGAGCGCGTGCTACGGGTGGGTGTTGCCACCATGACCAGTGAACTGAGATAAGGCGGGGCTTTACCTAGCATGGACTTGTAGATGACCTGGGACCAGTGGGTCTGGCGACAAATATGGAGCGAGGGCCAGCCGTCTAGAGCATACAAGTCGCAGTGGTGGGTGGTATAAGGTGCTTTAGTGACAAAACGGATGGCACTGTGATAAACTGCATCCAGTTTGCTGAGTAGAGTGTTGGAAGCTATTTTGTAGATGACGTCGCCGAAGTCGAGGATCGGTAGGATAGTCAGTTTTACTAGGGTAAGTTTGGCGGCATGAGTGAAGGAGGCTTTATTGCGGAATAGGAAGCCGATTCTGGATTTGATGTTCGATTGGAGATGTTTGATATGAGTCTGGAAGGAGAGTTTACAGTCAAGCCAAACACCTAGGTACTTATAGATGTCCACATATTCAAGGTTGGAACCATCTAGGGTGGTGATACTAGTCAGGCATGCAGGTGCAGGCAGCGAACGGTTGAAAAGCATACATTATGGTTTTACTAGTGTTTAAGAGCAGTTGGAGGCCACGGAAGGAGTGTTGTATGGCATTGAAGCTTGTTTGGAGGTTAGATGGCACAGTGTCCAAGGATGGGCCGGAAGTATATAGAATGGTGTCGTCTGCATAGAGGTGGATCAGGGAATCGCCCGCAGCAAGAGCAACATCATTGATATATACAGAGAAAAGAGTCGGCCCGAGAATTGAACCCTGTGGCACCCCCATAGAGGCTGCCAGAGGACCGGACAGCATGCCCTCCGATTTGACACACTGCACTCTGTCTGCAAAGTAGTTGGTGAACCAGGAAAGGCAGTCATCAGAGAAACCAAGGCTACTGAGTCTGCCGATAAGAATATGGTGATTGACAGAGTGGAAAGCCTTGGCAAGGTCGATGAAGACGGCTGCACAGTACTGTCTTTTATCGATGGCCTTTATGATATCGTTTAGTACCTTGAGCGTGGCTGAGGTGCACCCGTGACCGGCTCGGAAACCCGATTGCACGGCGGAGAAGGTACGGTGTGATTCGAGATGGTCAGTGACCTGTTTGTTGACTTGGCTTTTGAAGAGCTTAGATAGGCAGGGCAGGATGGATATAGGTCTGTAACAGTTTGGGTCCAGGGTGTCTCACCCTTTGAAGAGGGGGATGACTGCGTCAGCTTTCCAATCCTTGGGAATCTCAGACGATATGAAAGAGAGGTTGAACAGGCTGGTAATAGGGGTTGCGACAATGGCGGCGGATAGTTTCAGAAATAGAGGGTCCAGATTGTCAAGCCCAGCTGATTTGTACGGGTTCAGGTTTTGCAGCTCTTTCAGAACATCTGCTATCTGGATTTGGGTAAAGGAGAACCTGGAGAGGCTTGGGCGAGTAGCTGCGGGGGGGGAGGTGGGGGGGCGGATCTGTTGGCCGAGGTTGGAGTAGCCAGGCGGAAGGCTTGGCCAGCCGTTGAGAAATGCTTGTTGAAGTTTTCGATAATCATGGATTTATCGGTGGTGACCGTGTTACCTAGCCTCAGTGCAGTGGGCAGCTGGGAGGAGGTGCTCTTGTTCTCCATGGACTTCACATTGTCCCAGAACTTTTTGGAGTTGGAGCTACAGGATGCAAATTTCTGCCTGAAGAAACTGGCCTTAGCTTTCCTGCCTGACTGAGTGTATTGGTTCATGACTTCCCTGAACAGTTGCATATCGCGGGGACTATTCAATGCTATTGCAGTCTGCCACAGGATGTTTTTGTGCTGGTCGAGGGCAGTCAGGTCTGGAGTGAACCAAGGGCTATATCTGTTCTTAGTTCTGCATTTTTTGAACGGAGCATGCTTATCTAAAATGGTGAAGAAGTTACTTTTAAAGAATAACCAGCAGACAGTTAAACTTGAAAGGTTTAAACTTGATAAGCTGCTTGATAGGATTGGCTGAATAACTACACATGATGTTCTCACAGCACCTTGCTCACAGCGATCCCCTTGAACACACTGTCAGTCTATGACCATGGATTACCATTGATGCAGTACCAAGTGAAATGGAAGCCCAGTTCCCATACTACAGTGACTCCCCCTGATCTTCCACCATACCGCCTACTGAATTTGTTCTCCTGAATCATCCTTCAGTGTTCCTCAATAAATGTTGTAATAACTATGTACTTGGAGGTGTGGTTTGTGTCTAGTGAATTGTCTATTGAGGAGTATACTTCCTCAACAACCTCTGTCCAGTCACAACCACTATTTTCTGGTCTCTATCCAACGCCACACCCTGTATAAATACGGAGTACACACACAAAACCAGGAAATGTACCGACTCAGAAGCACAAACCATTCTAGAGAAACTACAGTCTGCACCAAAGTGTGTGCACCAAAATGGCAGCAGCCATGCAATTCATTCAGTTGTTCAATATGTCTGGATCTACTGAAGGATCCAGTGACTCTTCCCTGTGTACACAGTTACTGTATGGGCTGTATTAAAGACTGCTGGGATCAGGATGATCAGAAGGGTGTCCTGATCAGCTGTCCCCAGTGCAGACAGACTTTCACCCAAAGGCCTGTTCTAAACAGAAACACTATGTTTGCTGACTTGAACTTGAACAAAGGAGCCATGGATTGACATGTGTTTAACTGCAGAGCCAGCTGGGGGAGGAACAGCAGAAATCCAAACAGAGAATCCAGAGGAGAGAGAAAGAGATACAGGAGGTGAGACACTCAAGGTGAGTGTTGACCATTTATCAATGGTGGAAAAATTACCCACTTCTCATACTTGAGTAAAAGTAAAGATACCTTAATTGAAAATGACTCAAATAAAAATGACAGTCACCCAGAAAAATATAATTTTAGTGAGTCTAAAAGTATTTGATTTTAAATATACTTAAGTATCAAAAGTAAAAGTATAAATCATTTCAAATAACTTATATTAGGCAAACCAGATGGCACCATTTTCACCATCACCTGTTGATTGTTTCTCTCTTTCTGTTTGTCTTAACAGAACTCTGCACAAGCAGCAGTGGATGACAGTGAGAAGATCTTTACTGAGCTGATCCGCTCCATTGAGAGAAGGTACTCTGAGGTGAAGGAGCAGATCAGAGCTCAGGAGAAGGCTGAAGTGAGTCGAGCTGAAAGACTCCTGAAGCAACTGGAGCAGGAGATGTCTGAGCTGAGGACGAGAGAAGCTGAGCTGGAGCAACTCTCACACACAGATGACAACATCACATTCCTCCAGGTGACATCACTGGATCTTTGTCCACAGCATCAGGTGTTTCTGATGAAAGTGAAATGTGTTTCTTTCTCAACAATACTATTTTCCATGTTTTCTGATCTGTTACTGTAGAGTTTCCAGTCTCTCTGTGTCTCTCCTGGATCTGAGGCCTTACACTGCATCATTGTCAACCAGCACATCTCATTTGAGGATGTTAAGAAATCAGTCTCTGGGCCGAAAAGTCAAGTTTGAAAAGATCTGCTCTGGGGAAATTGTCAAAATCTCTGTAAACGGTTGGTAACATACACTTTTTGGACAGTGAAGCTAAAATGTGTAAATATCTCTCTATAATCGAGCATTTTGGGTTTGAGATCAAATGTTTTATGACGTGACAGCTCAGAAATTTTAGGGCATTTTTAAACATAAATGTTTCAGAAATGAAGGCGCGTTATGTTTCTAGTCACCCATTTGATTAAGATTTTTTTCACAAGTATTTTGACAAATTCGTGATGAACACAATGCCCTCCCCCACTCTCCCTTCGGCAAAACTTCAGTATTTGGCCCCATATTCCGAGCACACAATGACTACATCAAGCGTGCGACTCGACAAACTTGTTGGCTGCATTAGCAGTTTGTTTTGGTTGTGTTTCAGATTATGTTACGCCCAAAATAAATGTATGGTGAATGCTTCATTTTGGAGTCACTTATTGTAAATAAGAATACTTGATGTTTCTGTTTTAACTTCAACATTCATGTGGATGCTACCATGATTATGGATAATCATGAAAGAATAGTGAATAATGATGAGTGAGAAGGTTACAGAGGAACAAATATCATGCACCCCAAAAAAATGCACATTCATTTAGAAGTGTTCAGAAACAAGTGACTCCAAAATAGAACGATACATTAATGTCCATTCGGTTCCTATTTGGCAAAACATAATCTGAAATACAATGAAAATAAATTGCAAATGCATCCAAAACACTTGCAGTCACAAGCTTTACTCTTAGGGATAGGAGTCCCGCTTCCGGTGAAACTGGAGTGAGTGCAATTCAAATAAATAATCATAAATATTATGGATATTAAACATTTAGGTACATATAAGTGTCTTATATCGTTTGAAAGCTTAAATTCTTGTTAATCTAACTGCACTGTCTGATTTCCAGTAGCCATTACAGCGAAAACATGCCATGCGATTGTTTAATGACGGCGCCCCACATCAAAATATTTTTCCACTGGCACAGGTTTCAAACATACACAAATAACAATTAAATATTCACTTACTTTTTGAAAATGTTCCTCTGATTAATTTGGCATCCAAAGGGGCCCAGCTACAACATGTGTCGTTTTGTTAGATAAAATCCTTCTTTATATCCCAAAAAGTCAGTTTAGTTGGCGCCATCAATTTGAGTAATCCACTCATTTAACAGGCAGAGAACGGAATCCGAAAATCTACCTGTAAACGTTGTTTCAGCAAGTCAAAATAAATTTCTACTCACTCCTCAGATACCCTAAAATGTAATAAAACTATAATATTTCTGATGGGAAAGAAGTATGTTCAATAGGAAACTGATTTTAGCAGGTGCGCCTTGCAAACTCGAATTTCCAAGACTGGGTCCCTGTACTAAAACTGAATTTCTTATTAGTTTTTTAAGTTACACGCCTAAAACCTTGAACATAGACTGCTGCCACCCAGTGGAAGACATAGGAATTGCTCATTTTCAAAATTATGTTTTACTTGCCTTTCTAAGAGGATGGTCTATCTAAAAAAAAAAAAGATTTCAGATGGTTTTCCTTTGGATTTTCTCCTACCATATATATTGTGTTATATTCTCCTACATTATTTTAACATTTCTACATACGTCAAAGTGTTTACTTTCCAATGGTACCAATTATATGCATATCCTGGCTTCAGGGTCTCAGCAACAGGCAGTTTACTTTGGACATGTCATTCAGGTGGAAATGGAAGTTTGTACTCATTGCCTACTAAAAATATGGGACCAAATACAAAACTTTTGAATACTTGAATACACTATAAGTGAATTTGTCCCAAAAATATATGTATTCAATTGGGGGGACTAGATGCCATTTAGAAATGAAAGCACTTTATGTAAAACAGATATTTATGAAAATGCCCTCAAATGAAAGGTGACATTATATACTGTGCCAGTAAGCCAAACATTTGATCTCAAATCCAAACTGCTGGTGTAATGAACATGATGGGAGACAGAGAGCTGGTTTCAAGCGCATGGCGCAGCAGGTGGTTATTGTAAAGGACCACATTAGGAGGCAGTTAGCTGGGTCCAATGGCAGACAGAAGGTCATACACAGGAAGTCCAAAAAAGGCAACAGTACAGGCAGGGAAAAGGCTGGTAATGTCATCCGGGAGGCAATAGGTTGATAAGAAGAAATCCGATAGGCTAAAGTACAGGCAGGGAATAGGTAAAAGGCATTGTTAGTGAGGCAGGCAAAAACTATCATACACAGGAGGATTAACTGTATGTGAAACTGAGCGCTTCAAATAGACGTGTGTCACAAAACAAACAATACCTCACAATGATAAGTTGCAAAGAACTGAACCAAATAGGTGTGATAATGACATACAGGTGTGTGAACAGGTGATCAGAATTCAGGTGATTGGGATCTGGAGAGTGAGCTGTGTTCATGGGATCTATGTGTTTGAAAGTGTGAGCTGGAAAGTGGGCTGGAAAGTGAGCTGCGTTCAGGGGATCTACGTGTTTGAGAGTGTGAGTTGGAAGCAGACGTTACAGCTGGAGTATAGAGACAAATTTATACATAGCTTTACTGTCCAAATAAATAAAGTCGGAGTCCATCTGGTGATTGATATAACTAATTACTTAAACAAATGACCTAAACCTCTTTCAATCACTGACCCCTTTGACTTTCTGCTATGTTTATGTCATGATCAGTATTGTGATATTTGATTTCATGTGTCTCCATAGTGACAAAAGTCCACATTGTTACACCTTCTGAGCCCCATTATCCTTGTCATTTGGGAGGACTCAGTCTGGACTGTCAGTTGGAGGACAAGCATCACGTAGGAATGACATCACCTGTCAGGAGACAAGGCCTGAACCCAAGACCAGAGAGGAGTTCTTAGAATGTGAGTAAAGGACACACTGTGCATATGCATGTACACAGACACACCCACACACCTGGATGCACACATATATTTCACCAGTTGTTTATTATTTTTCTTTAGATTCCTGTCAGCTCACATTGGACCCCACCACAGCACATACAAATCTGTATCTGTCTGAGGGTAACAGAAAGGTGACATGTATTAACAAGGTCCAGTCCTATCATGACCATCCAGACAGATTTACCACCGACTACCAGGTGTTGTGTAGAGAGGGTCTGTCTGGATCCTGCTACTGGGAGGTAGAGTGGAGTGGGTGGGGGGGTTAACATCGCTGTCTCATATAAAGGGACAAGCAGGACAGGTTTTGATGAGTGGTTTATCATCAGTAATCAGGCCAAGTGTTTGATGTGTAGTGTCTTTGTCTGCTCCTTCTATCACAATAGTAAACAGATGGACATATCTGCCCCCTGCTCCAGCAGAGTAGGAGTGTACCTGGACCACAGGGCAGGAACTCTGTCTTTCTGCAGTGCCTCTGACACAATGACCCTCCTCCACAGAGTCCAGACCACATTCACTCAGCCCCTCTATCCTGGGTTTTTTGTCTGTAGTGGATCTGTAAAGATACTGACACCAATACAATAATGAACTTGGTTGAGAATACCAACATTTATTTAACTAGGCAAGTCAGTTAAGAACAAATTCTTATTTACAATGACGGCCTAGGGGGCAGAATGACAGATTTTTACCTTGTCAGTTTGGGGATTCGATCTCGCAACCTTTTGGTCACTGGCCCAACGCTCTAATCACTAGGCTACCTGCCACCATATATATAACATCTTCAAGTAAGATTTAAAATTCCTGCAGCACATAGTTAGAAAATATGACCAAGTTTAAATAAAGGTGTACATGAATTAATCTTACTGTCTAGTCCTTTCTTTAAACATTATTTCATATAAAACACCCAAGTTCTCCTAAATGTGGACCATAGACTCTGAGACTAGTCACCCAAGACATAGTGGTAAATTTACATTTTGATTCTGGTTTTGTTACTAAACATACATTACAATATATTACTGTTGTATATTTAACTAATATAGATTTTCTTTCTCACAATTCTGTATTTAAACAAGCAACAATGAATCTGAGCTGTAGAATTCAGGCTCCTAGACACATAGTGGCTGGTAACCTTATGGTTTGGGTTACAGTCTCCTTGCATGGGGCCAATATCTCAAGCCCAGATTGTCAAAAAGTTATACAAATATACATACAAGCAGAAGACCAATAGAGTAATTTTAGGGGTAAACCCTGAACTGAGTGGCCCATAGGTGGCGCTATCATAAGCACTTAAATTCAAAAGCTCAGCCCAGCCACATCATTTGACATATAGCAACTCAAGTCTATACTGTGTTTGTAAAAAGCTAAGAATTTTGAAAATGCCAATTTTGTAAAAACAAAAGTACATGTTCCCACCCCAAACCTAACTAAACCCAAACTACTCAACTTCTTGTTATCCATCCAATTGATACTGACTGTGGGGCTTAAGGGCACTGCAAGTTAGGTTTATTCTGAAACATGCTGATATTTTCAAAAACATGGAAACAGGATGCAATTGTGGGGTGGCAGGTACCTTGGCGGGTATTAGCGTTGGGCCAGTAACCGAAAGGTTTCTAGATTGAATCTCAGAGTTGATAAGGTAAAAAATCTGTCGTTCTGCCCCTGAGCAAGGGAGTAAACCAACTGTTCCCCGTTGCAGAAATTGTGGACAACGATTAAGGCTGCCCTCCACACCTCTCTGATTCAGAGCGGTTGGGTTAAATGCGGAAGACACATTTCAGTTGAATGCATTCAGTTGTACAACTGACTAGGTATCCTCCTGTCTGTTGTGAACCTAAACTGTTAGCATATTTTGGGCTGATACCTCATGGGGCAATAATAAGTTATTAGAAATGTAATATATGTAAAACTCCCAGTGATTTTGTCATTCATATTCAAATTATGTCACTAAGAGCCTTTGTTGTTGCTTGCAGCTACATTTCAGTTCAGATGTGTGTTGAATGTTTTGTCCACCAGATGGCAAACTGTACATAGTTTACAACAATATAGTAAGGCAGGCAGAGCACTCCAGTTACAATGTTTTTGAAGTGCAGATCTAGGATTTAAACCTAAACCTAAATCTCATCCCTCATAATTTTAAAGGTAATGATATACATTTACATTGGATTATCAGTTAGGGACATGTAGAGTGGAGTGCTGCTATAAATTCTGAGCAGTAAGATACAGTAGATAGCTGTAGCTTAATTTAAAAAAGATAAGTGGTTGAAACTGTGATTAGAATTTATAAGTGATTATTTGAAGAAAAAAATATATAATGGTAGCTAGTTTTTTTATGAACTTGAAGGTACAACTATTGACACTTGATGACACTTGTGAAGATAATAGTGTAATGAGGTTTGTGTGTAGCTTGTGTAAAGGAGTGAGGCGCAGGACAGCAGATATGAGTAAATAAACGTAATTTACTCAAAATAGACAAATACACTACAATAAAGCGAGCCCACATAACAGACCGTATGACATACAAACAATTACACCCAAACAAACATGGGGGAACAGGGGTTTAAATAATGAACGAGTAATTGGGGAATTGAAACCAGGTGTGTATGACAAAGACAAAACAAATGGAAAATGGAAAGTGGATTGGCGATGGCAAGAAGGCCAGTGACGTTGACCGCTGAACGCCGCCCAAACAAGGAGAGGGACCGATTTCAGCGGACGTGTGACAAATAAAGTGTGTTTTCAAAATTATGTTTAGAAGAGACAATTGTCCACTCATCAATGTTATGAAATGGCTCTCCAATGTACCATTGGCTACTAATTTGCACCCACTGACACTTAATGAGTTCAAACTTTATATGACTTCTGTACTTACTAACTGCATGGCTTGTTCTCTTGGTCTCCTATAAGAATAAGTCACATTAATTTAATTAATAAAACCAGAATTTCAGAAATGCACTATGGTGAAAAACAGACTAAAATGAAAAATCATAAGCATTTGAATTAAAAGGTGCATTCCATGTTGCCACGATATGATTGTATCTGAAGTGATATAATGAAATCATGAGTGAAAAGGAAATGTTTAAGGGTCTATAATCCATAATCATGTAATTTTAGGGGCAACTTGATTGATCAACGTTTCATAATAACTGATCAGAGATTCACATACAAGTGTCAGTACGACAAATCTAACATATCCAAACCTGCTTAGAGTATCTTCTTTCACTGAATACTTCTACATCACATTCCCTTACCTGACTACAGGAAACACAGGGAACAACGCAGGTAACATAGTGGTTAATAGCATTGAGCCAGAAATCAAAAGGTTGCTTGTTTGAATCCCCAAGCCGACAAGTTGAAAAAACTATTAATGTGCCCTTGAGCAAGGCACTTATCTCCAGTTGCTCTGGATAAGATTGACTGAAATGTAAATATATTGTAAAGCATGACAAGTTAACAAAACAATGACTACAAACCACATGGTATGTAGTAGCAGCAGCCATGCTTGCCTCAATTCCATAGGACCCCAAATGTTGTCACTTGTCTCTCTGGACACATTCAGTGCATTCCTTTCCACTATGCCAGTTGCCTATTAAAGTAACTGCCAGTGCAGAGAAGGCTTGGGGACATTGTTTCAAGAAGAGGAATACATCACTATTGCAATGGCACACCCCAATGCTTCATGTAATTGCATTCATGTTCTCAAGTGAGACAGGGGTTCTCATTCAGTCGATTTTAGATTATTTTTAAATTTTTTATTTAACCTTTATTTAACTAGGCAAGTCAGTTAAGAACAAATGCTTATTTCCAATGACGGCCTACACCGGCCAAACCCGGACAACACTGGGCGTATTGTGCGCCGCCCTATGGGACTCCCAATCACGGCCAGTTGTGATACAACCAGGGTGTCTGTAGTGATGCCTCTCGCACTGAGATGTAGTGCCTTAGACCGCTGGGCCGCTCGGGAGCACACAATAGCTTTGTTGTGTCATGTTATTTAGTATTCTGCAACATGGCTCTTTCTGTTAGGTTTCTTTTAGACTTTCTAAGTCACCATCCACTACTAGCATGTGTGTGTATGTGCGCACACAGACACACACATCCATCTCAACAGTGTAGAAAAATGATGAACATGTGTGGTGTAAGACAGGAAAAAATATGTTTGAAGGATTCTCTTCATGTGAGGAGCTATAGCCCAAACCAAGAGGTCAGGAGAGGACAGTAGTGAGGGTCTGTCGTTTGATATGGGTCAGTGAACTGGAGGTACGGTAGGGGATTTTATAGTATCAGTTCTGATTTTGTTCTGGAAATATGTGTTCATTGTAACCATCATATTGATAATACATCTACCATATGAGAGTAAGGGCAGTACACCCTTACTTTAACTTTGTGACCATACATTTTGATGTCTATTTGTTGTAAACATGTTGATGTTTATAATGTCTTATCATAGGTTTATCATGTAACTACATGGTAATAATGTAGTATGTAGGCCTACTGTCCTTAGTTATTTCACTTTATGGGCAAGCTACTCTGTTATCACATATGTAATGTGTTAAATTGTGCAACATAAACAGATGACCATCATATCATCCTATGGCCATATGCCTTCACCTAATTAACATAATACAAGAAAAGCTTGAATGAGAGTGACGTAGCTAGAAGGAAGTACCTCCCTGAGTGGGAGTGAGTGGCTCGCCTACGAGGGAGTGGACGAGGGGAAAGCTGAGGGCTACTGTAACTCACTGCATGAGAGGAGCGTCGCTGAAATCGTCTGAATACAATACACAAGTAACCTGCGCTTTTCTATCCGTATAAATCTTGGACCTTCTGTCTGGTGCTTCTGTTTGAGTTTTTGTGCATTTCTCTGTGAAATAAGAGTAGGCTATTTCGAGAGCTGCCTTGCAAACCATTTCTCTTCCGTCTTTCTGGGACTTTGTAGTTAATGTCTGAGGATTCAACCCCAAAACGCAATAATGTAACTGAATCAAAGACTTATTTTTTTTCGGGACAAATAGGCCTAGCTACACAGTGTTGATTGAAGCAACCGATTGAGACAGTCATACGAACGTGTTCCAAGTGAGGATCAGCTCAACGCATATCCAAAACGCATTACTGTTCCAATGGATTTCTGAAAAGGGGCGTACCATATGCAAGAACCAGACATTGCAGATCATTCTACTACATTCTCTACTGTAAAGTTGACTGGCTGCTGGAACTACAAATGTATGTTAGAATAGCACCATTTCTTTGACCCGATTAAATATTTGAATGCGCATGTTTTTAAAAGAAAACAGTGTTTACACATGCTCTTATTGGAATAGGCTGTGTCATTTGGAAATACGATTTGATTACTTTGTATTATTTTCTACCACGGCTGGAACAAGCGTTGCTATGCAGATCATGCACTGTTGGCCAATGTTAGCGATACATTTGATCGTCTGACACCATATCTCATTTTAGGGGATATCTTTTAGGCTGTCTCAACCAACTATTGGAAATGTATTTTGCGTAAACTGCTTTTTGGATATTACAAAACCATGATGGCAAACGAGAATCCTTATAACAGTCGTTTTATTGTCGAAAAATACATCCATCACAAACTGTTGAACATGGGATTTGTATGGAAATTTCAAGGAGAAAACGATTCTCCAAATAATGGCTTTGGGGACCCCTCTACACCCAACTCCCCCGAAGTTTTTGCACGGAGGTCCCAGCCCACTGCCGCGGGCGAGGACACCGACTCTCCTTACCAAAACAGGAGTCCGCAACCTGACCCACATGCCAGGCTCCACAGGGTCCTGCGCGAGGCGGGTGGCGAGATTGAAAGAATGTATCAGCGGGACTTTGCAGAGATGTCGGGGCAGTTGCATTTTACACCCAGCACGGCACAGAGAAGGTTTACCGCTGTAATAGATGAGCTCTTCAGCGACGGGGTAAACTGGGGTCGGATTGTGGCTTTCTTTGAGTTTGGAGGGACAATGTGCGTGGAGAGCGTCAACCGGGAGATGACGTCCCAGGTAGACAACATCGCTCGTTGGATGACGGAGTACTTGAACGGACCCCTACAGAACTGGATCCAGGAGAATGGTGGCTGGGTATGTTTGTTAATAAATCATTCCGCATTTGCTCAGCGTCTATCCACCTATTACACCTATAGGCATATATGCATCAGTTGCAAATGCATCAGTAGTAAGCACATAAACTTACAGTGGATCAATTCCTTCAGGGGAGCATGCACCTGACCCTACCATTACCTCTGTGTCAACAAGTCAGACTACTACCATTGTCTAACATTTGGGTTCCAATGTCAGCCAACCCTGTTATCACGATGGGGACAGTATAGGCCTACATGGATTGATAATTGTCTGTTTTTGCTGTCCCTATTCTCCTGGCCGATATTTCAGTCAGTCAAGGGAAACCCTACACCTAGTCTGACTGAAGTTCAATCACACACTGAATGAGCTTGACTGCATTTTACTCTGTAATTTGTTTGCCAGATGTTTGGAAACGGCTGACATAATTTCTCTCCCCGAACATGTGTGCTTTGAGTTGAACTACTACACAGCATGATGTCTTCAAAGAGAAACTTGGCGTGTTTCCACCATTCCAGTTTGAATGAATGAACAGAGCGTTTCCCTATTTAGCTTCCACATCAAATGGAGAAAAAAAAGCCTCCCCTGTTTCAGTGTCTCCTCTTAGTTCTTTACATCCTGTCCGTCTGTGTTACTGTGTCGCTCGAGCATTGAATCATTTATGGCTGAAATTAGAACAGGCACACCATGCTTTCATACAGTCCCATCTTGGTGTAGTAGAATCTGTCTAGGTTACCATAATCACGAATGCAGTCCTCATTTGGTAGTTAATTCACCCTCTTTGTCTTTGATTGATAATTTGCATAATCACGGATGAGCAGGTGAACTGCTCAAATAGAGAAGCAATGGTACAGGGACATGATGACCAAATCAGTTCCATGGCTGCGTCCCCGTGCGCCATCATGCTGATTTTATCTATCCTCACCAGACGCATTCATGACACGCAGATTAAAATACCAAGACCAACTATGAACCAGAATATTAATTAAGGGAGAGGTCAAAATACATATGAAACATCCATGTACATTTAGCTAACATTTAGCTAGCTTGCTGTTGCTAGCTAATTTGTTTCGGGTTGTTATTTTACCTGAAATGCATATGGTCCTTTTTTTCCCTGGATCTTTGTAGAATGTTGACCAATTTTGAGTCACACAAAATGTGTGTTTTCTACTCAGACAATTATTCCACGTATAAAAGTGCAAACCGAGTTCGTTGTTTTATTTGTTTTTCTTTGATTAATATTGCCTTGTACATTCTTATTCTATGGATTTTATATGGGGGTTGGCAACCAACTTTAAGGTGCATAACTGCCACCAACTGGACTGGAGTGGGGACCTCAGTTCATCTTTCAATCACCCATGTGTGTATATGCTGGTTTAAACCAATGAGTAGATGGGAGAGGTGGGACTTGCAGTGCGTCTAAAATACAACTCTATTTTAGCGTCTGGCTATGCAGTCGCCTGTTGGCGCGCGATTGTTTCAATTAATTTATTGAATAACATGTATGTGTACATTTAGTTTGGTCAGCATGTTTACATTTGATTGAGAACTAAGTTTATTTAAATGTCATGATATTGATGAGGCAATATCTTTCATGTCCTCTTTATTTGACCCGTCGTCATGATTAATGTGGCATGTGTGGTTCCCAACACACAGGCAGATACTGTATGCATAGACTGCTGGAAAAGGAGAGTGGAGGTGGTAGCTGTCTGGACAGAGCAACAACTGGAGCAGAATAAATAGCAGGGGCCACACAATACAACCACCATCACCAGGGCTGCTAGGGAAATCACATTTTCATTATAAAGTTGCGTGTTATTTTGGCAGTTTCTTGGCGTTATTGAAGATGTCTTTGCTCCGCAAAACAATAACTGTTTCCCTGTGTGTGTGTGTGTGTGTGTGTGTGTGTGTGTGTGTGTGTGTGTGTGTGTGTGTGTGTGCATGCGTGCGTGCGTGTACATGTTCCATCAGAGGAAAATTAGGAAGCAATCAACACTGAGGTAATTTTTGTATTATTCAGAAGGTTCCAGCACTCCCATCTCGAGCCAATCAATGATTAATTTATTTAATTTTGTCATCAAAATAACCATTTTGCATTTGTATTAAGACTATGTTCACAGAGGAAGACAAGTTCCAGTTAAAATAGCATTTACACTCTCTTAATTTTATCCATGAATTACTCTTTCCAGTAACGTAAACTCACTCACTTTTGTACATCGCCTTGGTCCAATTGACCTTATTTTAGCGCCCCAAAAACGTAATACTTCCAGATCAACTGTAATGTCAATACCATTGTAAAGCACACTTTCTCCCCTTTCCAACAAAATAAATGACATGACCTAAACGCTGCCCGTTTCTGCATGATTCAAGAAAACAATGAGCCCCGTCGGGTCTTTTTAAAAATGGCGGGTGGGGAAGCGAAACTAATGCGTGATAGTAAGAAGGAGAGATGTTGTGTGGGAAAATTGCATTTTTTCACTTGATCTGTCCAACTTATCACCTTATCGCCTCTAAAATGTAAATAAAACACTATAAAGAGTTTATATAATGTGTCATTACATTCCTATTTGAAGGTTTGTAACGAATTTGAATCAGGTTTTTAGGACGGTGCTAAAGTGATTTTCAGAAGTAAAGAGTTTTTTTTGAGAGTCGTGATCGCTTGCAGTGACAAAGCAAAATATGACTTACCCGCGTCACTGTCCATGTCTTGTTTTTAAACGATGAGAGAAGTGCTACAACTGGTGGAGAGAGATTGTAAGACGGAAATAGTTGCTTTATGCGTGCTGTACGTTATGGCATGACACGTCACGATGTAACGGAGGGTCAGTTTTTTAAAACTTTTCTCCAACACTATAGAGCCCTTACCATGTCGATCAACGCTTGAATAGAAACGTAGTTCACACCCCCAGGAATCGGTGCAGCCAGCTGGTTTCTTCAAGCATCGCGCCGACAGAAACAAACATCTTTCTGGTAAGAAGAGGGACGGGGGTGTATGCTTTATGATTAACGAGACGTGGTGTGGTCACAACAACATACAGGAACTCAAGTCCTTCTGTTCACCTGATTTAGAATTCCTCACAATCAAATGTCAACTGCATTATCTACCAAGGGAATTCTCTTCAATTATAATCACAGCCGTATATATTCCCCCCCAAGCAGACACATCAATGGCTCTAATCGAACTTTATTTGACTCTATGTAAACTGGAAACCACATATCCTGAGGTTGCATTCATTGTAGTTGGAGATTTTAACAAGGCTAATCTGAAAATAAGACTACTTAAATTGTATCAGCATATCGATTGCGCAACCAGGGCTGGTAAAACCTTGGATCATTGCTATTCTAACTTCCGCGACGCATATAAGGCCCTCCCCCACCCTCCTTTCGGAAAAGCTGACCACGACTCCATTTTGTTGCTCCCTGCCTACAGACAGAAGCTAAAACAAGAAGCTCCCGCGCTCAGGTCTGTTCAACGCTGGTCTGACCAATCTGATTCCACGCTCCAAGACTGCTTCCATCACGTGGACTGGGGTATGTTCCGCACTGCGTCCAACAACAACATTGACGAATACGCTGATTCGGTGAGTGAGTTCATTAGAAAGTGCATTGAAGATGTCATTCCCATAGCAACGATTAAAACATTTCCAAACCAGAAACCGCGGTTTGATGGCAGCATTCGCATGAAACTGAAAGTGCGAACCACTGCTTTTAACCAGGGCAAGGTGACCGGAAACATGACCGAATACAAACAGTGTAGCTATTCCCTCCGCAAGGCAATCAAACAAGCTAAGCGTCAGTATAGAGACAAAGTAGAATCGCAATTCAACGGCTCAGACACAAGAGGTATGTGGCAGGGTCTCCAGTCAATCACGGATTACAAAAAGAAAACCAGCCCCGTCACGGACCAGGATGTCTTGCTCCCATGCAGACTAAATAACTTTTTTGCCCGCTTTGAGGACAATACAGTGCCACTAACACGGCCCGCAACCAAAACATGCGGACTCTCCTTCACTGCAGCCGACGTGAGTAAAACATTTAAACGTGTTAACCCTTGCAAGGCTGCAGGCCCAGACGGCATCCCCAGCCGCGCCCTCAGAGCGTGCGCAGACCAGCTGGCTGGTGTGTTTAGGGACATATTCAATCAATCCTTATCCCAGTCTGCTGTTCCCACATGCTTCAAGAGGGCCACCATTGTTCCTGTTCCCAAGAAAGCTAAGGAAACGGAGCTAAACGACTAGATTACTCGTTGGTTATTACTGCATTGTCGGATCTAGAAGCACAAGCATTTCGCTACACTCGCATTAACTTCCATCATCATGAAGTGCTTTGAGAGACTAGTCAAGGACCATATCTCCTCCACCCTACCTGACACCCTAGACCCACTCCAATTTGCTTACCGCCCAAATAGGTCCACAGACGATGCAATCTCAACCACACTGCACACTGCCCTAACCCATCTGGACAAGAGGAATACCTATGTGAGAATGCTGTTCATCAACAACAGCTCAGCATTTAACACTATAGTACTCTCCAAATTCGTCATCAAGTTCGAGACCTTGGGTCTCGACCCCGCCCTGTGCAACTGGGTACTGGACTTCCTGACATGCCGCCCCCAGGTGGTGATCCACCCTGCTGATCCTCAACACTGGGGCCCCACAAGGGAGCGTTCTGAGCCCTCTCCTGTACTCCCTGTTCACCCATGACTGCGTGGCCATGCACGCCTCCAACTCGATCATCAAGTTTGCGGACGACACAACAGTGGTAGGTTTGATTACAAACAATGACGAGACGGCCTACAGGGAGGAGGTGAGGGCCCTCGGAGTGTGGTGTCAGGAAAATAACATGACACTCAACGTCAACAAAACTAAGGAGATAATTGTGGATTTCAGGAAACAGCAGAGGGAGCACCCCCCTATCCACATCGATGGGACAGTAGTGGAGAGGGTAGTAAGTTTTAAATTCCTCGGCGTACACATCAGACAAACTGAATTGGTCCACCCACACAGACAGCATTGTGAAGAAGGCACAGCAGCGCCTCTTCAACCTCAGAAGGCTGAAGAAATTCGGCTTGTCACCAAAAGCAGTCACAAACTTCTACAGATGCACAATCGAGAGCATCCTGTCGGGCTGTATCCCCGCCTGGTACCGCAACTGCTCCGCCCACAACCGTAAGGCTCTCCAGAGGGTAGTGAGGTCTGCACAATGCATCACCGGGGGGCAAACTACCTGCCCTCCAGGACACCTACACCACCCGATGTCACAGGAAGGCCATAAAGATCATCAAGGACAACAACCACCCGAGCCACTGCCTGTTCACCCCGCTATCATCCAGAAGGCGAGGTCAGTACAGGTGCATCAAAGCAGGGACAGAGAGACTGAAAAACAGCTTCTATCTCAAGGCCATCAGACTGTTAACCTGTTGATGCTCTGGGGGCGCTATTTCATTTTTGGATGAAAAACGTTCCCGTTTTAAACAAGATATTTTGTCACAAAAAGATGCTCGACTATGCATATAATTGCTACCGTTCGAAAGAAAACACTCTGACGTGTCCAGAAATACAAAGATCTTCTCTGTGCGTGCCCTATAACGTGAGCTTCAGGCAAAACCAAGATGAGATGGCATCCAGGAAATGACAAGGATTTTTGAGGCTCTGTTTTCCATGGTCTCCTTATATGGCTGTGAACGCAAGAGGAATGAGTCAACCCTTTCTGTCGTTTCCCCAAGGTGTCTGCAGCATTGTGATGTATTTGTAGGCAGATCATTGGAAGATTGACCATAACAGACCACATTTACCATGTGTCCGCCCGGTGTCCTGCGCCGAAATTGGTGCGCAAAAGTCACCTGCCAGTATTTTTCCATACGATACAGAGAGTAAAGCAAGCTTCCACGAACTGCATGTCAATGAAGAGATATGTGAAAAAACACCTTGAGGACTGATTCCAAACAACGTTTGCCATGTTTCGGTCGATATTATGTAGTTAATCCGGAAAAAGTTTTACGTTGTAGGTGACTGAATTTTCGGTTCGTTTCGGTAGCCAGACGCAATGTAGAAAACGGAACGATTTCTCCTACACACAGACGCTTTCAGGAAACACTGTGCATTTGGTATGTGACTGAGAGTCTCCTCATTGAAAACATCAGAAGCTCTTCAAAGGTAAATGATTTTATTTATTTGGTTATCTGGTTTTTGTGAAAATGTTGCGTGCTACATGCTACACAAAATGCTATGCTAGCTTTGCATACTCTTACACAAATTAGTCAATTTCTATGGTTCAAAAGCATATTTTGAAAATCTGAGATGACAGTGTTGTTAAGAAAAGGCTAAGCTTGAGAGCAGACGCATTATTTTAATTTTATTTGCGATTTTCAGAAATCGTTAATGTTGCGTTATGCTAATGAGCCTGAGGCTTTAGTCACGATCCCGGATCCGGGATGGGGAGTTTCAAGAAGTTAAACAGCCACCACGAACATTGAGTGGCTGCTGCCAACACACTGACTCAACTCCAGCCACTTTAATAATGGGAATTGATGTAAAATATATCACTAGCCACTTTAAACAATGGTCGTTGGTTATTACTGCATTGTCAGAACTAGAAGCACAAGCATTTCGCTACACTGGCATTAACATCTGCTAACAATGTGTATGTGACAAATAAATTTGATTTGATTTTGAAGTCAACACAGTCGCTACAGTCCCATTCTTTTCTTTGTAGCCTCGTTTGAATGTCACGGTTGCGTACATTTATACGGAATGGGGTGAGTTTACGTCAGCTATTCATTATCATTAGCATTGTTCCAGCAAGACCAGATTTTATAAGTAGATTTATTATAGTTATTACTAATGCCTGTATACAATATACTGTATATTGTATTGCTGAGAGAGCTGGTTGTTAAATTTCATTTTCTGTATTTGACACCTGTTCAAATATGTTGGGTGAGTCTTGTGTCAGTCTGGTTGGTAAATCAGTACATTGGAGATGAAGGAGATTTGTCCAAATGGGCATCTGGCCACTGGCCGTCTATTCCTAGATTTTGCCTGTGTGGTGTCAGTTACATCAGATTCTGCACATAACGTACAGGTACAGCTTGTTGTCATGCGAAGACAAGCTTGCATCATTCCACTAGTGTATGTATGGATGTGACAGTAAATGAGACAACTGAGTTTTTCTATGCTCTTGCACGGTCACCGTTGAAGCTTTAAAGGTCCAATGCAGTTGTTTTTATCTCAATATCAAATCATTTCTGGGTAACAATTAAGTACCTTCAAAGTAAAATGGTCAAAAATAAACAAAAATAGCTTCTTAAAACAAAGAGCAATTTCTCAAGCAATATTTTTGCTCGAACTGTCTGAGTGGGGATGGGGAATCTGAAAACTAGCTGTTATTGGCAGAGAGGTTTGGAACTCTCTTTCTTATTGGTCTATGAACTTATTTACCACCTGGTGATATCACCGGGCAGGCCAAAACTCCTTCCCACCACAACAGGTTCAAATTTCAGGTGGTCTTTTCAAACAGCTCTTATACTAAAAAGGCATTAACATCACAGGAGGTTGGTGGCACCTTAATTGGGGAGGACGGGCTCAATGTAATGGCTGGATAAGAATAAGTGGAATGGTATCAAATGCACGGTTTCTATGTTTGATGCCATTCCAGTTGCTCCGTTCCAGCCATTATTATGAGCCGTCCTCCCCTCAGCAGCCTCTACTGATTAACATAATTTTCGTAATTTCACAGTAGTATCCCAACCTCATAGTGTGGTAATATACTTTTTATTTTTTACTTTAGTTTATTAAATAAATGTTTTCTTAACTCTAATTGTTGAACTGCATTGTTGGTCAAAGGCTTGTAATTAAGCATTTCACAGTAACCTGTTGTATTCGGCGCACATCACATACAATTTGTTTTGGTATATAGAAAACCCAGGCAAATTACATGTTTGACTACACTGGACCTTTAAATCTTGTTATCCAATTGCGAGGACGAGGAACGTACTGTCTTGGGGGTGTTCCTTACATCTTGTCTGTTTCACTGTATGTACAGCACAGGAGGTTGGTGGCACCTTAACTGGGCAGAACGGGCTTGTGGTAATGGCTGGAGAAGATTCAGTGGAATGGTATCAAATACATCAAACACATTGGTTTCCAGGTGTTTGATGCCATTCCGTTTGCTCCGTTCTCGCCATCGATGTACAGGTCAGGTAATGGAGAGAGGTTGTTCACTATCACATTTTGAGCTGATCATGGTCCTCCTGGCACAAAGAAATCTTGAAACGATGCGTTACAACCAAAGAATGGCCATGTCAGTCAGATGCACCCTCTAAATTGGTCAGATGGCTTAGCTTATTTGTCAAGAAGAATTGCCCTTTCCCCCTTCTGGTTAAGCTGTACTTATTATCCTTTCTTTTGAATCCATGTGATTCATTAATCCTCGGATAATTCCGCCGTCTGTGGAGAATACATGATTCAGCTGTGCTACCCTGTGCCTTTTCAGTACTACTGTTATTTCAGATCCCCTGCTGGCACAACCCTAGTTTACCAGCCTGTGATCAAGACCCTTTGTCTTGTATTAGCCCAATTACATTTCTGTTATTTTGAGTTTCTGAAGAATTGACTACATATCTTTTGTATTTCGTCTACAGGTAACTGTTTGTGGTGACTTATTTTGTTGTTTATTCTGCATGTTGACGTTTAGTCCCATGAGTCTTGGCCTGGAGGCAGAACTGAGCGATTAGATAGGGCAAATGCAAAGTCAGAATTGGTAAAATATATTTTATTTATGAAAAAAATGCATTTTGGTCTTACTTTAAGGCTAGGGTTAGGCATTAAGGTTAGCAGTGTGGTTAGGGTGAAAGTTAGGTTTAAAATGTGTCAGCTCGTGACCACCCTGCAGAGCTGCCTCCAGAACAAGATTCATGATGAAAAACGCTAACCTGCATTTATTGTTTATTACCCCAAGAAGAGTTTGACTTTGAATGCTATTTTTGTTTTTGTTTTGAGAGCCTTTTTGTCTGGGGGATTCCAGCCCAAACAAGTCAGTGCTGATGGCATCCTTAGTAAATAAGGTGGGAAACGGATGGGAATGTTTACAGGCAGTAAAAGGTCACTTGACACCACGGTAAAGGGGGCATGCTTTGCCTTGTGGGTGGCTTGCGATCCAGTTTGTTCATTTCTATGACCCCCTTTACAAAAAATAGTCCAGAGTTCTAGTTATAATAACAACATATGTTTTATACTGTAAGTAAGGCCTAGTATGGGCCACAATTATGAACTTCGATTGCCTTTCTCTGTTATTACAGAATAGCCAGAGTATGCTCTGGGGGCCCATTACTGTCTCTTTTTGACCAACTTCTTCTATGCTGGGAAGATTTTCCATTTCTGCTTTGTGTGTCAGGAAAACTTTTAATCACAATAAGAGCTGCATATAGTTGCCTCCAATTAATTGGAAGACTTTGACATTCTTTAGGTCTTGGATTCAAGCTTTGTTCTTTGTTGACGTGAGGGTGTAGGGAGCCGACGTTGCTCTTTCATGTCGAAATATTCTTTTTTTTAAACGAACAAAAGCCTTCTCAGATTTAAAGTCACTCACTCTTTCATACTCTGTAGTTAGGATTGTGTCAAGGTAGGACATGCCTGGCATGAAGATGATCACTATACCACATCATACTGTAGTTTACCCCAAATGGTCCAATGGTTAAAATCAGCAAACTGGAAATTTCAGTATCACCAACTTGATTTTTACACTTTTTTAGGGTGTGCACTTTTTTAGGGTATGCAAATGAGGACAGGTGAAGTGTGTTGTTTGCAATTGCTGGATTGCAGCTTGCCTAACAAGGTTTTCATTGTCTGCTTACTGCTAATCTCTAACTAATTTAATGTGTTTTTGTCATGCTACAAATTATAGTTGTTGGTTATCATAGTCACTGTACATGTTCCTAACTGCCTATCATGTGGAGGAGGGAGGAATTACATGAATTTAGGGGATTGAGCTGCTAGTTAATGTACTCCGCAGCTCATCCCTTTTGGCTCAGGTTGAGATGATTGCGGTTAGCCTGTTGCTATTAAAAACATTTGAAATAATGTCCATTCATTTGTCTGGACAGAGCATTTGAGCTCAATCAAATATAATGAGTGATAACAAATGACTGTGTTCGCAGGGCACAAATGTCTCTGCAAATTCAATAGCAAATGTATTTTGTATTCTCATTTAATCACTCTGGGTTACATTCTCTGTATCAATAAGTTACCAACCTTTCATCATTTTGCTCTTTAGTTTGTGTGAGTAGGCTAGAGTCATTCAGGTGCTCAACCCACGCAGTGCATACCTGTGGCTCTTGGCAGTCTCGATGAAGGATGCTGATTGGCTATGTTTACTGTCAAGTGGAGCTCAATGAGGCATGTTTGACCTGCTTGGTATTACTGTGGTGGTAGTAGAGGAAGGGGCGTTGAAAGGGAAAGAAAAAGAAAAGTGCTTCAATCAGTGGAACGTCACTCAGGTATTCATTTCCCTGTATATGTGCCTCTTACCAAGAGCTTTCAACTGATATTGTTTATATAAGCGAACTCGACACAGAGCAGTATGTGAAAATCCCCAGAGATAAAGACAAGAAAGACCAAGCAGGAGCTTTTCTCTTTCTGATGTTTCCTATGAAATAATGGCTTCAAACAAACCCACTGCATATTGTGCAGTTGGCGTATCTACCCTCACCCCTCAGGCTATCAGGGCAGAGGAGAGAGAAGAGAGGAGAGAACAGAGGGACGGTAGTGGTAAGAAAGGTGTGTGGGATGAAGAGAAGAGAACCAGGAGCAGTTTGAAAGGAGAAGAGAGCAAAGCTGATTGCAGAGGTAGAGGGAGACGAGGAAAGGATGAGAAAGGGAAGTGTAGACGGATGGAGGAGATCTGTGGGTCATCCGTCGCTGTGTGTCCGGCTTACGATGCAGGCTGCAATGTACGGGACCCATTAACCTATAGATGATACCAGGATTTTAATGGAATACAAGGAACAGACACCTTTCTGATATTTTGGGGAATTGTATCTCTGCATGACATCGTTATGGAGATGAGAGAAAAAAATAGATGAAAAGCACAAATCACAAACATCTGACAGAATTAATCACAAAGAAGCTCTGATATTTATTTTAAAGAAAGCATTTCTAAAAGAATTCAGAGTACCTACTTTTCAAGATCACAGAGAGGGAGGAACTGTGCGCTACAGTAGGAGGTCTCAGTAGAAAGTTAAAACCGTAGGGGAAATACCAGAGTAACCTTGAACACACATCTAGAGATTAACAGAACATTTCACTTTTTAGCTTTGAGTCAGAAAATACCCTAAAAACCTTATTGTTGCCACCAAGTTCTTTGTGTTTTTATTAATCGGTCATTCTGCAGAGCCGCTCTTTTCTGCTAAATGTAAATGTGGTCACATTTTGTTTAAGAAAGTTTTGTGTCTGGGTAAGCCCCTAACACATACAAATACACAATGATCTGCACACACCCCAAATTACTATTGATGTAAAAGGCCAAGCAGATCTGGGTTCAAATACTATTTCAGCATTTGTTATAGCCTGCCTGAAGTGCAAGATGGGTGGTGCTTACACTTTTGGGACTATTGTATTAGTTCCATTTTGCCAGGCAAGCTGAATCAAATCCAGCTAAAGTATTTGCAATGATTTCAAATAGTATTTGAACCCAGATCCGATTCCAAGTCCAATAGAGGTCTGTATACTGCAGTATACAGCAGGTTGGGCCCCTGTCACAGCTCCAGACTGGCTCAGGGATCCTTTGTTGGCCAAAGCAGATTTGCCTTTTGTGAGGACTGTGGATATCTGTAATCTGGTCAGAATTGATTTATATCCCATTTTAAAGTAATGGGCTAGTCGTATGGGTGTTACAAGACTTTTGTCCATCTGCTGTGGCTCCACACCAGCTTACAATTGGTTGGTTTTCTTCCTCAGTTGGTTATCTGCCTGGTTGTGTCAGCTGGTAAAGTCTTCGGGAAAAAGGGTTCCAAAAGGGTTCTTGGGCTTTCCCCATATGAGAACCCTTTTTGGTTCCAGGTAGAAACCTTTTTGTTTGGGTTCCATGTAGAACTCTTTCCACAGAGGATTCTACATGGGACTCAAAAGGATTCTATCTGGAACCAAAATGGTTCTACCTGGAACCAAAATGGGTTCTCCTATGGGGAAAGCCGAAGAACCCTTTTGGAACCCTTTTTTCTAAGCATGTATGACAAAAGGTGTCCAGCATGTGTTAGGTTCATACCAAAATTGAAAATGTAGTGAATGGGAAAGAGACTAAAGGTGAGAGATTAAGAGAGAGGATATGTACAACAACATACCTCACAAGGGTTGTCAACATACTGTACAAAGCCATAATTACAGTTGCTGGGACTGTGTTATGATTCAGAAAATGTTTACGAAAACATTTGTTTTTTCAAACTCTACACATTTCCAGACTCATTAGATGAATGACAAACCATCATCCACCTTGCCATTGGGGACCAAACTAGAAGGCTTTGCTCCGGTTTAACCCATGCTATATGGGACATCAACGTCAAACCCTTTGCCCATCATCAACTATTGTTTGGAATGTAGCCTGAAGAAAAACGGTACATTTTGACCACAAGGGTTAAATAATGTCATCATTTTGAAACCTATTTTTAAATGAAAAATAATCTCTCTTTAGTATACTAGTTGTATACTAAACTGAAAACGTGGACTCAATAGTAAACTTTGTGATAAAGGACCAAATTTGGCACAGAGGTAGAGATGTATGTACCCTGAAAAAATATAGATATGGAGCCACCCCAGATTTGGCCATTGGGGGGAGGGCATGGCAGCCACTATAACTGAAAAATACAAATTGTAAATACATATTTAGCTTCCAGTCAATGTCTTTATACAAAGTTGAGTGTCATATTTCAGATGCAATTGGAACTGAGTTGATATCCCATAGCGTTCCGGAGTTCGAGCTCAAAGTCTGATGGCACCGGTGCCAATATCATTTACATTTACATTTAAGTCTGATGGCACCGGTGCCAATATATTGCGCATATCGATCAAATTTGACTAAAATGTGTGAATTTGTCTAAAAATATGTTTACTTTAGGGTAATTTAAACAATTGACTTGTGTTACAAAAGGTTAATAAAAGAAAGTGTTAATGCTTAACAGACAGTGTCTCTTTGCAGTCATTAATTAATACAAAAATGACCCCTATTGGCGTTTTTAGGGTTAACCGAAGATGGCAGTTTCATTTCGTAGAGTGTTATGTATTTCGGCAGCACTAAGGTATTCAACAACTGTCTCCATCTTGCACGGAGATAGGGACAAAGCACCCTGTCAAGTACATGTTTTCTTCCTCCTGTAGCTGTGGAGTCGTCTGTCCCCTGCACAAAGGGAAATCCGTTTTTGTTTGACAAAAAAACCCATGCCAGTACCATGCAATCCACCCCGCTTCCCGTCAAAACACAGTTCATTCAACCACCCACACAAAAGTTGTCAACGCTGACAGTTGGCACATAGGAGCATTTAACTGTAAATCCATGTCTCCCGCTCAGAGCGGGACAGACACAGACGGTACACACACACATACATATAAACAAACAAGTACAAAGACTCAACTGACTGGTATTTACACAAAAGGACATACACACATGAAAAGTACACAGACTTGCATAAAAACAGGGATTTAACATTGAATACTGAATACACACACACACAGAGTTGAACAGGTCCACACATTGAAAATAGAAATGGGAAAAAGACACTCAGATGTTCAGACGAATATAAACACTGTGTTTGGTGTGCATTCTGCACCACGGTTCTTACATGTGGGAGGGTGTGTGGGCAGGTTTGTGTGGCTTGCTGTAATGGAATTAGTCTGGGAGCAGGGTACAGATTGCCTTGTTCCCTTAGATGTGTTGCTTTTAAACAGTCTCTCTCTCTCTCTACTGTACTGCAATTGCCTCAGTCTCGATTCTGTGATTTGTTTATTTCCTCAATATACAACCAATATAAAAGTCTCTCATACTTGTTCATGTAAATACTGGTTATCCACCACATTTGTTGTTTTTTTGTGCTTGTTTACATTTTGTGCTATAGGCTACAGTATTGTGTGCTTCCTTTGTCTCTGTTTCTCTCTGGGCAGAAGCACTCATTTGATTTATTATCCATGTCAATGTTATCTTGTTTTTGGATATTTTTAAACACAAGGAGGTGTGCTAGTTCCTGAAAATGGAATGCACCTGTATATTGCAATTATGGAAAATATAATAGGATTACTCAACTTTGCTCTGCACCAGCTCTGCAGGAAACAAGAAACTCTCCTTATAAATCTAACTAACTACTGTTTTCATGAACATGTCATTACAGACCAATTTGTCACAGTGGGGGTCTTGTCAAAAGTGTGGTGGAGCACAAGCACCCATTCCAAGTCCTTTATTCCCTTGGCTTATGTTGTCTAAAGGAAACAGATTGTGGGTGCCCTTAAAACAGTGTAGAGGGGCTGAAGCCAAGTGTTCCCCCTCTCTGGTACCGCCGGGTTGGGTTCTGGCTCTGTCGCTCGCCATCTGGTGTACCGTTTGCACCCGCCACCGCAGGGCCTGTGATCCCAAAAAAAGCATGCACACAAAAAATGACATTTCCTACAGGCGGTCCAACTGGAGCTCAGTACAGTCCTCAAAACATGAATCCCCCTCTTTCATATGTCCACAGTAAGCCTCTCCCTCTGGACTAGAGATAGCCAGAAGACCAGAAACTCGGCTCCCATTCACAACTGAAATGATTTTGGACAATAATAGGTCTGTTTCCTCATTGTGGTTTTGACGTGATTTTGTGTCTGCGCTTTACACTGTTGTACCCTCTGTAAAACGCAGAGGGCAATACTCCAAAAAAACAATATTCTACCCAGGAGCCATTGCTCACTGCCCCTGTTGAATGCTAATAAGCCGTTATTAAAAAGATACGGCAAAGTTTAAGCAGCACTGATGTCAGATATGGCAGAATCAAAGCTTAGATAAGTCAACCAGTAATTATGTATTTTAGGTTCCCTCCGATGTGCAATGAATTATTCATCATGCCGGCGAAGGAGGCAGTCTTTTCCTGTTAACATTAAACATACTGTCTTTTGAAAATTGAAGTCGCTCATTAACTAGCAATGATTACAATTCTTTTTCCCCTTGATCAAGTCTCTCTTGACTGGGTAATGCCTCTGGTCAGTCAACAGGGCTGAGATATTCCTCGGTGCTTCAATGGTGTTTTATTTTTTTTGGGGGGGGAGGGGAGGGAGATAAAAGAAAGTGGTGCTTTGAGTTTGAGCCATGTAAAGCTCACATTTAGGTTTTGTCTCATTCCAGTAAAATCTCCACAAATCAACAGGTGCATTTGAAACACAGCCTTGGAGTTTTTACTCATCTACCCTCCACTGACCTGCTCTTCGGCACATGGATGCATCATGATGAGTCTATTAGCTTCATGTGATCAGTAATTGATTTAAATGAATGATACTAAGGTTTCCATGAAAGCTGGTGGAAGTACAAGATCACTTGCAGGCTTCGGTCTTGTAAATATTGCATCACTGCTCTCTTGCACTCTGTCTGTCTGTCTGTCTGTCTGTTTCTCTCCTCCCTTTTTACTTCCCTCAACACTTTCCTGTAAATTAATAATTCATAGTGATGCTAACATCCAACCCTAAACGGGCCACCCTCACAACAAGAGGGCCATGTCCTACTCTCTGCCACACGGTCATGTTCTTGCATGAGGACGCAGCTGGAGCGAGGATGTGTCCACTCCTCACAGATACGTGTCATCACAAGACGTCATGCGGAGGGTTTATAGCAAGCATGCTGGGAATTTTTTGGGGGGGGCACGTGAGTCGGTAGTTGCTGAACATCGAAACCCCAGCAGTGCAGTGTACACATCACGCAGGTCACATTCATGAATGTATTAACATGCAATGTACAGAAGGCCTCCTGCTTTGCTCTTATTGTCTGTCTGTAAATATAGGCTAATGAGGAAGCATCTGGTAATGCTCTGCTGATGTGGTAATGTTGTAGAGCTTTAGGGGAAATGTTGAATACTTTGACTTAATGGAATCAATTGTATCTTCCATAGGAATCGGAAGTGAAAATACACTATTTTAAATCCTGGCTTAAAACTTTGTTACTCAACCTCGGCTACCACCAAGCTCTATCACACATGTGAAACTCAAGGCCCGCAGGGTTTTAAGAATTTAATGTTTTGGGGGGTGATCTCAATCGACATTGACGTTACTAAAATCAAATTCGAAACTGGGTAGAAATTATAATTAACCTACATTTATAGTCTCTTCACTCTGTCCAGCTTGCTGAGCATCGAACATTTCGAAAGCAAATTTTGACAGTGAGGAAAAAGTATACATTTTAACTGCAGCCCTACGGACCTTGGTGAAGACCGAATTCGGCCCACAGGGAAATTTGTTTGACACCTCTGGTCTATAAGTAGTGTCCACTCGTAAGACTGAGGACATGCCAACCCAACCTCACCCTACCCTCAATCTTCATTGTGTCACGGGATTATAGAGGGATTTCCTGGATCATGCTGAAGCCATGGTCGGTGCCGTCTGCTGGATTAGTGAGAGGCGCTCGCCAGGGTCGTTAGTTGGCCCCGGCTGCATTCGCGTACCACCATGGGTATTATCCCAACAATTTGGAAACTGTGTCGTAATGGGGTCAAGCCTTGGTCACAAGTAGAATGTAATAGGAAGAGGCTGTATTGGGCGCCACTATGTCTTCCTCCTATAGCCTCTAGGTTACCCCCGCCTTGGGCAACACATTTTCACCATCCATGCCACAGCTGAGGCTTCAGAAAGGCTACAGTAGGCCGTCTAAAAATAGACATTACTAGTGTCGGCAGCTTCAATTAGTGTTTCCCCCGTCCTGTTTGGTATATTTTTTTAAGCAATGACATCATCACCAAGAGACAAGTGACTTCATAAAGATGCTGGTATGATCAAATAAAAATGATGATCAAGATTAATTTTGGCTACTAAAAAATACCATTCTCATTCAATGCCTCTGTCAAATACACTACTGTAAATATACAAAAGTATATGGACACCCCTTCAAATTAGTGGATTCAGCAATTTCAAACACACATGTTGCTGGCAGGTATATAAAATCGAACACACGGCCTCCATAGACAAATTTTGGCAGTAGAATGGCCTTACTGAAGAGCTCAGTGGCATTCAACGTGGCACCGTCATAGGATGCCACCTTTCCAACAAGTCAGTTCGTCAAATTTCTGCCCTGCTAGTGCTTCCCCCATCAACTGTAGTGTAAGTGCTGTTATTGCAAATCTGAAATTTCTAGGAGCAACAACAGCTCAGCCACACAAGCTCACAGAACGGGGCCGCCGAGTGCTAAAGCGCGTAGCGTGTAAATATTGTCTGTCCTCGGTTGTAACATTCACTACCGAGTTCCAAACTGCCTCTGGAAGGAACGTCAGCACAATAACTGTTCGTCGGGAGCTTCATGAAATGGGTTTCCATGGCCGAGCAGCTGTACATGAGCATAAGATCACCATGCGCAATGCCAATGCCTACCTGCCCCAATGCATAGCATCAACTGTAAAGTTTGGTGGATGAGGAATAATAGTCTGTGGCTGTTTTTCATGGTTCCGGCTAGGCACCTTAGTTCC
Organism: Oncorhynchus masou masou; assembly: GCF_036934945.1. Taxonomy (NCBI): domain Eukaryota; kingdom Metazoa; phylum Chordata; class Actinopteri; order Salmoniformes; family Salmonidae; genus Oncorhynchus; species Oncorhynchus masou. Next base: position 58,319,619 of record NC_088241.1, on the reverse strand, counting down.
ATTGAAGGGAAAACATAACGCTACAGTATACAATGATATTCTAGACGTTTCTGTGCTTCCAACTTTGTGGCAACAGTTTGGGGGAGGCCATTTCCTGTTTCAGCATGACAATGCCCCAGTGCACAAAGTGAGGTCCATACAGACATTTTTTGCTGAGATTGGTGTGGAAGAACTTGACTGGCCTGAACAGAGCCCTGACCTCAACCCCATCAAACAACTTTGGGAAGAATTGGGACACCGACTGTGACAGCAGCAAAGGATGGACCAATTCCATATTAATGCCCATGATTTTGGAGTGAGATGTTCAACGATCAGGTGTCCACATACTTTTGGTCATGTACTGGAAGAGCGTGAAGCAAAACATTGTCCATGCCATATTTATTCTGCAGCGGGCATCTTTGAGAGTAGAGGTATTACAGTCAGTATTCAGTCAGACAAAGGCTTTCTAGAGAGAGAGGAGGAAGGCAGGATCTACCTTCTGATTCCTGGGCAGCATCATGATTGATAAGCATCTAATCTCCTTTTAAGTTGGCAAATAGTGCAGGTGGTGGTGCTGGCAGCAGTGGTGCTGGTGGTGATGCTGATGGCAGTGGAGGTGGTGGCAGCAGATTGGATTTCTCTCAGAGGCTGACTTGGGCTCCCCCCACGGCTTTTGATGGAAGCTGATGGGGTTTGAAGTGCCAGGGAGGGGCGGGGATGGGGATGGGGAGAAGGGGGTATACCAGAGTGATGAAGGGAGATGAAAGCAAGGGAACTGCCACATTCCAATGTATTGGGATGTAGTTGAGAGAAGACAAACTTTCTCACAGGCTTGCAAACATAAACACACACACACACACACACATATGATGGAGCATGTACACTGCCTTGCGAAAGTATTCGGCCCCCTTGAACTTTGCGACCTTTTGCCACATTTCAGGCTTCAAACATAAAGATATAAAACTGTATTCTTTTGTGAAGAATCAACAAGTGGGACACAATCATGAAGTGGAACGACATTTATTGGATATTTCAAACTTTTTTAACAAATCAAAAACTGAAAAATTGGGCGTGCAAAATTATTCATCCCCTTTACTTTCAGTGCAGCAAACTCTCTCCAGAAGTTCAGTGAGGATCTCTGAATGATCCAATGTTGACCTAAATGACTAATGATGATAAATACAATCCACCTGTGTGTAATCAAGTCTCCGTATAAATGCACCTGCACTGTGATAGTCTCAGAGGTCCGTTAAAAGCGCAGAGAGCATCATGAAAAACAAGGAACACACCAGGCAGGTCCGAGATACTGTTGTGAAGAAGTTTAAAGCCGGATTTGGATACAAAAAGATTTCCCAAGCTTTACACATCCTAAGGAGCACTGTGCAAGCGATAATATTGAAATGGAAGGAGTATCAGACCACTGCAAATCTACCAAGACCTGGCCATCCCTCTAAACTTTCAGCTCATACAAGGAGAAGACTGATCAGAGATGCAGCCAAGAGGCCCATGATCACTCTGGATGAACTGCAGAGATCTACAGCTGAGGTGGGAGACTCTGTCCATAGGACAACAATCAGTCGTATATTGCACAAATCTGGCCTTTATGGAAGAGTGGCAAGAAGAAAGCCATAATTGGAGGTGTACCTGTGGATGTATTTCAAGGCCAACCTTCAAACTCAGTACCTCTTTGCTTGGCATCATGGGAAAATCAAAATAAATCAGCCAAGACCTCAGATTTTTTTTTTGTAGAACTCCACAAGTCTGGTTCATCCTTGGGAGCAATTTCTAAATTCCTGAAGGTACCATGTTCATCTGTACAAACAATAGTACGCAAGTATAAACACCATGGGACCATGCAGCCGTCATACCGCTCAGGAAGGAGACACGTTCTGTCTCCTAGAGATGAATGTAATTTGGTGCGAAAAGTGCAAATCAATCCCAGAACAACAGCAAAGGACCGTGTGAAGATTCTGGAGGAAACAGGTACAAAAGTATATATATTCACAGTAAAACGAGTCCTTTATTGACATAACCTAAAAGGTCGCTCAGCAAGGAAGAAGCCACTACTCCAAAACTGCCATAAAAAGGCCAGACTATGGTTTGCAACAGCACATGGGGACAAAGATCGTACTTTTGGGAGAAATGTCCTCTGGTCTGATGTAGAAAAATAAAAAATAGAACTGTTTGGCCATAATAACCATCGTTACGTTTGGAGGAAAAACGGGGAGGCTTGCAAGCCGAAGAACACCATCCCAAACGTGAATCACGGGTTGGCAGCATCATGTTGTGGGGATGCTTTACTGCAGGAGGGACTGGTGCACTTCACAAAATAGATGGCATCACGAGGGAGGAAAAGGATGTGGATATATTGAAGCAACATCTCAAGACATCAGTCAGGAAGTTAAAGCTTGGTCGCAAATTGGTCTTCCAAATGGACAATGACCCCAAGCATACTTCCAAAGTTGTGGCAAAATGGCTTAAGGACAACAAAGTCAAGTTATTGGAGTGGCCATCACAAAGCCCTGACCTCAATCCTATAGAAAATGTGTGGGCAGAACTGAAAAAGTGTGTGCGAGCAAAGAGGCCTACAAACTTGATTCAGTTATATTAGCTCTGTCAGGAGGAATGGGCCAAAATTCACCCATCTTATTGTGGAAGGCTACACGAAACGTTTGATCCAAATAAAAATACGTAAAGGCAATGCTACCAAATACTAATTGAGTGTGTGTAAACTTCTGACCTACTGGGAATGTGATGAATGAAATAAAAGCTGAAATAAATCATTCTCTCTACTATTATTCTGACATTTCACATTCTTAAAATAAAGTGGTGTTCCTAACTGACCTGAGACAGGGCATTTTTACTAGGATTAAATGTCAGGATTTGTGAAAAACTGAGTTTAAATGTATTTTGCTAAGGTGTATGTAAACTTCCGACTTCAACTGTATGTACTCACACATACACTCATACACATTTGTACTTCGCTGTCAAGCGGACACCTCACACTCATCCTTGTGTTTGTTTGGCAGAGAACACTCTTGGAATCATTGAGAAATGAATTCCTCCCACTAGCTGCTTTCTGGTTGTTCTGCCCAGCTTAGCTTCAGAAGCAAAATCTGTCTGGATAAACTTCACCGTCCCTGATGCTATTGGCTTCTAGTGAGCTGGCTCTACCCTAGGCCTAATTGTACTAATGCATTATGAATGTAGCGATAGCTTTAATGTTTTTCATGGACTGTCATAATGCACAGAGGGCCTGAATACTTACTGGAAATGTGCGCATTTAACTCATGCAGTGATTTCAATGGAAGATGTGTGTACACATTTCAAGTTATGATTCAGGCCCAAGAGTATGTAATAAAATGCTGTATGCTGGTCCCCAGGAGTTGCTCCCGAGTGGCGCAGCGTTCGAAGGCACTGCATCTCTGTGCTCGAAGTGTCACTAAAGACCATGGTTTGATCCTGGGCTGTATCACAACCGGCTGTGATTGGGAGTCCCATAGGGCGGCCTACAATTGGCCCAACGTCGTACGGGTTAGTGGAGGGTTTGGCTGGGGTAGGCCGTCATTGTAAATAAGAATTTGTCCTTAACTTACTTGCCTACTTAAATGAAGGTTAAATTTAAAAAACATATATTTCTTGTTTGAATGCCATTCCACTTGAGCTGAAAAGTATACAGTGAATACCAACAGCGAGCCAAACTACAGTGGTTAGGTCGACATATTAAAGTATCAGCATTTTTATGGAGGGGCACGCCTTCAATCTGAAGATTTAACTCATGTGGTGTGTTTCGGGTTCACTTCTTGGGATTTTCCTCGAGCGAGTGCATTCTGGGAAAATGAAGCATAGAGTTGACTAGACATGGTTCCATGGTACAATAAAGACCAGGGCAAGGTGGAATTAAAAATGTATCCATGGTGTTTTAAATGGGACCTATAATGTTTTGTCATTGGGTGACATAGCATTAACTTCAACGTGTAGGATGGATCGGTGGAGGCAAATGTCTGCGTTTTAACCACAGACTGTGTGGTGGAGACATTTTGTGTGGAAGTGTTTCTGTTTGTTTTGATAGTCTATTCATTTCACTGGCATACACTCTTAGAAAAAGGTTATTCTATAAGGACAGCCGAAGAACCCTTTAAGGTTCTAGATAGCACCTTTTTTTTCTAAGAGTGAAGCACACAGTCATCTCACACATGAAGGCAGTTCAACACCTCTGTGAGAGTGATGGAAAGTAACAGTCAATCACAAGTGGCTAGAACTATTGATGCTGTTGACAACGGCACAGCACAAGCTGGGCATAATATGCCGACACACACACACAAAATACCAGTGCACACATACACCTAGTGTACAAAACATTAAGGACACCTGCTCTTTCCATGACATAGACTGACCAGGTGAATCCAGGTGAAAGCTATTAATATATATTGATCCCTTATTGATGTCACTTGTTAAATCCACTTGAATCAGTGTAGATAAGAAGGTTAAAGAAGTATTTTTAAGCCTTGAGACACAGTTGAGACATGGATGTGTGCCATTCAGAGGTTGAATGGGCAAGACAAAAGATAGTAGTATGTGCCAGGCGCACCGGTTTGTGTCAAGAACTGCAACGCTGCTGGGTTTTTCACACTCAACGGTTTCCCATGTGTATCAAGAATGATCCACCACCCAAAGGACATCCAGCCAACTTGACACAACTGTGGGAAGCATTGGAGTCAACATGGGCAGCATCCCTGTGGAACGCTTTCGACACCTTGTAGAGTCCATGCCCCGACAAATTGAGGCTATTCTGAGGGCAAAAGGGGGTGCAACTTAATATTAGGAAGATGTTCTTAATGTTTTGTTTTGTATGCTGCTTACACATCCTCTCTCATGCAAACGGACTTGTTTTATTCAAACTCAAACACACACACACACATATTCTGTAGAGGAGATTGTACAGGTAGCTGCCTAAATAAGGAAACACCAACATAAAGTGTCTTAATAGGGTGTTGGACAACCACGAGCCAGAACAGCTTCAATGCACCTTGACATAGATTCTACAAGTGTCTGGAACTCTATTGGAGGGATGCGACACCATTCTTCATCAAGACATTTCCATAATTTTGTGTTTTGCTGATGGTGGTAGAAAACACTTTCAGGCATCGCACCAGAATATCCCATGAGTTTCAATTGGGTTAAGATCTGGTGACTGAGACACGCATGCGCGCACACACACACACACACACACACACACACACACACACACACACACACACACACACACACACACACACACACACACACACACACACACACACTTTTGACCCCCTATGCTCCTTTGAAACCTCTCTGTCAAAACCACTGAGATCTCTTCTTCTAGCCATGGTAGCCAAAATAATGGGTAACTGGGCGTTTTATACATGACCCTAAGCATGATGGGATGTTAATTAAGCAATTAAGTCAGGAACCCCACCTGTGTGGAAGCCACTGCTTTCAATATACTTTGTGTCCCTCATTTACTCAAGCGTTTCCTTTATTCTGGCAGTTACCTGTAGCTCCACAGGGGCAAGGGGACGGACATAAGGGGAACACAGTGGCAGATGGGTGATTTAGCATTCAGGGAGCCCAGAGGGGCGCCCTACAACCTAAGACTGGATACAGACGAGATGCATAGCAACACACTCCCTCCTCTCTGCTTGATACACCATCGTCTGTGTTTTTGTTTGTATTCCTTTCAAGGGTTGTTGTTTTCATCACATTGCTCTGTGATCCCCCTCATCAGACCCTGGAGGTCCAATCTGTCATACTACGCTTTGGAATATGTGTTTTTCTGGGGTTGGTTTACAAAGCGCTTTGGGAGCTCCAATAGATAGCTGGTTAGTTGGGGGGGTGCTGGGTAGTTTGGGGGTGCTGGGTAGTTTGGGGTGATTATATGGTTCAGTGAGGGGAGAGAGTGTGGATTGTGGGTGTCTAAGTAATGAGCGTTAGCGCCGTGACTTGATGCCCCCAGGGCTGCCACTGAAGAAGACCAGACTAAAAGGATAACAACGCAATGGATATTGGATATTTGACGGCAGGATAGCGGTTGCATTAGCACTATGGCTTCAGTGACAGTGCTATACACACAGAGATGGAGAGAGAGACCTTGAGAATGGAGAGCTGACATCAGTTTGGAGACCTTGACCCCTCAGACGTTAACGGTACCTGTGGTTCCTCCCTGATTCCTTGTATTAAACACACCAGACGGACTATTGTGGCTTTGGCAGGATATCTGCGGGCATCATATTGCTTTTTCAACAATGCACTTGGCTGGACCACATTGTCCATGTCAACCTTTCCTAGCAGATGTACAATGCATTGTGAAGGAGAGGTCATCAGATGCTCACCAAATATTAGCATGGTACAATTTGTTTTACCTTTATTTAACGAGGCAAGTCAGTTAAGAACAAATTCTTATTTACAGTGACGGCCTACCCCGGCCAAACCTGGATGACATTGGGCCAATTGTGCGCCGCCCTATGGGACCCCCAATTCCAATCACAGCATTGTGAATGAGAGGTCATAAGATGCTAACCAAATATTAGCACGGTACAATGCATTGTGAATGAGAGGTCATCAAATACTAACCAAATATTAGCATGGTACAATGCATTGTGAATGAGAGGTCATCAAATGCTAACCAAATATTAGCATGGTACAATGCATTGTGAATGAGAGGTCATCAAATGCTAACCAAATATTAGCATGGTACAATGCATTGTGAATGAGAGGTCATCAAATGCTAACCAAATATTAGCATGGTACAATGCGACAGAGATGATTTTGATTGTTTTTTTTTTTTTTTTTTTTTTTTTAATTGCCTCCGTTTGAAAAAACCAGTTGGCTCTTGCGGTGATTCAAAAACAAGTTTTGAGTCTCAAAACTGTATTTCAAATTGAAACACAGAGAAAGGGCCCAACTATCCTGTTTTGACGTGAATGCAAATATATGCAAAGGTGGAAAATCCCCATTTTATCAGGCATTATATCTGTTCTGTTTACCATCTTGTTCACCTGACAGAAATTGAAAGTCCCCTTGGTATTCCCCCCTGCAAAAGGAGAACAAACTCAAACATCATGATAGAAACCCTGGGGGTTAAGATGCTCAGTTCTAAGTACCATAAAGCTGGCAATAGGTAATTAAGCCGCTATAATGCTATAAGACATGCGTGATGAAGCTTGAATATTATTTTGAATATGACACCACTAATGAAGTGTTACAATATTTTCACATTTCAAATGGACATTCTCATTGTTGCAAATGGTACATGTCAGTAAACGCTGAAATATTATGCACAAAAAAGACAGAATTATATTGTGAAATACATTTTTCATTGGATCTTAATACAATGCGTGTTTTTGAATGCAGCCTTTGAACAGAAATATCTCTTCAACAAGCAACAGTCATTCAAACCAACAGTATACACCAATCCTACATCCAAGATATGATAGTCCCATTTGACTCTCAGGTGAAGTCATGTTTTCACAGCACTCATCGCAAGGATGGAAAAACCTCTCCCTGATATAACACCAGACAGTTTGCCTCATAGGGGGAAATAGTTTGTTCCACACTTTTATCTGCTGATGAGGTCCCTGGCTCCAGCATTGCTCTTTGTGTTTTGTAAAAAGCTGCTTTCTCAAGGATTACGCTCACACAAACTGGGCCTCGCAGCAGAAACATGTAACCGGAGCGGCGTGGGTCGGACTGAACCGATGATCCTCATTGTTCTGTTTGGAGGCGATAACTGGGGAGAAAATAACATCATTCTATGCTAATTGGCAACTCTGGCTTTCTGTCAACTTTTGTTTGAAGGTCCAGATGGAGGTGGAGCCCATGCTGGCCATGTTTTCTCAACGCTTGATACAGTATTGATAGAGAAGATCTTGCCTCTAATGAGGACAATAGAAGAGAAGAGTGAAGGGTAAGACTAATTAAATGCAAAGTTGTGATTCACCTTGCATTTCAAGTAGAAGAGAAACTTCTCTGACGCATTGAAGATCAAGGGATCCTCAAAAGTTATTTCACATACTCAAGAATCCCAAAGTTCTACATTTCGTAGAGTTTGAAGCAATTGTTCAGGTGTCTGAAAAAGCTCAACATTCGACAGTGACAGCATCTTGGTGTCTGATTTGAGAGTTGTGGTATCCCAGTCAGTATTCAGTCTGTACTGTTGATTGAGTAGTGTTGGTCTTTTGGTTCAATAATGGATGGCCCCTGTTTTGGGTATCCATTGTTCCGTTGATCAGGGAAGCCTCTTATGTACGTTAGAAGAGATTTGGTGCTGAAGAGGTTGAGGAGAGGATGATGTAGTGGGTGAGGATCATCTCAGATTCTCTTCTTGCGCTCACTTTCTTCATCTCTCTATGTGCTACCCAAGCCTATTAGCCTGACTACCAGTCATTCCACTCCTTGCCACTCCTGTCATGTCATAATGAAACAGAGTAAAACGAGTGTTAGTTAAGCAGACTGGTACTCCGCTACAAGCTTATTGCACAGAAAGCAAAACAAAGACAGATTGTCTCACTCACCCTTACATCAATGCTTTCCTCTCATTCCTTTACATGGCTAGAATGAGCTCAGCTGATACCTAAAAACACGCAGAACTAATAAGAGAGAGTTAAGAGAGGTCATTGAACTTTTCCTTGGTTTCCAGCCCCAGACAAAGAGGGAGGAAGGAGTGGGTGTTGACGGAGTGGTGGAGTCAGTCAGGGGGAGGTGTGCGTGGGTGTCAGGGGAAGTTGGGGGTGGCGGGGGTGGAAGAGACCAGTCTGGTTGTGAGCTCTGCTTACATCGTGGTTAGGGGCATAGGTGACAAGTCCATACAGCTTCCCTTAAAGTAAATTGAATTAAATTGCCAAAATTATATAGCCTCGTTAGTCTACTCCTATCTTTACACAAAAAAAATCATTCAAAATAGGCACCTACACCAGAAAGCATGATTTGGCCACAAACGATCATGAGCTTCTTAAAAAGTAATCTGTGGATTGTTTTCCATCACATTGCCTAAAGAAAAAAAGAAACGTCCCTTTTTCTGGACCCTGTCCATCAAAGATCACTCGTAAAAAAACAAATAACTTCACAGATCTTCATTGTAAAGGGTTTGAACACTTTCCCATGCTTGTTCAATGAACCATAAACAATTAATGAACATGCACCTGTGGAATGGTCGTTAAGACACTAACAGCTTACAGACGGTAGGCAATTAAGGCCCAGGGTCCCTGCTCATCTGCGTGAACGTGCCTTAGGCATGCTGCAAGGAGGCATGAGGACTGTAGATGTAGCCAGGGCAATAAATTGCAATGTCCGTACTGTGAGACGCCTAAGACAGCGCTACAGGCAGACAGGACGGACAGCTGATCGTCCTCACAGTGGCAGACCACGTGTAACAACACCTGCACAGGATCGGTACACCCGAACATCACGCCTGCAGGACAGGTACAGGATGGCAACAACAACTGCTCGAGTTACACCAGGAACACACAATCCCTCCATCAATGCTCAGACTGTCCACAATAGGCAGAGAGAGGCTGGACTGAGGACTTGTAGGCCTGTTGTAACGCAGGTCCTCAACAGACATCATCTTGTTATGTTCATACAAATATTTACACATTTTAAGTTTGCTGAAAGTAAACGCAGTTGGCAGTGAGAGGACTATTGTTTTTTTGCTAAGTTTATAAAGTGTATTAGAATTACATGAAATGTGTATATAAATTCTTCCTGTGCAAAGAAAGGAGAAGAAACTAAGTATTTGTAATTTTGTTGCAGCCCCCTGACCATCCATTCAAGAAGGAATCAGACTGTGGCTGAATGTAGTTGATGATCCCTGGCCTTTAGCCTATAGCCGAGGTCTACTCTACGCTATACGCACTCAGCCATGCATTGAACAGTCTTTTTTGCAAACAGTGATTGAGTTACATTATTAGCTTAAATTAGGACTATCCAATCAACTCATAACATTAGGAATAGTACAGTAGGCTCACATAAGTTGTATCACAACCGGCTGTGATTGGGCGTCCCATAGGGCGTCGCACAATTGGCCCAGCGTCACCCGGATTTGGACGATGTAGGCCGTCATTGTAAATAAGAATTTGTTCTTAACTGACTTGCATTGTTAAATAAAGGTTACATAAAGGTTACATAAAGGTTACATTCAAAAATGTATAATAAGTCTGCACATGCGATGATGGTGTGTTTTTATGGTGAAAATGAGCTTCCCCAAACTCACGCACAGCCTATGGTTGGGGAAAACATGAGATGAGGTCCCAGATTGAAGCATTTCCAGCAGCAGCCCCCTAACAATCCCCCTTTATCGAGCTAATGCTGGAAAGTGTTTTCTCTTTCGAATGGCTAAGGGAATTTTCCATCCTATCTGGGCCTCCATGTGGTCTGGTCACCTCCGCCACAAAGTCTCTCTTTCCATCCTATCTGGGCCTCCACGTGGTCTGGTCACCGCCCACACAAAGTCTCTCTTTCCATCCTATCTGGGCCTCCAAGTGGTCTGGTCTCCGCCCCCACAAAGTCTCTCTTTCCATCCTATCTGGGCCTCCACGTGGTCTGGTCTCCGCCCCCACAAAGTCTCTCTTTCCATCCTATCTGGGCCTCCACGTGGTCTGGTCTCCGCCCCCACAAAGTCTCTCTTTCCATCCTATCTGGGCCTCCACGTGTTCTGGTCACCACCCCCACAAAGTCTCTCTTTCCATCCTATCTGGGCCTCCACGTGGTCTGGTCTCCGCCCCCACAAAGTCTCTCTTTCCATCCTATCTGGGCCTCCACGTGGTCTGGTCTCCGCCCCCACAAAGTCTCTCTTTCCATCCTATCTGGGCCTCCACGTGGTCTGGTCTCCCCCCCACAAAGTCTCTCTTTCCATCCTATCTGGGCCTCCACGTGGTCTGGTCTCCGCCCCCACAAAGTCTCTCTTTCCATCCTATCTGGGCCTCCACGTGGTCTGGTCTCCGCCCCCACAAAGTCTCTCTTTCCATCCTATCTGGGCCTCCACGTGGTCTAGTCACCATCCCACAAAGTCTCTCTTTCCATCCTATCTGGGCCTCCACGTGGTCTGGTCTCCGCCCCCACAAAGTCTCTCTTTCCATCCTATCTGGGCCTCCACGTGGTCTGGTCTCCGCCCCCACAAAGACTCTCTTTCCATCCTATCTGGGCCTCCACGTGGTCTGGTCTCCGCCCCCACAAAGTCTCTCTTTCCATCCTATCTGGGCCTCCACGTGGTCTGGTCTCCGCCCCCACAAAGTCTCTCTTTCCATCCTATCTGGGCCTCCACGTGGTCTGGTCTCCGCCCCCACAAAGTCTCTCTTTCCATCCTATCTGGGCCTCCACGTGGTCTGGTCACCATCCCACAAAGTCTCTCTTTCCATCCTATCTGGGCCTCCACGTGGTCTGGTCTCCGCCCCCACAAAGTCTCTCTTTCCATCCTATCTGGGCCTCCACGTGGTCTGGTCTCCGCCCCCACAAAGTCTTTTTCCATCCTATCTGGGCCTCCATGGTCTGTTCTTTCCCCAGTCTCTCTTTCCATCTCTTGTTCTGTCTTCCATCCTATCTGTTCTGGTCTCCGCCCCCTTTTAGTCTCTTTCCTTCTCCCTCTGGGCCTCTTTTCTCTCTTTCCTTCTCCCTCTCAAAGTTCTTTTCCATCCTTCTTCCTCCACGTGGTCTTTCTCCGCTTTCACAAAGTTTTCTTTCCATCCTATCTGGGCCTCCACTGGTCTGGTCTCTCCCCACAAAGTCTCTCTTTCCATCCTATCTGGGCCTCCACGTGGTCTGGTCTCCGCCCCCACAAAGTATTTCTCTCGCTTTCATAATTGTTCTTTCTAGTTGTCTCTTTCCATCTCTTGTTCTGTCTTCCGTTCCTCTTCTTCCGTTTGCTCTTCTCTTTCTTTTTTCTTTCTTTTATCTCTTTCCTTCTCCCTCTCGTTCTTTTCTCTCTTTCCTTCTCCCTCTCGTTCTTTTCTCTCTTTCCTTCTCCCTCGTTCTTTCTTTCTTTCATTTTTTATTTTCTTTCTCTCTGTCTTCTCTCTCGCACTTTCTTTCTTTCTTTTCTTTCTCTCTCTCTCTTCCTTCCTCTTTTCTTTCTTTCTCTCTTTCTCTCTTTCTTTCTTTCTCTCTTTCTCTCTCTCTCTTCCTTCCTCTTTTCTTTCTTTTTTTCTTTCTCTCTTTCTTTCTCTCTTTCTCTCTTTCTTTCTTTCTCTCTCTTTCTTTCTTTCTTTCTTTCTTTCTTATCCTCCATGTATTTTTGTCTATTCCGCAGTTGGAAGTTGCTGTTCACCACAGAGATGTATAAAATCAGATGAATGTGAAACAACATGAAAGAATGTAACCCTGTGCAGGAGTGTGTATTCCCAGGCTTGAGGAAAAGGCTATGGTGGTGAGTGGAGGCAGGAAGTGGACTTCCCCTGGTGGTAAAAGCAAAAGTTCATTTTTTTGTTTTCAACATAACAGTCTGTCTTCGTTTATTTTTTGGGTGATTATTTGTATCCTTGATCCTATGGAATAGAGTAGACTCTGCTGAGAGAAAATACCTTTTTCTGTGCATTTGGGATCATCTTCACTAATTGAAATGCCTGCAAAGTAATGTCTACAGAAGTTGATTATATTATCATAGCTGTTGTTAATTGAAGATGTATGAGGCAATTGTTTTCATTATCAGTGATGTAATCCCCTCCCTTTCCACCTATAACAAATGGGACAGAAATATGCTCATCCTACATTGCTGGCTATTACTTAAATCTCTATATAATGAAAATATAATGAAAATAAACCAAGGGGTAAAAACACAGCATTTCGCAATAGTCTGCCCCACGCGCTTGTGTGTCTCTGTGTGTGTGTGTGTGTGTGTGTGTGTGTGTGTGTGTGTGTGTGTGTGTGTGTGTGTGCTGGAGCAGATCCCCACCAGCTGCAATCTGTTCCATAATCAAGACCTCTACATATACTCAGTCCTGCCAGATCGTAATCTCTGCTCAGTGTGTGTGAGCGCATGTCTGCGTAGAAACATAACCATAGATGGATGCATTAGTGGGTAACATGGTATGAAACTGGACGTCCCAGCACTGCAACGTGTTCAAGCACCACGATAACATCAACATCCACTTAAGGACACTTCCATTCTTAGAATGATTTTGCGATATGTAACTGTATCAATGTTTTCCCCTATCACTAGTGGTTATTCATTCCTACTCATGCTCTCCTGTTTAAGATGAAAAGACATGTCTCTATTTATGTGGCTCGGTGAAGGGGACATTCCCCTTATTTGCACTGGCTGACTCATAGCAACACACTAGGGGATAAGGTTGCCATTTCTGGAGCATATGATTTAAAAGGAGGGGGAAAGCGGAAAACATATGTTTTGAAGCGTGTGTTTGTGTTTTTGTATTCTTTTCCCCTAAGCATTATGGTCTATCGGTATGACGCAGTCTTCTCGTCACTGTGGGTTCACTGTGAACTTTACATGATACCACAATGCTAACTCTGAGTTTCACTCAGTGGGGTTTGCCATTATAGTGAATATGAAACTGGTTTATTCGAGCCAAATTACTTGAATGAGAAAATCCCCCCTTTAAAGCCAAGGTGTAAAAAGTGATGATAATGTATCTTAGCTGAGCTGGCGCAACACGCATTGCTTTATTGGTCAAAGTCTGGGCGGATCCAGAATGCTTTGTTCACCTGCTGCTCACGCTGTGAAAATATGTATTTTGGAGTGAATCAGTCTACCTACTTCAAAGCCAGGCCCATAGTTCTCCTGAAACACATAATTGTTGCCGCTCCCATTAATGGCTATGGGAGTTTCACAAACAACTCAACCACAGTGTATTAAACTGCTCGGCCCTTCCATTTGTGGCTTTTTAATTAGCAAAATCTCAATGTGAGAAAATCAAAAGGTTGTGGAGATAATGCGTTCTATATCATGAAGACTTGGATGCGAGGGCGAAGACTGCTTTGAAATCATTAGATGTTTTAAAGTAGCAAGAAGGGAATCCGGTCTGCTTGGGTAGATATTACATAGTGTCATGGTTAGGTTTTTTATATTATTGCAGACTAACATGAGGGAAAAGTTCAGTATTTTCAGATTGATTTGTACTGTACTGTATTAACACCTTTTATTGCAGTGGGCTAAATCAGAGTCACACAGAGTGCTTCTTGGTAGTCTGAATCAGATCTACGTTGAAACAAAGTATCCACCTCACACACATGGTTATGGGCTTACAAAAAGAAGACACCTGTACCATGTCAGATTAGGAGTTTACATGTATTAAAGTTTGAGTTTTGCATCCCAATATTATGCTTTATATACATCACAGAAGACATTAAAAAACATTGTTTTTTCAGCAGTTAAAAAAAAAAAAATATTTATTTATAATGAAATTATTAAAAAATATATGAATAACCTTCCACCCATGAGGCCACTAGAGGGAGATTTGGGCTTTTGACTGCTGGAAATAGCTCCTTACTATTCAACACTTTGGTCGACCAGCGACTGAAACCTGATTACATGTATTGTGATGGAACGTCCATCTTCATTTGAATGATTAAACACATGTATTATGAAGCTACATAGGCCTACAACAGATCATATTGATATTGTTTTGTCACATTTCAATAAATAGCCATTTAGCTAAGTAGGGGGCGGCAGGGTAGCCTAGTGGTTAGAGTGTTGGACTAGTAACCGAAAGGTTGCAAGTTCAAATCCAAGAGCTGACAAGGTACAGATCTGTCATTCTGCCCCTGAACAGGCAGTTAACCCACTGTTCCTAGGCCGTCATTGAAAATAAGAATTTGTTCTTAACTGACTTGTCTAGTAAAATTAAATTTAAAAAGTAGTTGACTTAGTGACCAGAAATAAAATGTTACTTTGTTAACTCAACCTTGGGATCACTTTGCAGACCAAATGGAACAACTATAAAACTGTATAGACCAAATCGAGTTAAAAAGGAAGTCAAAAACTTTTGCTTTCTTTTCTCATTCTTTTTTTCTCTCTCTCTTGGTTTGTGGTTCAGCCCAGTTTTATCTTAATTGGAACTATGTGTGTATTTGGTAATACCCAGAAAACCCTTTCCAGGTAATCACTGAGCTTCCATTTCCGGCTTCGAGCTTCAGTCAGCTGAGCTGTGGTGTGAACGCCTCTTCAAAAGGTCAAGCCACAGGATTGCTGATACAATGATTCCCAAGTTTCTACCAGCTTAGTTCTGTTGAAATCACATGCTTGTATGTCTTTGCTATTGAGCACATAAACAAAGGTTGAGTGAATTCTGAAAGATTAAAGTGTTAATGTAGGGGTTGTTTAAGTGTGTATCATATGTTGTGTTTGAATAAATTAAAACATGTTTTGACCACTTGATTTAAATAGTGCAGGCCATTCACAAAACAATGTAAACGCCATTTTAGGAAGCAGTTTCTCAATGCCATTTCATTTCAGGAAATTATTACTGGACAACTGGCACCAGGGGAATAGAAAAAAGCTGAATGGCGGATGGATATAAATCAACAAGAATGTCAGAGGCCGTAGCATATCAGCAGCCTAAATACTTGTATGTATGTAAGTGTGTGTGTGTGCGTGTGCGTGTGTGTGCGTGCATGCGTGCGTGCGAGCGAGTGCTTGAGAGAGAGAAGGAACCAGTTGATTCACGACTTTATACTCCCCCAACCTCAAACACCTCTATCAGAGAATTTCTTGAGAAATGATTACGACACTTTAGCTGTATGTATGTCTACATCTGCTTGGCTTGTAGGGCAACAAAGCCACAGCCTTTAGGGTACATGGTATGAAATGCATCTCTGCATATTTCTGCTACACTATAAAAAGACATAGCAGAAAGAAATTAGTGCACAGAGCTTGCACTGCATTCCAAATATATACCAAGCGACATATTCAGTCCATAGGGCCTGGTATTTGCCCTAACTCTAAGAATACCGGTTGTGGTGAATCTCTTCCATTCTCAGAACTGGGGTGAGGCTTGCTACAGAATAGAGGAGGATGACTTTTGTGAAGATAAAGACAGATCCAAACCAAAGGGAGTTGACGTGTTAATGGTGTGGTGTCAAAAAATTAAAAATAAACAAACCTCCCAGGCTCACAGAAATGGTAGCCTCTGTACATTTCAGCTCACTGTTCTATTAATTAAGTGTGACTTAGTTTATAGATTTAAACTTAGCGATACATTTAATTTTGAGTATTGTGCAGGCATTGGCAGTTTTGGTTCAAATCAAATTTAGGTCATGTACAACTATTCCGAATGATAGTAACATAAATGACTATGTCATGTAGATATGGCCACCTCGCTTACAGTGTATGACCATTAACATGGCAACGCTTGTGACATCTGATCATTATTTCATGGTTTTCAGGTGAACAGACTTTTTTGTATCTGGAGAGAAGAAGGACACGCGTGTCAGGAGCAGTATTGCTCCGCCCACCTTTCTTTAATATGATGGAGTAATCCCCTGAGATCTGCAGGGCGACTGCACAAAGATGACACGGAATGCCCCCGCATGGTTTTTGAGAAAATGAATCTGATAGGCATGAATTCCATGTTTGGTGTTTAGATATTCCAGAAAGGACCTTTTAAGACCTATAATAACATGCAATTATGATCTAAAGATATGACTAGACCACATTTTTCCATATCCTTTCATCCAAGGTCTATACATTTGTTTGTTGGTTACCATAGTTACTTGGACTCAGAAAAGGGGGGGAAAGCACCATAAAACTAAACAACAACAGTGCAATTACGGTACTTACAACTGCAATGTGGGCCCCAGCATTGAGTCGGCAGCCTTGGTAAAGCATGGAATGCTACCAAAACAGCAATGTGTTATTTTGTACTGTTTACCTAGATTGAAGTGCACTCCGCTGAATATGCACGAATGCTGAAATCATTCATGGGACCATGAAGGAGACTATGGATTCTTATGTATTTACATTCAGGTTCCCTCTCTCTATATATATATATGTGTATATATATATATATATATATATATATATATACACACATACAGTGGGGTAAAAAAAGTATTTAGTCAGCCACCAATTGTGCAAGTTCTCCCACTTAAAAAGATGAGGCCTGTCATTTTCATCAGAGGTACACTTCAACTATGACAGACAAAATGAGACAAAAAATCCAGAATATCACATTGTAGGATTTTTTATGAATTTATTTGCAAATTATGGTGGAAAATAAGTATTTGATCACCTACAAACAAGCAAGATTTCTGACTCTCACTGACCTGTAACTTCTTCTTTAAGAGGCTCCTCTGTCCTCCACTCGTTACCTGTATTAATGGCACCTGTTTAAACTTGTTATCAGTATAAAAGACACCTGTCCACAACCTCAAACAGTTACACACCAAACTCCACTATGGCCAAGACCAAAGAGCTGTCAAAGCACACCAGAAACAAAATTGTAGACCTGCACCAGGCTGGGTAGACTGAATCTGCAATAGATAAGCAGCTTGGTTTGAAGAAATCCACTGTGGGAGCAATTATTAGGAAATGGAAGACATACAATACCACTGATAATCTCCCTCGATCTGGGGCTCCACGCGAGATCTCAGCCCGTGGGGTAAAAATGATCACAAGAAAGGTGAGCAAAAATCCCAGAACCACACGGGGGGACCTAGTGAATGACCTGCAGAGAGCTGGGACCAAAGAAACAAAGCCTACCATCAGTAACACACTACGCCGCCAGGGACTCAAATCCTGCAGTGCCAGACGTGTCCCTCTGCTTAAGCCAGTACATGTCCAGACCCGTCTGAAGTTTGCTAGAGAGCATTTGGATGATCCAGAAGAAGATTGGGAGAATGTCATATGGTCAGATGAAACCAAAATATAACTTTTTGGTAAAAACTCAACTCGTCGTGTTTGGAGAACAAAGAATACTGAGTTGCATCCAAAGAACACCATACCTACTGTGAAGCATGGGGGTGGAAACATCATGCTTTGGGGCTGTTTTTTTGCAAAGGGATCAGGACTGATCTGTGTAAAGGAAAGAATGAATGGGGCCATGTATCGTGAGATTTTGAGTGAAAACCTCCTTCCATCAGCAAAGGCATTGAAGATGAAACGTGTCTGGGTCTTTCAGCATGACAATGATCCCAAACACACCACCCGGGCAACGAAGGAGTGGCTTTGTAAGAATCATTTCAAGGTCCTGGAGTGGCCTAGCCAGTCTCCAGATCTCAACCCCATAGAAACTCTTTGGAGGGAGTTGAAAGTCTGTGTTGCCCAGCAAAAGCCCCAAAACATCACTGCTCTAGAGGAGATCGGCATGGAGGAATGGGCCAAAATACCAGCAACAGTGTGTGAAAACCTTGTGAAGACTTACAGAAAACGTTTGACCTCTGTCATTGCCAAGTATCACGATACTGGTATCGTCCCGGCTCTAGCAGACAGGCAATCAAAGTAGTAGTGTTCTTTTTCAGCAACTCTGACTAGTGGCTAAGATATGGCAACAACAGACAGAGAAGTGCAGAGAAGGACTGTAGCCTTCATAAAGGCCTTGAATGTTCATTCAAATTGCTGCTGGGTTTTTATTTCAGCTATTCGGAAATATGAGGCAGAGACATAGGCTACATCATCATGGTTCAGAAGAGGGTGAGCAACAGCTACTTAGAACAAAACGTGTGCGTAAAATTACACGTGCAGAACGTGATCATGATCCGTAGCTTTTTGAAAGAGACTTTCCAGAGGGGCGGGGCCAGGTGGTGTTTCTACTTTTATAACAATTGTTATTACATATCTCAATATTGTGAGAGATAGAATAGTTGTATGTTAAGTGTGATCACCCTTTCTTGCTATTGAAACATGTAGCCTCATGACCCTTGGGGCTAAGCCTGATACCCTGACTACACCGCTCGCGTTGCAAAATAAATTTAGGAATATATGTTATTCAATTATTGCACCCACACTGCTCGCGCGCGCCAACGAACGTCTGCGTTGCCAAGGGCTAAAATAGAAGTCATTCCTATTTCTGACGCAGATCGCGCTGCAAGTCCTGCCTCTCCTATCTCCTCACTGGTTTATAGAAGCAGGTACCCAAGTGCCATCTCCTCATTGGTTATACCCACGTGTGGGTGATTGAAAGACAAACTGTTTTGCTGGCTGTCGTGGTAATACTATGAAAGTGTAGATGCCAATCAGCATATACGTTCAAAGATGAAAAAGTCTGGAAGGAGAAGAGATGACTAGAAACGATTCGGTTGACCGTTTTATGTCTGGATTAATTGTCGGAGTAGAGGACCTTGTGCATTTCAGGTAAAATAACAACTCAAGGTAGCAACAGCAAGCAAGCTAAATATGACAAATTAGCTAGTAAGTGCAAGCTAACTAGCTAAATTGCCATACATGTTTAATGCTTTTCGACCTGTCCCCAAATGAATGTCATTGGTTCAGAGTTTGTTTTGATATTTTAACCTGCATGTCGTGATCGCGTTTGGTGTAGGGGGACAAAATACATTTATGCACGATAGCGCATGATGGCGCACGCACGCAGCCGGTTTGGGTTCCGTGTGAGAACTCTCACCAAATGCCACACCTCAGGGCTTTTTAAAAGATTCAGTCTGCTGACTATGACCCTGCGGCCTGAGCTAGTTGGAGGTTGTTAAACCCACAGCAACACTATGCATCCTCGGTGCAATGACTTCTCCCCTTTGAATGCTTGGAATATTCAGTCGCCCACTGGTTCCCCCTCTTCTCCTTAAGAAATGGTTTCTTCCAAGCCTGGGTTGGCTCCCGAGATTCTGAGCTAAAGTAATGCAAATGCTTTCACTGGTTTCAGAGGCTAAATGGTTAGCATAGCCCTTAGTCTGCAGGGTCCTTACATTGCATTATTTATGAATTACAGTACTCAGCAATCCGGATTCTTCATCCATTATTACATATTCTCACTTGAAAGTGGACATTTTGCCCATCAATTAGTTGTTGAATTCAATATATTTGACTTGGGATTCGGATGGATCAAGATCAATGGCAGAGAGACCAGTGAAAGTGTGGTAGAACTTTGTGTTGTAGAGACTTTTCAGTCCTAACAGGTCTTAACAGATCTCAGGGGGGGTTGAGTTGAGTTAAACTGGTTTATACCAACCTTTAAAGCAATGAGAAGGAACACCAACAGAAACTCTGTATGTTGACTACTACTGGGAGATTTGGAAGGGCACATCGTGACTCTCAGGATGGAGGCAAAGCACTTGTTTCCTTTCCACTGTACGTGAGAGAGATGTACATGTGCCAATCCCAGAGAGACTGCAGCCAAAATCGCCTTCGCACCACCGCCTCTTACCGCCATCACGACTCTCTCTCATGCATTCCAATGTCACGCATTGACTGCACATTCAAAACAGCTCTACTGTCAGTGAAAGAGACCATGTAGCCGAAGCAGAGACAGCATTATTATAGACTAAATGTTTCTGCAGTATGTTTGCATTTTGGGTATATTAATTCTTCAATGCTAACGTAACATCTCCCTGTCTTTAGAGGTCACTCAACTTTGTTGCACAACTGTAGCCTGAATGTTCCGGAACAATAGTCATTGTTTGAAGTTCTATTGTGAAGTTAATTATTTGTTCGTTAGAAGCACATTTACCAGTCTGATCTGATGTTTTCTTGTGTGTATTTAACAGCAATAATGAGAGTCCAGGAAAAAATTACAAATATCGACTTAATTAAATTAACAACTTTTATTTTTATATTTTAAACGCAATATACTCATAGATTCTTGAAGAATATAACCTACAAATGCCTCATGAGCTTAGTTCAACTGTCATAGCCCAACAGAACCCCAAAAATAAAACTGATTTTAATCAATTTTGTGAACAACGTAATTGTAAACAAATGCTGTATAGCCTCAACACATGGTTCAAACTATCATATTGATCTCCTGGATGGCAAGTCCTTACATCAATACCTTTGTTTATGATTTTGAGAGTGGTTACATTTCTCACGCCCTGTCCCTCAGCTGTTCACTGAAACAGTGTCGGGGTGTAGTATTTTATATTGTTTGAACCGCAGACTTATCCTTTTGAGAATGGATAACACATGTTATCGATGGGGATATTCTGTTCCTCAGTACAAACTGTTAAACTGGAGGTGGGTGAAGTCTGGCTGGAAATGTCATACTGGAGATTGTGTGTCATGTACAGTCAACCAGCTGTGGCTGTTTTTGTCTCTTTTTGCCCTTTTAACTGTCTATGGGGAAGTGTATCTGTATGTAACTGTATGCCCCTCTGTGTTCGGTCCCCCCTAGCCTCTTTGTTCCAGTAAGAGATTCTCTTCTCCTCGCTCTCATTTCTGGGCAGTCCACACATAGGCTATCGCTGATTCATCATTTCAGGGAAATGCGAACAAGAGATTAATTGCTATTTTCGGCAGTTTTCTGGTGTTATTTGTTGCAATAGAAAGACATTTGTTTGGCATTGTTTCAATTTGGGGAATGAGTTGATGCTAGAGAGGTTAGTCATTGACATGTCAAATTGATACCGTTGTCGTGCTCTAGCAAGCACATCTAACTAGAAATGACTGTAATTACAATAAATAGTCCATTAGATCAAAAAGCCCTTGTCTGTTGTTGAGCAAATATGTCAACGTGCTGATTACTGATGTCCTCTACCATTCTGATCAAGGATCAGTCATGTCATAATCAAGGATGGCAAAGGCTTCTATACTGATCAGTTTTCTGTATGGTATAGATAGCAGTGGAGGCTGCTGATGGGAGAACCTGGAAACCAGTGTGTTTCATGTATTTGATACCATTCCACTGATTCCGCTCCAGCCATTACCACGAACCCGTTCTCCCAATAAAGGTGCCGCCAACCTCCTGTGTGATATCGTGTCTATATTAGGGATGCACAATTTATTGGTGAACATATCGGAATCGGACGATATTAGATAAAAATGCCAACATCAGTATCGGTATCGATGTGCAAAACCGATGTCAAAGCTGACGTGCATACCTATATAACGTAGGTACGTGATGTAATAGCTAGCCATCTACTTAAACCTATTGCCCAAAGCTAACGTTATAAGCAGCCAGCTAGCTTCATCTGGCTTGTGAGGCTCGACAGGATAAGGCACAATAGTGGAATTTGTGGTTTGCCTTCAAAATAAAAGTATGTCATTGACAGTGATGCAAATGAATACAATTAGTAGAATTATGCCATACTTTTATTTTGAAGGCTAACCGCAAAGTCCGCTGTTGTGGCTAATCCTTATTGTGGCTAGCTTCACATAGATGGGTCCGGCCACCATTAATCAAATAAGAACTGTGTTATAAATTAGGGTTATTTAAGATGATGTCACACCTAGCTGTAAAGTTAGCTAGCTAACTATAGCTACTGAAACAGGTTATGTTGTTTTGCTATGTTTTTGGGGAAGAACAATGTTTGCATCCATGAGCTAGCTAGCTTTTTTTAATGACCAGCACACCAAGGAACTTGAAGCTCTCAACCTGCTCTACTGCAGCCACGTCAATGAGAATGTGACCTTACTCGGTCCTCTTTTTACTGTAGTCCACAATGATCTCCTTTGTCTTGATCACGTTGAGGGAGAGGTTCTTGTCCTGGCACCACATGGCCAGGTTTCTGACATCCTCCCTATAGGCTGTCTCGTTGTTCTCTGTGATCAGGTCTGCCACTGTTGTGTCATCAGCAAATTTAATGATGGTGTTGGAGTCGTGCCTGGTCGTGCAGTCATGAGTGAACAGGGAGTACAGGAGGGGACTGAGCACGCACACCTGAGGGGCCCCTGTGTTGAGGATCAGCGTGGCGGATGTGTTGTTACCTACACTTACCACCTGGGGGCGGCCCGTCAGAAAGTCCAGGATCCAGTTGCAGAGGGAGGTGTTTAGATCCAGGGTCCTTAGATTATTGATGAATTTTGAGGGCATTATGATGTTGAATGCTGAGCTGTAGTCAATGAATAGCATTCATACATAGGTGTTCCTTTTGTCCATGTGGGAAAGGGCAGTGTGGAGTGCAATAGGGATTGCATCATTTGTGGATCTGTTGGGGCGGTATGCAAATTAGAGTGGGTCTAGTGTTTCTGGGATGATGGTGTTGATGCCTTTCAAAGCACTTCATGGCTGCAGACTTGAGTGCTACGGGTCGGTAGTAATTTAGGCATGTTACCTTAGTGTTCTTGGGTACATGCACTATGGTGGTCTGTTTAAAACATGTTGGTATTACAGACTCAGACAGGGAGAGGTTGAAAATGTCAGTAAAGTCACTTGCTAGCTGGTCAGCACATGATGGCAGTACACATCCTGGTAATACGTCTGGCCCTATGTCCTTGTGAATATTGACCTGTTTAAAGGTCTTACTCATATCGGCTGCGGAGAGCGTGATCACAGTCTTCCTGGAACAGCTGGTTGTCTCATGCATGTTTCAGTGTTATATTCCTCGAAGTGAGTATAAAAGTTGTTTAGCTCATCTGGTAGGCTTGTCACTGGGCAGCTCTCGCCTGTGCTTCCCTTTGTAGTCTGTAATGGTTTGCAAGCCCTGCCACATCTGACGAGCGTCAGAGCCGGTGTAGTACGATTCGATCTTAGTCCTGTATTGAAGCTTTGCCTGTTTGAAACTTTGCCTGTACGGTCACTGTGGAGATGATGTCATCAATGCACTTATTGATGAAGCCAATGACGTATGTGGTGTACTCCTCAATTCCATCGGAGGAATCCCGGAACATATTCCAGTCTGTGCTAGCAAAATAGTCCTCTAGCTTAGCATCTGTTTCATCTGACCAATTTTTGATCTAGTCACAGGTGCTTCCTGCTTTTATTTTAGCTTGTAAGCAGGAATCGGGAAGATAGAATTATGGTCAGATTTGCCAAATGGGGGGCGAGGGGGAGCTTTGTATGCGTCTCTGTGTGTGGAGTATAGGTGGTCCAGAGTTCTTTATCCTCTGGTTGCACATTTAACATGCTGATAGAAAATTGGTAAAACAGATGTAAGTTTCACTGCATTAAAGTCCCTGGCTACTAGGAGTGCCTCCTCTGGGTGAGCATTTTCTTGTTTGCTTATGGCAGAATACAGCTTATTCAATGCTGTCTTAGTGCCAGCTTCTGACTGTGCTGGTATGTAAACAACTACGAAGAATAGAAATTAAAACTCTCTCGTAGGTAGAGTGGTCTACAGCTTATCATGAGATACTCTACCAGGCGAGCAATAGCTCGAGATTTCCTTAGATATCGTGCATCAGCTGTTATTTACAAAAATACATAGTCCGCTGCCCATTGTCTTACCTGCCGGTACATTGTATAACCAGCAAGGTGTATGTTGATATTGCATGTTTGCTAGCAGAATGGAGGGAAGTGGGGGTTTATTTGATCGCCTACCAATTCTCAAAAGGCAGCCCGCCCTTCGGCCCCTCTTTCTCCACCGCCTCTTCACGCAGATTATGGGGATCAGGGCCTGTTCCCAAGGAAGCAGTATATCCTTCGGCCCATCAGACTCGTGAAAGGATAAAGAGGATTCTGCTAGTCCGTGGTGAGTACTCGCAGTCCCGATGTCTAGAAGTTATTTTTTGGTCACAAGAGACAATAGCGGCAACATTATGTACAAAATAAGTACAAAAATAAGTTACAAACAACGCAAAGAAACAAACCAAAAACACAATTGACTGTGTAGATGAAGGGGAGGAGACAGGTTAAATAAGACATTTTAAGCCTTGAGACAATTGAGACATGGATTATGTGTGTGTCATTCAGAGGGTGAATGGGCAAGACAAAAGATTGAAGTGCCGGTTTGTGTCAAGAACTGCAACACTGCTGGGTTTTTCACGCTCAACAGTTTCCCGTGTGTATGAACAATGGTCCCCCAACCAAAGGACATCCCGCCAATTTGACACAACTGTGAGAAGCATTGGAGTCAACATTGGCCAGCATCCCTGTGGAACGCTTTCGACCATTGAGGCTCTTCTTCGCGCACAAGGGGGTGCAACTCAATATTAAGGTGTTCCTAATGTTTTGTACACTTTGTATATCATACCTGCAAAATCTGAAAGAAGCATTCTCCCTCTCCCACCTACTTCTTCTCCCAAAATCAGAGAGTCATTATCTATGCATAGATGTGCAATTTCCACATTATGGATCACTGTCTGGAAGAAGAGTCATTTTTGTTATGTCCAGGAGTATCATTAATTCAGTAAGTGTGCATTCTGCCTTACCGGAAGACAAGCCTTGAGTGGGTTCTGCCTGAAACATATGATGTATTGCATGTAACACCATCTTAATCCCTTGTTGGATGAATATTTCATGCCCCAGTCATAATAAAGGACTATGTATTTACAACAGGCATCAAGCTGCTAAATTATGCATGAACATTGAGTTGATAGACATCAGGTATGGTTTCATGAATGGACAGTCAGGGCTTTTAGTGAGACCAATAATCTTCCAGGGAAAACTTTAGAGGATGATTCTTTCTCAGCAGGATGGAAGTTACTTTATGGCAGATTATTGAATTGGATGCTTTGATTATTCCTCCCAAACCATCAAGGTTATGGTACCGTTGAGCATCTGGAAAGAGTGAGCGAGGATACTGCTATGTCTATCCTAATGTGGAAACAGAATCAATGTGTAAGTCTCATTTTGTGTGTGTGTGTGTGTGTGTGTGTGTGTGTGTGTGTGTGTGTGTGTGTGTGTGTGTGTGTGTGTGTGTGTGTGTGTGTGTGTGTGTGTGTGTGTGTGTGTGTTCGGGATAATGTTCCCTTGGATAATCTCAAATTGTAATTATGAAGAGCGATGAGACAAAAAGTTTAAAAGCCTTAAATAAAGTCTTCTGGGTGAATGTCTCCTCATACCTGATAGGCCCACCTCTCTATCCCAATTTACCTAGTTTCACTCTCTGTAATAAACTACTAATACCAGTAATGCTCATGTTAACAGATGGTAATAAACTGTTGTTTATAATGGGATAACAGAAACCAAGGAGATAAAAATCCTGATATTTAATCATTTAATCAAGTCCTGGTTTGGAGTACTGAGCGATTAGTGATTTTTGAGGTCGGTTCAGTTCTGGTTAGATTATTCAAAAATAATCACGGTTTTTGATTTTGAGAATTTTTGTAAACATTAAATGCAATATGCATTATGTGAGTGGAATGCTGTAACAACACAGAATATAACAATTAATAAAAGTCACATGATGGTCGTGACTGCCCATTACTGCTTATCACTTATTAACCATCATTTATACACATTACTTTACTAAAATATTTCAGTTGTGTGTATTACATTTGCTTTATTTGATGACTAAATTATTTAATTCCAAGTCATCACCTCATCTCTATACAACTGCTGCCTATGTGTTCTGACAAAATCACTATTTTAGTAGTTCTTCAAAGTAAATAAGGCATACTTTTATGACTGCTGAATACCAACGATCAATCACTTAGATCAGGTATTTTCAGGTAGTGATACCTTAGGAATAAACTTCTCTCTATCCCTCTTGATTACACATTTTTGTCTCTTTTTCCCCTAGACAAGTCTGCCTCACACTAACCTAATATAGCAGGCGTAAGAAACACACAGACCGGACAAGTAGGCACACAATGGATTATGGTCATTGTAGTTAATTATCACGTTTGCTGCGCTAAAATATGCTGAATAGTTGGAAGCTATAACTCCTTACTGCATTGCACAGTTCTCTAGAAAAACTGCATTGAGCATCAAGCTCACAAAAAAAAATGAAATTAAAATATTTGAACAAACATACACTACCGGTCAAAAGTTTTAGAACACCTACTCATTCAAGAGTTTTTCATTATTTTTACTATTTTCTACATTGTAGAACAGTAGTGATGATATCAAAACTATGAAATAACACATGTAATCATGTAGTAACCAAAAAAGTGTTAAACAAATCAAAATATATTTTATATTTGAGTTTCTTCAAATAGCCACCATTTGCTTTGATGACAGCTTTGCACAGTCTTGGCATTCTCTCAACCAGCTTCATGAGGTAGTCACCTGGAATGCATTTTAATTAACAGGTCTGCCTTCTTAAAAGTACATTTCTGGAATGTATTTTCTTAATGTGTTTGAGCCAATCAGTTGTGCTGTGACACGGTTGGGGGAGGGGGGGTATGTAGAAGATAGCCCTATCTGGTAAAAAAACAAGTAAATATTATGGCAAGAACAGCTCAAATAATCAAAGAGAAATGACAGTCCATCATCACTTTAAGACATGAAGGTTAGTCAATACAGAACATTTCAAGAACATTGAAAGTTTCTTCAAGTGCAGTCGCAAAAACCATCAAGCGCTATAATGAAACTGACTCTCTTGAGGACAACCACAGGAATGGAAGACCCAGAGTTACCACTGCTGCAGAGGATAAGTTCATTAGTTACCAGCCTCAGAGATTGCAGCCCAAATAAATGCTTCACAGAGTTCAAGTCAAAGACACATCTCAAAACAACTGTTCAGAGGAGACTGTGTGGATCAGGCCTTCATGGTCGAATTGCTGCAAAGAAACCACTGCTTAAGGACACCAATAATAAGAAGAGACCTTCTTGGGCCAAGAAACATGAGCAATGAACATTAGACCGGTGGAAATGTATCCTTTGGTCTAGAGTCCAAATTGGAGATTTTGACTCCAACCGCGGTGTCTTTGTGAGACAGTGTGGGTGAATGGATGATCTCTGAAAGTATATGTCTCAGCGTAAAGCATGGAGGAGGTGGTGTTATGGTGTAGGGGTGCTTTGCTGGTGAGACTGTCTGTGATTTATTTAGAATTCAAGGCACACTTAATCAGCATGGCTACCACAGCATTCTGCAGCGATATGCCATCCCATCTGGTTTGTGCTTAGTGGGACTATCATTTGTTTTTCAACAGGACAATGACTCAACACACCTCCAGGCTGTGTAAGGGCTATTTTACCAAGAAGGAGTGTGATGGAGTGTTGCATCAGATGACCTGGACTCCACAATCCCCCGACTTCAACCAAACTGAGATGGTATGGGATGAGTCGGACCACAGATTGAAGGAAAAGCAGCCAACAAGTGCTCAGCATATGTGGAAACTCCATCAAGACTGTTGGGAAAGCATTCCAGGTGAAGCTGGTTGAGAGAATGCCAAGAGTGTGCAAAGCTGTCATCATGGTAAAGGGTGGCTATTTGAAGAATCTCAGGATTCCATATTTGTTATTTCATAGTTTTGATGTCTTCACTATTATTCTACAATGCAGAAAATAGTAAAAATAAAGAAAATCCCTTGAATGAGTAGCAGTGTCCAAACTTTTGACCGGTAGTGTAGATCAATTTTTTGTTTTGTAACTAATCGAAAAATAACCAACATTTTGGTTAATTGCTCCTCTACCAGTTTAAAAGGCTGATAGAGGAGCCTATATGAAAGGCCTCAACGTGATATGGAGCCAGCCATACAAAGAGAAAAGTTGGCTGAAACCAGGCTTGGACTAAACAGAAAATATATATAAAGATATCTTGAAATTCATCGAAACATGACAGTGTTAAGTGAAATTAAATGTTGTGCTTTCTCTTTGCCCATTTTGTCGCTTTGTCATTTCGATGCTAATACTAAGTGTTTGTTGGCACTTTTCTTGTTAAGATACTTAAGTGTGCAGCAGGGTTATTCTTCAGTTAAGGCAGTCTTGCTGAAGAAAATATTTATTGTTGCTTCTAACAACATTTCGGAAGAACCTTGAACATCCTCTGACATTGACCTATGAATCCGAAGGATTTACATGATATCAGTGCTTCAACAATCCAACCACTACAATCAATCTGTAGATGCCTCATCGAGCACCACTATGATGTCATGTGACGTAATGCTATAGTCTCTGTCATGCAATAAGGCAGTGTCAATATGTACATTATACCTCACCAAATAGTTTGGGGTTTAGTTTTAGGTTCTTTTAATCTCTTTTTCGCCTCTACTTTTGGGTAGAGATCGAGTTGCTGCTCTCACAGCGAACTTGAGCTGCCATGGGAACACAGGGCACTGGTGGGGGGACTAGATTCTGTGGCTCCAACATCAAACAACCTCAGTGCCATTGTATGACCAGCCACACGCACACACACACACATTCCCCCCTGTGATCATGTCTTGCTGTTCTGAAAGCTGATACAAAATCCTACCCCTGTTTAAAGTCAGCAAGCTGGATGTGTGTGGTTGAAATGTGAAGGAGAGGTTGAAGAGAGAATGGACTGAGGAAGGGATATATAATGTACCCCACATCATCAGGGGAACAGAAAGGGCAGGTTGAGTGATACGGTACGTACCCCACATCATCAGGGGAACAGAAAGGGATATATAATCAGGGGAACAGAAAGGGCAGGTTGAGTGATACGGTACGTACCCCACATCATCAGGGGAACAGAAAGGGCAGGTTGAGTGATACGGTACGTACCCCACATCATCAGGGGAACAGAAAGGGCAGGTTGAGGGATACGGTGCGTAGAAAGGGCCCCACATCATCATCAGGGGAACAGAAAGGGCAGGTTGAGTGATCATCAGGGAACAGAAAGGGCAGGTTGAGGGATACGGTACCCCACATCATCAGGGGAACAGAAAGGGCAGGTTGAGGGATACGGTACGTACCCCACATCATCAGGGGAACAGAAAGGGCAGGTTGAGGCATACGGTACGTACCCCACATCATCAGGGGAACAGAAAGGGCAGGTTGAGTGATACATCATCAGGGGAACAGAAAGGGCAGGTTGACCCCACATCATCAGGGGAACAGAAAGGGCAGGTTGAGTGATACGGGGAACAGAAAGGGCAGGTTGACCCCACATCATCAGGGGAACAGAAAGGGCAGGTTGAGTGATACGGTACGTACCCCACATCATCAGGGGAACAGAAAGGGCAGGTTGAGTGATACGGTACGTACCCCACATCATCAGGGGAACAGAAAGGGCAGGTTGAGTGATACGGTACGTACCCCACATCATCAGGGGAACAGAAAGGGCAGGTTGAGGAATACGGTACGGGAGGAGGATGGTGAGGTTGAGAATGTCGCCTTCCAAAGACCCAACTGAAAGTTAGCAGCTGAGTTATGAAAATCAATTTTATTGTATTTATCCTGTATTTGGAACCCTTTCACCAATAAGGTTTTAAGTAGCACCTTTTTCACCACCAAAGGGTTCTACCTGGAACCAAAAAGGGTTATCCTATTGGGACATGACCTTGGCAGTGTGCATCAGTCAGCACTTTACACCTCGCCCCATGACAAAGACAATGGGTGCGTCAACTTTTGCCATCCCATCGATAGATTCTTCTTGGAACGCCGTGTTTTTTCACAGGTTTGCAGGTACTGGGCGGGCGGTAGAGTCTGTCCCACTTGTAGACACTGTAGGGATTTCACCTCATGCTAATGAATAGCGAGTTTTAAATGTGAGTCAGATTCTCTACTGCTGTGGCCCTTTACACACACAAACAAACACATACACACACACATATACAGGAACATTTAAAAAAAAATGGGTTTCCTAAATACTAAAGCTTCCTAATCATAGTCAGCTTCTTATGACTTCCTGTGATTTTGTAAACTGCAACTGTTCATTCTGAAAAATATAATGCCTAAGTTACCAAGCCAAGGCAGCCTCAAGTCTGTATCCAAGCCCATGGACTGTTTCGCAAGGCTTTTCCATCCCAATCATGAGGAAACATGCCTCTAGATCAGTTTCTTTCCCCTGACATGTTTTAAACAGTCAGAGCAGATTAATTATCAGGCCACATTAACAACAGCTAACTGCACTTACCACAGACGCTAAAGGCCAAGCAGGTCTTCACTGCTCTCTGGTGTAGTGGTGTCAAACATACAGAACAGCCTGTAAACCTGGGATGGCTCTGTGGTGGAAGGGGCCAACGGTTCCTTCAGCCATTAATACATCAGATTATAAATAACCTCCAGCACCTTTTAGAGAAAGAAAGAGTCCTGGTGAAGGGGGAGACTCAATGCCTCCACAGACTGAATGGCCTCCTGACTCGGTTGTGGTCAGTGTGTTCCATCCTAATAAGGACGGTGACAGTTGTCAGTGACAGAGGGTTGGATTTCAGAGTGACAGATTCATCGTTTCCTCAGATGTCCTGGGCGGCCTTGCTTGGCGCTAAGCCAAGAGATGACCTCACCTAACCTCCCCCTCAGAGTTAACAGTATGGACACAGCAACTCTAGACTAGAAACTGAGACACTCTTCGTCCTTAGTCATATTTAAAATCTTTGTCTAAAAGAGAACGGGGTTGATGTTGAGCATGGGACATGTCTGTTCACGCTAAAGGTTCATTTTTAATATGTGTTGATTTGTTTCATCAAAGTACACCGGTGACATGCTTTCTCTGATCTTAATCAACGCCTTGTTTCATACATTTTAGATGTGCCCCCAACCCCCTCTGTCTTTGCTTCCTCCCTCATACATCATTCACTTTGACTAGCGTACACACAGAACACACCCACGCCCACTCATTACCATACAGTAATGTTCCAACAATGGTGAGCATTTTACAAACTAAAGGTTACTTAAGGTTCTTACAGCTTTTAACTATTATTCAATGTGTTCATTCTCACTTCATCTGCCTCTGTTCAAGAACAAGCATTTCGTCACTAAATAATAAACTCTTGTTTTTTTTTCATTAGCTAATATAATTTTCTGCATGTGACACAATTTATACTCTTCCTGGGAGGGATTTTTTTGGCATTGGATATGGGGACAGAGAGACAAGGGGAAGGGGAGACAGCTGGACAGGGGGGACGGGGGGTAATTCTATTTCGTTTCCCCCACTCTTCTTGTACCCTAATTGGCTCTCTAGGATCCTTTGGCAGAATGGTGAATGAAACCAGATCGGTGGACCCCATTGGCTGGGAGTAGTTTCACCCCCCTCCCTCTATTTCCACTTTCTGTCCAGTGCATCTGTTGAAGATAGCTATGCTCAGCCATGAACAGGACATGCACTAGGGTTGAATGGCGGGAACCCGGTTACCAAGATTGGCCGGGATTTGCCAACCAAAAACACTCCCCTTTCCCGGGAAAAATAACTGAGGAAAATGTAAATTATAATAATTATTTATATGAATAACATGGCGTGAAATGGAACTGTTAAATTATAGGTGATTAAATCTGGCGAAATCTGGCTTCTCTACACCCTCTGCATGATGAATCAACACTCAGGGTGGGGACAGACTGCCCATCACAATATGGAGTGCAGTTCACAATGCATTCTAGACATATCATCTCATCATGGTAACTTTTTTTCTTGTGACAGGTAGGTCTTCACTTGCTGCAGCATAGCAAATGCTACAGTAATATAAAGACCGAATGCGTGTTAAATTTACCCATCTCCATCTGGCTTTCGTGGGTCACGTTTTTGTATTGTAAAGATAAAAAGCACACTCAAATGACCATTGTGACGGTTAATTTATACCAAACCCAAAAGCATGCGTTGAGGAATAACACATTCAACATGGCTGTTTTTAGCAGAAACAAACAAACATGCATAGTGACAGATGGGAGATAGAAAGATACAGTATCTCTTTGTCTTCCTTACAAATGAGGACATAGGTTACTAGGGATGTGTGTGATAGCATGATCATGCACTGTCAATCTCCCCTAAGATGCCATTCTAAGCAGATCTAAGCTTTATTCCCTATTACAACAACATACAATGGGGGAGAGTGGGGTAAATTGAGCCACCCTTGTTTCTAGGAAACCATGCACAAAATTGATAATTTGACCAAATATTTAGGTAGAGGTCATCATTTCATGGAGTCTGTGAAGGAAGAAAAAATGGAAAGCAAGTTAGATCCTTTCATCAGGTCAAATTTGTTTATTGTGTTTGAGGTTTCATGATGCTTGTATCTAAACCAAAGTAGATAATTTAAAGATTGTTATATACATCAGTTGGGGTCTCTATAAGCTTCAATATGAAGTCTGAAACCTAGCATAAGTTAAGCTAATAGTTGAGCCAATGGCAAGTTGAGCACAATGAAGTGTTTTCTTCCCAGACATAATGCAAGGCATTATCGCTGGGATATGAGGTAACAACAGGGCTTGACCTATGTTAAAGAATTTAAAATCAAATCAAATTCTATTAAAACAGTACAAAGTGTTTGTTAGGTGTTAAGCCTGTGTTAAAATATGATTCAAATGATTAAAGGACAAAAAAGCGATTGTGATTGTGTTGAATTGTGTTTGGGAAATGAAGATACATGGTTTTGAAAAGGTAGTGGTGATATTTCATTCAGTACAGACATTTTAGGTGGCTAAACTCACCATGTCCCGTGGCTCAACTTACCCCATTCCCGGTAAGTTGTGCCAATTATGATTATTTTCAGGGATACACAACATTCTGAAATACACTAAGTATACCAATCATTAGGAATACCTTCCTAATATTGAGTTGCACCCCCCTTTTTGCCTTCAGAACAGACTCAGTTCATCGGGGCATGGACTACAAGGTGTCGAAGGCATTCCACAGGGATGCTGCCCATGTTGACTCCAATGCTTCCCACAGTAGTGTCAAGTTGGCTGGATGAACTGTTGATTGTGAAAAACGCAGCAGCATTGCAGTTCTTGACACAAACTGGCAACTACTACCATAACCTGTTCAAAGGCACTCACATTTTTTTGTCTAGCCCATTCCTCTCTGAATGGCACACATACACAATCTTTGACTCAAGGCTTAAAAATCCTTCTTTAACCTGTCTCCTCCCCTTCAACTACACTGATTGAAGTGGATTTAACAAGTGATGTCAATAAGTGATCATAGTTTTTACCTGGTCAGTTTTGTCATGGAAAGAACAGGTGTTTTTTTTTTTCACTCAGTGTATATGTAGATATCTTTGTTAGAAAGAATACTACATTTCCCTTGAAGGAGTGATATTGAATGTAAAAAATGGCTCAACTTACCCTACTGTCCCCTAGAGAATTATACCAAACCAAAACACGGTCAAGGGGAGGAGAGGACAAAGGGACTAAATAAAACCCCATCAAGTAAAGTGGAGATGGGCTGGGGGGACATGCCCCAACCCCAACCTCCAGGAAAGAGGACTTTCCAAGGTGGCCAATCTCATTACCCATAAGGCTCCCCTGAAAGAGCAACAGTGTGACCCTCCTCTTGGTTCAGTTTCTGGTGCCATGTTGCACACTTCGAACCCTCCTAAACCTCAATCCTCTCATGTCAGTGTGGGGCTGCCCGCCATGGGTCACAGGGGTCAATGCCATAAAAGAAGAAATAGAAGCAGAGTGTGGAAGCACAGAAGGGGGGGATTGAACCTTGACCTCGTAATCCAATACATCCTAAAAAAAGCTAATTGTTTTCAGTTTAAACTCCTGACTCTGGTACAGAGTAACAGACAAAATATAAATCTCTCTCCAGGCTTCGTACATTTAACAACATTATTCATGTCTCATGCCTCTTACTCTTGCCAAAAGTATTGTTAGGCCTTAAAGCACAACACTGAAATTGTGTTTCATCATTCAATTAAGGATATTCTCAGAGGTATAAAGTGTGAGAAAATAATGATATTAGGTCTTGACTAAGCTGCAGATTTCTATGTGCTACCGCAAGTTAGTTAACGCTCCATGAGAATGTCACCATATGTTTTTTGTATTAAACACATAACAAAATAAAATATATGAAACTGGGTCGACAAGACGCTAAGAGCAAAGACATTTTCTAGACAAGTTAATGTTTCCTCTATGGAAAATAAAAAACATCACAAAGGGACAACATCTGCCCCAAGCTACTTCATCTAAACAAAATGATTTCCTGCTTCCTGCGTTACGCTTGCCCGGCCGTGGGGGGCGTACAGTGGAAGGTGCATCTAGAGCTAACGTTCAGGCCCTGTGGTTACTACATCAAAGCGGACACAATCCCCTTTCCCCACCACTACTCCCTCTCTCTACCACACACACATTCACATGCTCACAACATGCGCACACCCTGGTCTACACACTGATTGGATAGAACTGGGAGGATGTGTGCTTTTTCATTTCCGTTTTTATCTGTGATGCTGACCCCCTGATGGAAGGTACCCTGGGAAGGGCCACAGGGGCCCCTGAAGTCAGGGGTGTGTCAACCTGTGCACAGTAGGGGGTCTGTCTTCACCTCCACTGCATTGCCTTAATGACTGGAATCTCGTTATCTCAAGGGAAAAAAATGCTTGTAAGACCTCATTAGTCCCCAGCGGGTCCATGATAGTGAGCTGTAAGAAAAGGAAGTGTTGCTAGGGTAACAGCTAAAAGGAAAGTTCTGAGAAATAAACACATTTCGTTTTAGTGTCGTGGTCTGGGGCACTAGGGGCATAGTTTTTTTGTGTCAGATATCAATTTTCCCCGGTAGTCACTCTACGTTGTTTTAATTTAAAGTCGACGTGATACACTGAACAGTACATGTATAACACAACACCGGTGTAGTTATTTCTGTGTTTGATGTGTATGAATCGTTCTAAAACATTGAAACGTTGTTGTTTGTAAATCCCAGCATGCATCTGTTCCAACAGTAACACACCATGACCTAGTTACCGAGTCATGATTGCGATCAAATTCCACTTGACCGTTTAGTCATGATAACTAGTCTTCTCCAAGACTGTACTCTGATGCCACTGATGGTCATTAGTAGCCTATGAAAGTGGCTAACTGCCAGTCACTAATGGCTTGGTCCTCAGCGCTCTATTGTCCCTCTAATCACTCTGACATCAATGCAAATATACCCCTGTACTGACAGGTTTATGATAATGGTCCATTCTCAATCAAAACTAATTTCACACGTATATTATTTAGTATATGTAAAAACAAGATTGAGAATTGAGAATAGTCTCATGGGTGACAATATTGTCACATGTGACTGATGCATTATTACCACTTGTGAATGATGTCCAGCGTGTGCAGTCTAAGGCAAGAAACAGCACATGCCTTTTTTGGACTTTTTCAAATCATAGTCACACACATCATGTAGCCTTATCCATAGGCCTATATGTTTTGATAAGGTTTGGATCACAACTAAAGTGTCCAAATAACTCCAAACGGAGCCTATAATCCTCGGACCCCTGGAACATAGTTGGAGAGCACATAGCCTACAGAGCATACAGAGCCTACATAGCCTACAGAGCCTACAGAGCCTACAGAGCCTAGTGAAACGTGTTCTTATAAGCCCAGTCATTGCGCAATCATGTATGAAAACAGAGTTTTGACTGGCCTAGTTTGTTTCGTGCTACGATATTTCCTAAAATTAAGCACATGAATACGCTTTACAACCAGTGTAGCATACCTAGGTGGCACGTGTGTTTCAAGTTTGTGGAAGATAATTTTCTCCATAAAAATACACCTTTATAAAAATTTTATTTTTATTTTTTTTAACTAGGGAAGTCAGTTAAGAACAAATTCTTATTTACAGAAACACACACAGTCAATTTTGTTCTGTGTACAATCCCAGTTTCGTCAATTGAGGTCACAACCAAAAGCTCCAAGGCAATACGATTTACTATCTTTCCTTGAATTTACAATAACGAATCAAAGGGCCTGGCTTTTGATGCAAATAACAGGTCAACTGGCATCTGACAATATACAATAAAGAATTCCATGCATCATTGCATTTACAGACATGTAAAATACCATACTATACCTTATGTGATGATTGGATAGTCGTAATTTTGGCTGATAATATAACTGCAAAATGGCTGTTCAATGGCTGAGCGCATATAACGTAGAGTCTCCAAAACACTTTTAAGTGGTACTGACCCAACAATGATAAATAGTGAATATGCAAAGTGCGCACTCACCGGAGATATTGCCGATGCTCTCCGCTGGTGCCAATAAAATAGGTTATAGGCCTACTGTTGTCCGCTCAATAAAGTTTAGAATTTGGATGACTAAAAGACACAGACATTTGGCATAGCCAGATCAGGGCCTAACATAAGGACAACCCAGAGTATGCTATTCTGTACTTCTGAAATAGGCAGCATTTTCTTCATATCATGTTTCTTTAGGCAACATTTTCTTCATATCATGTTTCTTTAGGCAACATTTTCTTCATATCATGTTTCTTTAGACCCGTCTAAAATAAATAATGGAGTTATTGTGATGGTGTAGGCTATTACGTTGATTTATTCAACCTTTTTAGAATGTAGATGTTCCAAGGGTCCGCATCAGTGGCTTGTAGGCCACTGGAAGCCACGAGATGCTAAATGTGTTTTATGTCAATTAATGGTCAATTAAAGTGAGACTGGCAGATGTTTGCATGACGATCACCGCCACAGCTCTACACACTCCTCTTCTTAGGCAGTGCAGTGTTAATCGTGCCTTGTTCCCTTTCCCATGGTGCATTTATATCTGTGGCCAGCTAATTAATCCGCTGTGATGGCTGAAAACACGACGGGGGAAAAACCTTACCCAGAGTCATGCTTCCACGTGATTGGATGGATGGAGACATTCGTGTTCAGCTCTGGGGTTATGTGAGACCTGAAGCCTTCTTAGCTGTATGGTACAGTTGTCAGTTGGGACGGATTGACTCAGGTTAAATGGCTGTGTGAAAGGATGTCAGAATGTGTTAGGGTAAGGTTCATAGGAGGCCTGTGAGCCAAACACACAGTGCATCATGGGATAGGCAGCAAGTAGATCAGCAAATAATTGCATTCTTGAATTCAGGAGTGGGTGATTGTCTGAGCTCATAATTGTCCAGGACTGACTACACTTGACATGTGACGTTACAAAGCCAAAGACCTGGAGGCCATGACATGAACTAAGGCCTTGTTTTTCTCTGAAAGAGACTCAAATGAACAGAAACACACACACACAGTCAATGTTATTATGTGTACAATCCCAGCATTGTCAATTGAGGCCACAACCAAAAGCTCCAAGGCAATACGATTTACATTCTTTCCTTGAACTTACAACAATGAATCAAAGGGTCTGGCTTTTGACGCAAATAACAGGTCAACTGTCATCTGACACAGTGGGTAGGACTGAATCGGAAGCCTCCCCATTTTCAGAGAGTTTTGCTTCCTTTGTCCTCTATTGCGACATCCTTCTGGCAATCTAAAACCGTTAAACTATTTTTTTTTATGCCTGCCATAAAAGAGGCCCTCTTAATAAAATCTGTGTGAGGGGTTGAGGGGAGGAGGTTGGGGTCAGTGGAGGTTTTTCAGCACAAATGAGGGGCAGGGGGGATATGTTGTTGCCAGCATGTGACAGGTGCCTGAACAGGGCAAAGCCTTCAACGTTCCTATCCTCATTCTCAACTCCCTGCCTGACAAGAATCCAAGAGGTAGTCCTTTGTTGGAGCTTTGGGAATAACCAATCTCTTTTTGTTTTACACTAAGAACAACAAGGGATTTTTCTCAGTCCTTCCACATTAAGAAGACTACCTCACCTGGAATTGGAGCACCTACGTCATTTGATCAAAGACGATTACCTGGTATAGACTCTCTGGTTATACACTACCGGTCAAAAGTTTTAGAACACCTACTCATTCAAGGGTTTTTCTTTATTTTGACTATTTTATACATTACAGAATAATAGTGAAGACATCAAAACTATGAAATAAAACATATGGAATCGTGGTAACCAAAACAAGTCTAAATAATTTGCCTTGACAGCTTTGCACACTCTTGCTATTCTCTCAACCAGCTTCATGAGCTAGTCACCTGGAATGCATTTCAATTAACAGGTGTTCTTTGTTAAAAGTTAATTTGTGGAATTTCTTTCCTTCTTAATGAGTTAGAGCCAATCAGTTGTGTTGTGACAAGGTAGGGGTGGAATAAAGAAGATAGCCCTATTTGGAATAAGGATGTAACGTAACAAAATGTGGTAAAAGTTAAGGGGTCTGAATACTTTCCGAATGCACTGTAAATATATGTATATGTATATTTATATGTCCTAGTTAGTGTATGTAAGTAGGGAGAGGTGGAGTGAGAGACAGAGGGCTCGATTAAATCCATAGCGCTGAAGACCTGTACTACAACGCAATAAATTTGAAAGCAATGTTCCCGCGGAGACTGCATTCACACTAAACGCTGCGTATGTTGGCTCAATTGGAAATTCACTTTAAATTTAAACCGTGCTGCAGCGCAGAACTTCAGATTGAATCAAGCTCAGAGACAGAGATAAAGAACAAACAGAGAGGATGTGTATGACAGAGGGATGGGATATGGATATGACAGGGATAAGGAAATGAGAGAGAGGATAGAGACCCCCAGGGATATGGATAGAGGATAGAGAGGGATAAGGAAATGAGAAGGATAGAGACCAGGGATAAGGAAATGAGAGAGAGGATAGAGACCCAGGGATAAGGAAATGAGAGAGAGGATAGAGACCCAGGGATAAGGAAATGAGGGATAAGGAAATGAGGAAATAGAGACCCAGGGATAAGGAAATGAGAGAGAGGATAGAGACCCAGGGATAAGGAAATGAGAGAGAGAAACCCGGGAATAAGGAAAGAGACCCAGGGATAAGGAAATGAGAGGGATAAGGAAATGAGAGAATAAGGAAATGAGACCCAGGGATAAGGAAATGAGAGAGGGATAAGGAAATAAGGATAGAGTCCCAGGGATAAGGAAATGAGAGAGAGGAAAGAGACCCAGGGATAAGGAAATGAGAGAGAGGAAAGAGACCCAGGGATAAGGAAATGAGAGAGGAAATGAGGAATAAGAAATGAGAGAGAGGAAAGAGACCCAGGGATAAGGAAATGAGAGAGAGGAAAGAGACCCAGGGATAAGGAAATGAGAGAGAGGATAGAGACCCAGGGATAAGGAAATGAGAGAGAGGATAGAGACCCAGGGATAAGGAAATGAGAGAGAGGAAAGAGACCCAGGGATAAGGAAATGAGAGAGAGGAAAGAGAAATGAGAGAGAGGATAGAGTCCCAGGGATAAGGAAATGAGAGAGGGATAAGGAAATGAGAGAGGAAAGAGACCAGGGATAAGGAAATAAGAGAGAGATAGAGTCCCAGGGATAAGAGAGAGAGAGGAAAGAGACCCAGGGATAAGGAAATGAGAGAGAGGATAGAGACCCAGGGATAAGGAAATGAGAGAGAGGATAGAGACCCAGGGATAAGGAAATGAGAGAGAGGAAAGAGACCCAGGGATAAGGAAATGAGAGGGATAAGGAAATGAGAGAGAGAAAGAGACCCAGGGATAAGGAAATAAGGAAAAGAGACCCAGGGATAAGGAAATGAGACCCGGGGAATAAGGAAATGAAATGAGAGAGAGGAAATGAGAGAGAGGATCCCAGGGATAAGAGAGAAAGAGAGCACATGAGTTTGATCGTCTCTCCACAGTGAGCCATCCCATCATGCTGAACCCCCCAGTGAACCAGCAGGGGAAACTCCCCACATGAAGCATTCCTCCATTACCCAGTCGGATGCCCTCATCAGCATCTCATGCAAACCCGTCTAAATCCCATCCATTTGGCTAATCCCTCTGGATTAAACGACCTCAAACCCTAATAACCCATGTGTGGGTACAGTGAGAGCCTGTCACATTTGGCTGGCTTTGTTACATTACCTGGGCTCTGATCCAATCCATTAGGGAAAACTCTGGGAAAGGGCTTGGTTGGCTGTTTTTAGGTAGTATTGCTATTGATATTCCAAGGAAGTCAGTTATCATTGCGCTAATCAGTTTGTTGAAGAATAGGTACACTGATGGGTCAAATCAAAATAATTATTGGTCACATACAGGTGTTTGGCAGATGTTATTGTGGGTGTAGCAAAATACTTGTGCTTCTAGCTCTGACAGTGCAGTAACATCTAACAAGTAATATCTAACAATTACTCAACATATACCCAAAAAACACAAATCTAGTAACTGAATGGAATTAAAAATATAAAAATATATGGACGAGCAATGTCAGAGCAGCATAGAATAAGATACAGTAGAATAGTATAGGAAACAGTTTATACATATGAGATGGGTAATGCATGATATGTAGACCTTATTAAAGTGACTAGTGTTCCATTTATTAAAGTGGCCAGTGATTTCATGTCTCGGCAGCAGCATCTGTGCTTGTGATGGCTATTTAACAGTCTGATGGCCTTGAGATAAAGCTGTTTTTCAGTCTCTCGGTCCCAGGTTTGATGTTCTTGTACTGACCTCGCCTTCTGGATGATAACAGGCAGTGGCTCGGGTGGTGAGGGTAGATAACAACATCTACACCCCGCTGATCCTCAACACTGGGGTCCCACAAGGGTGCGTTCTGAGCCTGTACTCCCTGTTCACCCACGACTGTGTGGCCATGCACACCCCCAACTCAATCATCAAGTTTGCAGACGACACTACAGTGGTAGGCTTGTTTACCAACAACGCCGAGACGGCCTACAGGGAGGAGTTGCAGTGTATTCGTCAATGTTATTCTCAGAAGCTACCCGGAACATATCCCATATCAACTTTATTATCCAGAGACTGAACATTAGCGAGTAATATACTCGGAAGCGGTGGGTGCTGTGCGCGTCTCCTAAATCAGACTAGAAGACCACTCCGAGTACCTTTCCTTCACCGCCATTGTTTTGGGTCGGCTTCTGGAATCAGTTCAATTGACCTGGGGGGTGTGAAAAAATAATTTGCTTCGGAAAAGTTTTATTCCTGGTTGTGATGCTGGTAGTGCTGGTGAGTTACTGCCTCTCTGATATCCAATAATTCTTCCCGAGTTCTGGGCTAACAATGTAAGAAATAATACATTAAAAAAACAAAATAATGCAAAGTTTCCTAAGAGCAAGAAGCGAGGCAGCCCTCCCTGTTGGCACCATTTTCAGGTTGAGTAAATGTCATTGTTTTGTTTGTAAAGAGATGTCAGTAAGACTACTTCTTAGAATACATATAAAGCTTCTGCAAAGTCTGCATAACAAAGAATGACATCTGTTTATTTAGCAATGGTCAGATGTGACATTCAGAAGATTCACAACTTACCCTTTACTAATATTTACTGACATCTTTACATAGTGGACACTTTTTTCATTCACCTCGCTGTTAGCATTAACATTACGTAAGCCCAAACAAGTAGGCTAGTATATCCTTTTGGCCATGACAGCACTGGTGAAGCAAGTGGGTTTACTCTGCCCAAAAATCTGTCCACAAAATAAGACCAGGAAGTGAGGAATTTTTGTATGGAGGTCAATGAGAGAATGTTGAATTTGGTCAACATAAAATGTAATTATTAATTTGCTACATTAGGCTTATTTGATTGAATAGAAGTTTTGTAATGGCTATGCACTGATAATAAGTGGACATGTGGCATTTTTGCAAAAATGTTCACATGCGTATCTGCCCTTTCATTGGCTAGAATGGTCCCACCTGATTTCGCCTGCTCTCGTGTTCCATCTTTGAGGACATGTATTTCCATTGTTTAGACCGGTCACTGGTCCATCTTGTCAATATAACAGATCATCTTTGACTCAGCTAGCTAGCTCAGCTGCTCCATCTAAAAGTCAGAGCTGCGTTCAGAGGCTATTAGTACTGGCCTTGGGCAAACAGAGCCGGTCTGTTCAAACACACGCCGGAAGCTTGCCGAGTGACAATGTTTGCTGAGGTGGGGGGAAAAACGTAAAGCAAACAGGGATGGAGGTAGCCAACCTGTCAACATGTTGGAAATCCAAGGGGCCCTGTCTGTCACCGACCCTCTGGCTAGCAAACAGGATAGCTGCTAAGAAAGGTTTACTCCAAATTAAAGTCATTGCATTCCTTGGGGACCTGCTCTTGTATTTGTGAGAGCAAAACATTAGATGAGGAGGAATGGAAGCCATTGGAGAGGACATCACCATAAAGTAACCTGAAGGGAAAGAGAGAGAGAGAGGAGGAGAGAGAGGGGACAGAGTGTGTGTATATCAGGTGATCAACAAAGCAGCTGTTGTTGCAGGTGTAAACACCTAATAGCCCTTGCTTGTGTGTCATAATGAAATACACACTGCACGTCTGCTCTATCTGGCCAGAGGGGGAAACGAGTCGAGAGAATGGAATAAACCATGACATCAAACCAGCGTTGGTATCTTTGGACTGACGTATGTCTATGTTTTGTACAGCTCTCTTGTCAGTGCCAGTGTATATCCCCATACTGTGGAAGCACGACAGTGGAAACAACTGTGAAAACAGGGAACCAGTGTGACATCTACTCTTTACAGTACATGCACAAGGTTGCTTCGTTAACACTGGATATGCATGATCAACTGTACTCATCTGGACAACTGTTCCCCCAGCTGGAATCGATTCATGTAATTAGCCGTGATAGGACAACGTTTAGGAATAAGCTAATGAGACAAGTAGAGGCAGTTCCTATTGGGATGCTGTCATGCCTCTGTATGACCAGACTGAGCAATCAAGGAATTTCCCATGATGTCATCAATCTCTTTTTTTGCTGAGTGGTGGAAATGTAGAGAATTTGTTCTCGTAATTGAACACTTTGAATGATGCACTTTTCGATTGATCACCTTTACTACAGTAAGCACCGAGGGTGAATATTGGAAGTGGGAAGGATGGCTATAAACATGATATTTCTGGAAGAGAGGGGATTAAGTACATGATATGATGCAGTGCTCATCATGGGGCGGCAGGTTAGCCTAGTGGTTAGAGCATTGGACTAGTAACCGAAAGGTTGCAAGTTCAAATCCCTGAGCTGACAAGGTACAAAATCTGTCATTCTGCCCCTGAACAGGCAGTTAACCCACTGTTCCTAGGCCGTCATTGAAAATAAGAATTTGTTCTTAACTGACTTGCCTAGTAAAATAAAGGTAAATAAAAAAATACAAGACACAGGATATTGACCCGTGGCTGCCAGAGAAAATATCCATGATGTACTTTTTCCTCAGTGCCATTTAGTGTAGAATGAGGGAAGGTATGTGTGTATGGGGAATTGTGATTACTCCAAGATTTAAATCCAACTTCGTTGGCCTATCCATTCTAACTGGAGGATGATTCTGGACTATGAAGAACGACTTGTGTGAGCTACACCTCTGGATAAATGGTACTGAATATTGCATCAGCGCTCTGACTTAAGCTAGCTCTTCTTTGCTCTCTGTCTCTCCTCCTCCCTTCACGTCTCGTCTACTCTGACTGGTTTTGATGTGCAGCTGTGGGTTAACATCCCTGCACCAGAGCACGCCCCCCCCCCCCCCCTCTCTCTCTTTCCCAGCACCAGAGCACCCCCCCCTTCTCTCTCTTTCCTCCCCTTCACGTCTCGTCATCTGCTCTAACTGGTTTTGATGTGCGGTGGTTGTGGGTTAACCTTCTCCCATGCAGCACGTTGGGGAAGCTTCCTTTTTGCAGTCTGTTACCCTCCTCGCAGGCAGCACGTTGTGGAATGCTGAACTCAGATGACGGGTTTGAGCTGCAGATGAGAGTCTGTGCCAAGTGTAATATGGTTCAAGTACGCTGCAATAAAAACAATGTGGCTTTACTTATTAAGCAGACTACTCCTCTGCGTATGGGGAGGTGGGGAAGGTGGGGAGGTGGGGAAGAAATCGAAGGCATACTAGTATTCAATCTAGTTTCAAGTTTGAATGTCACATGCACAAGTACAGTGAAATGCCTTACAATCTACCAACCAACCACACACACACGCACACACACACACACGCACGCACACACACACTAGGATCTAGGGTTCTGGCCATAGAGTTCTGGCTGTAAAAAAGAAACACACACATTTGTGAATACAGTGTGACATACCCAGCACTTACTGCACAGCCTGGGGTCACAGGTCACAGGTCACAACCACGCACAGTAACAGTGTTTACAGTGATAAAACAGCCTTCGATGTCGACCAAAATACCTCAAACACTGGAGGCAGTCCAGCACCTGAGGCAGTA
Source organism: Oncorhynchus masou masou (assembly GCF_036934945.1). NCBI lineage: Eukaryota > Metazoa > Chordata > Actinopteri > Salmoniformes > Salmonidae > Oncorhynchus > Oncorhynchus masou. The sequence continues at coordinate 58,274,884 of NC_088241.1, read as the reverse complement.
TTACATCCTCTTAAACTAACTTTGGAAAGATTCCATCTAGAGGAGCTGCAGTGGGATTATATTGCATCAGATTACATTTTTTCCAACTAGTTATAAAAAGCTAAGTATTACCAGGAACAGAGATTCATCTCCCCTTGCTTATCATATTACAATTACACTGAACAAGCAGGGGGAAGAACCTGAACATTTCCTTGTAACCGGTCTAGTGGACACATTTGGGGAAGAACCTGTTGCAAACCAAGAAATGCTGAGATACATTTACATGTGGTTCATAGTCTTGTGGAATTTGATGTTTTGGTCTTACTATGCCTGGTATGCAAAGAAGGAGTGTAAATGTGTGTGTGTGTGTGTGTGTGTGTGTGTGTGTGTGTGTGTGTGTGTGTGTGTGTGTGTGTGTGTGTGTGTGTGTGTGTGTGTGTGTGTGTGTGTGGGAGGGAGGGGGGGGGGGCATTAAACTGAGTCTCTTTCTTACTGAGAGGTTGGCTGTGAGACATGGTCATCTGTTCCTGTCTTTTGTCCCTATGTGTACCACAGACAGAGGAGGCTCAGGAGTAGAGCCACAGAGATCTGGGCCACATGCAGCCATTGTCATTGAGACCTTGCTGGACCAAGGCCCAGGGGGGTTTAGGTTTCCTGATGCCTAGTGCCTATACATACACTGAGTGGACAAAACATTTCCATGACATAGACTGACCAGGTGAATCAGGTGAAAGCTATGATCCCTTATTGATGTCACTTGTGAAATCCACTTCAATCGGTGTAGATGAAGGGAAGGAGACAGGTTAAAGAAGGATTTTTAAGCCTTGAGACAATTGAGACATGGATTGTGTATGTGTGCCATTCAGAGGGTGAATGGGCAAAACAAAATATTTAAGTGCATTTAAATGGGGTATAGTAGAAGTTGCCGGGCGCACCGGTTTGTGTCAAGAACTGCAATGCTGCTGGGTTTTTCACGCTCAACAGTTTCCCGTGTGTATCAAGAATTATCCACCACCCAAAGGACATTCAGCCAACTTGACACAACTGTGGGGAGCATTGGAGATGAATTGAGGCTATTCTGAGGGCAAAATGGGTTGCAACACAATATTAGGAAGGTGTTCCTAATGTCTTGTACACTCGGGGCTTGATGGGACAAACTGATAATGTAACAAAGACACATATACAGCAGGTGAATGTTCAGTAACCAGAAAAAAAGAACAGATGTAATGTTAAAGGGTGGCTTTGATGATGGTGATACTAACCTCTCTCTCTCCCAATCTCTCTCCCCGTCTCTCTCTCTCTCTCTCAGGACGCCTTTGTGGAGATCTATGAGCAGCAGAGGATCTCTCACTCCTGGCCGTACTTAAAGACAGTGTTCGGCCTGGCAGCCCTGGGAGCCGCCGGAGTCACCATCGGAGCCTTGTTCACCCAGAAGTGATCCAAAAGGCCCCAGAAGACACCCCCCCCCCCCCCCCTCGTCAATCACCTGCTACCAGATGAAGGCTCCTTACCCAGTAGCCCCCCCCCCCCCAAAGGCCCACAGCAAGTTTTCTTTCCAAAAAACTTGCAGCCTATAACTTTGCTGTGCACAGACTACAATATTTCGTCTCTCGTTCCCATCACCTTTTTTCCTCATGTATCTTCGAAAGCAACTCACAGCTTAGCACTGCCCAGCCTGGGCCTGTAGCCTGGTTCTATCCCAGAGCTCCCAGCTCTTCAAATGAAACTGCACAACTCTGTTACTCCCCAACTGCCAACGGAACAGTTCTTTCATACTCTATGACCCATCCTCCTGCGAAATGAAAAGTACAGCCTTGTATATGCACACACACACAGGTAGATGCACCCATGCATATTCAATACTACTGTAGGAGCTTAACAACAAGGAATATCTATGGAAAGATTGCATACATACTTGTTTGATAATTATACACTCATACATAGACACACACCAACAGACACCAATGAATATTGCATTTTGGAGATAAACATATTCACACAAACTCAAGCGTGCGTTCTCACAACCAAATTACTTGTATGATATATGGTTAATGAACATAACACAACAAGTGATTGTTTATCCATAAACTGAAAAACAAACTGTTTTTTTTTTTAGATAACTGTTTTCAGCATGATTCTGTGGTACATGTAACATTGTAACATTGACACTGACCGAAAGGTAAAACAAAAACAAACAAAAAACATCCCAAATGTACAGTTCACACCCAGCTTCTATCGCCAGCATGTGTGGTGAAGGTGGCCATTTTTGCCAGTGTCCATGTATGCATGATGACTTTTGATGACATGGAGCACGTTTGGCAGAGTGATTGGTTTGGACAAAGTCAGGGTTGTGTTCAGTGGGCCCGAAATGGAAGAGAACGGCCCAAAACCAGGAGTTACAATCCAAACTTGTCCAATAAGAAATGCTCCTTTTTGTTTTTCGGCCTATTAAACACAGCCTAGGTGTTTTTCTCTGTGTTTGGTTGGTGAAAGCTCACTGTACACAAACCCCACAAGGAAACTTCAATCAACAGATGAATTCCTTATTAAAGCGCTGATTCATCCTCCCTGTTTCTCTCTTTGTGGAACTAATGTTGACAAGGAATGAAGGAATATTCTTCCAGAGTTTCTCTCACTTATGTTCTGAGGGTAGGAAGCCCTTTTCAAGCACGCCTGAATGTAATTTAGCCGGTCCCTACCCCTTGACCCAAACCCTTCAATGGGCCGTGCATCCTGTTTCTGTGTGAGCAGAGGGTGTTGAGAGAACCTAGATAAGCGTCATGTGGAGCATCATGACTTTCGCTGACCCACCTGGGAAAGGCCTTTCTCCCATTGGATGCTCCATAGAGAAAAGACTGTTAATCCACAAGCAGCTGTTTTTGTGTGTGTGTGTGTGTGTGTGTGTGTGTGTGTGTGTGTGTGTGTGTGTGTGTGTGTGTGTGTGTGTGTGTGTGTGTGTGTGTGTGTGTGTGTGTGTGTGTGTGTGTGTGTGTGTGTGTGTGTGTGTGTGTGTGTGTGTGTGTGTGTGTGTGTGTGTTAACAGAGGAGCTACTGAAGCTGCTATGGGAAAACAAGGTTGATAGGGCTTTGGTTTAATGATGGTCCAGAATCCCCTCCACCTCCCAACCAAGGTCACATATTGGTGCATTCCACAGGTGTGTTTCTGCTGTTACTATTCTGCTATTACACTCACCCTCTTAGCTACAGCATCTGCTCTTCTCTCTCAACTTATTGTCTTTTTATCGCCCCCTTTTCTTCACTTTTTCTCTGTCTCACACACACACACACACACACACACACGCACACAGGCAGACAGACAGACACGCACACACACGACTCATTCTCTCCCTTCTCTCTCACACACCATACGGCTCATTCTCTCTCTCTCTCTCTCTCTCTCTCTCTCTCTCTCTCTCTCTCTCGCTCTCTCTCTCACACACACACACACACGCACATATGACTCATTCTCTCTCTTTCTCTCTCTCACACACACACGGCTCATTCTCTCTCTCTCATTCTCTCTCATACATACACACAACTCATTATTTCTCTTTCTCTCACACTCACGGCTCATTCTCTCTCTCTGACACGCACACTCACGGCTCATTCTCTTTCTCTCACACGCACGCACGCACGCACGCTCATACACACACACACACACACACACACACACAACTCATTCTCTCTCTCTCTCTCTCTCTCTCTCTCTCTCTCTCTCTCTCTCTCTCTCTCTCTCTCTCTCTCTCTCTCTCTCACATATGCTCATTCTCTCTCTCTCTTTCCTGGCTTGTAATTCTTAATTGGCTAAAGCTAAGCCCAGACAAACAAACATATGGTACATTGATAATGGCACATTACAGTGATAATGTTGTTGTTTTTTAAATGTTTTTTTTTTAACCAAGTCTGTCTGCTGCCACTTCCACCCAAGAGAGAGACGCATCGATCACCTGGTATCATATAACAACCCAATGATGGGAGGGTTGATTTCCCATCAGTGGAGGCAAAGACACTGAGGCACCACTCTTCCCATCAGGGAGACATTTAATTTTTTAAGACTCTTATTGGACAGAGCTGGTGTTCCATGGCCTCTGGTTGGTTACTTCCGATGTCTACTGTAACTGCTGTCATTGGACCTTCTGAATTGCTATGTCCTGAAAAGCAGGGGTCGGTTCAGAAGGGTACAAGGCTAGGATTAAGATAGAAATGTATTGTGTATCTTGAGTTGAGATTAATTAGACTGCGACCCTGAAAGTCCAGTTGCAATGTCATTACAAATAATGCTCTGTAGTTTGCATATAGTATATTAACTACAGGTTGTAGAATACACCATAGGGTAAATCTTTTGACTGTTTCTGACGATTGTGTGATAAGACTGTTGAAGCTGAACATACAAAGGACGCTCCAAAAAAGTCTTGTTTGGCAGCTTTTTGTTTTCCCACTGCTCCCTCTCTTATCTGGCTCGACAGATCAGGACATTCATTTTCCCACTGCTCCCTCTCTTATCTGGCTCGACAGATCAGGACATTCATTTTCCCACTGCTCCCTCTCTTATCTGGCTCGACAGATCAGGTCATTCATTTTCCCACTGCTCCCTCTCTTATCTGGCTCGACAGATCAGGTCATTCATTTTCCCACTGCTCCCTCTCTTATCTGGCTCGACAGATCAGGTCATTCATTTTCCCACTGCTCCCTCTCTTATCTGGCTCGACAGATCAGGTCATTCATTTTCCCACTGCTCCCTCTCTTATCTGGCTCGACAGATCAGGTCATTCATTTTCCCACTGCTCCCTCTCTTATCTGGCTCGACAGATCAGGTCATTCATTTTCCCACTGCTCCCTCTCTTATCTGGTCGACAGATCAGGTCATTCATTTTCCCACTGCTCCCTCTCTTATCTGGCTCGACAGATCAGGTCATTCATTTTCCCACTGCTCCCTCTCTTATCTGGTTCGACAGATCAGGTCATTCATTTTCCCACTGCTCCCTCTCTTATCTGGCTCGACAGATCAGGTCATTCATTTTCCCACTGCTCCCTCTCTTATCTGGCTCGACAGATCAGGTCATTCATTTTCCCACTGCTCCCTCTCTTATCTGGCTCGACAGATCAGGTCATTCATTTTCCCACTGCTCCCTCTCTTATCTGGCTCGACAGATCAGGTCATTCATTTTCCCACTGCTCCCTCTCTTATCTGGCTCGACAGATCAGGTCATTCATTTTCCCACTGCTCCCTCTCTTATCTGGCTCGACAGATCAGGTCATTCATTTTCCCACTGCTCCCTCTCTTATCTGGCTCGACAGATCAGGTCATTCATTTTCCCACTGCTCCCTCTCTTATCTGGCTCAACAGATCAGGACATTCATTTTCCCACTGCTCCCTCTCTTATCTGGCTCAACAGATCAGGTCATTCATTTTCCCACTGCTCCCTCTCTTATCTGGCTCGACAGATCAGGTCATTAATTTTCCCACTGCTCCCTCTCTTATCTGGCTCAACAGATCAGGTCATTCATTTTCCCACTGCTCCCTCTCTTATCTGGCTCAACAGATCAGGACATTCATTTTCCCACTGCTCCCTCTCTTATCTGGCTCAACAGATCAGGACATTCATTTTCCCACTGCTCCCTCTCTTATCTGGCTCAACAGATCAGGTCATTCATTTTCCCACTGCTCCCTCTCTTATCTGGCTCGACAGATCAGGTCATTCATTTTCCCACTGCTCCCTCTCTTATCTGGCTCAACAGATCAGGTCATTCATTTTCCCACTGCTCCCTCTCTTATCTGGCTCAACAGATCAGGTCATTCATTTTCCCACTGCTCCCTCTCTTATCTGGTTCGACAGATCAGGTCATTCATTTTCCCACTGCTCCCTCTTTATCTGGCTCGACAGATCAGGTCATTCATTTTCCCACTGCTCCCTCTCTTATCTGGCTCGACAGATCAGGTCATTCATTTTCCCACTGCTCCCTCTCTTATCTGGCTCGACAGATCAGGTCATTCATTTTCCCACTGCTCCCTCTCTTATCTGGCTCAACAGATCAGGACATTCATTTTCCCACTGCTCCCTCTCTTATCTGGCTCAACAGATCAGGACATTCATTTTCCCACTGCTCCCTCTCTTATCTGGCTCAACAGATCAGGTCATTCATTTTCCCACTGCTCCCTCTCTTATCTGGCTCGACAGATCAGGTCATTCATTTTCCCACTGCTCCCTCTCTTATCTGGCTCAACAGATCAGGTCATTCATTTTCCCACTGCTCCCTCTCTTATCTGGTTCGACAGATCAGGTCATTCATTTTCCCACTGCTCCCTCTCTTATCTGGCTCGACAGATCAGGTCATTCATTTTCCCACTGCTCCCTCTCTTATCTGGCTCGACAGATCAGGTCATTCATTTTCCCACTGCTCCCTCTCTTATCTGGTTCGACAGATCAGGACATTCATTTTCCCACTGCTCCCTCTCTTATCTGGCTCGACAGATCAGGTCATTCATTTTCCCACTGCTCCCTCTCTTATCTGGTTCGACAGATCAGGTCATTCATTTTCCCACTGCTCCCTCTCTTATCTGGTTCGACAGATCAGGTCATTCATTTTCCCACTGCTCCCTCTCTTATCTGGCTCGACAGATCAGGTCATTCATTTTCATTTGAACTTCCATTGTCTTTTTTTTTGTTTCGTTCCTCAGTTTTCACAGTTTACCTTGCTACTCTGTAGGCTACGTGATAAAATTGCAAAGCTGGGGAAATCCTATAACACTGATCATAGCTATATTTTCATTTGCTTTTACTCATTAGACCACAGAGGTCCGTGAGACGTCTTCCTGAAGCTGAGATTGGAGTGAGTAAAAATAGCAAAAATATAACAGACACAAAATAATTTATGAATCATGATTTCCATGTGGAAATATCAAAATATATAAAGACAGACTTAAATACGATGCACATGCGTCTCGAGTATGGCAGTATCAGTGATAGCAATACTATACTGCAGTTCATGGTCTTGTATCATCAGGAAAATGTCTGCAATGCAGAGTGGTGTGATGAGATCCATCAAGATCTCCAACTGCACTGAAGATCACAGATATGTTATTGAACTAACGTTTTTTTTGTTTTTCCTCTCTTCAGAAGGAAACAAAATAAGATTTGAACAGCACATAGGGATTGATTAGTTACTGGATATTGATCTGAACAAAAAACGTGAAGAGGAGATAGTCAGCCTACCAATCGTACCAAAACATGAGTGAGGGCTAGGTCTACAAAAGACGGTTTGTGTTTAATTGATATTTACGTGTTTAATTGATATTTCACTGCCAAGGCAGGAGTAGTTTTGATAATCTGTACACAGAGCTGCTAATATTTGATTGTTCCACATTGTATTATGTCTATGTTGAAGAAGCCACATGAGAATTACTGAGGTGAGATGAAATTAAAGAGAGTCAGATATGGAAATAAACAAGAGAAAATGTTATCTTGTTTTGTGTATTCTTGGAGTCGAAGGACCTGTTTTGCATCTGTTGTTGACTAAAACTGAAACACGTAGGACAAACAGAAGAAAAGAAGATAGTTCTGTATCTTTTTCGACCTTCTGTTGTTGACTTCTTAGCAAACCAACTTTCTCAGTGAAATCTTAATAGATACACACATAAAAAGGTTTACAATTAAGTTATTTTAATGATAATTCTGTATTTAGGCTACGCCTCTAGTCTCCATGGTAGTATCAAATTGTATAGCCATTCTATTTTCATTATGAATGACGATAACACTTTAATCTCTCACTCTTTTAAACTTGTCATATCTTTGATCGTAGTTCAAGCATGACTATCTGGTTATTAAAAAAAAAAATGGGTTTGAAGAAAAAAGCAACGCTTGGGACCGGAGTATGCCATGACACAAGCATTCATGGGTATTTTTTTCAATATTTTGTGTTCTTCTGACTAAAATATATGTTTGATATGTATGCTTTGAAAGGAATTGGTAGCCTCTCACTGACTTGGTTGAAAGTACTTTGGCTTTGTTTACACAGACAGACCAATTCCGATCTTTTGCCCAGTTCTTGGTCTTTTGATCAGAGTCAGATCTTTTTCCAGTAATTGGGCAAAAATAGCAGTATTGGCCTGCCTGGGTTTAACACAGCCTTTGAGACGAGTTGGGCATGAAATTTAAAAACATGCTAATATCCGGTACATTGACTTGCATCGGTTGTTGGTTAGACAACTGTGTGTGTGTTGATACCACTGGGTACTAAAGCTTCTGTGCGCACACAGACACACTTCAGGGTGGTATTTATCATAGCTTCTCCATTGCAGTATTACAGTAATAGTCACCTGAGGGAAGGAACAAAGCTGTGAAGTGTGACAATGACTCGTCGGGAGGTCGCTGGCATCAAAATGCACCCAGCTTTATGCCTGTAACAAATGGCAACCTCTGCTATCGATTTTACCTGCCTATCTACTGCTGTTGCAGCTGCTACAGAGGACGATGGTGATGATGATGGTTGATTACACTATGATCAGCCCTATGATTAAGATGATGATCTGTATTCATCCAACTGTGCCAGGGCAAGGCACAGTTTAATTACTATGTCTCCCTGGATAACCAGCTTCTGGCTCCAAATGAAGGCTGCTTTGACCCGTCTCAGCATCCCACACCCACAGGATTTAACCCCGTCCTCAGAATTCTAGTGTGGGAGCTACATCCTGCCAAGAACTTGGGAATTAATTTAATTTGAGTCCAGAGCTATCACTGTTAAGAAGAAACTGTATGTAACACTTGAGCTACATAGAAGAAAGAGAATTTAAAATCATGTGGAAAAAATAAATTGTGTTTTTTTTAGTTAGCAGTTTCGCTTGCAGGGTAGTTAGTTGTGTGGATAGCAAGATAATTGCTGGCATCGAGGCGTTTTTTGCTAATTTTTCAGGCATCAAAAATGATGACGGTCGCAGAATTTAAGACTGTGTTTAATTTCAGGGTTGGAACTGAATGTGGCGAACACGAGTATGTTTAGTTTAGCTTTTTCAGAGACAAAAAGGAATGCAATTCCAGAAACATGTGCTTAAAAACTCAGAAATGTTGCAGCAGCTTATCATCAGTTCCACAGATTTTGCAAGATGAACAAAATCTGACCTTTAATTAAAGGAAATTGGTCACAGTATGTTTATTTGGTTTATAGAATGAAATCATCATAAAATAAGAATAGATGTTCAGCCCTGAAAGTGAGAGCAATGTTACTGAGGCACTTAAAAGGATAGTTCACTCGAAATACAAATGAACATGATTTCCCACTTACCTTTAACGACAACCAAGGGAACTGGTAAAATCATGTTCATTTGTATTTAGAGTGAACTAACGTGACAAAAATGGCTCATATACACAAGTTCCTATTTCCACTGCTTCTTCACGTAGTCCCAGTGATAGGCGAACCCACCAACGGGGTTTATCCTCATGTCAATCATTCTCTGGGTCTGCTTCTCCACCCATTCATCAGACAGAGTGTGAGGAACCTCGCCAAACACTGAGAAAGAGAGAATGAGAGAAAGGGAGAGAGAGAAAAAAGTAGAGAGAAAGGGAGAGGGAAGGGGAGAGAGAAAGACATGACTGTTGCATTAGGCAATGTCAGTCTCAAGAGATAAAACGTGACTGTCTCCACACAATAGCAAAACTGTGTTGCAAGATGTTTTTGTGGATCATACAAGGACACAGAATGGGTAAACATCATTTATAAGAATCAATTGTTTGTTTCAAGAATCTTCCAGGACACTCTTCTTGTAAAAACATTGTCTCAGTGAGGCAAACAGTTTGGGCCTGTTTCCTGGACTGAGATTAAGCCTAGTCCAGGGCAAAACAACTGGCATCAATGGAGGTTCTCCACTTTTTAGCCGAGGACTAGTATTATTAAACTGTATCCTGGAAAACCGGTCCACAGTCAGGTGTTTTGTGTTGTCTTCCTCAGTGCATTGGATGAGACATTGCATGATACCAAAAAGGCATTAGGGCCTGAGTTTCGTGAGAAACCATTCATATCACTTTCCACAGATATATAGTCATCTTGAGGTAGTTCGTCTTGAGTGTCAGGCCATGTACACCAGTCCGTGCATAAGCAGAAGTGAACTCAGCTTCACTCGAGCTGAAGTAATTAATCTATTATTTTAGGTTCGATATTAAAAGCACTTATGTTTTGAGTCTGCATGCATGAAGCTATGAAGTCATTCTGCTGAAATGATTTTACAGAAGGTGCAAGGTGGTTCAACCATGAACCATGACAATTTGACCAACTCAATGATCACATTCGCCTTAAAGGGGATTGTTATTTCTACCTCAAACAAATGTTCATTCCATTCAGTTACTAACTAACGGACACTCACTCATCTACAAGACAGTTAACTTCACACATTAAATAATGGCATAAACAAATGTAAAACAGTTGATCGTACAAAATCCCTCTTGATCGCCCCCCCCCAGTCTAGTGTTAATATAATATAATAATATATCCCATTTAGCAGACGCTTTTGTCCAAAGCGACTTACAAGTCGGCTGGGGCCACTACTTTTACATATGGGTGGTCCCAGCGGGAATCGAAGCTTGCCATGCTCTACCGACTGAGCCACACTTACTGCCACTACACTGGAGGAAAAAGGGAAGGTAGTAATTAATCATGGCACCAGAGCGTACAGCAGACAGAAAAGTGCCAAATGCCCTTCTGTCACGTTATCTTCAGTAGTAGAGTGATTACACAATAAATAAATGAGTGCTAGTGAATTCCAGGGGCAGCATATTGTCTGAGAGTGAGCCCAGAGAGAGTGCAAAACATACAGCCAACAGTTGGTTAGCAAGCTAGCCTGACTAAACTCAGAAAACTGAAAAGGGTTCTTTGGCTGTCCACATAGGAGAACCCTTTGAAGAACCCTTGTTGGTTCCAGGTAGAACCCTTTAAGAACCAAAAAGAAACCAAAAATAATTTTACCTGGAACCAAAAGGGCTATGGGGACAGCTGAAGAACCCTTTTGGGACCCTTTTTTCTAAGAGTGTAGCATCAACCAACAGTTAGCTAGCCCTAGCCTACGTAGCATTAAACAACAGTTAGCAAGCCTTTACCTACCTAGCAACAACCAACAGTTAACTAGCCCTAGCCTGCCAAGTGTAACAGTATCATTTTAGACCGTCCCCTCGCCCATACCCGGGCGCGAACTAGGGACCCTCTGCACACATCAACAACTGACACGAAGCATCGTTACCCATCGCTCCACCGCTAACTAAGCTAGCGTTTCACATCCGTTACACAAGCATCAACCGACAGTAAGCAAGCCTTAGCCTACCTTGTATCAACCAACAGTTAGTTAGCCCTAGTCTACGTAGCATTAAGCAACAGTTAGCTAGTCCTAGCCTACCTAGCATCAAACAAGTTAGTTCGCCCTAGCCTACCTACAGTAGTATCAAACTTTTATCACATTTGTCTATAGAGGACAGGTGTAGTGGAGAAATTAAGTGTGAAATGAATAGATTATTATGTTATGAAACAGATGAACCCTATCAACTGTTAACAATGCTACTGTAAATCACAGGAGGTTGGTGGCACCGTAACTGGCCAGAACGGGCTTGTGGTAAGGACTGGAGCAGAATCAGTGGAATGGTATCAAACACATTGGTTTCCAGGTGTTTGATGCCATTCCATTTGCTCTGTTCCGGCAAAGGGGAGCTGTCCACCCCTCAGCAGCTTACTGTGCTGTAAATACACCACACAGTGAGGAGGGTACTACTGTCATGTGCCAACTGAGAAGTAAAGCACCTATACCCAATTTCAACCTTCAATATTCCAATGCCTAGAGAGCTACTCTAACATCACAACGCTCCAATATCAAAACCAACCTTTGTGACAAAGTGATGCTATTGCGCTGAGGCACTCAAAGGCACACAAAACCATCAACTACAAGGAATACCAAACATTCTTTAAGGGAGCATTCCCAAAATGGGATTTCTGTGGGAACGGTGAAAGCCACTTGTGTGTCGGAATGTTCCAGAGGAGGGCGGGAGTGAACCTGTATCCTGAGGGGAAGAGAGAGATTGGGAAAATCACCCTTGATCTTTATCCGCTTTCTTAGAAGAGTAGCGAGTGGTAAAGTCTATCCAGGAAGCAACTATTTTTTTCTCTAATTAGGTGGAGGGAGCCCCCTCAGCGTTGCATGCACCCTGCTTTTCAAGTCCCAACCTGAACTCCAAACTAAGGGAAATACCCCATCCTTAACTGAATTGGCTTCCCGTCTGTCTGTGGGTCTCCCTCTTTTTGTCTCTCTCTCTGTCCGTGTATCAGTCTCTTAATTCCTCTTTCCTTTCAATTCCCTTTATCTCATTTGCTCATTGACACACTTCACGTCAACCTATTTTTCTTTTGCACTCTCCCTTTTCTTTCCTTTCTCCTTATTTCACTTGCCCTTTGTCTCCCTTGCTTTGCTTCTAAATTCTTCTCTTTCCCTCTCCCTACCTTTGTTCCTCACTCTTGTCCCATGTGTCTCTCTCTCTCTGTTCTCTGCCTCTTTCTCTGTGTTGTGGTCCTATTCATTTCCAGACTGGCTTTCTCCTGATATAGCATTTTACTTCCTCCCTGAACGCTATGGGGTTTCTCAAGGAGGAGATGGAGAGAAAGAGAGGGAATTTGTGCCAACAGATAGACACACGCACAACCTTGAAACTAGACCAGGTGCTCATCACCATCATTGTTAACAGGGTGTGTCTAGGGGGATTCCTCAACTGAAGCCCTGGCTCAAACACCAGAGTGTGTTGTGTTCTGTGTTCTCTCTCTCTCTCTCTCTCGCTGCAGGTGAAGAGGCTGTGTCTACTGCAAGTCTGACACTGTGAATCTGAGATCTGCACTACAGTAGGCTAATAGAATACCAGAGTTGACCATTTTCTTCCTGGTTGACTGAATATATACTTATTTAGTAATCCCTGATATAAAGTATAACATTTTGGATTTCAGCCAAGCCATAATATATGTTATTTTTTTTCTTTAGCACATGGCCTATCGGTCTATAATAAAATATATATATATATATATTTTGTGATACAATGCTAATGTTATGATAATTAAATCAGAATCACTTGTACCGAGACCATTCTCTGTAACAACCCAACACTGCACCAAACTGTCTAGTGAAGTAACGTCTAGTAACACTTAGCTTAAACCCGTTCCATTTCCTCTGCATTATTTCCACAGTGTGAAATGTATAAAATGACAGAAATCAGCCGTATGCAATCTAACCAGGCCTTACTCTTTAGCTAGCTGACCATTAAACCAGGTCTAAGTAAAGTCAGTTGGCATAATCTGATATCAGTTATTATTATTCATGCTTATCATGTTATGTCATCATAATGAAAGCAGAAAGACAATTGATAATACATTAATAAAATAAGACTGGTCTAGAAATACAACAATACAGCATTGAGTGTGTATTACAGGGACACTCAAGTGAGTCTACCTTTAAAGGCCCAGTGCAGTCACAATTCTGTGCCCTGTGTTTCATATCATATTATAAAATGTGTGGATCAAACCCTGAATGCTGATTGGCTGAAAGCCGTGGTATACCAGACCGTACACCACAGGTATGACAAAACATTATATTTTTTATTGTTCTAATTACGTTGGTAACCAGTTTATAATAGCAATAAGGCACCTTAGATGTTTGTGGTATATGGCCAATATACCAGAGTTAATGGCTGTGTCCTAGCACTCCACGTTGCATCGTACATAAGAACAGCCCTTAGCCGTGGTATATTGGCAATATACCACAGCCCTTCAGGCCTTATTACTTAATTGTACAACAGCTGATAAACTTTTAATCAGTGATATTTCCTGATAGTTACTGGTTGAAAATACAATATACACAAGACCTTCTAATCAGCAGGATTGCATAGGCAGGAGTGTCGGCTTTCCATAGTGACATCACCATGCGGTAAATTGGTTAATAGACCAACAACAAAGAGCGTTACAAACCTCTCTGCCAATAACAGGTTTCCACTCTGCACTTAGACCACTCCCAGACAGTCCGAGCTAAATAAATTATTATTTTTTGCTAAAAAGCTACTTTTGACCATTTTAATGGAAATCTATTACAATACAGCTTTTTTGTTTTTTAAATCTATTACAGTACAGCTTTTATTTTTTTAAATCTATTACAGTGCATCTTTTTTGTTTTTTTAATCTATTACAGTACAGTTTTTTTGTTTTTTTAATCTATTACAGTACAGCTTTTTTGTTTTTTTTAAATCTATTACAGTAAGGTACTTAATTGTAACAAAGGAATTATTTGATATTGATAAATTATTTGACTTTGATATAAAAAATATAAAAAACAACTACAATGGACTTTTAACTGGCCTAGGTTCAGCTTTCCCGATCCACTCTTTACCCACTATATAACAACAACTGAAATAATGACAAAGTGACAGAGAGACCCACCAAAGATCCTCTGCCACCAGACCAGCATGCCAGAGAAGCCCAGGAAGATGAAGACCCCTCCCAGTACCGTCTTCCACTCACTGGAGCCTCTCCTCATCTCAGGGTAGGTCAGCTCATGGGTCAGACGGTACACTGTCAGACAACAGGAGGGATGGAGGGAGGGGGGGACATGAAGAGAGAACAAGAGAGACAGACAAAGAGAGAAAGTTCATCAGGATTGCATATCAACGTTGAAATATTTATTTGTAACTATCTGATTGAAAATGAAGAGGGTTTGATGCATTATGTAATTCAAAGTATTTCTTTGCATAATTGCTTGATCCAAATCATATTTTATCTTGGCCAGGTCGCAGTTGCAAATGAGAACTTGTTCTCAACTAGCCTACCTGGTTAAATAAAGGTGAAATGAAAAAATAAAAATAAAAAATATTTAATTCTGATCAAAATTCAGGAGTCACTGTCTTCATTGTGAGAAGACAATATCTCCTTTGATTACAATATTATATGCAATATTATTGTAGCTTATTATCAAACTGGTAAATAATATCTCTGAGTTGCCATCTCATATGGGCAGCCTAGAATCTGTTCAGAACAATGCACCATGAGAAATAACTCTTGCATAAAGTGAGTTTATATTGCCACCTTGTGTTTGAACTACACATTGTCAATACTCAAGTGATGTTCATGCAGATTCAACAGTAACAGTGATCATTCACCTATTTATGAATGTTAGTGGTCAGTTTTACACCTTCACACATAACGTCCTAATCCTACGAAAAAAATACAATTCCAAATCTAATCAAACTAATGTGGTCATAAAACAAGATAGGAAAATAGCACCACGTTTATACTGCATTAGAAAATTCCAACGTTAAACGCTCAGACTGAATCTATTGAGAGCTGTATCAATTGACAGCTGAATTTATTGAGAGCTGAATCTACTGAGAGTTGAATCTATTGAGAGCTAAATCTATTGAGAGCTGAATTTATTGAGATGAATCTATTGACGGCTGAATCTATTGACGGCTGAATCTATTGACGGCTGAATCTATTGAGATGAATCTATTGACGGCTGAATCTATTGACAGCTGAATCTATTGAGAGATGAATCTATTTACAGCTGAATCTATTGACAGCTTAATCTATTGACAGCTGAATCTATTGAGAGATGAATCTATTGACAGCTGAATCTATTTAGAGCTTAATCTATTGACGGCTGAATCTATTGAATTTATTGACGGCTGAATCTATTAACAGCTGCATCTATTGAGAGATGAATCTATTGACAGCTGAATCTATTGAGAGCTTAATCTATTGACAGCTGAATCTATTGAGAGATTAATCTATTGACAGCTGAATCTATTGAGAGATGAATCTATTGACAGCTGAATATATTGACGGCTGAATCTATTCTACCTTTGAAGCACTTCCAGAATATGTTTTTCAAAACATTATTCCTACCCATTCACTTGCTATAAATCCAGTGTAGCCCTGTACACCATACTGTAGGTGTGTCTCTGAACTAAAGATGCACTATTACCCAGTGAGGGATTCAAAAGAACTGTATACAGCCCTTTCCAACATAAAGGGAGAGCTTTCTTATCATGTACCAAACACCTGGGTGCCAAAGTCCATCATTGTATTGCATGAGGAAATGTGATTGTAATTTGTATTTGACACTGTCAAACATTTAGAAATAGTTCAATTCCTTCGTCTTTGTTTTCATATGAATGGATATTTGTTGACCCACCGAGGTCATTTTCATTAGGCACCAAACGGGAAGCAAACTAACTGAAACAGGGGGTAACTACCTGGACTTGCCCAACAAGAAACTGCAATTGTCATTTTCCATTACAAAACAATTTAAAACAGTTTCTGTTGTGTGCCCCGATGAACATAATCCAGTTTTGAATGTGATTTGATCACTAGGATTTACATGCAATTTTCTCCTCCTTGGTGAGCTTGGTCCAGGGTCCCTTCTCCTTCTCCTTGAGCTGCCTCTGCTCTGAGTTGAGGTTCCTAACGAATGGAACGTCAGAGAGAGGAGTGTCTAGGCGGTTGTTGTACTGTGGCACTGAGGGGTCAAGCACATCAGGGCTCATATCTATATATTCGGACACAAAAACAGAGACAGACAGTGACATCAATGGTGTTTGGTAAACTGATTGGAAACGGTCTTTATTTGTAATGTTTGTGATATAATGTATTTCAAAGATTCAATCAAATTTAGCCTACGTTAACTCACACAGGACAGTCAATGATGTTATCACTCCCTCTACTGGCAGAATAGTGCGTAGTCCAGCGCCATACAGCACTCCCAATGACCTTGTGACATGGTTGGCGCAAAGACCAGACCTTGTGGAATGTGATATCCATAGTGTGTGCCTTAACTGTCTGAGTGGCTCCAAAGCAAGTGGCACTTGACAGCTTAATCATTATACTATGCCAATCTTGTCTGAAGCACAATTTGCGCGGATTGACAGTTTAATCATTATCCTATGCCAGTCTTGTCCTAAACTCAATTTGCGAGAACACCCTTGTATTTACCAATTTCCACCCTGCTTATATCATAAAAACCAAACACTGTTTTAAAATGTGGCCAATGTGCATTGTGTAGCGGTTTAGGCAAGCGCGTGTAAAAGTATAAACGCGCGTATTTACAAAGGTATTTGCTTAGGGGTAACCTATCAAATCAGACCTCGGGAGATTACCACTCTCTAATGTAGCCTAAACTGTGGGACATGAGATTTATAGGAAGAGTTTACCTTTTCCATGAGCAGCCTGCACGCTGCTGGTAGATGAAAGTGGTCTCCAAAACCCGCTCTTCAGCCCGCGCACGAGTGCTCGAGAGGTCAACATCTGGACAGATACAAAGCTATGGTAAAATCACTTTATACAAAGCAGTTGCAGTTATGGTAGGACATTTTAATCTTAACAGTTGCATAAAATACATAAACTTTGTTTCCACGTACGGTATTAATTTGGGGTGAAATGGTAAAATATTCAAATATAATTTTGAAGTTGATGTGGACGTTGTCAAAATCACATTATGGATGGATTTCCTAAATGAATGTTTCCGATGCAACACCAATTGAGCGCATATACAGTATTTGGGTCTGTTGAGTAAATCAATACACTATATGCAGTAAACGACAGCAGAAGTTTATTCGAAAATAGCGTCCAGCCGACTGTGCCTCGTATTGAGCAGGTGTCGGGAAAACGAAAGAATGCTGCTAACTCGAGTGTGAATGTGTGCGCACTGACTGTCACGTAGTGCTTTGGGTGCTAAGGAGTTGCTACATTTACAACAAGGGGGCGCATGCATGAGATACTGTATGATGTTTTATTGTCAATTCTGCAAACCAAAAGGCATTTTATTGTGCATTTGCACGTCTTATAATGCCAGACATTTGCCCAATAGCCTACGATAAATCATCTATAACAAAAAGAGCCAACAATCTCCTATGTTAGAATAATTTTGCTGACAATAAAATAGCCTATGCATTCAAAAACGACTTCACACGCTTGCACTTGTAATTGATAAAAATCTATTCATAGCGACAAACAATTCGTAGGCTACATTTAATTAATTAATGAATCAAGGTAGCCAATAAATCCAACTATTTGGGTTTTAAGACAAAGAACAAAATATTATCCAAGTATTACAGGTGGTCTATAGGTATAGAAATATCTGAATGTTGCACACTTGTTGCGTAAACGTGTGTGTACATACAGATCCTGTGGCATGAATAACAATATAGAAGGCTTTATAATAATCATCATTTCTAAAATAATTACCTTTAAATAGGGATTTTATTCAGCTCTCTCGTCTGTCCGAAGTGCCTACGTGCTATCTCTATGGGAGTGTATGGACAATTTATAATGTCTATGTAGAGTTTTTAGTCAGGTGTCCCTCACTATCAGTAGAAACAACCAATGAGATGCTTTCAGGAAGCGCTCCAACTGAGGTTATTCTACTTTATTCCAAGCGTGAAGCGCCTGCCGTGTGACAGTCACTTGAACCATACCAGGATTGTGTCTACGTGAGGTTGATCAGAATCACATTCCAATAGCTCATATCAATAGGCTGTGTACTGCAAAGTATATATATTGTACTTTTAGCACATATCATAGGCTAATACGCAAACATCTGTGCTTGTAAAGACAGCGCGCGCTCACAAACCACTTTCGGAAGTGATACTTCCTGCACATTTATCTCACGCTTTCATTTTGAATTTGTTCAAAATAACTTTCTTAAAATTGATTTGCCATACAGAACTGCCATACAGAATTCAATAACTGAATTATCTGTTATTGATAAGAACCATTTTGCCAATCAGCTTGGCCAATATGCGCTCCAATCACCATGGATATTTTCATTGCAACTAACATTGAAATTAGGCTGTGTTTAAAGTGGAGCAGTAAGCAAATAATAGGCTTACTTTGTTTTCAGTGGCACTTAATAGCATTAACCCATCTTGTATTCTAGTAGCTTATTAATTTACATACATAGGCATAGCCTGACCTTTCTCCTGCTTGTATTATTCTCCCGCTCTTTTAAATGTCTCTGGGTTTCCTTTTTATTGCGTTCAGGGCAGATAAATGTTTGAATGGTCAGGCAGATTTGAAAACCCATCCATTTCCCTGCCCCCAGTTTTTCAAAAGTTATATCGGATTTCAGCAATCAGATAGGATTAAATGTAACAATTGGGTTTTGCAAAACTGAAAAATGTGTTTCTGATCCTCCAGATAGGGATTCAGATTGGTCCTTTTCAAAGGTGATTAGGATAGTATTGATCCCACTGGAATGGTGGATTCGGGGTGGAATTAGGATGGTGAATGGCACTACAAACAAGAAATGTCAATATACCTAAGGTGAGTGACAAGGTTTAAAAAAACGTTCTTACATCTGACAACCAAAGCTTCATTATGTTAAATTGACAGCAGAAGGCTGTAGATGGGCTCAGTTGTTATAATGTGTCAAATACAGTGGAGAGAACAAGTATTTGATAACCTGCAAACTCAGCAGTGTTTCCTACTTACAAAGCATGTAGGTCTGTAATTTTTATCATATATACACTTCAACTGTGAGAGATTGAATCTAAAACAAAAATCCAGAAAATCACATTTGTATGATGTTTAAGTAATTCATTTGCATTTTATTGCATGACATAAGTATTTGATACATCAGAAAAGCAGAACTTAATATTTGGTACAGAAACTTTTGTTTGCAATTACAGAGATCACACGTTTCCTGTAGTTCTTGACCAGGTTTGCACACACTGCAGCAGGGATTTTGGCCCACTCCTCCATACAGACCTTCTCCAGATCCTTCAGGTTTCGGGGCTGTCGCTGGGCAATATGGACTTTCAGCTCCCTCCAAAGATTTTCTATTGGGTTCAGGTCTGGAGACTGGCCAGGCCACTCCAGGACCTTGAGATGCTTCTTACGGAGCCACTCCTTAGTTGCCCTGGCTGTGTGTTTCGGGTCGTGGTCATGCTGGAAGACCCAGCCACGACCCATCTTCAATGCTCTTACTGAGGGAAGGAGGTTGTTGGCCAAGATCTCGCGATACATGGCTCCATCCATCCTACCCTCAATACAGTGCAGTCATCCTGTCCCCTTTGCAGAAAAGCTTCCCCAAAGAATAATGTTTCCACCTCCATGCCTCACAGTTGGGATGGTGTTCTTGGGGTTGTACTCATCCTTCTTCCTCCAAACACAGCAAGTGGAGTTTAGACCTAAAAGCTCTATTTTTGTCTCATCAGACCATATGACCTTCTCCCATTCCTCCTCTGGATCATCCAGATGGTCATTGGCAAATTTCAGACGGGCCTGGACATGCGCTGGCTTAAGCAGTGTGACCTTGCGTGCGCTGCAGGATTTTAATCCATGACGGCGTAGTGTGTTACTAATGGTTTTCTTTGAGACTGTGGTCCCAGCTCTCTTCAGGTTGACCAGGTCCTGCCGTGTAGTTCTTGGCTGATCCCTCACCTTCCTCATGATCATTGATGCCCCACGAGGTGAGATCTTGCATGGATCCCCAGACCGAGGGTGATTGACCATCATTTTGAACTTCTTCCATTTTCTAATAATTGCGCCAACAGTTGTTGCCTTCTCACCAAGCTGCTTGCCCATTGGCCTGTAGCCCATCCCAGCCTTGCACAGGTCTACAATTTTACCCCTGATGTCCTTACACAGCTCTCTGGTCCTGGCCATTGTGGAGAGGTTGGAGTCTGTTTGATTGAGTGTGTGGACAGGTGTCTTTTATACAGGTAACGAGTTCAAACAGGTGCAGTTAATACAGGTAATGAGTGGAGAACAGGAGGGATTCTAAAAGAAAAACTAACAGGCCTGTGAGAGCCAGAATTCTTACTGGTTGGTAGGTGATCAAATACTTGTCATGCAATAAAATGCAATTACTTAAAAATCATGTGATTTTCTGCATTTTTGTTTTAGATTCCGTCTCTCACAGTTGAAGTGTACCTATGATAAAAATTACAGACCTCTACATGCTTTGTAAGTTGGAAACATTCAGAATCGGCAGTGTATCAAATACTTGTTCTCCCCACTGTAAATGTGTGTACTTAAGTGATATGCAGGCTCTTACCTTTATATAGTTTACGCATCTGTTTCCTTTTGCCTTAAGACTTACTTTGGTTACCTCATGGATATTCAGTCTGAAAAAAGTCTGCTTAAAAAAGCAGAAAGTAAAAATTATATATACACTCTTTTTTGCAGAATTGATGGTTTGGTCGCTTGTATTTTCAATCTCCCGAGGCATTGAACTTGATGCACAATATGGAAACAATAGCCAAGTTTAACCCAACAGTCAACTGAGGCGAGTTCTTGCAATCAGCTGGAAGGGTTTGTGGAATATGCCAGCTGATCGCATGGGACAATATTCTGTCTGTGGTTCGGCTTTGCTATATTTTGGAAGTGTTTTTTTGTGTGCAAAAAAATATATAACAGACCCTCGACTGAAGGTCAGGTCGAGAATGCTTTCCTGTGGATATTTTGTCTCAGATTACATCCAACATTGGGCCAAAATCAGCAGACAACAAGTAAAGTAATTTGAAATTAAGTACATTCAACTTTCTGACTTGTAAAGGGACTGTTCTGTTCTGTAAAGGGAAATTCTTACAAAGCCTGTTTCCCTCAGTGTAGCAGTAGTAGCATAACCTGTCCAGTAGATAGCAAGTTGTAGACCTGTTTAAAACACTGAAAATACCACAGTATCAAAATCAAAGAATGTGTATCTAGATCAAAATATTCCAGATTATTTTTTTGAAAATAAAGTTGAAATATAAAACAGCTAAATGGATCTGATCCTGGATTGCAAAAAAGGATTACAGAATCCAGAATTATTTTTATAGCAACTGGGCTCTGATCTGGATCTTCTCTTGGTTTGTGGCAGGTAGCCTAGCGGTTAAGAGTATTGGGCCAGTAACCAAAAGGTTTCTGGTTCAAATCCCTGAGCCGAACAGGTAAAACAATCTGTTGATGTGTCCTTGAGCCAAGGCACCTAAACCAAATTGCTCCTGTAAATTGCTAGAGATCAATGTGTCATTTGCACAATTGTGCCACTAGGTGGTGTCATAATACTTCAATTAAATACCACAATCATACACACAAGACAAAAAGATTTCAGTAGTATGTTTTTACTTTTTTTTAAACAGCAAAAGAAAAACTTAAATAACAGAAACATGTATTATGTGGCACTCATGACACATCTGTTCATTTTCAATAGATAAACCACT
This sequence comes from Oncorhynchus masou masou, assembly GCF_036934945.1. NCBI lineage: Eukaryota > Metazoa > Chordata > Actinopteri > Salmoniformes > Salmonidae > Oncorhynchus > Oncorhynchus masou. Next base: position 58,252,703 of record NC_088241.1, on the reverse strand, counting down.
CATCTGAGACGATCAACAATATAACTTCAAAATCTGAATGACAAGAAAATGATCAGTAAATATTACAAAAAGAACATGATCTTACAATATTGACTAAAGAGAAAAATATAACTGTCCTTTCTCTGGCACTTAAAGTTTCCTCAGTACAAAAGGTTTCTCTATATTTCCAGTATGATCGATACAGAGTACAAGATGTATCTTGCATGCCTCTAAGTAACTGGAGAAATGTAAATACATATTGGATATATTGTATATAGGCAGCTGCTGCTTCTTCTTGAATTGCATTGAGCAACAAAGTCGTCATACCATCACCTCTTTCGCTCTCTTTCAAAAATACTTTTAAAAAACTCTCGAAAGGCACCAATGACGTTAAAGACAGGACAGCAAGCTCCGCCCACTGTCACAGGGACATCATAAGTAGCAGGGGGAATGGGTGTAGTTTTCAGAGAGCCACCGACATCCCTTGTTTCCATTCACAAAACCTTGTGCAAATAAAGAAAAAAACAACTCAATACTCTTTCCCTGAAGGAGAGCAGACACGATTATGATTCAAATGGAAAATAACCTGCAACTAAAAGCAAGCTTATAATAACTCAAACCACCTCGAGGGCTTCTGATAGGCTAGCTGGAATACTAGCCATGTTGCTAATACCTTTCCACTCATGTCAAGTCTAAATGAGGGCCAAGGGGGTAGGGGTTATTTCTGGAACATCCAGGGGGTAAAAGTAGAGGGGAGTGATGATGCACAATATTGAGGGGGGAGAAGAGGAGGCACCACCGCCAAACCCTCTAGTAAAATAATCCCAGGTTGGTTAGCCAGTCAGTCAGTGACCACATCTCCCCTATCACAGCAAATTACCCATCAGGGCCCTGGTTACCCAGAGGGTCACTTTGACTGTACCACCCATCCCACCAGTCCGATCCAACCCTTTTCTCAGCCCAGACAATGCTGCATCAGTCTGGGGGTTCAACTTCCATCAGTCTTCCGAGTCAACTTCCTCTCACAGCAATGTCCCGTGTCACGGCAGGTCAGTCACACACAGCACATACGCCGCCTTTCCCTCAGCATCTTTTGGTCCAGCTTCAGTCTACCTTCACTACTGCCTCAGTCTTTGCCACGGCTTCAGCGTTCTCCATCTCAGTCTCAACTTCAGACTTAACCCCCACTACCTCCTCCTCGGTCTCAGCTTCAGTTTCCAGCCCCGACTACCTCATTCTCGGTCTCAGCTTCAGTTTCCAGCCCCGACTACCTGTGCCTCTACCAATGTTTCTGGTGGTCTGCCTCTGCTTTTGATTGTGCTTGGCTGCTCTTCCTGCCGATGCCTGGAGAGAGAAAGTGCGAGAAGAGTTTGGTTGGTATGGAAGCGTCTCAGAGACTCTTGCTCATGCAGCTGCATTCAGAGATGTGGAAATGACCTGTTAGCAGTGGAAATCTATTTTTGTTGTTCTCATTAAGTGTAATTAGCTGCATACCCATTCAAACATAAGTCTTGGGTTTCCTGATTAGAAAAGATACCCTAAATTAAGCATGAGGCAAAATCTATTTGTCCATAAATGGCACAAATCGCATCGTGTCTCTAATCAAGTAAAAATATTTGTGATTCAATTATTGCTGTTGCTCAGTAGAGGCCACCTAGTGGTTTGTTGGTGCAATATCTGTGTGTGTTCTTATATTAAAAAAAAAAGTCTTATCCTCAGAAATGTGAGGTTTTTGCATTTCTGTTTTAAGACTTAACATTCACCACACTTCCTCAAGTGCCAGGCAAGCTCAATCAAGCAAAGCTGATTATTTTAAAGACAATTACTATTTAAACCAATGTTGGATGGTTATCGCATGGGGAGTTGTTGACATGTAGAAATGAGAGAGCCTGTCTGATGGAAACGAGGAATGGGGAGGTGGAAACAAAGGGAATGGGGAGGTGGAAACAAGGAATGGGGAGGTGGAAACGAGGAAAGGGGAGGTGGAAACGAGGAATGGGGAGGTGGAAACGAGGAATGGGGAGGTGGAAACGAGGAATGGGGAGGTGGAAACGAGGAGAGAAAGAGGAAAGAGGGAAAGAGGAGAGAAAGAGGAAAGAGGGAAAGAGGAGAGAAAGAGGAAAGAGGGAAAGAGGAGAGATGATGAGGGGAAGTAGTAGAGAAGCAATCCATCAGGGAGGAGATAGAGAGGAGAGGGTGGGGCATGAACACATGTAGTGTCAGGATAAATAGAGGGGCCTGCTCCTCATTATTAGCCTTCATGACATGGCACACACACACACACGTCTATTGTTGGGGGTGAGAGGTGATGGGAGCCAGTCCCATTGTGGGGGGTGGAGACAGAACAGGGCAAGGTGGCGGGGGGGGGTTAGGAGGAACGCTGGGCGTTTATACCTGCAGGGGTGAGCACCAGGGCCTGCAGGATGTCCGACAGGGAAACGATGCCCACGATGTGGGCGTTGTCGCCCACCACCACCAGCCTGTGGACCTGGAGACGAGAGAGGGGAGAAAGAGGGAAGAGGAGTGGGGAAGAAGAAGAGGATTTAATGGAAATGGGAGAGAAAAAAAAGATGTTATTAGCTATCATGTCAGACTGACAGGAGAGGGTTCAGGTCAGGTGTGTGTCTCAATCTCACCTCTGCTTTGACTATTCTGTCCACGATGGTCTCCAGTGTCTCGAGCCGGTTGCACTTCATCACGCCCTCAAAGTACTGCGAGCGATGCCTCAGAGCCTGGGTCACCGTGATGTCCAGGTTGTTGTAGGTCTTCTCAGCAGCAAGGTTCTACACACAGCAAAGACAAACAACTAGTTGGTGCATCTTGGAATGTTCACCGTACACTAACAACAAGTTAGTAATATTCCTAAAAGGGTGCTCCATGAAGTGTTAACTAAAGGGATTACTTACAATGACATCAAACTTGGAATAAATATCCACGACTTTCCCTGAAAAGAGCAAAACCAAAGAAATTCAGAATCCAACTTCACATATAGTCTGACACACACACACCTGACTCGTCCACCACTGGCAGAGACATACAGTCTGACACACACACACCTGACTCGTCCACCACTGGCAGAGACAGTCTGACACACACACCTTACTCGTCCACCACTGGCAGAGACATATAGTCTGACACCACTGGCAGAGACAGTCTGACACACACACACCTTACGTCCACCACTGGCAGAGACATACAGTCTGACACACACACACCTGACTCGTCCACCATTGGCAGAGACATACAGTCTGACACACACACACACCTTACTCGTCCACCACTGGCAGAGACATACAGTCTAACACACACACCTGACTCGTCCACCACTGGCAGAGACAGTCTGACACACACACCTTACTCGTCCACCACTGGCAGAGACATACAGTCTGACACACACACACCTGACTCGTCCACCACTGGCAGAGACATACAGTCTGACACACACACACCTGACTCGTCCACCACTGGCAGAGACATACAGTCTAACACACACACACACCTGACTCGTCCACCACTGGCAGAGACATACAGTCTGACACACACACACCTGACTCGTCCACCACTGGCATACAGTCTGACACACACACCTGACTCGTCCACCACTGGCAGAGACATACAGTCTAACACACACACACCTGACTCGTCCACCACTGGCCTCTGACATACACACCTAGTCCACCATTGGCAGAGACATACAGTCTGACACACACACACCTGACTCGTCCACCACTGGCAGAGACATACAGTCTGACACACACACACCTGACTCGTCCACCACTGGCAGAGACATACAGTCTGACACACACACCTGACTCGTCCACCATTGGCAGAGACATACAGTCTGACACACACACCTGACTCGTCCACCATTGGCAGAGACATACAGTCTGACACACACATACCTGACTCGTCCACCACTGGCAGAGACATACAGTCTGACACACACACACACACCTGACTCGTCCACCACTGGCAGAGACATACAGTCTGACACACACCTGACTCGTCCACCACTGGCAGAGACATGTAGTCTGACACATACCTGACTCGTCCACCACTGGCAGAGACATGTAGTCTGACACATACCTGACTCGTCCACCACTGGCAGAGACATACAGTCTGACACACACATACCTGACTCGTCCACCACTGGCAGAGACATACAGTCTGACACACACACACACACACACACCTGACTCGTCCACCACTGGCAGAGACAGTCTGACACACACACACCTGACTCGTCCACCACTGGCAGAGACATATAGTCTGACACACACACACACCTGACTCGTCCACCACTGGCAGTGCGGACACCCTCCGGACCACAAAGATGTTCAGGGCCTTGATGATGGGTGTGTCGGGGTGGATGAAGGCGATGTTGTGGTAGGTGCCGATGGTCAGCTCCTCCAGGGTCTGCTTCATAAAGGCAGGCTTTGGCATCTCACACACCTGGGATATCAAATCAAAGTTTATTTGTCACGTGCGACGAATACAACAGATGTAAACCTTACAGTGAAATGCTTACTCACAGGCTCAAACCAGTAGTGCGAAAGGTGTGTGTGTGTGGTGTGTGTGTGTGTGTGTGTGGGCAAGTAAAGAAATGAAACAGTAAAACAGACATATATTCAGAAGAGAGATGTGGGGGGGGATGTTAGAAAACAGACTGAAACCTTGTAGAAGTACCTAGACATGGCCAATGAGAAACACCCAATTTTGTTTTCTGTTTAGAAATGTTGCAAAAGTTTGTTGCGAGCCCTAATGAGGACATTTGAGTATCAACTAAACTGGTTTCATCTCCATTTGGCCGTCTAATGTAGTGTCAGCTCTGACTTTCTAGCAGTGTACATGTCCCACTTGATATTGTCCATGTTGGTCTGTCTGTCCTTCTCATATAACTAATGAAAGTGTACTTTTTCCAATCCCCTCATTTTCTCTCTGTCCGTCTATCTGTCCGTGTGTGCAGTCACCTATGGTCTATCATTTCGTCTAGCCCAGGACAGACTGATGTCCTTTGGTCAAGTGAGTTCATGTTTCCAAACTTCTTTCCTGCTGTCTATTTCATTATGCAGAGGTGGTTTACATTTCACTCTCACTTCTACACGTAAGACACCTTATATTTAGACAATGCTGCTTCTCTAGCCGGCAGAATGCGACAGTACCTACCTGTTAACACGGTCAATTCAGGAAATCTAACACAATGGAATATAGTTCACAGGAATTCAAGGAATCCTCATTGGACTCCAACTCCCAAATTCATCTCCTGAATGAATGGATTTGAAACGGGTGAACTACAATGTATAGTCACCATATTCTCTCCTCTAGACTGGTGAGCGGGAATCGAACCCACGACGCTTGGCGTTGCAAGCGCCATGCTCTAGACTGAGCAGATTCTCTCCTCTAGACTGGTGAGGTTAAATCAGATAATTAAACCTCTACTGAATCAGGACAGCTCTCTAGGCTCTGTTGCCATCCTTTCATCACCCTGCTTTTCTGTTTCCCTTTTGTCAGATGGGGCGGCAGGTAGCCTAGCGGTTGCGAGCATTGGTCCATCAATCGAAAGGTCACTGTTTTGAATCCCAGAGCAGTCTAGGTGTAACATCTGTCGATGTGCCCTTGAGCAAGGCACTCAACCCTAATTGATCATGTAAGTCGCTCCGGATAAGAGTGTCTGATAAATGACTAAAATGTCATCTTTAATTCCATGGAGATCCAACAGGGGGCAGCATGCTCTTACATTCCAATCCACTGTTTGCTTACATAAGAGCCCATGCTTCATCAGTCCACTGTTTGCTTACATAAGAGAGCCCATGCTTCCTCAATCCACTGTTTGCTTACATAAGAGAGCCCATGCTTCATCAATCCACTGTTTGCTTACATAAGAGAGCCCATGCTTCATCAATCTGCTGTTTGCTTACATAAGAGAGCCCATGCTTCATCAATCTACTGTTTGCTTACATAAGAGAGCCCATGCTTCATCAATCCAGTGCTAGGCCTACTTACAAAGAGCTGGAGGAACTTGAGGATTCTCTTGTGTGTGAGGATATAAAGTGCGTTTCCGCTGACTGGGTCGATAACGGGCAGCCGGTGGATCTTGTTCTTGATGAGCGAGTATACTGCGTCAAATATACTGAGAGGGGGGGGGTAAGATAGAAGATCAAGTTAAAATAACAGACAACTTGTTGCCAATAAAGCACTAGAGACAGAGGTTGTTGATACATTGACTCTTCATCAATCAATAGTCTCCATCTCTAAAACAGCACATGCTATGGTGGAGTCTTCTACAAAGGAACAGGTTCAAAGTCCAAGTTACCTTTAAGTGCCATCATTCATCCTACTTAGTCAATCTGTTTGATGTTAAGAGCATAGAACAATAACAGTGAGTGTGCTGCAAGAGAGCTCTTCTATTGAATTAAAGTGATAGTGAATAGTTGAGAAAAAGCACACAGAGTATACAAAACATTAAGAACAGCTCTTTCCATGACAGACTGGTCAGGTGACTCAAGGTGAAAGCTATGATCCCTTATTGATGTCACCTGTTAAATCAGTGTAGATGAAGGGGAGGAGAAAGGTTAAAATTATTTTTCATCCTTGACAGATTGTGTGTGTGCCATTCAGAAGGTGAATGGGAAAGAAAATATTTAAGTTCCTTTGAATGGGGTATAGTAGTAGGTGCCAGGCACACGGTTTGAGTGTGTCAAGAACTGCAACGCTGCAGGGTTTTTCACGCTCAACATTTTCCCGTGTGTATCAAAGAATGGTCCACCACCCAAAGGACATCCAGCCAACTTGACAACTGTGGGAAGTATGTGTCAACATGGGCGAGCATCCCTGTGGAACACTTGACACGTTGTAGTTCATGCCCCAAAGAATTGAGGCTGTTCGGAGTGCCAAAGGGGGCACAACTCAATATTAGGAAGATGTTCCTAATGTTTGGTACACTGAGTGTATATCCTGAAGGTCTGACCATAAAACTAAACTATGGTGAGTTTTCAGAAAGCCTCATAGCTAACTTAGCACATTATTTCTCCGAACAACCCTGGCAGATAGCCATGAGAGTGTAACAACTCTAAAACCGATGTTTGACGGCCAATCTCCATGGAATCAAAGATGACATTTTAGTCATTTTGCACCAGATCTTATTTAGGGGCTTCATAGCAAAGGGGGTGAATACACATGCACACACCACTTTCCTGTTTGTTAGCATTTTTTGATACAAGTACATTTTTTCTTCACTTTACCAATTTGGACTATTTTGTGCATGTCCAATACATGAAATCCAAATTAAAAATACATTTAAAATGACAGGTTGTAATGCAACAAAATAGGAAAAACACCAAGGGGAATGAAAACTTTTGCAAGGCACTGTGTCTTTCAGAGGGTTTGGGTTCAAAGCAAAGGTCACATTTTGGCTGGCAATTTACCAATAAAGTGAGCATATTCTTGATTTAGTAAAGAGCTGAAGCAAATTGACCAGATGTGCGCACACAAAGCATCCATGTGTGTTAAACCAGAAACCATACAGGAAGTCATCAGAAACAAGGGACTATCCGGGATGGCCCAACAGTCAGTCTGTTTATCTCTCCCTTAAAACAAATACACTAGAGTACATAATCAGAAAACCTGGCCATGAAGACAGCTGAATCAGTCACTAAGCAATTAAATGACGCTGGTGTTCTACCAAAAGGAGCCAGAAAATGCCCATAACCAAACCAGAGACTTGAGTTGATTAACCTGGGATGATGGAGAAGTTGAGTAGTATTTTAAGCAAAGTTATTTTTTGTTTTTTTTTCAAATGAAAGCGTCTGGCCAATACGTCTTTTCACAAAATGGACCTTGAATTATTCAGAGTGAGGAAAATAAACTATGCTGCCAATCAAAAGAACATGGACAAGGGTGCAGAAATACAAGGGGAAAGTACCAGACTTCCCAGGGGAAATGTAGGGAATGGACAACAAATATAAAACTCCACATGGGAGAGTATTGACAGTAAATTACTCTACCTATAAATTCAAGTGGAGTGAGACTTATTTACTGTGTTTATGACCATATAATTGTATTTATATGTGGGGTGGGAATTAGATTCAACATTTTAATTCTCCATCAACTATGAGATGATTATAGATTGTTCGTATAAACAGACTGATTCAACCTAGAGGAAGCTCCTCTACGTAATAATGAACAAAGAGCTCTGAATGGGTCGCACACTGTAAGTCAATCATGAATGGATCATTATCCTGTTCATGGTCTGCAGTTTCATTTCCCTCCATCATAACTGTTATTTAAACAACATAAAATAAAGACAAATAGGAAATGCAGGTGTCAGGCATAACAGGCTTACCTTGCATCAGGTGATATGTTCACTAACGGCTTAAAGGTTTCTTGTAGGTAGAGCTCTTCAAAAAAACAACATCATCAAACTACAAAATAAATTGCTTTATTATTTGTTGAACTGATAAAAATGTTGGTTTTGAAAAGGTAAAGTTGCTGTAAAATAGCTGGAAAGTCCCCATACCTCTCCACGTTTCAATTTTATGCTCCTCCAGCTCATATATTTGTACCTAAAATAGAGAGAACATTCAACAATTAGTGATATTTAACATTCATGCCATGATTTGAACGTGGCAGACATTACATTTGCAAAATTTTATTTTGTAAAAAGAAGAGTGATAGAAATAGCAACTTAATGACACAAAAATATATAAAATCACAGCAATTCTCTCTGGAGGAGAAAAACAAAACTACATGTAAGTGCTGGCATCATGAAAAATCGAACCGGTTCCCTAGAGGGTCTCAATCAGGTCCACGTCAGCCTTCTCCAACATAAGACCGTTATGAGAACCGCTGCTAATAAATAACCACAGCACGAGGAAAGGACAGAGTAGTAGGTCCTCGAATTCATAACAAAAACAGGCCATTTCTACAGCACCCACGGCTACATTGAGCTCATTATCATGAACAGCTGGGGACGTGCCATTTCCTGGGTCATGTGTGTTGAAGGACTGGGCACGTGCCATTTCCTGGGTCATGTGTGTTGAAGGACTGGGCACGTGCCATTTCCTGGGTCATGTGTGTTGAAGGACTGGGGACGTGCCATTTCCTGGGTCATGTGTGTTGAAGGACTGGGGACGTGCCATTTCCTGGGTCATGTGTGTTGAAGGACTGGGGACGTGCCATTTCCTGGGTCATGTGTGTTGAAGGACTGGGGACGTGCCATTTCCTGGGTCATGTGTGTTGAAGGACTGGGGACGTGCCATTTCCTGGGTCATGTGTGTTGAAGGACTGGGGACGTGCCATTTCCTGGGTCATGTGTGTTGAAGGACTGGGGACGTGCCATTTCCTGGGTCATGTGTGTTGAAGGACTGGGGACGTGCCATTTCCTGGGACGTGCCATTTCCTGGGTCATGTGTGTTGAAGGACTGGGGACGTGCCATTTCCTGGGTCATGTGTGTTGAAGGACTGGGGACGTGCCATTTCCTGGGTCATGTGTGTTGAAGGACCTTTTTTCCCTGTAGAGTGGTTGCAGTGTTTCCCCTATACACAGTAAGCACCACCGCTGCTAAAACAATGATAATGTAGTGGTATGCCCCAGAAAGGACCCCCCCCCCCCGATAATACAAAAGCAAACATCTGAGGCCTTTTCCAGTTTCCTGTAAACAGAAGCTACATCAATCATTAAAATTACTGATCCAGGAGTAAGTGAGTGAGTGTTGGATAAAAATCCAAGGTTTTTTGGCTAGCCCACTCATCATAGTTGCTCTTCCTTTAGTTTGGACTGACTAAGGTTGCAAAATACAAGTATCGTTCTGTAATGTCAAAGTTTTACAGAAATCCCAGCTGAATGATTCCAGATTTGCAGCATATTGAATCTTCCAACTGGGATCTCTGAAAAACCTGTGAATTTGGGGAAAGTGACCAGAACTTGGCAACCATATCTCAACCATAACTCTTGAGATTAGCGGTACAGACTCCAGTTCTGCATGACTATACAGGAGCCTGATATGGAAGGATTAGCCAACGCTTTCACTGCACTGGTGGTTCTCTAGACGATGGATTAACTCTAACAGGCATTAGGGTAACAACAAACTATGTCTGTCTCCTGACCTAATACATACCTGTGTGTATTTGGGCCAGTGGAAATCCCAAGAGGGCTAGCCTCACTAGCTTGGCTCTCTATGATGGGTGTAGCATACAGGTGACTACTCGGGTAACAATGGGACACCGTAACTCACCACTGACAACACTTCCACTGAGTCAAATGAGATTATGATTGAGGTTTTTAAATTTTCAAATGTTTGGCCATATACCACAATCCCGAGGTGCCTTATTGCTATTATAAACTGGTTACCAATGTAATTAGAGCAGTACAAATAAATGTATTGTCATACCCGTGGTATGCAAGTATAACAGAACCTCTTTGGCAGGCGAAACCTCGAGGACAAACCATCCAGATTTGTTTTGTTTTTTATTAGGTGACAGGGTTTTCAATGTGTATCTAGATTTATAAGGCACTTGCTTGCAGTTCCTATCGCTTCCACTGGATGTCAACAGTCTTTAGAAATTGGTTGATGTTTCTCTTTAGAGAAATTAAGAAGTACGGCAGTTTAGAACGAGGGTCCCTCCTAGTGCACTAATGTTTTGATGTGCGCTCCAGGTCACACGCTTCACGTTGTTTACTTCGCGTATTGAACACAGTTTATCCCGTCTTAAATTGTATCAATTATTTACGTTAAAAAATACCTAGTTGTAATTAGGAAAGTTGTTTCAAATATTTGGACAGGGTTTACAGGTAACTTAGATATTTTGTAGTCATGCTGGACGAGTTGGAACCGGTGTTTTCTGAAACAACTGCGCCAAATAAATGGACATTTTGGAGATAGCGCCGGAATTAATCGAACAAAAAAGGACCCTTTGTGATGTTTATGGGACATATTGGAGTGCCAACAGAAGAAGTTCTTCGAAAGTAAGGCATGAATTAAATCGTTAGTTCTGACTTTTGTGTTGCACCTGGCAGGAGGAAATCTGATTTTCATGCGTTGGTACTGTCCAAAGATAACTACATGGTTTGCTTTCGCCATAAAGCCTTTTTGAAATCAGACACGGTGGCTAGATTAACGAGAAGTTACATTTTGTGTGTTGTACTTATGAATGTATGAAAGTTAAATATTTGTAATATTTATTTATTTATTTATTTGGCGCTCTGCCATGTCACTGGATGTCGAGCCTAAAGAAGTTAAAGCTCCATGACACAGCACATACGGTGCCCCATGACACAGCACATACGGTGCCCCATGACACAGCACATACGGTGCTTGAGATGGAGGCTGGATAAGCCCCCCACTATATATATATATATATCGCTGCAGTTTACAGTCAGTCCACATCACTGGCCTTGGTGACAATAGGACGCTGAAGCCATACAGCCAAACCATTTCAAACTAGGGTCGTGTTCAATATTATGCACTGAATCAGGGGAGGAACAACTTGGACTTCTTCAATTGGAGACTCATTTTAGTTAACCATGACTAAATATTTTTTTCTAATGCAAGCCCTAATGAACACAACCCAGGACACATTTGTATCTGTTTGATGAGAGGTCACGTACCATGGGAGACTTGTAGTATCTGTGGAGGATGTTGATGAAGTCTGTGATGGTTAACATTCCTAGAGAGAGACAGAGAGAAAGGCCTTGTTGAGTGATTATTCACACTGCATAGGTGTTGGATTTGACCTAGCACATACACACTGGTACTGAGGATAGTACTAAAAAAATAAGATCGGAGCAGCGTGGAGGTGGGTACAGGTAGAACAGAGGGAGCAGCAGGGAGGGAGGTGGGTACAGGTAGAACAGAAGGAGCAGCGGGGAGGGAGGGAGGTGGGTACAGGTAGAACAGAAGGAGCAGCGGGGAGGGAGGTGGGTACAGGTAGAACAGAATGAGCAGCGGGGAGGGAGGGAGGTGGGTACAGGTAGAACAGAGGGAGGGGGAGGGTGGGTACAGGTAGAACAGAAGGAGCAGCGGGGAGGGAGGGAGGTGGGTACAGGTAGAACAGAAGGAGCAGCGGGGAGGGAGGTGGGTACAGGTAGAACAGAATGAGCAGCGGGGAGGGAGGGAGGTGGGTACAGGTAGAACAGAGGGAGCAGCGGGGAGGGAGGTGGGTACAGGTAGAACAGAAGGAGCAGCGGGGAGGGAGGGAGGTGGGTAGGTAGAACAGAGGGAGCAGCAGGGAGGGAGGTGGGTGGTAGAACAGAAGGAGCAGCGGGGAGGGAGGGAGGTGGGTACAGGTAGAACAGAATGAGCAGCGGGGAGGGAGGGAGGTGGGTACAGGTAGAACAGAATGAGCAGCGGGGAGGGAGGGAGGTGGGTACAGGTAGAACAGAATGAGCAGCGGGGAGGGAGGTGGGGGGTACAGGTAGAACAGAATGAGCAGCGGGGAGGGAGGGAGGTGGGTACAGGTAGAACAGAATGAGCAGCGGGGAGGGAGGTGGGGGGTACAGGTAGAACAGAATGAGCAGCGGGGAGGGAGGGAGGTGGGTACAGGTAGAACAGAAGAAGCAGCGGGGAGGGAGGTGGGTACAGGTAGAACAGAGGGAGCGGCGGGGAGGGAGGTGGGTGGGTACAGGTAGAACAGAAGGAGCAGCGGGGAGGGAGGTGGTGGGTACAGGTAGAACAGAATGAGCAGCGGGGAGGGAGGGAGGTGGGTACAGGTAGAACAGAATGAGCAGCGGGGAGGGAGGGAGGTGGGTACAGGTAGAACAGAAGAAGCAGCAGGGAGGGAGGTGGGTGGGTACAGGTAGAACAGAAGAAGCAGCAGGGAGGGAGGTGGGTGGGTACAGGTAGAACAGAAGGAGCAGCGGGGAGGGAGGTGGTGGGTACAGGTAGAACAGAAGGAGCAGCGGGGAGGGAGGTGGTGGGTACAGGTAGAACAGAAGGAGCAGCGGGGAGGGAGGTGGTGGGTACAGGTAGAACAGAAGGAGCAGCGCGGAGGGAGGTGGGTACAGGTAGAACAGAAGGAGCAGCGCGGAGGGAGGTGGGGGGTACAGGTAGAACAAAAGGATTAGCGGGGAGGGAGGGGTACAGGTAGAACAGAAGGAGCAGCGGGGAGGGAGGGGTACAGGTAGAACAGAAGGAGCAGCGGGGAGGGAGGGGTACAGGTAGAACAGAAGGAGCAGTGTGGAGGGAAGTGTTTACAGGTAGAAGAGAAGAGACGAGACATTTGGGAGATACGAGACCAGGGCCTATTTATATGTGACACTATTTCACACACAGACGTGCGCACACTCACTCCTCATTGACATCAGTATCGCCTAGAGGTGAGAAGGAACAGTAGTGGAAGGGCTTGATTCTCAGTAAAGCCCATCTGTGCGTCTCGCTCTATTGGACAAGTGGGCTTGATTTCTGATGCGTGGAAGGGAGACGTCAGGCTCTACACTCACATAATTTTGTTGCAGCCGGGACAGCTATGCAAGATGGGTGTCCCCTAACCATAGGTGGGAACATTGCTATATTGTTCAACCAATTGTTGAAAAACAGAGGAATTACAGTAAAAATACACTATTGTGTCTGTATTTCTGTACTCAGACGGCGAGAGAACAGTATTATATCCGTCTCCATTACCCTGGCCCAGATACGAGGAGAGAACAGTATTATATCCGTCTCCATTACCCTGGCCCAGATACGAGAACAGTATTATATCCGTCTCCATTACCCTGGCCCAGATACGAGGATATCCGAGAATACAGTATTATATCCGTCTCCATTACCCTGGCCCAGATACGAGGAGAGAACAGTATTATATCCGTCTCCATTACCCTGGCCCAGATACGAGGAGAGAACAGTATTATATCCGTCTCCATTACCCTGGCCCAGATACGAGGAGAGAACAGTATTATATCAGTCTCCATTACCCTGGCCCAGATACGAGGAAGAACAGTATTATATCCGTCTCCATTACCCTGGCCCAGATACGAGGAGAGAACAGTATTATATCCGTCTCCATTACCCTGGCCCAGATACGAGGAGAGAACAGTATTATATCCGTCTCCATTACCCTGGCCCAGATACGAGGAGAGAACAGTATTATATCCGTCTCCATTACCCTGGCCCAGATACGAGGAGAGAACAGTATTATATCCGTCTCCATTACCCTGGCCCAGATACGAGAACAGTATTATATCCGTCTCCATTACCCTGGCCCAGATACGAGAACAGTATTATATCCGTCTCCATTACCCTGGCCCAGATACGAGAACAGTATTATATCCGTCTCCATTACCCTGGCCCAGATACGAGGAGAGAACAGTATTATATCCGTCTCCATTACCCTGGCCCAGATACGAGGAGAGAACAGTATTATATCCGTCTCCATTACCCTGGCCCAGATACGAGGAGAGAACAGTATTATATCCGTCTCCATTACCCTGGCCCAGATACGAGGAGAGAACAGTATTATATCTGTCTCCATTACCCTGGCCCAGATACGAGAAGAGAACAGTATTATGTCTCCATTACCCTGGCCCAGATACGAGGAGAGAACAGTATTATATCCGTCTCCATTACCCTGGCCCAAATACGAGAACAGTATTATATGTCTCCATTACCCTGGCCCAGATACGAGAACAGTATTATATCCGTCTCCATTACCCTGGCCCAGATACGAGGAAGAGAATATCAGTCTCCATTACCCTATCCAGTATTATATCCGTCTCCATTACCCTGGCCCAGATACGAGGAGAGAACAGTATTATATCAGTCTCCATTACCCTGGCCCAGATACGAGGAGAGAACAGTATTATATCAGTCTCCATTACCCTGGCCCAGATACGAGAACAGTATTATATCTGGCTGCATTATGCTGGCCGGTTTCAAGGGGGAGCGAGGGAAAGACCGGATGAAGGAGGGAAGAGAGCCGACAGAAAGGATGGAGAGAAAGGAAGCAATACATTGTTTAAAAAAGGTTAAGGATGTGGAGTAGAGGTCGACCAATTAAATCAGGGCCGACTTAAAGTTCTCATAACAATCGGTATTCTGCCTTTTTGGACCCCGATTACATTGCAATCCATGAGAAAACTGCGTGGCAGGCTGACCTATTGCGCAAGTGCAGCGTCAAAAGATACCTTGGCTCATTGCAGCCACAAGTCAGTCAAGGTAAGTTGCTAGCGAGCACTAAACTTATAAAAAACAATCAATCTTCACATAAATCACAAGTTAACGACACATGGTTGATGATATTACTAGGGTAACTAGCTTGTCCTGCGTTGCATATATATCTATCATCGAATATCAGCCTACTTCAACTTCGCCAAACGAGGGTGAACAAAAGCGCATTCGCGAAAAAAGCACAAATGTGCCTAACCATTAACATCAATGCCTTTCTTAAAATCAATACACAAGTATATATATTTTTTAAACCTGCATATTTAGTTAAACGTACCTTCGCCGTTCTGAAAGATCTGACCTACAAATCAGACAGAATTATCAATCTGGACCCTCTCTAAAATGATCTGCCGAAATTGTTGCAACCCCTATTATCAGCCTGTTCAATCTCTTTCGTATCGTCCGAGTTTCCAAAAGATTGGAAAGCTGCCGCGATCAACACCCTATTCAAAGGGGGAGACACTAGACCCAAACTGCTACAGACCTACAGTTGAAGTAGGAAGTTTACGTACACTTAGGTTGGAGTCATAAAAACTCATCATTCAACCACTCCACAAATTTCTTTTGAACAGTTTTGGCAAGTCGGTTAGAACATCTACTTTGTCCATGACACAAGTAATTTTTCCAACAATTGTTTTCAGACAGATTATTTCACTGTATCACAATTCCAGTGGGTCAGAAGTTTACTGCCTTTGAACAGCTTGGAAAATTCCATAAAATGTCATGGCGTTAGAAGCTTCTGATAATTGACATCAGTTGAATCAATTGGAGGTGTACCTGTGGATGTATTTCAAGGCCTACTTTCAAACTCAGTGCCTCTTTGCTTGACATGGGAAATTCAAAAGAAATCAGCCAAGACCTCAGGAAAAAAAAAATAATTGTACACCTCCGGTTCATCCTTGGAAGCAATTTCCAAATGCCTGAAAGTACCACGTTCATCTGTATAAACAATAGTACGCAAGTATAAACACCATGGGATCACGCAGTCGTCATACCGCTCAGGAAGGAGACGTGTTCTGTCTCCTAGAGATTAACGTACTTTCGTGCGAAAAGTGCAAATCAATCCCAGAACAGCAAAGGACCTTGTGAAGACACTGGAGGAAACGGGTACAAAAATATATCCACAGTAAAACAAGGCCGCTCAGCAAGTAAGAAGCCACTGCTCCAAAACTGCCATAAAAAGCCAGACTATGGTTTGCAACTGCACATGGGGACAAAGATTGTGCTTTTTGGAGAAATGTCCTCTGGTCTGATGATACAAAAATAGAACTGTTTGGCCATAATGACCATCGTTATGTTTGGAGGAAAAAGGGGAGGCTTGCAAGCCAAAGAACATCATCCCAATCGTGAAGGTGGGGGTGGCAGGATCATGTTATGTGGGTGCTTTGCTGCAGGAGGGAGTGGTGCACTTCACAAAATACATGGCATCATTAGAAAGGAAAATTTTGTGGATATATTGAAGCAACATCTCAAGACATCAGTCAGGAAGTTAAAGCTTGGTCGCAAATGGGTCTTCCAAATGAACAAGCATACTTCCAAAGTTGTGGCAAAATGGCTTAAGGACAACAAAGTAAAGGTATGGAGTGGCCATCACAAAGCCCTGACCTCAATCCCATAGACAATGTGGGCAGAACTGAAAAAGCATGTGCGAGCAAGGAGGCCTACAAACCTGACTCAGTTACACCAGCTCTGTAAGGAAGAATGGGCCAAAATTCATCCAACTTATTGTGGAAGGCTACCTGAAACCTTTGACCCAAGTTAAACAATTTAAAGGCAATGCTACCAAATACTAATCGAGTGTAAACTTCTGACCCACTGGGAATGTGATAAAATAAATAAATACTGATATAAGTAATTCTCTATTATTCGGACATTTCACATTCTTAAAATAAAAGTGGTGATCCTAACTGACCTAAGACAGGGAATTGTTACTAGGATAAAATGTCAGAAATTGTGAAAAACTGAGTTTACATGTATTTGGCTAAGGTGTATGTAAACTTCTGACGTCAGTGAATTATTTGTCAAATATGTCTGTAAACAATTGTAAAAATGACTTCATGTACAAAGTAGATGTCCTAACCGACTTGCCAAAACTATAGTTTGTTAACAAGTTATTTGTGGAGTGTCTGAAAAATGAGTTAATGACTCCAAACTAAGTGTCTGTAAACTTCCCACTTCAACTCTATATGAAATGCAAATGGTAGAGCGAAAAATAGTTGACGCGTCATAATTACTATAACAACTTCTTACCTGTGAACATTGAACCCACCAGCTTTCATATATCTCATGTTCTGGGCAAGGAACTTAAACGATAGCTTTTTTACATGGCAAATATTGCACTTTTACTTTCTTCTCCAACATGGGTTTTGCATTATTTAAATCAAATTGAACATGTTTTTCATTATTTGAGACTAAATAGATTTTATTTTTCATATGAAGTAAAAAAATAAATTAAAAAAAAGTTAATTGTTCATTCAGTATTGTGGTAATTGTCATTATTACATATATAATCGGCCGATATGTTTTATTTATTTCAAAACAAATCGGCATCGGGTTTTTTTTTGGTCCATGAATAATTGGTATCGGCGTTGAAAAATCCCAATCAGTCGACCTCTAATGTGGAGAATTGGAAGGTTAAGGATGGGAGGAGCGAGAAGAATATTAGAGCAGAGACATTCCCACTTACCGACAAAGCTCTGCTTCTTCGTCTCCCATAGCGGGGCTGCCCGCACCCCGTTGGCCACCAAGGCAAAGAAAGCCTTCTTTACCTACAGGCAAGAAGTACACAAATAATGCATTTACAAAGACTTTCTAAACAGGTATTTTATCATGTGGGTGGAATAGAGCAGCGGTTTCCACCTTTGGTCTCTTGTGGTGACCGTTTACCGCCACACCAGCACCCATGAGTCTTCATAACAGTAAAATTCCACGTGACCGTTGTCACGGTAATCTCCTCTTATGCACTCTGGACATGCTTGTTTGTCCAACTCGTTAACGACCATCAGGTTGCTAATAGCCTGGTACTCCGGGCTCTACTGTCCCTCTAACGTCAAAACAAATTCTAACACTTATCAAAATAGTATCTTGCTTTTAAAACTCCTCACTTTGAAAGAAATTCAAACAGGTTGAAACAGTGGAAAGCATGGTCGTTGTGGATGTTTCAAAGCCTAACAATGAAATGGACAGTGCTTTGTAAGGTGATGGATGATTCACTCTAAACACCCATACACAGAGATTATGCATACAGTATGAGCCCAAGCCTGAAAAAAACCCTGAATTAAAATAATGATTGTGCCGTAATACAATACATCGCCTACCGTATATTACGCAGGCAAACATTAACTGATTTAAGATGTCTTTGGTACATAATTGGTCTACCCTATACTCTAAAATTAAACAAATTCTAGTAAATCGTCTTTGAGTGTGGATTGTACTATTATGCATACTGGATGGACTGGTTACCTTAAGTCTGGAAGAGAACATATAGGCCTACACGATGCTGTTGGTTCATTGATTGTGTAGGGCAGCTTCCAGAATTAGCCTATAATTATAGTGAATTGTTATTTCAATTGCTTAGTATTAGGGCATTTTTTATATTTTCATTATTAATAGGCTGATACATTACCTTGAGCTACAGAATATCTTCACCACCATGCATTTCCATCTCCTCCCCCTATTCCTTTCTCAAGCGCACAGAGAGGGGCTTTCAAGAGTTTAAATATGATTCACTATCAAGGTTCCCGAACAGATTTACCTTAGTTTCCCAAATAAAGCACTGGGTAGCTGCACAAACCAGGTTGGAGAGCCCAGGCAGAGTTTGGGGGGGGAATATCACCCGTCGTGCTACGAGAGGATGCATGCTCTTCAAACAGCAATGCTGCCATAGTGCAGCTGGAGGTGGGAGACAATGTCTAGGCCAGGCTCTTGGCTAACACGAGAGTCTACGAAGATTCTGGAAACTACAACACCTTCCGAGAGTTTCTACTCTTCAACAATTATTAACAAGTTTACAGTCCATTTGGCTGTATACAACAAGGGTTTTCAGAAATTCTCTCAACTGTATGAAAGTAAAATAAAAATCTAGTTGCACTCTTTGATTGAACTTCGATGTTGACACTGGGCTGGGTGTATTTGACAAACATATTTCTTGCATCATTGTGAGTGGTGCACTGATCAAAAGTCATGGTCTACTGTAGTAGATGTGATTTGGGTTAACCCTTCACACTCGTACCCGGGTTGAAAATGGCAAATTTTAGGCACTAACCTGAACCTAAATTGGAATGCAGTGGCTGTACAGTAACATGCTATACATGACGTCAGAGCTCAGGCTCGTCACTGTATAGAGGTTGACTGACAGCCATTCTGAAATTGAACATGGCCACGCGACAAGAAGTTGCCCCGTTTCCAGGATAGAGTTCTTCCAGGGTCCAAAAAGATGTACCCGTTCCGAAACGCCCCTGGTCCCCCTCGAAAGAATAATAACTGACATTAAAAAAAGGAGGACATAGCCTCTGGTTATTTTGGCCTTAAATGCAGTCTCATAAGTTACAGGAATGAATAGAATGAATTTACACAGTGACATTTGGGAGGTTGAAACCTTAGACATCTAAACCTTGTTATGGATAGAAGCATATACAGTCAGATTGGTATAAGATATCTGCTCCATTTTCAGAGCACATGTTAGCAAGATGTTGGGGAAATCACTGGATGGGAATATTGACCAGCTGAGCATCTTTGAATAGTCACCTGAGTGTACAGCTCAATAAACAAACTAGGCATTGTGTTATATTTCCGTTTTCTGTGATGTCTGATAGAGTTTACACTTTATTATATACATTGTACAGGTACCTTCTTCAATGTAAGCCCATAATGTGTGTACTTTTGTCTCAAAGTACAGTTGTTTGTTTAAGACTACCAAGAAACGCTCTGTGTGGACCACTGCCACCGCAGTAAAAAGGTTAAGGGACAACTTATTTTCATATCACAATTCCTCATCCACATGTCATGTTTTAACATACATATATTTTTTTTTTAGAGAAATAGCCTAATAAAGTCCTGAAAAATAAAATGAATTCAGAGTTTTCATTGATAAAAATGTAATAATGCAAATTCTGGAACTTTGATATTTTGCAACTCTGGTGAGGACTGACCGCTTAAAATGAATTCTAGTATATTCCAGTAATTGGGAGGGACAACCTCGCTCGCTCTTAACTTTCCTCATCCACATGCCAAAGACCCTCCCTATTTAAAAGAGAAAAATCCCCCTCATTGACTGCACATAGTTCGTGAAGACTTCAACTAGCTGATAAACACTTGACATAAGAGAACGACATGCAAAAAAACAAGATTTTAAGAATGAAAGTTGTCCTACTAATGCTGTCTTTGTGCCTCACACTGTCTGGGGCACAAGTTGACGGGACCAGTTTATCTAACAGTCAGGTTGAAACCTGCTCCTTCATCAGTGAGCTGGCTGTGCTGAAGGAAAAACTGAACACCATGGATCAGAAGCTAGGAGCTGTGGAGACCAGGCTACAAGTCAGTGAGAGCCAGGTGGAAGAACTGAAAAGTGTGAACAAAGCTCAAGAAGAAGAACTGAAAACATTAAAGAAGGACATAGCCGCTGGTCAGCCAAAGGTGGCCTTCTCCGCAGCTCTAAGAACATCTGGTTCTGGTTACATAGGACCCTTCAACACTCACACACCCTTGCAGTACAAAAGAGTCTTCTCCAACTTCGGCAGTGGATACAACGCTGCTACAGGGGTCTTCACAGCCATGGTCAAGGGAGTGTATTACTTCCGCTACACCATGTTCTACAATGGAAACGCCAACGCTGTCGTGGTTTTGATGAAGAATGAGGAATTTCTCGTGTCCACATGGGATGCTACGTCAGGAAGTAGTGAAGATTCCGCCAGCAATGCCGCCATAGTGCAGCTGGAGGTGGGAGACAATGTCTTCGCCCGGCTCTCAGCTAACAGGAGAGTCTACGATGATGGTGGAAACTATAACACCTTCAGTGGTTTTCTGCTCTTCATCAACTAATATTAACAACAAGTTTACATTTCATTTGGCTGTAAACAGTGTTTTCAGAAATTCTATCACAACTCTATGAAAGTAAAAAAATATATATATTAAAAAAGTCTAGTTGCACTCTTTGAACTGTACTGTTGACACTGGGCTGGGTGTATTTGACAAACATATTTCTTGCATCATTGTGACTGGTGCCCTGATCAAAAGTCATGGTCTAATGTAGTAGTTGTGATTTGGGTTAACCCTTCACACTCGTACCCGGGTTAAAAAGGCAGATTTCAGGGTGATTTCAGGGGCACAGAAAATCTTAAAAATAATACAAAAAAAAAAGTTAAGAATTTCAAATCAAATCTGATTGTCACACATGGTTAGCAGATGTTAATGCGAGTGTAGCGAAATGCTTGTGCTTCTAGTGCCGACCATGCAGTAATATCTAACAAGTAATCTAACAATTTCACAACAACTAACTTATACACACACACAAAAGTGTAAAGGAATATGTACATATATGGATGAGCAATGATCGAACGGCATAGGCAAGATACAGTAGATGGTAGAGGTCGGTCGACCGATTATGATTTTGTAACCCTGATACCGATTATTGGAGTACCAAAAAAAAACGATAACGATTATTCTGCCGATTTTTATATATTTTTAATAATGACTATTACAACAATACTGAATGAACACTTATTTTAACACATCAATAAAATCAATGTAGTCTCAAATAAATAATGAAACGTGTTGAACATTGCTCTTAAACGCAAATAAAACAATTGGAGGCCACGGAAGGAGAGTTGTATGGCATTGAAGCTGGTCTGGAGGTTAGTTAACACAGTGTCCAAAGAAGGGCCAGAAGTATACAGAATGGTGTCATCTGCGTAGAGGTGGATCAGAGACTCACCAGCAGCAAGAGCGACATCATTGATGTATATACAGAGAAGAGAGTCGGTCCGAGAATTTAACCATGTGGCACCCCCATAGAGACTGCCAGAGGTCCGGACAACAGGCCCTCCGATTTGACACACTGAGCTCTATCAGAGAAGTAGTTGGTGAACCAGGCGAGGCAATCATTTGATAAACCAAGGCTTTTGAGTCTGCCAATGAGGATGTGGTGATAGACAGAGTCGAAAGCCTTGGCCAGGTCGATGAATATGGCTGCACAGTAATGACTATTATCGATGGCTGTTATGATATCGTTAAGGCCCTTGAGCGTGGCTGAGCTGCACCCACGACCAGCTCGGAAACCAGATTGCATAGCGGAGAAGGTACGATGTGATTCAAAATGGTCAGTAATCGGTTTGTTAAACTTGGCTTTCGAAGACCTTAGAGATGCAGGGTATGATAGATATAGGTCTGTCGCAGTTCGGGTCTAGAGTGTCTCCCCCTTTGAAGAGGGGAATGACCGCGGCAGCTTTCCAATCTTTGGGAATCTCAGACGATACAAAAGAGAGGTTGAACAGGCTAGTAATAGGGGTTGCAACAATTTTGGCAGATAATTTAAGAAAGAGAGGGTCCAGATTGTCTAGCCCGGATGATTTGTTGGGGTCCAGATTTTGCAGCTTTCAGAACATCTGGATATGGCTGAAGGAGAAATGGTGGGGCCATGGGCGGGTTGCTGTGGAGGGTGCCGGGCAGTTGACCAGGGTAGGGGTAGCCAGGTGGAAAGCATGGCCAGCCGTAGAGAAATGCTTATTGAAATTCTCAATTATAGTCGGTTGTAACAGTGTTTCCTAGCCTCAGAGCAGTGGGTAGCTGGGATGAGGTGCTCTTATTCTCCATGGACTTTACAGTGTCCCAGAACTTTTGAGTTTGGCAGGATGCAAATTTCGGTTTTAAAAATGCTAGCCTTAGCTTTCCAAACTGCCTGTGTATATTGGTTCTATCTACCACAGGAGGTTTTTGTGCTGGTCAAGGGCAGACAGGTCTGGAGTGAACCAAGGGCTATATCTATTCCTGGTTCTACATTTTTGAACGGGGCATGCCTATTTAAGATGGTGAGGAAGGCACTTTTAAAGAATAACCAGGCATTCGCTACTGTCGGGATGAGGTCAATGTCGTTCCAGGATACCCCTGCCAGGTCGATTAGAAAGGCCTGCTCGCAGAAGTGTTTTAGGGAGCGTTTGACAGTGATGAGGGGTGTTCGTTTGCTCGCAGACCCATTACGGATGCAGGCAATGAGGCAGTGATCGCTGAGATCTTGGTTGAAAATAGCAGAGGTGTATTTGGAGGGTGAGTTAGTTAGGATGATATCTATGAGGGTGCCTGTGTTTACGGATTTGGGATTATATCTGGTAGGTTCATTGATAAATTGTGTGAGATTGAGGGCATCAAGCTTAGATTGTAGGATGGCCGGGGTGTTAAGCATGTCCCAGTTTAGGTCACCTAGCAGTACGAGCTCAGAAGATAGATGGGGGGCAATCAAATCACGTATGGTGTCGAGGGCACAGCTGGGGGCAGAGGGTGGTCTATAGCAAGCGGCAACGGTGAGAAAAGGTTAATTTTTAGAAGTAGAAGCTCAATTGTTTGGGTACAGACCTGGATAGTAAGACAGAACTCTGCAGGTTATCTTTGCAGTAAATTGCAACACCACCCCCTTTGGCAGTTCTATCTTGTCAGAAAATGTTATAGTTAGGAATGGAAATTAAGGTTTTTGGTGGTCTTCCTCAGCCAGGATTGTGACATGGCTAGGATATCCGGATTGGTGGAGTATGCTAGGGCAATGAATAAAACAAACTTAGGGAGGAGGCTTCTAATGTTAACATGAAACCAAGGCTTTTACGGTTGCAGAAGTCAACAAATGAGAGAACCTGGGGGATGGGAGTGGAGGTAGACACTAGAGGTAGACACTGCAGGGCATGGATTAACCTCTACATCACCGGAGGAACAGAGGAGGAGTAGGATAAGGGTACGGCTAAAGGCTAACAGAACTGGACGCCTAGTACGTTCAGAACAGAGTAAAAGGAGCAGATTTCTGGGCACGGTAGAATATATTCAAGGCATAATGTACAGACAAAGGTATGGTAGGATGTGAATACAGTGGGGGTAAACCTGTGCATATAGTGATAATGAAAGAGATAGCATTTAAACCAGGTGATGTCACTGCGTGTGTGGGGGGTGGAACTAAATTGTTAGCTGAGGCGTGTTGAGCAGCGCTAGAGGCGCTACAGTGAAATAAAACAATAGTTACAAACCAGAACAGCAATCAACACGGCATGGTGACGTTAGGGAAAGGCATGGTGATCATACAAGTCCAGTGCGTGGCTTCAAGCAGCAAGGGGCTAGCAGGCTAACAAAGGCCTTAAGAGGGATGACGCGACGCAGGGATGTCTGTTGTGCCCCCCTCGTGCAGTTACATCAGCGGACGGATCAGCAAGGCTCCGTGTGGAAAACCAGGCCAATTGGCAAAATATGTATAGTGGCCGAAGAAATATGTCCGAAGGGCCTCTTAAATTTATGGCTGCGATCCCCGTACAGGGATCAACATCCGCGGAAATTTCAGAGTGACTAACTACAAATACAACGTAACATTAAAACATTCTTGAAAATGCAAGTGTCTTACATCCTTCAAAAGATTAGAATCTTGGTAATCAAACTACGTTTTCCGATTTAAAATAGCTATTACAGAGAGCAAATGTTTGAGAAGAGCGATCAACAGCAAACATTTTCTGCCATGACAGTTGACACATTCACATCTGAAGGTAAAATTATGACTTACATTCTGATATCTTGCTCTTATTTCTCTTCCTGAGTGTCCCAGTGATCAAATGAAGTCACATTTTTGATAAAATCCATTTTTATAGCCTAAAACGAAACATTTTGTAAACCGTTTGTGTCGTGAATTCCATCTCTATCAACTTTTGACCAAGCATTCAACGTAATTACACACACACGCTAAACAATCGTTTCTCTAGTCAGTTGGTTTCAGTGCAATCCTCTGGATGTTTGCAACACAGCCAAACTTGATTGTTTTTTTGCGGGGAGTATTGACCGAAGTGAACTGATTTGAAGACAACGAGCAAAGACCTCATCGCGCACCAATAATATTAGCGAAGCTTTGTTGATTGACTGTTTCTGCCCAATGACCACTGATCTTCTTGAAATCTAGCTGGGTAGATAGCCAATGAGCTCAGGTAAACGCCAGTATGTGATGGTTATGGGTTGGACCACCATCCCTTGTTTGTAAACGCATGCATAACGAACTTCATTCTCACCATTGACCATCAGACTAGTTGCAGTCACGCTTGTTACGCACAGCAGTGTTTTGGAAAGTAGTATTTTGGAAAGTAGTATTTTGGAAAGTAGTATTTTTCAACGATTTCATTGAAGACATCATGGCAAATAAATCAGGAAAAGCGAAGTCCAAGTCTAAGTATTCAAATTTGCACCAGATTGATCGGGAAAGTGAGACAGATTTTTTTTGTTTGAGGAATCTTGTTGTATATAGTTATAGGTCATTTAACCAATTCGGCCACTTGGGTACATTTGGGCAACTTGTGTGGGACACCTAGGTGACTTCATGCTAAATGTTATGGGGCGGCAGGGTAGCCTAGTGGTTAGAGCGTTGGACTAGTAACCGGAAGGTTGTGAGTTCAAACCCCCGAGCTGACAAGGTACAAATCTGTCGTTCTGCCCCTGAACAGGCAGTTAACCCACTGTTCCCAGGCCATCATTGAAAATAAGAATGTGTTCTTAACTGACTTGCCTGGTTAAATAAAGGTTAAAAAAAAAATGTAGCTCACCCATTCCTGAAGTTATCAGTCTGAAACTTTGCACACCTACAGCTGCCCTCTTGTGTTATCCATCAAAATTATCTCCAGCATCCTATTCTAGTACATGTGAAAGATGATGCTACAACAAAAACAGAAACCGTATACTCTTTTCTTCCACCAGATCTACTGTGTTATATTATCCTACATTCAATTAACATTTCCATAAACTTCAGAATGTTTTCATTGAAATGATACCAAGAATATGCATATCCTTGCCTCTGGGGCTGAGCTACAGGCAGTTAGATTAGGGTGTCTTCAGGCGAAAATTGAGAACAAGGGATACAGCCATAACAAGTTAAGTCAGCAGTCCAATGTGCTTAAGTTAGCTAGCAAGCCGCAGATTAGCGGCTGTGCGTTCAGGGGTTGTTAGCTGCTATAATTCCAGGTGGAAAAAAAATAAAATAAAAAATGTGTTTTAAAAAATAAAATAAAAAGGTTCAGAGCTTGCAGTAGGAATCCGGAGATAGAGAAGAATAAGTCCGACTAGCCCTGGTTTGAGTCACGCTGTACAGACTGGCGAGAGTTGTCTGGGATAAAGGTAGCTGATGACCGCTAGCAAAGGATAGCTGACTGCTAGCTAGTGGCTTCGGAATGTATTCGATGGGCCTCGTAAGCCAACAGTCCGTTGTGCTCTAGACAGCTAGCATTCAGGGGATGTTAGCTGCGAAGGTCGGAAGGTGAGAAGGTTCAGAGCTTGCGACAGGAATCCAGGGATATGGAGAGAAAAAAAATATGTCCGGTATGCTCTGGTTGAATCGCGTTGTACAAACTGGCGAGAGCTTTTCGAGCTAAGGTTAGCTGGCTAGTTAATGTTAGAGATTCCAGTAAGAGGCAAAGAAAAATAAGTTTGAGTAAAAGCAGGTCCACACCACATTGGGTGAGGCGGGTTGCAGGAGAGTATTTTTGAAATAAGGGTTTAGAAAAATATAAAAAGATATGCAAAGAAAAATATATATACACACGGGACACGAAGGACAAATACGTCTGACTGCTACGCCATCTTGGATTAGAAAGGTTGTAGTTATTATAGGACTATTTCTCTATACCATTTGTATTTCATATTCCTTTGACTATTGGATGTTCTCATAGGTACTTTAGTATTGCCAACCTAATCTCGGGAGTTGATAGGCTTGCACAGAAACCAATAAAATTTACACAAATTCCCTAGTTAAGAAATTCATGTTTGCCGGCAATATTAACTAAATATGCAGGTTTAGAAATATATACTTGTGTATTGATTTTAAGAAAGGCATTGATGTGTGGGTGGACCATTTCAGTTTGTCCGTGATGTGTACGCCAAGGAACTTACATCTTTCCACCTTCTCCACTATACTGTCCCCTCGTTAGGGGGGTGCTCCCTCTGCTGTTTCCTGAAGTCCACGATCATCTCCTTCATTTTGTTGATGTTGAATGTGAGGTTATTTTCCTGACACCACACTCTGAGGGCCCTCACCTCCTCCCTGTAGGCAGTCTCGTCGTTGTTGGTAATCAAGCCTACCACTGTAGTGTCGTCTGCAAACATGATGATTGAGTTGGAGGAATGCATGGCCACGTAGTCATGGGTGAACAGGGAGTAGAGGAGAGGGCTGAAAACTCACCCTTGTGGGGCCCCATGTCAGAAGGTCCAGGACACAGTTGCACAGGGCAGGGGTCGAGAACCAGGGTCTCGAGCTTAATGACAAGTTGAGGGTACTATGGTGTTAAATGCTGAGCTGTAATCGATGAACAGCATTTGTAAAAATAGGTATTCTTCTTGTTCAGATGGGTTAGGGCAGTGTGCAGTGTCATTGCAATTGCATCATCTGTGGACCTATTGGGGCGGTAAGAAACTTGGAGTGGGTCTAGGGTGTCAGGTAGGGTGGAGGTGATATGATCCTTGACTAGTCTCTCAAAGCACTTCATGATGACGGAGTGAGTCCAACAGGGCGATAGTCGTTTAGCTCAGTTACCTTAGCTTTCTTGGGAACAGGAACAATGGTGGCCCTCTTGAAGCATGTGGGAACAGCAGACTGGCATAGGGATTGATTGAATATGTCCGTAAACACACCAGCCAGCTGGTCTGCACATGCTCGGAGGACATGGCTAGGGATGCCATCTGGGCCGGCAGCCTTGCGAGGGTTAATACGTTTAAATATATACAGCTGTTATTATAATCGAAGAGAATTCTCTTGGTAGATAATGCAGTCGGCATTTGATTGTAAGGAATTCTAGGTCAGGTGAACAAAAGGACTTGAGTTCCTTATGATGTTATGATCACACCACAACTTGTTAATCATAAGGCATACACTCCCGCCCTTCTTACCAGAGAGATGTTTGCTTCTGTCGGCGAGATGTGTGAAGAAACCAGGTGGCTGTACTGATTCAGATAACATGGCTCACTCGGGCCATGTTTCCATGAAACAGAGAATGTTACAATCTCTGATGCCTCTCTGGAAGGCAACCGTAGCTCGAGTTTCGTCTACCTTGTTGTCCAGTCTCTTGACGAGTCGTATACTTGGGAGCAGTGAGCCCGTCTACAGAGCCTGACCAGAAGACGGCTCAGTCTGCGTTTGGGTCGCGGTCCAAACAGAGGATCCGCATCGGGAAATTCTTATTCTTGGTCGTAACGTTGGTAAGTTGCGCCAATATCCAAGAGTTCCTTTAACTAGTACTATACAATAATGAAAAAATATTTTAATATTTAAGGTCAGGCACACCTGCCCTTATATTTTAAGAATTTTTTGAATCCACATTTGGTACTAAATAAGTCATGTTGGCAATAGAACAAGCAATCAAATCGGTGTTTACCCTTGGATTTTTTTCAGCCGGGAGGGGCACCGATCCAGACTCTGATCAGAGTGAGGGAAGCAGCAGAAAAATATTTTCAGCTACTTTATTAAAACAGCTGATAGGAGGAAGAGAGCGATGACGCTCTCTGCCCGTTAAAGCATGAGAGGGGCCGTACTGTGAGCGAGTGACATAGGGAGCAAGAAGACACAGCAACCAACCAAGCAGACTTGCACTATAGTAGACTAATAGCTGCCATACGTAGGTTGTTTATCAGTGGTGGAAAAAGTACCCAACTCATACTTGAGTAAAAGTAAAGACACCTCAATAGAAAATGACTGAAGTAAAATCGAAAGTCACCCAGTAAAATCCAACTTGAGTAAAAGTCTAAATGTATTTGGTATTAAATATACTTAAGTATCAAAAAGTAAAAATCATTTCAAATTCCTTATATTAAGCAAGCCAGATGGCACCCCTTTGTTTTTTTTAATTTACGGACAGCCAAGGGCACGCTCCAACACTCAGACATAATTTACAAACAAAAGCATGGGGGTAGTGAGTCCGCCAGATCAGAGGCAGTAGGGATGTTCTCTTGATAAGTGTGTGAATTAGACCATTTTCCTGTGCTGCTAAGCATTCAACATATAATGAGTACTTTTGGGTGTCAGGGAAAATGTATGGAGTAAAAAGTGCATTCTTTTCTTTAGGAAATTTAGTGAAGTAAAAGTTGGCAAAAATATTTAAACAAGTGTACAGATACCCCCCCCAAAATTACTTTAGTACTTTACACCACTGGTCATCATCTAATATGATGATTACAGAGTAAAATGTCTTAAAGGGGAATGGAAACACTTTGGGAAGTAAATCTAAGCAAAGAAATGCATTCCATCCACTAATACTAAACATGTTATGTTAAATGCACATCTCTATATTTAGTATTTTGATCGTCAACAAGGTTTATTTGAGCTATGGCCTGCGCCATTTTAATTGCCGTAGTAACGACTGACACCAGTGCGTCACTGACAGGAATAAGCATATTGTCTGTGAATTGAGTTTTCGCACGGAGAGTACGGTTAGGAAAACGAAGATGGCAACAAGTAGTAATTCAAACATGAACTGTTTTGCGCCAGGTTGTATGAATTGGCTCCAAAAAAATCCCTAGGTAAACTACCATCCAGTCTAAGGACCCACAACTTTTGAAGAAATGGCTCCATGTCCTGAAGAGGAAGGACATGCCAGCTCGAACTAGCAGAATCTGCAGACAGCACTTCGGAGGCAGACTTTGCGATGAAGTGCACTTTCGATGTGGCAACCGGGAGTTTCCAAAAGGAAAGGCCCACGTTGAAGCACTCTTCTTGCGCCTCCACCATAACCCTCGAAAATGTCAAATGTAGGGGTTACCGACCGACCGATCATCAACAACATCGCTGACTTGAGTCAGGCAAAAGCGACTGAACGGAGGTGGCGACGTGAGTCAATGCAATGGAGCCTGAGGTAACGGTAACCGGTCATGACTGTTTTTGACTAGGCTAGCATTGGACAACTTTGTTGCAACTAGTTGAAGGTAACTAGCCAATTGTGTCTGAAGTTATTTGCTGTGTGTGTGTGTGTGTGTGTGTGTGTGTTGACAAAGCATACGAGAGAAGCTTGTTAATGCCAACTGATTTATATTTTGGTTCAGTTGTGTTAACACATTTGTCAACCCTGAAAATGTTTTCATCTTGGAAGAGACTGTTCAGGAGGCAGAGGTACATGCACATCCATGTCATGTCTAAGGCTGTTATGTTCAAGAATCACTGCATATACTTGAAATTAACTATAGCCTAACAGATGCCTCAATTGTTTTCTACCAACAAGAAAGAACGGTTAGTACAGCATGCCTAACTGACCCTTGGGTGCCAGAGTGTTTCTGTGCTGCGGTGGAGAAGCGGTCCACCGGGACCATCACTGAAGAGCCAGGGTCCCAGAAAAACATTGCGCTCACGACCATCAGTATACAACCGAGTCCTGCTCCTATACGCCAGAGATGGAGCTGACGGAGAGTGAGATCAGCCATCCATATATTTTTTTTTATCCGTTTCAAATGGATGTGATACCTTGTCGCGGTCCTTCTGTTTCGACACTCTCAACCCATGAATGCTCAGCTATGAAAAGCCAACTGACATTTGCGCCTGATGTGTTGAAATTTTGTACCCTCTATAACCACTGTGGTTTTTATTTTGATGTAAAAAGGGCTTTTGTAAAATACATTTCATTGATTGTTTGCTGTGCTGGATGCTGTGTATTCACTAACTGTCTGAGTGATGGGACATTTATAGTATCTGTAACATATTTTGGTGTGGATTTAATCTGCATCTTAACTTCTTAAAGTGACAATCAGCAGTCGAAACAAAGTGTCTCCCTGCTCCTCTTTTGGTGAAAAACTGAGGGATGGGGTTGGAGAAATGTAACCACTCAAATTTCATACAGAGATACAAATGCAAGGACTGACCAACCATGATATCAAAACTTTAATCCTGTTTCTATGATCTGCTACCACTACCATGTACCCAGTTCGCGTTGGATAAAGGTGTCTGCTAAAATGGCATATATTATTAGTCTACTTTTACTCCAACTACCTGCACAGTGTAGTTACCATTCCATTCCAATAGATGGCAGCAAAATCTAGTTGAAGTCACTACTTTAAGGACAGGGACATGGGATTAGTGCACACTGAAAATAGTTTTATCGTCAAAGCAAGTTTCTGGTTACACTTGAACCTGTTATAGTGGACATGCTAACAAATACTATTTTTATATAAGGCGCATGCATTATGTCTATGGACTTCAGTTAGGCTAGATTTACTAAATAAACTGGTTTTATTCAAACTTTTGTTCAATGCCTTTGCTTCTGGGTATGCACGCCGTATGGAAGAAATGACACTCCTCGTGCCCAAAGGGTGAACTGGCGATACACTGCCAGCCTGTATGCTCTGCAAACAAAATCATAAGAAAAGTCAGACTAATACCGAAACAAAATCAATGTATTATAATGAGCAGAATGAGCTTTCGTGAATCATGATGCTGTCTGCGATTCCAACTCCGGTCGTCTAATCTAAAAGGTAAGTGTGTTACCATCGCGCTGGTGATAAATATCGTTATAGGATACTGATTGTATATATTGAGCACCTATCCACTACTGATATTAACCTTCATTTATAATCAAGCAACATTTCACCAATTATTTAACTGGCATATCGGCTGCTGACTGGTCGAGTAACCTCTTCTGCCACGAAGTCCTTCATAGGGATTAGTGACACGTCTAATAAATGCGTTGCCATCCAGACAGACTGAAAGGAACCTCAGACTGGATGTAAAACAGCTACCCTCTGCTGGGATTATGTGCTGTATCGCCACCATCTCTACAACACACACACACTCCTACTCTAGCCATTTTCTGGCAGCATCCCCACTAACACCTGTTTGTGTTTGGCTACGCAGAACCTCTAGCTAAGGTGTTTCAGGCGGCATATGGGTTGTTACTACGAGAATTAACTATTTGATCTGGGACAATGATCGGGGGTAGAAGATGTTAAGGAGACTAATAGTCATACACATGGCGCTCCGGTACCGCTTGCCGTGTGGTAGCAGAGAAAACAGTCTAACTTGAGTGACTGGAATCTGACAATTTTATGGGCTTTCCTCTGACACCGCCTATCATATAGGTCCTGATGGCAGGCAGCTTGGCCCCAGTGATCTACTGTGCCATACACACTAGCCTCTGTAGCGCCTTACAGTCAGATGCTGACCAGTTGCTACACCATCCGGTCAGGATGCTCTCGATGGTGCAGCTATAGAACGTCTTGAGGATCTGGGGACTCATGCCAAATATTTTCAGTCTCCTGGGTGGGGGGGGGTGGAGGTGTTGCCGTGCCCTCCTCACAACTGTCTTGGTTTGCTTGGACCATGTTAGTTCGTTGGTGATGTGGACACCAAGGAACTTGAAGATCTCAACATGCTCCACTAAAGCCCTGTCGATGTTAATGGGGGTTCGGCCCGCCTTTTCCTGTAGTCAACGATCAGCTCCTTTGTCTTGCTCACATTCAGGGAGAGGTTGTTGTTCTGGCACCACACGGCCAGTTCTCTGACCTCCTCCCTAAAGGCGGTCTCATCGTTGATCAGGCCTATCACTGTTGTGTTGTCAGCCAACTTAATGGGTTTTGGAGTTGTGTTTGGCCACACAGTTGTGGTTGAACAAGGGGTAGAGTAGGGGCCTAAGTACACACCCATGATGGGCCCCAGTGTTGAGGATCAGCGTGGCAGATGTGTTGTTGCCTACACTTAGCACCTGGGGTTGGCCCGTCAGGAAGTCCAGGATCCAGTTGCAGAGGGAGGTGTTTAGTCCCAGGGTCCTTAGCAATGAGCTTCGAGGGTATGATGGTGTTGAACGCTGAGCTGTAGTCAATTAACAGCATTCTTACATAGGTGTTTGTTTTTTTCCAGGTGGGAAAGGGCAGTGTGGAGTGCGATTGAGTCATCTGTGGTTCTGTTGGGGCTGTATGAATTGGGAGTATGTCTATGGTATTCGGGAAAATTCTGTTGATGTGAGCCATGACCAGCCTTACAAAGCACTTCATGGCTACCAACCTTAGTGCCAAGGGCGGTAATCATTTAGGCAGGCTACCGTCGCTTCCACAGAAACTATGGTGGCCTGCTTGAAACATGTAGGTATTACAGACTTGGTCAGGGAGAGGTTGAAAAATGTCAGTGAAGACTTGCCAGTTGGTCCACACATGTTATGCGTACACGTCATGGTAATCCGTCTGGCCCCACGGCTTTGCGAATGTTGACCGGTTTAAAGGTCTTACTCACATTGGTAACCGAGAGCGTTATCAGTCATCCAGAACAGCTGGTGCTCTCGTGCATGCTTCAGTGATGCTTGCATTGAAGCGAGCATAAAAGGCATTTAGCTCGTCTGGTAGGCTCGCATCAATTGGCAGCTCGCGTCTGGGTTTCCCTTTGTAGTCCGTAATAGTTCAAGCCCTTCCACATCGGACGAGCGTCAAAGCCGGTGTAGTAGGATTTAATCTTAATCCTGTATTGACGCTTTGCTTGTTTGATGGTTCGTCTGAAGGCATAGCGGGATTTATCATAAGCGTCCAGATTAGTATCCGGCTCCTTGAAAGAGGCAGCTCTAGCGTTTAGATCGATGTTGATGTTGCTTGTAATCCATGGCTTCTGGTTGGGAAATGTACAGTTGAAGTCAGAGGTTTACACACAACTACGCCAAATACATTTAAACTCAGTTTCACAATTCCCTACATTTAAATCCTAGTAAAAATTCCGTCTTAGGTCAGTTAACCTCTTACATCTATGGGGGCGCCATTTCATTTTTGGATGAAAAACGTTCCCGTTTTAAACAAGATATTTTGTCACAAAAAGATGCTCGACTATGCATATAATTGATACCATTCGAAAGAAAACACTCTGACGTGTCCAGAAATACCAAGATATTCTCTGTGCGTGCCCTAGAACGTGAGCTTCAGGCAAAACCAAGATGAGATGGCATCCAGGAAATTACAAGGATTTTTGAGGCTCTGTTTTCCATTGTCTCCTTATATGGCTGTGAATGCGAGAGGAGTGAGTCAACCCTTTGTTGTTTCCCCAAGGTGTCTGCAGCATTGTGACGTATTTGTGGGCAAATCATTGGAAGATTGACCATAAGAGACCACATTTACCAGGTGTCCGCCCTGTGTCCTGCGCCGAAATTGGTGCGCAAAAGTCACCTGCCAGTATTTTTCCATGCGATACAGAGAGGAAAGCAAGCTTCCACGAACTGCATATCAATGAAGAGATATGTGAAAAAACACCTTGAGGATTGATTCCAAACAACGTTTGCCATGTTTCGGTCGATATTATGTAGTTAATCCGGAAAAAGTTTTACGTTGTAGGTGACTGAATTTTCTGTTCGTTTCGGTAGCCAGACGCAATGTAGAAAACGGAACGATTTCTCCTACACACAGGCGCTTTCAGGAAAAACTGCGCATTTGGTATGTAACTGAGAGTCTCCTCATTGAAAACATCAGAAGATCTTCAAAGGTAAATGATTTTATTTGGTTATCTGGTTTTTGTGAAAATGTTGCGTGCTAAATGCTACTCAAAATGCTATGCTAGCTTTGCATACTCTTACACAAATTAGTCAATTTCTATGGTTCAAAAGCATATTTTGAAAATCTGAGATGACAGTGTTGTTAAGAAAAGGCTAAGCTTGAGAGCAGACGCATTATTTTCATTTTATTTGCGATTTTCAGAAATCGTTAACGTTGCGTTATGCTAATGAGCCTGAGGCTTTAGTCACAAACCCGGATCCGGGATGGGGAGTTTCAAGAAGTTAAGATCACCACTTTATTTTAACAATGTGAAATGTCCGAATAATAGTAGAGAGAATGATTAATTGCAGCTTTTATTTGTTTCATCACATTCCCAGTGGGTAAGAAGTTTACGTACACTCAATTAGTATTTGGTAGTATTGCCTTTAAATTGTTTAACTTGGGTCAAATGTTTTGGGCAGCCTTCCACAAGCTTCCCACAATAAGCTGGGTGAATGTTGGCCCATTCCTCCTGACAGAGGTAACTAAATCAGGTTTGTAGGCCTCCTTGCTCACACACGCTTTTTCAGATCTGCCCACATATTCTCTGTAGGATTGAGGTCAGGGCTTTGTGATGGCCACTCCAATACCTTTACTTTGTTGTCCTTAAGCCATTTTGCCACAACTTTGGAAGTATGCTTGTGGACATTGTACATTTGGAAGACCCATTTGCGACCAAGCCTTTTCATTTTAACCAAGCTTTAACTTCCTTACTCACGTCTTGAGATGTTGCTTCAATAGATCCACACAATTTTCCTCCCTCATGATGCCATCTAATTTGCCCTCTATTTTGTGAAGTGCACCAGTCCCTCCTGCAGCAAAGTACCCCCACAACATGATGCTGCCACCCCCGTGCTTCACGGTTGGGATGGTGTTCTTCGGTTTGCAAGCCTCGCCCTTTTTCCTCCAAACATAACGATGGTCATTACGGCCAAACCGTTCTATTTCGGTTTCATCAGACCAGAGGACATTTCTCCAAAAAGTACGGTCTTTGTCCCCATGTGCAGTTGCAAACCGTAGTCTGGCTTTTTAAGCAGGTTTTGGAGCAGTGGCTTCTTTGCGGAGCGGCCTTTCAGGTTGTCGATATAGGACACGTTTTACTGTGGATATAGATATGTTTGTACCCATTTCCTCCAGCATCTTCACAAGGTCCTTTGCTGTTGTTCTGGGATTGATTTCCACTTTTCGCACCAAAGTACGTTCATCTCTAGGAGACAGAACGCATCTCCTTCCTGAGCAGTATGACGGCTGTGTGGTCCCATGGTGTTTATACTTGCGTACTATTGTTTGTACAGATGAACGTGGCAACTTCAGGCATTTGGAAATTGCTCCCACAGATAAACCAGACTTGTGGAGGTCTACATTTTTTTTCTGAGGTCTTGGCTGCTTTTTGATTTTCACATGATGTCAAGCAAAGAGGCACCACGTTTGGAGGTAGGCCTTGAAATACATCCACAGGTAAACCTCCAATTGACTCAAATGATGTCAATTAGCCTATCAGAAGCTTCAAAAGCCATGACATTCTCTGGAATTTTCCAAGCGGTTTAAAAAAGGCACAGTCAATTTAGTGTATATTACATTTCTGACCCACTGGAATTGTGATAGATTATTTGATTTATAATTTACTGTTGAAAAATTACTTGTCATGCACAAAGATGCCCTAACCGACTTGTCAAAATTATAGTTTGTTAACTTCTTGGTTGCAGGCGGGGCAGTATTGAGTAGCTTGGATGAATAAGGTGCCCAGAGTAAACTGCCTGCTACTCTATCCCAGATGCTAATATGCATATAATTAGTAGTATTGGATAGAAAACTCTGAAGTTTCTAAAACTGTTTGAATGATGTCTGTGAGTATAACATAACCTAAGAAAAATCCAACCAGGAAGTAGGAAATCTGAGGCTTGTAGTTTAACTCCGCCCCTATTATAGATACAGTGGAATATTGGTTGTGTCTTCCTAAGACTTCCACTAGATGTCAACGGTCTTTAGAACGTTGTTTCAGGCTTCTACTGTGAAGTGGGACCGAATGAGAGAGGAATGAGTCAGGCAGAGTGCCATAGGCTCCGAGGTGCGGTCACGAGAGAGTGAGCTCTCGTTCCATTGCTTTTCTACAGACAAGAATTCTCCGGTTAGAACATTATTGAAGATGTATGATAAAAACATCCTAAAGATTGATTCTGTACTTAGTTTGACAAGTTTCTACGGGCTGTAACGGAACTTTTTGTCCAACGTTCGGCTGGACCTGAATGCGCTTCTGGATTTGTTTACCAAACGCCCTAACAAAAGAAGTTATTTGGACATAAATGGACATTATCGAACAAAACAAACATTTGTGGAACTGCGATTCCTGGGAGTGCATTCTGATGAAGATCAAAGTAAATATTTATAATACTATTTTTGACTAATGTTAACTGCGCAACATGCCGGATATTTATTTTGGCTGGTTTGGGCTCTGAGCGCCGTACTCAGATTATGCTTTTTCCGTAAAGTTTTTGAAATCTGACACAGCGGTTGCATTAAGGAGAAGTGTATCTAAAGTTCCATGCATAACACTTGAATTTATCAACATTTATAATTAGTATTTCTGTGAATTCATGTGGCTCTCTGCACAATCACAGCATGTTTTAGAACTACTGAACGTACCGCGCCAATGTAAAAATGATTTTTTTATGTAAATATGCACTTTATCGAACAAAACATACATGTATTGTGTAACATGAAGTCCTATGAGTGTCATCTGATGAAGATCAAAGGTTAGTGATTAATTTTCTCTATTTGTGCTTTTTTGTGGCTGGAAAAATGGCTGGGTTTTTCTGTGAGTTGGTGGTGACCTAACAATCATTTGTGGTGCTTTCGCTGTAAAACATTTTTGAAATCAGACACTGTGGCTCGATTAACGAGAATTACTTTTAAAATGGTGTAAAATACTTGTATGCTTGAGGAATTTTAATTATGAGATTTGTTGTTTTGAATTTGGCGCCCTGCACTTTCACTGGCTGTTGGCAATTCTAGCGTCCCACATATCCCAGAGAGGTTAAGTTAAGTATCCAGCTAATGTTTGTGTTGCAGTTAAATACTGCATAGAGACATGTGTACAACTTTTCAAACCAAGGACATAAGAGTTTACCTGTTTAACAAAGCAAATCAATTAGAAATCAGACATAGGTATCATGGCTAAAGCCAAAACGCAAGTGTTTGAAGTTACTGCAGTCGATAAAACAACCAACGCATACGTTTCCTACTGACCACTTGTGTAGATGGAACATTATGTCAGTAAGGACTACAGCACAATGTTGCGTGTCTTCTTGCGTCAGACGTCTTTATGCAGTATGAGATGTTTAATAGACGGAGCACTTACTTGCAGAGTAGTGTCAAAAACAACGAGCTTGGAGCTGGTAGGAACAATGTCGTAGCACTTGTGTGACTTCATAAAGCGCATGTAGATATCCCTTTCGGATTCTTCAACAGCTGAAAGTAAAGCAGATATTATACTTTCTTACTGGAAAATATTCAAAAATTATCCAAAACAGGAATAGTCAAAACAATTTGTGCTTTGACCAGTAATGAGAAGGTAACGGGGGTTCACTGAGTCATGATTTGCACTATGCACATCTGTGGCATAATCTCTTTGAAAAAAAAATATAAAACGCAATGTAAAGTGTTGGTCCCATGTTTCATGAGCTGAAATAAGACCCCAGAAGTGTCTCGTAAGCTTTGTGCGTATTTCTCTAAAAATATTCTGCACAAAATGCATTTACATCCCTGTTAGTGAGCATTTCTCCTTTGCCAAGATAATCAATCCACCTGACAGGTGTGGCATACCAAGAAGCTGATTAGACAGCATCATTACACAGGTGCACCTTATGCTGGGGACAATAAAAGGCCACTAAAATGTGCAGCTGTGTCACACAACGCCACAGATGTCTCAAGTTGAGGGAGCGTGCAATTGGCATGCTGACTGCAGGAATGTCCACCAATGTTGCTGTCCACCCGGCCTCACAACCGCAGACCACGTGTAACCACACCAGCCCAGGACCTCCACAGTCGGCTTCTTCACCTGCAGGATCGTCTGAGACCAGCCTACCAGACAGATGAAACAATTATTTCTCTCTGTAATAAAGCCCTTTCGTGGGAAAACACAAAAACAAAATATGATTGGCTGGGCCTTGCTCCCCAGTGGATGGGCCAGCCCTCCCAGGCACACCCATGGCTGCACCCTTGCCCAGTCATGTGAAATCCATAGATTAGGGCCAAATGAATTTATTTAAATTGACTGATTTTCTTCAATGAACTGTAACTCACTAAAATCATTGAAATTGTTGCGTTTATCTTTCAGTATACATGGGGAAGTAGTCCCAGGCATTTTCATACAAAATCTCTCAAAACCTCCACATCGTTGTGTGTGATATCCTTAGTGTCTGATATCACCTCTTCTCAAAGGACTTGAATTTAAAAAGTTATATTCAATTAATTAAGAAAGCTGGTGTCTCAAACGCTGACTATTCAAACTCAATCTCTCTGCTAATTCTCACCGTAAAAAAATACACTAAAACAGCCTTTTGTTAAGCCCTCAAGACAACAGAGCAGTCATTTCTTCTGTGGTTGGATGGAGCAACCATGCTCCCCACACCAAAATATCTCCGTAATGAGTCTAGACTCTTTGGTCTACATCGTCTGGACTTTGCCAGACATTCTGCCTGTGATTTGTACCGACGCTGCCATCTTACTTCTGCGCTGTCTGTACACCTGCGTCTGCTGCAACTCCCGGTCTGTGTATCGGGTAAATGCATACAAATGACAGCTCCACTCCCATGGCTTTAGCCCCATCAGTTCCAATGACTGAGGGCTGTGTCGACACCTTAGCCAATAGTCAAAGCCCAGGTATATACAGTTGAAGTCGGAAGTTTACATACACCTTAGTCACATACATTTAAAAACTCGGTATTTCACAATTCCTGGCATTTAATCCTAGTAAGAATTCCCTGTCTTAGGTCAGTTAGGGTCACCGCTTGATTTTAAGAATGTGACATGTCAGAATAATGATTTATTTCAGCTTTTATTTCTTTCATCAAGTCCCAGTGGGTCAGAAGGTTACATACACTCACTTGGTATTTGGTAGCATTGCCTTTAAATTGTTTAACTTGGGTCAAATGTTTTGAGTGGCCTTCTACAAGCTTCCCACAATAAGTTGGATGAATTTTGGCCCATTCCTCCTGACAGCTGGTGTAACTGAGTCAGGTTTGTAGGCCTTGCTCGCACACGCTTGCAGTTCTGCCTACAAATTCTGTAGGATTGAGGTCAGGGCTTTGTGATGGCCACTCAAATACCTTGGCTTTGTTGTCCTTAAGCCATTTTGCCACAACTTTGGAAGTATGCTTGGGGTCATTGTCTATTTGGAAGACCCATTTATGACCAAGCTTTAACTTCCTGACTGATGTCTTTAGATGTTGCTTCAATATATCAACAATTTTCCTGCCTCATGATGCCATCTATTTTGTGAAGTGCACCAGTCCCTCCTGCAGCAAATCACCCACATAACATGATCCTGTCACCCCCACCTTCACGGTTGGGATGATGTTCTTTGGCTTGCAAGCCTCCCCTTTTTCCTCCAAACATAACGATGGTCATTATGGCCAAACAGTTCTATTTTTGTATCATCAGACCAGAGGACATTTCTCCAAAAAGCACAATCTTTGTTCCCATGTGCAGTTGCAAACCGTCGTCTGGCTTTTTATGCAGGTTTTGGAGCAGTGGATTCTTCCTTGCTGAGCGGCCTTTCAGGTTATGTCGATATAGGACACGTTTTCCTGTGGTTATAGATACTTTTGTACCCGTTTCCTCCAGCATCTTCACACGGTCCTTTGCTGTTGTTCTGCGATTGATTTGCACTTTTCGCAATAAAGTACTTTAATCTCTAGGCGTCTCCTTCCTGAGCTGTATGACGGCTGCATGGTCCATTGGTGTTTATACTTGCGTACTATTGTTTGTACAGGTTAATGTGGTACCTTCAGGCTTTTGGAAATTGCTCCCAAGGATGAAACAGACTTGTGGAGTTCTACAATTTCTATTTCTGAGGTCTTGCTGATTTCTTTTGATTTTCCCATGATGTCAAGCAAAGAGGCACTGAGTTTGAAGGTAGGCTTTGAAATATAAATGGCTGCTGCCCAAAGCCATTGCCTCAATCACAAGCAGCCCAAACAATCTCCCAGTAAAACTGCTCTGAGCATTTAGATGTACCACTGAGCACAGGAATGACACTCCAGCCATCAGCCATTTTGAAGAGCCTCAATGATTAATATTTGACCAACGTGGAAAGAAGGTAGTAGTAGTCTGCCTATTATCCCACATAGCCAATCATCCGTTAGGATAATATTTGTGGCTTAATTTATAAAACACGGGGAGGAAAAACACATACAGTATAACTAGGATTGAGAGAGATGTCTGATGTTGATCCATTTATGGAGTCAGATATCAAGTCTATTTCCATTAGAATGGTCTATTAAGAACTTGGCATGTTTATTTTGCAACTGTCACTGTAAAAGATTAAAACTCTGGCCACACATCTACAGAAATGTGATAAACTTCGTCATTGATAAACTTGAGAACAATCTCTTTTTGATGTACGTATTCTTTTCAAAAATGTATATTTAGTATGAAATTTAGTTCTACTAAGGTAATCATCCACTAAACAGCACCTCTATGAATGGGCCCTGCAAGCAGAACTTTCATCCAATAATTTCCTATATCGCAACCTGTCAACTCAACCCCCCTTCCCCCACACACCATGATCTGTGAAGCAAGCAGCATGTTTACTGACTGCGCTGCGTGTACGATGCATGCTGTGCAATGTGACGCAACACAGAATGAGAGCTGCTGGCACAGGAAAAAGGATCACATAGAACGCTACACAGGGCACCCTGTATGAAGACAACCATGTCAATGAACATGATCCTGCATAATG
Organism: Oncorhynchus masou masou; assembly: GCF_036934945.1. Taxonomy (NCBI): domain Eukaryota; kingdom Metazoa; phylum Chordata; class Actinopteri; order Salmoniformes; family Salmonidae; genus Oncorhynchus; species Oncorhynchus masou. Next base: position 58,210,916 of record NC_088241.1, on the reverse strand, counting down.
TAAGCCAGGCTATTCTAAGCACTCCTCCAGAGTCCATGAAGGCAAATCGTGAAAAATCCATGGATTGTTCTTAGTTCAGAACAGTTGCAGATAGAGACGTGAAGTATAGAACGGGCATGACTCGCCATCCAGTGGACAAATGAGGAAACACTGGTCTATGCATGCTGCAGCGCTGTATGTGAGATTGCTGCCAAGCTGAACATCACATTGTGGCTGGAGGCAGCCAACAGATTAGCAGGGATGACAGCAAACTAGGCCCCACCCACCCACCACGGACGGAATCCCCTTCATGATCACAATGACGTCCCTGCCCATCCAGTAAAGCTTCTATACATGGATATAACGATGGGCTACATAGCTGGCATACAGCTCGGTTCCACCTTTGATATATTCACAATGCAGCACATGTAGCCTATGCATGCCCCCCCCAAAAAATGGGTTAACATTATATGGTTTTAATATTAGGCTACACCACAAGAATAAAATATGATCCATGGGCTGCCGGAAAATTCATTGACCACTAAATGCGTAGATGACATGACTTAAAGGCATCATGTAGGCCTACTTTTAAAGTGATTGGAAGATTCAATCATCAATGGGCTAAACTTGAATAGGTAAACTATAGTTTAGGGCTAATTACATAGAAATCATCAAATCTACACTGAACAAAAACATAACGCAAAAACATACAACAATATGAAAGATTTTACTGAGTCACAAGGAGGATAAATAAATAAGGCCCTAATATATGTATTGCACATGACTGAATGCAGATGTGCATCTGTTGGTCACAGATACCTGTGGAATGTTGTCTCACTCCTTTTCAATGGCTGTGTGAAGTTGCTGGATATTGGCGGGAACTGAAACACGCTGTTGAACACTTCAATCCAGAGCATCCCAAACATGCTCATTGGGTGACATGTCTGGTGAGTATGCAGGCCATGGAAATAAAATGGGACATTTTCAGCTTCTAGGAATTCTCTTCAGAACCTTGCGAAATGGGGCCATGCATTATTATGCTGAACCATGAGGTGATGGTGGTGGATGAATGGCAAACGATAATGAGTCTCAGGATCTCGTCACGGTATCTCTGTGCATTCAAATTGCTGTTGATAAAAGGCAATTGCGTTTCTTGTCCGTATTTTATGCCTGCCCACACCATAACCCCACCGCTCGCTCGCGCACGCACACACACACACACACACACACTGCAGTATTGAGGCCATACTGCCAAATTCTCTAAAACAACATTGGAGGCACCTTATGGTGAAGAAATTAACATTAAATGATCTGGCAACAGCTCTGTTGGACAGCAGTCAACATGCCAATTGCATGCTCCCTCAACTTGAGACATCTGTGGCATTGTGTTGTTTGACAAAACTGTACATTTTAGAGAGTGGCCTTTTATTGTCAAATTTGTTCACAATTTGAGAGTAACTTTTTGTGCGCTTGGAAAATGTATAGGATAGTTTATTTCAGCTCCTGAAACATGGGAGCAACACTTTGCATGTTGCGTGAATATTTTTGTTCAGTATATCATACATCATTCTGATAACTATTTGGCCGATGCATTACCTTGTCAGCTGACAAAAGGTTATGAATGGATTTGCACGTCTACTAGTTAAAAAAACACAGTTCCAAAGAGCTTACCTTCATCTTCAAGCTCAAGTTTCTTCAGCATGGTTTCAACTAAACTGTCGACCTGTAGACAAGAAGTAAAGGATAGTCAATTAGCTGCTCCTAAAATGTAGCCTTCACACGTTGCAACTAGACTTCTCAACTGCTACTGATTTGACAGTCCCTGGGTGTGAGAAACTCCCCTCTTGTGCAGTGGGGTGCCAACACGAAAACGAGAAACACAGTCCAAACGTTTATCGCACAAAAGGTTCCTGTGATTTTCCTAAAGCTGTATTTCCTTTTTTCCTCTGTGTTGGTAAAAATATTCGCGTAGCCGTATTTTACTAAACTAGACCGCATTCTCAGGTAGCCTACATCCAGTACTTTAGTCCTGAGCCCGAGACGTAAAATATGAGAGGAAAATACCAATCCCCTATTCAGGTAAAAGTGGAACATTCCAATTTGCTGCAATTGCAGTGAACGACACGTTTGTTCCGGTTTGCGCTTACGCTTCTACCCAGTGTGCTCGCCTGCGACATTTTGGAGAACTTTAAATTAATGGATGTTCTAAATGAGCTCCACATTTGTGTTTGGGGGATGAAAGATGTTGTAAAGCTCTGTAAACCGCGTCACGCCGGTACTCCAAAAAGCCTCTGAGTGTATCCATCGAATCCAAACTGCCTAATTGGAGAGACAAGCTACACTGTACGTACACTACAAAAGAATGCTAAATATGTTTCCGGGGGTTATCAGTTTAACAATGATATACTCATATTTGCATTTTAGTGATGCATAGGCTACACTATAAAGTGTATTGATTTCAATACACTGAAGGATCATTAGATGGTTAATCTTGTCATGTGCTGAACATTTATTTTGCCACTGCAATTGGTTCACAATCAGTCATTGTATTACCCATAATATTTCTTTATTTTTTTAAAGACATTTGCTGACACCAGATGTTGCTTAGCGGCGCAAAGTGTCCTGACTTCTCAGGTAGCGATTGATGATTATAATGATGACGGCTAGGCTGTATATGGGCCCATGTGATGAATCCAAAGCAACTGTGATCCGCAATTAGGACACTCAATTGTACTAGTTTACATGGCATGCCATATGTCCCCAGAAATACCACCATAGTGCTTTGTAATGTGTAGCCTAGCTTTAAAAAAAGGTTTTAAAAAGTTGTGAAACTGTGCATACTAAATGGATGAATTTGCAGTGTTGAGTACTGCCAACCAGGGCAAGATAACCATCAGTTACTATACAGACATTCAGAACTCTTTGTATATGCTAAAAACTATAGCTTTGCTGTTTGCATACTTCCATGTGTTCTTACATCTATATGTGATCAAATGCAGAAGCTGGAAGAGCCACACCTCTTAAATGTCTTGTATGATTTACACAGAGAACGAGGTAGGGATTTGTGTCTGCAAGTGAACATGCCTGGCTGAACTCATACACGCAGTGGATCCTTTCATGTGTGTCCCTGTAAAAACAACACAGGACTACACACAACCATTGCTCTCACCTGAAGCATACCCAAAAGAGGGTATTGTGGGAAGTACAACCTTATGGCTTCACAGGTGTTCAATGGGTCAATTTCATTATCTCCAAATGGGAACAAACTTTTTCAAACACAATCTAAGCTCATTGCACACTGTTCATGTTAGAGGGACAAAAAATGCTTCAAAATATTAACATTAGTGCTCCAAAAGGATTTATCGAATGAACATGAACAGCCCTTGGTCTGCAGCTATCATAGGAAGCTGAAAAGAGCTAGGCGAGAGTGGATGTATGACTGAACAATTATACATTAGAGGGCCAGTCAATTCTGATTAGTCTGGTGTGTTTTGGCAGAGGTGCAGTAGGTGGCATGCAGAAATGTGCAGAACATCTGGGTTGGAGGAGAGGGGGGGGTTAGGCCATCATAACCAAATTCCTCTGGGATGACTCATTGGGTGTGGCAGACAAACAGAAGCTCTGGTGAGCAAAACAAGCTGCCCCAACTTCACCAGAACTCATTGGAGAACAAACCATGAGAACTGTTTGAGGAAAACAAATGACCTAAAACATTTAACACCGTTAGAAGTCAAACTTTGATGTGAATATTTAGTAAGAGCTGTAACTGCTTTTGAAATGTTTGGTTATGTCTATCAGAACAAATTATGTCTCTTGTAGTTATTTTTGAACAGCTCAGAGTAAAGGTGTGGATGTGGAGCATGAGTCATTTACTTGTACTCATCTCCAGTGTTTCACCCAAATCAAACAATATGTGGAAATGATTGAAAACATTTCACATTGTTTACATTTTTCACATTCTTGTTTAATTTCAAGGCAAAGCTGAACGGAGTGTCTTCCAGTTTACAAATTAATCTACCAAGGAGGCAATGTTGATGCCAACACATTCTTCAGATTCACACTTAACGATGTAGAATGTGCCATGATCAATCAAAACGTTGGTGCTGGACCTGTCGGTGTAATATTAAAACAGTGAAGTGTGGAATGCGGAAAGTTATCTATAGGAGGAGAGAAAGATAGAGATGAGACTTTTGAGATATCTCGAGAAGGTGTTGAGCATTGTGGTTGAAATCTAGTCTCTCTAGCCTGGTCCCAGATCTGTTTGAGCCATCTTGCCAACTGCCATTGTCACGGCAAACAGCATGACAATGACCATAGAAGTTTGCAAGATAGTACAAACTGATCTGGGAGCAGGCTAGTGTCTCCACTGGCTATGTAAAACCGGTGAATCACTTGGCAGAGATAGAGGGACACCAAACCCTTGTGAGGATTTCTGAGAGGCAATTTCACGGGGACAAAACAATTTAATTCAAGTTAAATAACCAATTAAAACTGCTGGAGGATGAACAAAATGCTCTTTGTACCTTACTGAGCCTCAGCTTTCTATGGAGTCATGCCCGCACACGACTTCACGACACAGTCCAGAATAAACATTTCTGAAGTCATATTGTACAGCTGTAGCAAGGTTTAACCCTATATGGGCGCCATCATACAACAAGCACTCTGCACTCAGAAACAAATGTCTGTCTGTCTGTGTGCCTGTGCGTGTAAATTGGGGGAAACTGAGATGATAAACTTGTCATGAAACTGAGACCACAGTCTTCAGCCCTCTGAGTAGTAATGTTGGCTTGCCATTAACATCTGCTGAGTAAAGCCATTAAACCCTGCAGAGATGGCCTATGCGGGAGATGACAAGTCAATTTTGCCCTTGGACATTCTGACTTTCTCAAGGGACCAAATGTGAAAACAGCACATTTGAAAGAGAGAGAGGGGTGAGTGAGTGAATAAATAAATGAGAGTGAGAGAAAGACAGCAGCACAAATCAGATTAGTACTATTGAGCAGAGTTTAACCCCTCAAACTGAACTCTAGACCTCTAAGCCAGTGCCACTGCATTTTTCATTGTTCCCCTCTAATCAGGGACTGATTTAGACCAGGGACACCAGGTGTGTCCAATTAATTATCAGGTAGAACAGAAAACCAGCAGGCTCCGGACCTCGTAGGGTCAGAGTTGAGTACCCCTGGTTTAACCTGTCTTAACCTAGCTATGGACGAGACTGTATGTATTCGATACCCCCTGCTTTCAGTTCCTTAGGGGGTTTGCCCAAACCATTCTGAATACAATTCAGCATCTTCCTGCCGCTATAGAAGCTAACAGGTTTCCATTGACAGTTTTTCAAATTCCAAGGCAACTCTCGGTTGAAAGAATTTGACCTCCATATTTGATCCAGGTCTTGCCACTATACTGCATTCACAGATGGGATGCACAATAAGGCGGCAGCTAGTCTTCCTGTCTGACACATAACAAAAAATGCATTACTGACAAAAATAATTTACAATTTACATTTGAAAACATTCTTTTTTACATTCTAGAATAATAGTGAAGACATCAAAACTATGAAATATGGAATCATGAGGTAAACAAAAAAGTGATGAATCAAAATATATTTTAGATTTCAGATTCTTCAAAGTTGTTGACAGCTTTGCACACTCTTGGCATTCTCTCAACCAGCTTCACCTGGAATGCTTTCCAACAGTCTTGGGGGAGTTCCCACATATGCTGAGCACTTGTTGGCTGCTTTTCCTTCACTCTGCGGTCCAACTCATCTCAAACCATCTCAATTGGGTTGAGGTCGGGTGACTGTGGAGGCCAGGTCGTCTGATGCAGCACTCAATCACTCCCCTTCTTGGTCAAATAGCCCTTACACAGCCTGGAGGTGTGTTGGGTCATTGTCCTTTTGAAAAACAAATTATAGTCCCACTAAGTGCAAACCAGATGGGATGGCGTATCACTGCAGAATACTGTGGTAGCCATGCTGGTTTAAGTCAGCCTTGAATTCAAAATAAATCACTGACAGTGTCACCAGCACCACCCCCACACCATCACTTCTCTTCCTCCATGCTTCACGGTGGGAACCACACATGGGGAGATCCTCGGTTCACCTACTCTGCATCTCACAAAGGCAAAGTGGTTGGAACCAAACATCTCCAATTTGGTCTCATCAGACCAAATGACAGATTTCCACTTGCACTTCCACTTGCTCGTGTTTCTTGGCCCAAGCAAGTCTCTTCTTCTTATTGGTGTCCTTTAGTAGTGGTTTCTTTGCAGCAATTCGACCATGGAGGCCGAATTCAGGTAGTCTCCTCTGAACAGTTCATGTTGAGATGTGTCTGTTACTTGAACTCTGAAGCATTTATTTGTGCTGCAATTTCTGGTATCCTCAGTCAGGTAACTGAGGATAATGAACTTATCCTCTGCAGCAGAGGTAACTCTGGGTCTTCCTTTCCTGTGGTTGTCCTTATGAGAGCCAATTTCATCATAGCGCTCTGTGGTTTTTGCGACTGCACTTGAGGAAACCGTCAAAGTTCTTGAAATTTTCTGGACTGACTGACCTTCATGTCTTAAAGTAATGACGGACTGTTTTTTCTCTTTGCTTATTTGAGCTGTCCTTGCCATAATATGGACTTGGTCTTTTACCAAATAGGGCTATCTTCTGTATACCATTGTCACAACACAACTGATTGTCTCAAACACACTAAGAAGGAAAGAAATTCCACAAATTAACTTAATGCACATCTGTTAATTGAAATGCATTCCAGGTGAGAAAATTCCAAGAGTGTGCAAAGCTGTCAAGGCAAAGGGTGGCTACTTTGAAGAATCTCAAATATATTTTGATTTGTTTACATGATACCATATGTGTTATTTCATAATTTTGAAATCTTCACTATTCTACAATATAGTAAAAATAAAGAAAACTCTGGAATGTGTCGGTGTGTCCAAACTTGACTGGTACAATACAAACAAAATAAAATTTACACACATAAAAAGAATGACTAAATAATTGGTGTGTGAGTGTGCGCACCTCTATCAGTTAGTTACACATACAGTGCATTCATAAAGTTTTCAGACATCTTGACTTTTTCCACATTTTGTTACGTTACTCATTTCAATATTGATTCAAATGTTTATTTTTTCACATCTACACAAAATACCATAATCACAAAGTAAAAGCAGGTTTTTAGAAATGTATGCAAATGTACTTTTAAATCACATAAGTATTCAGACCCTTTACTCAGTACTTTGTTGAAGCACCTTTGGGCGATTACAGCCTTGATTCGTCTTGGGTATGAAGCTACAAGCTTGGCACACCTGTATTTTCTCCCATTCTTCTCTGCAGATCCTCTCAAGCTTTTTCAGGTTGAATGGGGAGCGTCGCTGCACAGCTATTTTCAGGTCTCTCCAGAGATGTTTGATCAGGTTCAAGTCCGGGCTCTGGCTGGACCACTCAAGGACATTCAGAGACATGTTCCAAAGCTACTGTGTTGCCTTGGCCGTGTGCTTAGGGTTGTTGTCCTGTTGGATGGTGAACCTTCGCTCTAGTCTGAGGTCCTGAGAAGGTTTTCATCAAGGAACTCTGTACTTTGCTCAGTTCATCTTTCCCTCGATCCTGACTAGTCCCCCCGTCCCTGCCACTGAAAAACATCCCCACAGCATGATGCTGCCACCACCATGCTTCACCATAGGGATATTGCCTAGTTTCCTCCAGATGTGACGCTTGGCTTTCAGGCCGAGGAGTTCAATCTTGGTTTCATCAGACTAGAGAATCTTGTTTCTCATGGTCGGAGAGTCCTTTGGGTGCCTTTTGGCAAACTCCAAGTGGGCTGTCATGTGCCTTTTACTGAGGAGTGACTTCCATCTGGCCACTCCACCCTAAAGGCCTGATTGGTGGAGTGTTGCAGGGATGGTTGTCCTTCTAGGATGTTCTTCTTGGGGACCTTCAATCCGTAATTATTTTATCGTACCCTTCCCCAGATCTGTGCCTCGAAACAATCCTGTCTCGGAGCTCTACACACAATTTCTTCGACCTCATGGCTTGGTTTTTGCTCTGACATGCACTGTCAGATCTGCGGGACCTTATATAGACAGGTGCCTTTCCAAATCATGTCCAACCAATTGAATTTACCACAGGTAGACTCCAGCCAAGGTGTAGAAACGTTTCAAGGAAGATCAATGGGAACAGGATGCACCTGAGCTCAATTTCGAGTCTCATAGGTGCCTGAATACTTATGTAAATAAGGTATTCAGACATTAATAAAAACCTGTTTTCGCTTTGTCATTATGGGCTATTGTGTGTAGATTGACAAGGACATTTTTTTTTTAAATGCATTTTAGAATTAAGGTTGTAACATAACAAAATGTGATAAAAGGGAAGTTGTTTCAATACTTTCCGAATGCACTGTACATGTCAGTACATAGGCCTACACCAACAATTAGGTCACATGCGGGGGAAAAGGCATTGTGCCGTGAGTTGTTGCTTTCCATCCATGCATAACAGGAGGGGACAACCACCAGGGCTGACTTCATAGGTGAATCTCAATAGTCTTCAGATGGCTTCCTCTACTCATCTGCACCTATCTGAGAGGAGAAGTGAAAACCAACCATTGCCATATTGCTTTCAACTATCCTGTGTTGTCAGAGTTCAACTATCCTGTGTTGTCAGATCAGTGCAGTTGAAGAAGAGGAATATGAGTTAGACTGTTCTGTTGCGCCCTATTTCAATGGAAACCCTTTAGGGGTGTTTTAGCAGTGGGGTAGTACTCACTGGTTGTGATTGTGAGGTAGCGATGGGGGCGGAGGGAGTCATGGGTGGTTTGGTGAAGGGTAGACTGAAGCGTTGCACGGTGTCTGGCGGGGAAGAGTAGGAGCGCATCCGTGCCTCCGGCCTCTCCGGCTCGCTCCGATAGGCCTCCAGCAGGAACGCCGGCGGCTGCTTGACGGACTGCGTTGGAGGAGTTGAGGGGGGCGAGGAGATCCCAGAGGCTAAGGAGAAATAGAAAACAAGGGGTGGTGGATTAGACTTTCAGTATGAAAAAGGCCTGAGGCTCTTTTTGCTGTAATCTAAGACATGTCTAAGGGTGATGGGCATCATTGGGCTGAAAATACAGAGTACCTCTGGGCAAGGAGCCACAGATGGGGTGCTATCTGATCGAACTTTCAGCCAGGATTGAGAATGAGCTGGAGCTCCAGATAGATAGGCAATCAATCTGTAGTGCTGCCTTTTTTCCAGTTGAGACACGTTATTTTGGTGCCATGTGGACAGAGCTTGGAGGTGTGGGAAATCTTCTGAATCTGATGTTAATCAGATTATTCTGGAACTGTCAGTGATAAAACATATTCTGGTATGCACATCAAGACTGTGAACTAATTCAACCAATACTGTCAAAGACAGCCAGTATCAATCAATCAATCAATCAAATGTATTTATAAAGCCTTTGTTTTTACATCAGCCAATGTCACAAAGTGCTGTACAAAAACCCAGCCTAAAATCCCAAACAGCAAGCAATGCAGATGTAGAAGCACGGTGGCTAGGAAATACTCCCTGGAAAGGCCAGAACCTAGGAAGAAACCTAGAGAGGAACCAGGCTCTGAGGGGTGGCCAGTCCTCTTCTGGCTGTGCCGAGTGGGGATTATAACAGAATATGGCCAAGATGTTTAAATGTGTATAGATGACCAGCAGAGTCAGATAATAATAATCACAGTGGTTGTAGAGGGTGCAACAGGTAAGCACCTAAGGAGTAAATGTAAGTTAGCTTTACATAGCCGATCATTCAGAGTTAGAGACAGCAGGTGCAGTAGAGAGAGTCCAGGCAGAACAGTTCAAACTGGAGCAGCAGCATGACAAGGTGGACTGGGGACAGCAAGGAGTCATCAGGCCAGGTAGTCCTGGGGCATGGTCCTAGGGCTCAGGTCCCCCGAGAGAAGAAAGCGAGAAAGAGAGAGAATTAGAGGGAGCATACTTAAATTCACACAGGACACTGGATGAGACAGGAGAAATACTCCAGATATAACAAACTGACCCTCGCCCCCCGACACAAACTATTGCAGCATAAATACTGGAGGCTGAGACAGGAGGGGCCGGGAGACATTGTGGCCCTGTCCGACAATAACCCCGGACAGGGCCAAACAGGCAGGATATAACCCCACCCACTTTGCCAAAGCACAGCCCCCACACCACTAGAGGGATATCTTCAACCACCAATTTACTACCCTGAGACAAGGCCGAGTATAGCCCACAAAGATCTCCCCTACGGCACGAACCCGAGGGGGGTGCCAACCCAGACAGGAAGGACACGTCAGTGACTCAACCCACTCAAGTGACGCACCCCTCCAGGGACGGCATGGAAGAGCACCAGTAAGCCAGTGACTCAGCCCCCGTAATAGGGTAGAGGCAGAGAATCCCAGTGGAGAGAGGGGAACTGGCCAGGCAGAGACAACAAGGGCGGTTCGTCGCTACAGTACCTTTCCGTTCACCTTCACACCCCTGGGCCAGACTGCACTCAATTATAGGACCTACTGAAGAGATGAGTCTTCAATAAAGACTGAAAACTTCTTATGGCTTGGGGGCAGTATTTCGACGTCTGGATGAGAAGCGTGTCCAAAGTAAACTGCCTGTTACTCAGGCAGTTTAGAATATGCAAAACTGTTAAAATAATGTCTGAGTATAACAACTGATATGGCAGGCAAAAACCTGAGGAAAATCCATCCAGGAAGTGGGATTTTTTGATGTGGGTATTTTCAATTGAATGCCTATACAGTATCTAATGGGTTAGGACCCCGATTGCAGTTCCTATGTCTTCCACTAGATGTCAACCGTCTTTAGACATTGTTTCAGGCTTATTTTCTGAAAAATAAAGAAAAATGAGACCCTTTTGTCAGTGGACTGAGGAAGAATGCAGAGCTGGTTTGCACGCGTGAACGATTGCGCACCCTTCGTTGTTTTTCCTTTCTATTAAATACGCTATTGTCCAGTTGAAATATTATTGATTATTTAGACAATTGACAACCTGAGGATTAATTCTAAACATCGTTTGACATGTTTCGACAAACTTTACCGGTACTATTAGGATGTATTTATCTGCATGTTTTGACCGCCTTGGAGCCAGTGGATTACTGAACAAAAAGCGCCAACAAATAGAGTTTTGGGGTTTTAAAGAGGGACTTTATCAAACAAAACAAACATTTATTGTGGAGCTGGGACTCTTGTCACTGCAATCATATGAAGATCTTCAAAGGTAAGTGATTCATTTTAGCGCTATTTCTGACTTTTGTAATTCCTTTACTTGGTTGTAAAATGTTTGTATGCTTTTGTAAGCGAAGCGCTGTCCTCAGATAATCGCATGGTATGCTTTCGCCGTAAAGCCTTTTTGAAATCTGACAAAGCGGCTGGATTAACAAGAAGTTAATCTTTAAACCGATGTATAACACTTGTATTTTTTATGAATGTTTCTTATGACTATTTCTGTATTTCAATTTCTGTATTTCAACCGGATGTTGTCGAGGTGGGTCACTAGCGGAATATCCGCCAGAAAGGTTAAAGGTTGAGACCAAGTCTGCATCTCTAACAGAGATAGGCAGACCATTCTATAAAAATGGAGCTCTATAGGAGAAACTCCTGCCTCAAGCTGTTTGCTTAGAAATTCTAGGGACAGTAAGGAGGCCTGCGTCTTGTGACCATAGCGTACGAGTAGGTATGTACGGCAGGACCAAATTGGAAAAATAGGTAGGTTAGCAATAAAACCTTGAAATCGGCCCCAGCCTTTACAGGAATCCAGTGTAGACAGGCTAGCACTGGAGTACTATGATCAAAGTTTTTGGTTCTAGTCAAGATTTTAGCAGAAAGTTTCTCATTTTTGCAATGTTACGATGATGGAAAAAAAAGCTGTTCTTGAAATATTCTTGATATGTTCATCAAAAGAGAGGTCCAGAGTAACGCTGAGGTCCTTCACAGTTTTATTTGAGATTACTGTACAACCATCATGATTAATTGTCAGATCCAATATAATATATCTTTGTTTCTTGGGACCTAGAACTAGCATCTCTGTTTTGTCTGAGTTTAAAATTAAAACATTTGCCGCCATCCACTTCCTTGTGTCTGAAACACAGGCTTCCGGGGAGGGCAATTATGGGGCTTTTCCATGTTTCATCAAAATGTACAGCTTTGTATTGTCCGCATAGCAGTGAAAGTTAACATTATGTTTCCGAATGACATCACCAATAGGTCAAATATATAGTGAAAACAATAGTGGTCCTAAAACGGAACCTTGAGGAACACCGACATTTACAGTTGATTTGTCAGAAGACAAACCATCCACAGAGACAAACTGATATCTTTCCGACAGATAAGATCTAAACCAGGCCAGAACTTGTCTGTGTAGGCCAATTTGGGTTTCCAATCTCTCCAAAAATATGTGGCGGTCGATGGTATCAAAAGCAACACTAAGGTCTAGGAGCACAAGGACAAATGCAGAGCCTTGGTCTGACGCCATTAAAAGGTAATTTACCACCTTCACGAGTGCAGTCTCAGTGCTATGATGGGGTATAAAACCAGACTGAAGAGTTTCGCATACATTGTTTGTCTTCAGGAAGGCAATGAGTTGCTGCGCAACATCTATTACAAAAGAAAATTGAGCGGAATGGGAGATTCGATATAGGCCAATAGTTTTTAAAATATTTTCTGGGTCAAGGTTTGGATTTTTCAATATCAAGTGGATAGGGAGGTGTTTATTATATTCATCATAGGAGGGCCAATTGCAGGAAGCAGCTCTTTCAGTAGATTAGTTGGAATAGGGTCCAGTATGCAACTTGAAGGTTTGGAGGCCAAGACTATTTTCATCAATGTGTCAAGAGATAGAGTACTAAAACACTTGAGTGTCTCCCTTGATCCTAGGTCCTGACAGTGTTGTGCAGACTCAAGACAACTGAGCTTTGGAGAAATACGCAGATTTAAAGAGGAGTCCGTAATCTGCTTTCTAATGATCATGATCTTTTTCGTCAAAGAAGTTCATGAATTTATCACTGCTGAAGTGAAAGCCATCCTCTCTTGGGGAATGCTGCTTTTTCGTTAGCTTTGCAACAGTATCAAAAATACATTTTGGATTGTTCATACTCTCCTCAATTAAGTTGATTGAGCAGCAGTGAGGGCTCTTCGATACTGCACGGTACTGTCTTTCCAAGTTAGTTGGAAGACTTCCAGTTTGGTGTAGCGCCATTTCCATTCCAATTGTCTGGAAGCTTGCTTCAGGGCTCGGGTATTTTCTGTATACCAGGGAGCTAGATTCTTATGACAAATGTTTTTTGTTTTTACAGGTGCGACTGCATCTAGGGTATTACGCAAGGTTACATTTAGTTCCTCAGTTAAGTGGATAACCAATTTTTGTACTCTGACGTCCTTGGGTAGGTGGAGGGAGTCTGGAAGGTATATCTAGGAATCTTTGGGTTGTCTGAGAATTTATTGCACGGCTTTTGATGATCCTTGGTTGGGGTCTGAGCAGATTATTTGTTGCAATTGCAAGCGTAATGAAATGGTGGTCCGATAGTCCAGGATTATGAGTAAAAACATTAAGATCCACAGTCTTCATTCCACAGGACAAAACTTGGTCCAGACTGTGGCATGTTGGACAAAACCCACTGAGTCGATGATGGCCCCGAAAGCCTTTTGGAGTGGGTCTGTGGACTTTTCCATATGAATATTAAAGTCACCAAAAATGTGAATATTATCTGCCATGACTACAAGGTCCGATAGGAATTCAGGGAACTCAGTGAGGAACGCTGTATACGGTCCAGTAGGCCTGTAAACAGTAGATATAAAAAGTGATTGAGTAGGCTGCATAGATTTCAGGTTTCATGACTAGAAACTCAAAAGACGAAAACGCAGTGATTTTTGTTTTTTCTAAATTGAAATTTGCCATGTTAGCAACACCTCCGCCTTTGCGGGATGCGCGAGGGATATGGTCACTAGGGTAACCAGGAGGAAAGGCCTCTCAGGTTATTCAGATGATTAAGAGATGATTGTGGAAGTCTGAATCAGCAGTAATGGAGTTAGGAGGATAGATACATCTGGAACGTTATTTGTTTTAAAACAAAGATAATCCTTTATTGTTGTAGCAAGCATCTGAACACTGCTACAAAGACAGGAGAAATGACCTTTTAAATCTGAGTTTGAAAAGGACCTAGCAAGATCAACATACATCTTCATTTATAACAACATAGCCCATAGAGATGTTCAATAAGTGGTTTCAAAAGAAATGACAGACACACCATTCAAACAGTCAACTGAGAACAGAAAGTCCACGTTATACTAATGAGCTACTGTTATACTAGTTAGTACCTTTTCATCCAATGCATGGCATACACATATCCTCCTTTCTGGCTATCCAACAAAGCAAGAAGATCACAGTGAGTAGGTATCACTAATCAGCTCTCACTCCCAGAAGTTCTAATCACAGACCTTATTGACATGCAGACAATGGAGTATATCTTCCTTGATGAGCCCAAGCAGAATCAATACAATCCTCTAGGCACTTCACCAGACTTTTAAGTGGCTAGTCATAGACATAGTGACTTGTGGTGGACTTGTTGTACCAGTCATGGGCTGCATTCCCTTCCAAAAAGTATTCTCTTCCTTCTGCCCTTGTTCACTCTCCTTCACACTGGAATTAAAATAGTGTGTGTTTTCTTTCAAATAGCCTACTTCAGTTGCATTTGATTTAGTTGCTTGCAAAATGGAACCAATGTAAGTCTCAAATGCAAAACCTTCCCATTTGTCACTCATGACTGAATAAAGTACAAATTATTATACCGTTCCATTCCACACTCTACTCACCTTGTATTAGTAGATTCAGACAAATGTTTTTTTATTATAAATGATAGGATTAGGTAGGATTAGGAGTAGTGGTTTGCTCATTGGAACACAGCATTGGGGTCACAAGGCCAAACTCCAGAAGTGACACAACCATCTACTCCATTGAAAGTGAACCAAACTAAAAATGTGCTCCTCTGTAGCTCAGTTGGTAGTGCATGGCTCTTGCAACACCAGGATAGCGGATTCCATTCCTGGGACCAGCTGTGCGTAACATGTATGTATGCACGCACGCATGACTAAGTCAATTTGGATAAAAGCGTCTGCTAAATGGCATGTATTATTATTATTGTAGAAAAGGCCTGTGGAGTTGGTGGAATCATCCTTTAATTCATGGCCACTTGCTCAGCTGGGCCAGGGGCGCTTTAATTAGGTCAGGTGGAAATGTCAGACAGATCTCAACTCATTAAAAGGAGGAAATCGCCGTCGCCCGGCCTCGCTGCATTCTCTTCCTTAACTCTGTCTAATCCAGACATTCTGAATCAACGTAAATCCACTGAAGCTGTTCCCTTTCATCTGAACTATCTGTTGCGTTCGGGAGAGTGGGCCATCAGTTATTGTTCATAGTTATTACCGCAGAGCGCACGTTTCAAACCTATTGTGTAATGTAAATGGACAATGATCATGTCACGGCCGTCATTCGTCATTGGAAGTAGACCAAAGTGCAGGGTGGTGAGCGTATATTTTCTTTTTATTATAATGACGCCAACATAATGAACAACCATGAAGCTTACGAGGGCAAAGTGCCACTAACACAAGTCAACTACCCACACTGAAGGAGGGAAAAAGGGCTACCTAAGTATGATTCCCAATTAGAGACAACGATAGACAGCTGTCCCTGATTGAGAACCATACCTGGCCAAAACATAGAAATAAAGAAACATAGAAAACAAAACATAGAATGCCCACCCCACATCACACCCTGACCTAAACAAAATAGAGACATAAAAATGCTCTCTCAGGTCAGGGCGTGACAGTAATCCCCCCCCCCCCCAAAGGTGCAAAACCTGAACCTATAGAGGAGGGTCCGAGTGAGCATCTATCCACGGAGGCGGCTCTGGTACTCCACCCCTAGCTCACCCCACTTTGGTGGCGCCTCTGGTGTGGGGACCCTCGCTACGGGCCCCGGACTGGGGACCCTCGCTGCGGCCCCGGACTGGGCACCCTCGCTGCGGGCCCCGGACTGGCCCGTGGAGCAAGCACCGGAATCACCAGGCTGGGGAGACCTACTGGAAGCCTGGTCCGTGGAGGAGGCACGGAATGAACCAGGCTGGGGAGACCTACAGGAGACCTGGCCCGTGGAGGAGGAACAGGATGAACCAGGCTGGGGAGACCTACTGGAGGCCTGGTCATTGGAGGAGGCACAGGATGAACCAGGCTGTGGGGGAGCACTGAAGATCTGGTGCGTAGCCTTGGCACAACTCTTCCAGGCTGATTGCCCACTCGAGCCTGGCACCTCCAGAGCGCAGGCACAGGTCGAACTAGGCTGTGGCTGCATGCCCAGCTCCTCTTGGCTGCATGCCCACTCTAGTCCGGCACGTGCGGGGAGCTGGAACAGGCCACACTGGGTTCTCCTGGCGACCTGGGGATACCGTGCGCAGAGCTAGCGCAGTATAACCTAGGCCGAAGAGACGCACCGGAGACCAGGAGCGCTGAGCCGGCACAATCCCTCCTGGCTGAATGCCAACTCTAGCACGTCAACTGCGGGGAGCTTGCAGAGAGCGCACCGGGCTATGAGAGCGCACTGGAGACACACGGCACAGAGCCGCATAACCTGGTGCCTGACTAGCACTCCTCCCCACGGTAAGCACGGGGAGTTGGCTCAGGTCTATAACCTGACTCCTCCAATCTCCCCGTGTGCTCCCCCCCAAAAAAAATTTGGGGGCTGCCTCTTGTGCCTGCTTTGCTGACTTGCCTCCTCATATCACCGCCTTTCCGCCTTTGCTGCCTCCAGCTCCTCCTTGGGACGGCGATATTCCCCAGCCTGCCTCCAGGGTCCCTTAATGTCCAGGATTTCTCCCAAGTCCATGAGTCCCCCTTATCACGCTGCCTGGTCCCTTGGTGGTGGGTAGTTCTGTCACGGATGTCGTTGGAAGTAGACCAAGGTGCAGTGTGGTGAGCGTACATTTTCTTTTATTTAATTAAAATGTTGTCAACAAAACAAGAAATAACAAAACAACCGTGAAGCTTAACAGGGCGAAAGTGCCACAAACAAAGTTAGCTACCCACACTGAAAGGAAAGGGCTACCTAAGTATGATTCCCAATCAGAGACAATGATAGACAGCTGTCCCTGATTGAGAACCATACCCGGCCAACACATAGTAACACAAATAGAATGCCCACCCAAATTACACCCTGACCAAACCAAAAAGAGACATAAAAAAGGCTTTCTAAGGTCAGGGCGTGACAGATCACGGCCATACAGATGATCACAGGCCAATTATGCAATTGATATATGGTTAATATGTAATGAAATGACATGTACATATGAAGACAAACCTGAAAGGATCAAATATGAAACGTCATTAACTGATCAATTGTTATATCAAACTGATGGAGATTATAGATTGAATAACCGATAACTGATTGAATTATTTGTATTATTATTCTCATGATTATGATGAATAGTTATGAGCCTAAATGACTCAATGACGATTCCTATTGACTTATTATCGAACTGAATTGCTGAATTAGCTTAATAATGAGAATGATTTTATGATTTGACCTTTGTGATTATGAATTTAATTGGATACATGTTATTCTGTTTCCTTTGTTATGCAGCACAGACAACCTACCCCTTAAATGATGATTAAAGGAATTCCTGCCTCAGTCTCATCCATTCCTCTGTCACCTGACCCGTGACCACCTGTTCACCTTCACTGTCAGTCATCCTACCTGTCCAGCTCCCCACACAGATTCCAATAATCTTTCAATTATTATTAATATGTTCTCGAAACAAATCATCGTAACAAAAAAAAAAAATCAACCAATTCAGTGTATTACAGTTTCTAAATGGACTTCCATAATCGTCCTCCCTGGAGTCCTGTCCTCCACAGCGGAAGACGTGAACAGCATGACAATGACCTAACATCACTTTGTCCTACATCAAGCCATTCATGCTAAACAGGAGAGGTTCCCTTTGAAACTATTAGGTTATAGACCAGTGTCAAGGCCGGCTCCTGCCGCAAAAAAAAACTAGTTGAGGAACTCTGTGTCTCAACTTACTGTTGAGAGTTAGAATAGCAGAATACGCAAGGTTCGAAATTTGGTTGTGCATCAACAGTTCTTCCCTTGTTATGTCAGTCACTGACAGTCACTCAATTAGCCTTGTCAGCGAGCAATTTTTTGAATGGTAAGTTAGCTGGCTAGACTATCTAAACTTGTAGTAATCATGACCGAATACCGACCAGACACACACAGCACATGTCCAGGGCCCTTGACCTCCAGGGGGCACCCATTGATTTTGTTAGTCACTCTCCCTCAGATATCATTAACATGGCATAAGTCTAACATTCTGACTAGCACGGGCATGTGTGTGCATCTGCGTCCACCATCTTGCGCATGTTGATTTTGTCATCCACACCAGACACAATCAGGACACGCAGGTTGAAATATCAAAACAAACTCTGAACCAACTATATTAATTTGGGGACAGGTCAAAACACATGAAATGTTCATGGCCATCTGGATCTTTGTAGAATTTTGACCCATTTTGAGTCCCACAAAATTGTGTGTGTTCTCTACTCCGACAATTAATCAACAGATAAAAGGGGGAACCTAGTTCGTTTCTAGTAATCTCTCCTCCTTCAGTTGTCTTCTTCCTCTTCTTCTTCTGTGGACTTTATATGGCGGTTGGCACCCAAACTTAAGGTGCATTACCACAACCAACTGAACAGGAGTGTGGACCTCAGTTCATCTTTCAATCACCCACGTGGGTATAAGCGCTTAAAAACCAATGAGGAGATGGGAGAGGCAGGATTTTCAGCGCATCAAGCGTCAAAATAGAAGCAAGTTATATTTTTAGCACCTGGCCTACGCAGATACTCATTGACGCACGTAACGCGAGCAGTGTGGGCAGCATGTAAGCAAAATGTGTAGAATTGCAAGAAATTAAACTGTCAAAAATGTCACTCCACGCATGGCAAAATGGGTAGATTTGCAGAAAACTTTAAAACTGGAACATTTTCTCTACTCTCCTTGGGAAAATGTGTAGAATTGCAGGAAATATACTTTACAACGTACATTTTTCTGTCCCCCGGCAAGAGGGTTTTGCCTGCAAAATGGGGGGCCCCCCAACAAAATCTCACTTAGGGCCCACAAAAGGCTAGAGCCGGCCCTGACCACTGTACACAGCTTCCTAGACTAGAATAAAACATTATAGGGAGAAAGGGAAGGAGGGATGGAGGGAGAGAGAGAGATAAAGGGATGAAGTGAGAGAGAAATGAAGGGCGAGAGCTCCAAAGAGCATTTCTCACCAGTAAGATGTTTGTGTGTGTGTGTGTGGGGGGGCTTCATCCTTCTTTCTACCTCGTAAACCCACAGGGGATCATTAACATCAGCGCTACTGAATCACAACCCTTCTGCCAAATGTATACACACAATTCCCCAGATTTTGCACACACACACACAGCTCTCTGTTGCATTGCTTCCCTATTAGCATATTCTCTCTCTCTCTCCACCACACACACATAGAAACAAACATGGAGTGGCGGCTCATTTGAATAAGACATAGCCCAGTGTAATACTGTCTGCTTTCAACACCCTGCATTTACACAAATCCACCAGTCCAAATTGGTTCAATATTTTCTAAGCAATATGATTATGGTGATCATCTGAATTCCATGGCAACATATGAGAAATGAGAAACACCAGGTGACATCAGAGTACTGACACACACACACACACTCACAAACGTGCAGACATGAACATACACGTGCACACACACACACAAAGATAAAACATTTTGTCTATCTAATTATCATGATATTTTGGATTACTCTAAAGGTCATCATTTTCTTCTCCATAAAGACTTCAGAATGATTTGGAGAAACCGCCTGAAACCGCCTGAATCATGGAAAAGCGAGCTCCTTGTGGTGGATTAAGTGTACATGATCTCTTAGAAGTCTGAAACAATATTATGAATAATATTCTGGTCAGATGAACAACATTATTCTAAAGCAGATTCTGCTTTGTCCTCTGCGAAACAATAAAACATGTAATTCAAATCGTATTTAAAAACAAATGAGTTTAACCACTTGTGGCAAACAGGATTATCTCACAGTCCTCTGAGTTCACAGTAAGATCACGCATCAGACCAGCGCTAAATTACATATTTTACAATTACATCAACAATACAAGCTGAGGGCATAACTCGATTACTTTTGCTCTGATTACAGTATTGGTGAACACTCGCTGTCAACGCATAAAAACTCCCCCCTGAATGAATGCCTATAAAGTAGCAATGTGTGACGGTGGGATCTGGGGAGAAATCTTTATGTTTGAATAATCGTTCATACAGAAAGCTAATTGTTTGTGAGTTTGAACAGATTTATCCTAGCCAGCAGGCTGCGTTGAGTGAAGGGAATCCGATATACAATGTGTCACATAGAAAGGTAAACAGGATTTTGAACTCTCTCTATCTTCCGCAACTGTCTTACTGAATGAAGCATTCCCTCTAGTGAGGGGTACAGTACTTAACCTTTGCCCGCTCCATGTCAGATTGATTAACCTTCCGCCTCCCGGAGCACCACTTTGAACCTCATCGACAAGGCCTACTGGTTCCAGTCAGCAGCCATTGCTTCCCTGCCCTGCCCTGTCCTGTCCTGTCTGAAAACAGCCATTTGTCACGTGTCTGTCCAGCAGCCAGTCATTTAATTTAAGGGGTTGGCTTCCCTCAAAAATGTCACATTAACTCCTGATCTGGCATCTTGTCCGTCTTTTTAATAATGTGTGCTACATGTTGGATTGCCTGGGTAATCACAAGGTTAATTGCATGAAATGACAGCTTGTCTGCTATGTAGCAAGCCAACCACTGGAAATGTAGGTAATAGATTTTACCCAGATAACGTTCTGAGAACCATATGTTTCTTAGAGCTTGATGAGAGTGTGGTTGTCCTATGATTATTTTGCATGCAACCTTCTCATAATGCTATGGGAATGGTGCAGGATACTCAGCTAGCACATAATGTTCTGGGAAACATGTGTTTCTAAGAGCTTGCTTGGTGAGGGCGTGGTTTTCCTATGGTTATTTTGCATTAAACCTTCCCACAACGTTCTGGGAATTGTGCAGGACACCCAACTAGAACATAACGTTCTGAGAACCACATGCTTCTTAGGTGGGAATTTCAGTACCTCAGCATAACGTTTCCTACAGGTTTCCTCATGGTTCTATTTAAAGTCATGTTCCCAAATTGTTCAGAAAACGTTAAGAAACAATGTTCTTTTGTGGGAATTTCAGTACCTCAGCATAACTTTTCCTAAGGTTTCCTCATGTTTCTGTTTAAAGTCATGTTCTCAGAAAATTAAGAAAACATTCCATAAAAACCACAAGAAAACATTATTAATGTTCAAAAAACTTTCTAAAAATGTTATTCAAAGACATAAATTCCGTTCTCATCATCAACAAAACTCTGTCCTCCATCTTGTCAAGTGAGTTGAGGTGTGTTGGCCGTGCCCACTAATTGGCCACACCTGGTCTTAATGAGTGCTTGTTTCTTTTGAAATGGGGTCTAATTGAATACACTAAAATGAACAGATTTCAATGAGTAAAACAAAATAACATGGCATGCTAGTTCTGTCCTGGTGGAGCAGTGGACTAATTCCATGGATAGAAAACAGAAGATCATAGGTTTGAATATCACTGACACCTTGTCACGATAAGAAAAATCTATGTGTTTGCATGATTAATGCCTAAGCAAATTAATTTCCATGTGTCCTATCTGTGCTTGGAGTTTAAAACAGTTAACCTAAGCTAGCAATCTTATTGAAACATTCAGCGAATGTTTTAAGGAAGTTATTCAAAAACCTCCAACTAATCTTTACATTTCATTCAAAACATTCACAACATTTAGAGAATGTTCTCAGAACATTATTTAATTACTTTCAAATAACGTATCATTTCTGTTCTCAGAATGTGAAAGAAAACTCCCAGGATAACTTTCAGGGAACCATAATAAAACATTCTCAGAACCTTCCTGCAACCTAAAGATTTCTGTTTCTAGAACAGGCAAACATTTTATTTCCATTCTCAGAATATTTAAAAAAATCATTTTGTTTTACCGTCAGGAAACGTACGGCTATGTTCCCAGAACCAATGGCAAACCAAAAACATACGTTCCCACAACTTTTAAGAAACATGCTAGCTGGGTACTGTGCTATGATGGCTTCCACCTGTGGACTCATCTGGAATGATTCTTCTCGCCATGGTTGTGATCTGTGAAACATCTGCTAGCCTCACACTCTCACAGCTTGTGTCTGGCTTGTCTGACACTAACGACAGTCTGCTGCCCCCCATGTCTCTCTTAGTGTGTCAGTATCTCTACCTCCATCTCTCTTATGTTTTATATCTGCGTCCATGTCTCACTGTAATATTTATATAAATTTTATATCCGCATCCGTCTTGTTGTATCTTTTATGATGCTAATAGATTCCACACGGAATTATAAACATACTATAAATACATTATGAACACATTAAACAGTTAATGCATGTGAATGGTAGTGGCACCAATTGAACTCTACTAAAGAGCACTTTACACATTTCAAAGGGCCCTTTGAAGGGCTGGTTTTAAGTGTCCTCTTCACTGACAATTACAGAGGTTAAGTTTTTCACTTGAACAAAGACTTTTCTCTCACTTCATTTCGGAATCACTTTCCTGTGCAAGTGACACTCGACCCCTGAGCCTACCAGAAAGTCCCATTTTTTGTACCATACACTTGACATTGGATGAGCGTATAAACAACACATTTCTATGTACTGAAATGTAGCTGTGCGAACTCACTGGCGAGCAAAAGAGCTATTTGTGAATACCTTGTGTGCCTGTTCATAGATATGTATCTGGTACTTGATGTGTCGAAGTTACTTCATCAACCAGATGGATCAATAAGCACAGTTCCCCTGAAGCCCCCGCCAGCTGATCAAATAATAAACCTCCTGTGTTTGACAAAGTAAAGTGACTTTGGGAAAAGGGGCAATACAAACAGACAGAGATATACAATTGTTTTGTTCTATGACAGTTCATAATCCATTTGGAGTGTCAGGGTTGTGGTTGGCCTACATTTAACTCCTATTACTTTGGTTCCATTATTTCTGCAATGATATAATACAACACACCTAAGGTGTCACACTTAAAACAAACTAGGAAAAAAATCCTAACGACCTAGAAATCAAATAACCCTAGGGTTTTTATTTGATCACAGTTCCAGACAATCAACATGTTGCATCATGGGATGTCATGGTGTGAGGAAACCATGGAAACAGAGTGTGAGAGAGAGCCAGAGCTCTTAGGGAGTTGCCATCTGCGACAGTGTCTAGTAAGGTGACAGAGAGGCTAGAGCAATCAGTGGGGTGTACCAGCATGCATTGCAGGGTGGGCAGAACAGTGTAAACCAAAACAGAACCTGATATGACAGTTTTCTTTATACACACACACACACACACACACACTTGGCCATGAGACACCTCCAGTGTTTTACAAGGGAGAAATACTGCTGGCATATTCTTGACATCGAATCATTTGGATGAGTGGTCATTGGTCACCCATTCAAGCCTACAGTATGAAAGTCCTTCTGCTTTGACTTTGCCCAGAGCTAGACATGAATCACTAGTGATGGGGAAAATGCTCAACACATACACGCATAGCCACATATAGCTGAATGGAAGCTCTTTGATGGTGATGGCTGCCGTTGTGTTAAAAAAGGTAAATAAATGACAGTGTATTTTATTTTCTCTCAACACTGGGTTTTAGAGCCTTGAAATCCACATGAAAGCTTCTAGATGAAAGTTGATAGACTGAGATCAACTGTGATGTGAGGGCACTTTTTTTGATTTTACATAACTACTGTAACCTAAATTATATTATAAACTGGGTGGTTCGATCCCTAAATGTTGATTGGCAGCCCTTAGCTGTGGTATATTGGCCATTTTTATTTCATCTTCATTTAACTAGGCAAGTCAGTTAAGAACAAATTCTTACTTTACAATGACGGCCTATCCCGGCCAAACCCTCCCCTAACGACACTGGGCCAATTGTGCACTGCCCTACGGGACTCCCAATCACGGCCAGTTTTGACACAGCCCATGATCGAACCAGGGTCTGTAGTAAGCCTCTAGCACTAAGATGCAGGGCCTTAGACTGCTGCGCCACTCTGGGGGATATATCACACACCCTCTGGCCTTATTGCTTAAATGACAAATTATGTGATCATTTACATTTTTTATTTTATTTAACCTTTTTGTTTTATAACTTTATTTAAGTAGGCAAGTCAGTTAAGAACAAATTCTTATTTACAATGACAGCCTATGGGGAAACAGTGGATTAACTGCCTTGTTCAGGTGCAGAATGCCAGATTTTTACCTTGTCAGCTCAGGGATTCAATCCAGCAACCTTACAGTTACTGGCCCAACGTTCTAACCACTAGGCTACCTGCCACACAACATCATAAGAAGAAATCTGATCAATAAATCAGTGGATTGACGAATCAATCAATGACACTATCCTAAGTGTTTCCACAATGGTAGGAGTCTGACTTGCCAAACAATGTCATTCCTCAAAGAGCTTTGCACTTGGCCCGTCATACCTGTGCCATTAGATACAGTTGAAGTCTGAAGTTTACATACACTTAGGTTGGAGTCATTAAAAAACTCGTTCTTCAACCACTCCACAAATTTCTTGTTAAGAAACTATAGTTTTGGCAAGTCGGTTAGGACATCTACTTTATTTATGACACAAGTAATTTTTCCAACAATTGTTCACAGACAGATTATTTCACTTATAATTCATTGTATCACAATTCCAGTGGGTCAGAAGTTTACATACAATAAATTGGCTGTGCCTTTAAACAGCTTGGAAAATTACAGAAAATGATGTCATGGCTTTAGAAGCTTCTGATAGCCTAATTGACATAATTTGAGTCAACTGGAGGTGTACCTGTGGATGTATTTCAAGGCCTACCTTCAAACTCAGTGCCTCTTTGCTTGACATCATGGGAAAATCAAAATAAATCAGCCAAGACCTCTGAATTTGTTTTTCCAAACGCCTAAAGGTACCACGTTCATCTGTACAAACAATAGTACGCAAGTATAAACACCAAAGTATCTATATCCACAATAAAACAAGTCATATATCGACATAACCTGAAAGGCCGCTCAGCAAGGAAGAAGCCACTTCTCCAAACCGACAAAAAAAGCCAGACTACGGTTTGAAACTGCACATGGGGACAAAGATTGTACTTTTTGGAGAAATGTCCTCTGGTCTGATGAAACAAAAATAGAAGGATACCCAAAAACGTTTGACCCAAGTTAAACAATTTAATTTCTCTCTACAATTATTCTGACATTTCACATTCTTAAAATAAAGTGGTGATCCTAACTGACCTAAGACAGGGAATTTTTACTAGGATTATGTCACGCCCTGACCTGATTATTCTTTGTTTTCTTTATATATTTTGGTTAGGTCAGGGTGTGACATGGGTGATGTATGTGTTTTTGTACTGTCTAGGGGTTTTGTAGGTTTATGGGGTTGTTTACCATCTAGGTGTTTATGTATGTCTATGTTTGCTTAGATTGGTTCTCAATTAGAGGCAGCTGTTTATCGTTGTCTCTGATTGGGAACCATATTTAGGCAGCCATCTTCTTTGGGTAATTCGTGGGTTATTGTCTATGTGATGTTGCATGTTAGCACTCAGTTTCGATAGCGGTCACGGTCATTTTGTTTGTTTGTTTGTTTGTTTGTTTGTTTGGTGTACTTCGTGTTTTTTCATCATTCATTACAAGTATGTATTCACACCACGCTGCGCTTTGCTCTCCTCACTACGACGATCGTGACAGAATAACCCACCAACAATGGACCAAGCAGTGTGGTAACGGCCAGCAGCAGCAGCGGCAAAGAACGCAGGACTCATGGACTTGGGAGGAGATTCTGGACGCGAAGGACCCTGGGTACAGCCAGGGGAATATCGCCACCCCAAAGCAGAGCCGCCAGAGTCTCCCGTCTGTCCTGAGCCGCCAGAGTCTCCCGTCTGTCCTGAGCCGCCAGAGTCTCCCGTCTGTCCTGAGCCGCCAGAGTCTCCCGTCTGTCCTGAGCCGCCAGAGTCTCCCGTCTGTCCTGAGCCGCCAGAGTCTCCCGTCTGTCCTGAGCCGCCAGAGTCTCCCGTCTGTCCTGAGCCGCCAGAGTCTCCCGTCTGTCCTGAGCCGCCAGAGTCTCCCGTCTGTCCTGAGCCGCCAGAGCCGTCAGC
Organism: Oncorhynchus masou masou; assembly: GCF_036934945.1. Taxonomy (NCBI): domain Eukaryota; kingdom Metazoa; phylum Chordata; class Actinopteri; order Salmoniformes; family Salmonidae; genus Oncorhynchus; species Oncorhynchus masou. The sequence goes on along the minus strand of NC_088241.1, from coordinate 58,184,626 downwards.
CAGCCAGGAGCCGCCAGAGCGCCTGTCACGCCGGCGAAGACGGAGTCGCCCTCCTGTCCGGAGCCGCCAGAGTCGCTCCTCAGTCCAGAGGCGCCTTTCTGTCCAGTGGCACTCTCTACGATGATCTTCAGTCCGGGGCCCGCTGCGAGGGTCCCCGCTCCTGAGCGGCCACCTAAGTGGGCCAAGACTGAGGTAGAGCAGGGTCCACGTCCCGCACCCGAGCCGCTGCCGTGAAAGAGGCCACCCGGACCCTCCCCTTTAGATTAGGTTTTTGCGGCCGGAGTCCACACCTTTGTCGGGGGGTACTGTCACGCCCTGACCTGAGTATTCTTTGTTTTCTTTATATATTTTGGTTAGGTCAGGGTGTGACATGTGTGATGTATATGTTTTTTGTACTGTCTAGGGGTTTTGTAGGTTTATGTAAGTCGCTCTGGATAAGAGCGTCTGCTAAATGACTTAAATGTAAATGTAAATGTTTATGGGGTTGTTTACCATCTAGGTGTTTATGTATGTCTATGGTTGCCTAGATTGGTTCTCAATTAGAGGCAGCTGTTTATCGTTGTCTCTGATTGGGAACCATATTTAGGCAGCCATCTTCTTTGGGTATTTCGTGGGTTGTTGTCTATGTGATGTTGCATGTTAGCACTCAGTTTCGATAGCGGTCACGTTCGTTTTGTTATTTTGTTTAGTGTACTTCGTGTATTCAGTATGTCTCCTCACTACGACGATCGTGACAGATTAAATGTCAGCAATTGTGAAAAACTGAGTTTAAATATAGTTGGTGAAGGTGTATGTAAATTTCCGACTTCAACTGTATATGACAGCCAGACAGGAAAGTGGTGCTGTTTTAAAGTGTGTAAATACCCTGACCACATTATACTTAACATGGAACAGTACCATCTTTCATAGGCTTGCACCAACATGCTCTGTATAAATTATAAACATTCACACATTTTGGCTACTTTTGGGAAAAAAAGTAGATATTCAAATTGTTAAGGAAGTCAACAGTGCCACCTACTGAGGTCAGACAACAACTGCATTCATCCATTTGAAACAGAACTCAAGTGGATACACATTTAAACATTCTGTGTAGTGCAGGATTAATGCAGTTTTGAATTTTCCTGAAAACACCTGGTTTCCAGTTTGGATTCAATCCAGATGACATTCTAACTGCAATCTGTGAACACTGACAAGACTGTTGTGAAGTCTTACGAGTCAGGGTTATGGCACCCGTTGCTCAACCCAAACAATGGACAGTCTAAAAATGAATGTATTCAAACATTTCACTTTCTAAAACTAGAGGAGAGGAAAGGCTGTAAAGAAAGAATCAGTGCATGCAGTATGTGATGTGTTTGGCCATTTTTGTGGAGGCTATTTGAAGGCTCAAAGAGCTTAGAATGCGAGACTAGATGAAATGCCTCATATCTTATGGAGCACATGTTTGACATGTTTACATACGGAGGTGATCATCATGATGTTTTAAGAACTTCTGAGCTGGGTCGTTTCAAGACAACGAATGAGGGGGATATCAATCAAATCTACTTCATGTCAGCAGGGCCGGTTTAATGCAGGGGCTTACCGGGACTGAAGCCCCTGGACCCAGGCCTGTGGCGAGAGGTAGAAGTAAATAAATCAAAATAAAAGGAAATGTATACCGTATATATATTTTTTTTATTATAAAAGTTTTTTTACTGCAACCGCCAACCACAGGAGGATTCAGGAGCCCACTCTCAATGAGTGTAGACAACCTGCTGCAACTCTGCTAATCATCAGATGGAGGGAGGAGAGGAGGAGGGTAACTGGGGGTGTCCTGCCTTGATTGGGTAACTGATTCATTAAAATAAATAAATAAACTGCATAAAAAGTAAATGTGACTGGTCAATTGTGTGAGTCAGGGGCTGGGCCCAAGAGGCATTTAAAAATTAAACATTAAATTTAAACGTTATTATTATTATTACTATTATTTTAAATCCAACCACAGGAGCCCGCTCTTAATGTTCAAAATACACTAGAGAACATAATTTAGTCACACAGGATCAACAGTTTCTCAAAAAATAACTGGATTGGCCAAATAAAGGAAACACCAACATAGTGTCTAAAGTGGTGTTTGGCCACCACAAGCAACCAGAACAGCTTCAACGCACCTTGGCATAGATTCTACAAGTGGACCGAAACCATGCCAGGAAAATGCTCCCCTCACCATAACATACTATTTGTAGCCCTCTTGTTTTCTGGGGCTCCCAAGTGGTGCAGCGGTCTAAGGCACTGCATCTCAGTGTTAGAGATATCACTATAGATACCTTGGTTTGAATCCAGGCTGTATCACAACCGGCCCTGATTGGGAGTCCCATAGGGCGGTGCACAATTGGCCCAGGTTTGGCTGATGTAGGCCGTCATTCCTGGCACATTTTACATTGAATTGCATTGCTTAATTCCATTACAGACATGTAAACACCTGACAGTCAATCCATCACAACCTTTGATAGCGTTGAGGGAACGCTAAACTGTGGTTCAAATCTAATTTATTTGTCATGTGCCAAATACAACACCTTACAGTGTGTTTGTGTGTGTGTGTTATAATATGACAGATGGCTACGTTCCATACCTCCTGCATCCACTTGTGACAGCTGGCAGGTCAGGGGTACAATGACAAGTTGAGCGACGCTTTAAGAGTCACCTCACGACTTCAACCCCACAGCAAGGCAAAATGTGTAGAGTTTCCTCTTAGACTGAAACACCTGGGTCCTGTTCAATACGACCGGACGAAGAAAACGGACAGAAACAGGTCGAGACTACAAGAACTGTAATGAACACTACCATGTGCTTTCTGCTGAATTACCTCGATTCCACTTTTAAATGTGAATCTAAAAATCCTCAGCATAACATCAAAATAGCAACTGTCTGTGCAGTCTGAATTTGGCTGTTATCCTGAGATAGCCATCTCCAGAAGTCATCCTGTAATCTCTGGCTTTCACACTGTAATCTGTCACTCCATTCTCATTGACAGGCAGCAGAGCAGCCATGGTGATTACGTAAATGGCTGGTTTTAGTTTACAATACCTAATCCGAACCATATTTCATTCCCTGACGTTAAAAATAAGTGTGTGTGTGCGTGTGCGTGCGTGTGTGTGTGGAAGGAGTGTATCCTTTCCTTTCCTCACTGTGCAAGGTCGTTAGAGAGCGTAGTATCAATCCAAAGGAGGACAGACAATCTAGGAAATGAGCTCAGTGAAAGTGCACTACCCTGAGTTGAGATCAGGCCCAAAATATCTGGGCTTGCAAGAATAAAAACAGGGACTGTTTCTGCAGTCTATCCTGGTGGAGAATTTCCACAACAGCTACGAATTAGTTGTAAGCTTTATGGCCTTTGGCAAAGTAAAGGAGTTCACACAATAAATGTATTTATTTTTATTTTGGCCAAATGAAACCATTTTCTTCCCCTATGTTACAGTAACATATCATTGATCTGCCTTAATGGTTACAATTTCCTTATTTCAACCTCAATAGAAACTCTGTCTTGCTCCCTGGCTTTTCATGTTAGCAACCCTCTGGTGACATCCTAACATCTTAGGCTTCCAAGCCTTCCAGTATCACATCAGTCATCACATCAACTACTTGAGAAAACAATGGACTTTGATGTTAGATCCAAGCAAACTCACACACTTACACTTTTCTAAAGACAACACAGTTTTATCATTCATGAACAACCTACTAAAACACATGTAACTGTTTAAGTACATATTGGTATTAGTGCGTCTACAAATGCTGCCCGCTTACTGTTTCCCAAGAGGCCGTGGGGCTCGGACTGCCTCCTCCCTGTCCGTCTGTCTGGCTCCTTCTTCTTCTTGCTCGCCCTCAGGCTCCCAAATCGCTTCATGGGGCACGATGGGACACAAGTATAGTGTATAAACCCAAGTAGAACATATCCGACTAAATAGGAGTTATCGGATTCAATCAAGCCTGAACAAGACCCGATTCAAGCTTCAATGTTCCACTTCTCGCAAAATCCGCACTCCAAAATAATCTGATCCTAGCTCAGGCCAGCCAGGTCATTCTTCTCCTTTAGGAGCTCTGCAAAACTGATCCAAGGACAGTGCTGAGTAGTGACCGTCAATCCACGTGAATGGTCCCAGGGGTACTCTACAATATAGACAGTGTGGAGAGACTGGAGATGTGAGCCAGCCAAATAGTTCACAGTAGAAACATCTGAAGGAAGAGCAAGAAAGTAGCCAGCCAGGCTGAAAGCTTCACTCCCCAGGGGAGAGCTGGCCTCTCATATAAACTTTCAGTGGCGATTCCTCTTAAACACACTTTTTAAGACAAAGAGTTCTGTCCTCCTTTCCCTGAAGCTTCCTCGCTCTCTCTATCTTTTTCTAGCTCTCGCTTTCTCGTTCTACCTCCCTCTCTTTGAATCTTTGTTATATCTGGTCCACAGGCGTCCAGCAGCAAGAGTCCGTGCTGCTGTAGATGGTCATGTACAGCAGTCTGCAGTGTGTGTTGTCCCTTTAAAATAGGCAGCATCACAGAGAGGCTGCTAAAAGGAGACTAATCTCGCTCCCTCTCACACACACACAAACACACTATTTTTCTCTGACAGTTGATTGGCTCTGAGCAAAGCCCTACCAACCCACCCTCCCTACTGCTTCTGCTCTCCTGTTATTCTGGAACTCTCTATCTCTCTCTCTCACAACTTCCCCGCGTAGCGCTTTTCTGGCATGTGCCTGTGTTGACAGGTTCCTAGCAGTATAACGTGGTGAGTTTATTTACAGAACCTCCTCTGCTGATTAAGAGTTCTACTCTCATGAGAGGATAATGAGATGTCTGTTAACCGATATGTGCACACAGTAATGCATGGATTAAGCTCATGCCCCACGCATCCACATCGCTACCTGTAAGGTACAGGCAGACCACAGATCAGTGTGAGAACAAAAAGGTGTGCTGGGAACTACCTGGCTGGTTATACATAGCCAAAGCCCGGGTGGTCCCGAGGATTTTTACCTTGAACAAGACCACCTGTGGAGATAATTTTGTTCAGGGAGATCATCACTAATAACACCTTTGTAAAACCCCAAAGCTTAGGAGACATTAAGCATAATGACACAGTACCTCCTTTTCCACCATCACAGTTTCGTGTGTGTGTGTGTGTGTGTGTGTGTGTGTGTGTGTGTGTGTGTGTGTGTGTGCGTGTGGACTAATTCATTTCATAATTTCTCACGAAAGCAAAAGGTTGATCATTCTTCATGGAAGAGCAGCACACTGCCTCAAAGCTACTGTTCTATTCTCAGCCTCAGCTTGAGCTGGTTTGTACGTACAGATACGCTATCATAATTTGACCCTGCTTCTCAACAGTAAATGGGTATTATTATGTGGATAATAATTAATCAACATTTTTGTAGGAGTTGATACATTTTTCTTTAGGGCAAATCAGGGCAAACCTACACCCAAACAAGGGCACTGCGTTCATCCACCTCTGGCCTGCTCGCCTCCCTACCACTGAGGAAGTACAGTTCCCGCTCAGCCCAGTCAAAACTGTTCGCTGCTCTGGCCCCCCAATGGTGGAACAATGGTGGAACAAACTCCCTCACGATGCCAGGACAGCGGAGTCAATCACCACCTTCCGGAGACACCTGAAACCCCACCTCTTCAAGGAATACCTAGGATAGGATAAAGTAATCCTTCTCACCCCCCCCCCCCCCCCTTAAATGATTTAGATGCACTATTGTAAAGTGGCTGTTCCACTGGATGTCATAAGGTGAATTCACCAATTTGTAAGTCGCTCTGGATAAGAGCGTCTGCTAAATGACTTAAATGTAATGTAAATTTAAGTCTGAAATGATTAAGTGGATATTACAAACTTTAGATTACCTTCAGTCCCATCGTGATGCCGGCGCGTTTTGGACATCTAACCTGTTTTCAACATTGTGGGTTTGTTTGTACAATTGGATTCGTATGCACCAGTCAAAACCTTGGACACACCTACTCATTAAAGGGGTTTTCTTTATTTTTACTATTTTCTACATTGACGAAAAGTAGTGAAGACATCAAAACTATGAAATAACACTAATAAACAAAAAAGTGTTGAACAAATCAAAATATATTTGAGATTTGAGATTCTTCAAAAGAAGCCACCCTTTGCCTTGATGAAAGCTTTGCAAACTCTTGTCATTCAATCAACCAGCTTCACCTGGAATACTTTTCCAACAGTCTTGAAGGAGTTCCCACATATGCACTTGTTGGCTGATTTTCCTTCACTCTGCAGTCCAACTCATCCCAAACCATCTCAATTGGGTCGAGGTCGGGTGATTGTGGAGGCCAGGTCATCTGATGCAGCACTCCATCACTCTCCTTCTTGGTCAAATAGCCCTTACACAGCCTGGAGTTGTGTTGGGTCATTGTCCTGTTGAAAAACAGATGATAGCCCCACTAAGCGCAAATCAGATGGGATGGCGTATCGCTGCAGAATACGGAGTTACAGAGTTTTCTGTACAGCACTTTGAGATATCAGCTGATGTACGAAGGGCTATATAAATAAATTTGATTTGATTTGAGTTAGCCATGATGGTTAAGTGTGAATTCTAAATAAATCACTGACAGTGTCACCAGCAAAGCACTCGCACATCATCACACCTGTCAGGAAAATAACCTCACACTCAACGTCAACAAAACTAAGGAGATGATTGGGACTTCAGCAAACAGCAGAGGGAACACCCCCTATCCACATCGATGGAACAGTAGTGGAGAGGGTAGTAAGTTTTAAGTTCCTCGGCATACACATCACAGACAAACTGAATTGGTCCACCCACACAGACAGCATCGTGAAGAAGGCGCAGCAGCGCCTCTTCAACCTCAGGAGGCTGAAGAAATTCGACTTGTCACCAAAAGCACTCACACACTTCTACAGATGCACAATCGAGAGCATCCTGGTGGGCTGTATCACTGCCTGGTACGGCAACTGCTCCACCCACAACCGTAAGGCTCTCCAGAGGGTAGTGAGGTCTGAACAACGCATCACCGGGGGCAAACTACCTGCCCTCCAGGACACCTACACCACCCGATGTTACAGGAAGGCCATAAAGATCATCAAGGACAACAACCACCCGAGCCACTGCCTGTTCACCCCGCTATCATCCAGAAGGCGAGGTCAGTACAGGTGCATCAAAGCTGGGACCGAGAGACTGAAAAACAGCTTCTATCTCAAGGCCATCAGACTGTTAAACAGCAACCACTAACATTGAGTGGCTGCTGCCAACACACTGACTCAACTCCAGCCACTTTAATAATGGGAATTGATGGGAAATTATGTAAAATATATCACTAGCCACTTTAAACAATGCTACCTAATATAATGTTTACATACCCTACATTATTCATCTCATATGTATACTTATATACTGTACTCTATATCATCTACGGCATCTTTATGTAATACATGTATCACTAGCCACTTTAACTATGCCACTTTGTTTACATACTCATCTCATATGTATATACTGTACTCGATACCATCTACTGTATCTTGCCTATGCTGCTCTGTACCATCACTCATTCATATATCTTTATGTACATATTCTTTATCTCCTTACACTTGTGTATAAGACAGTAGTTTTGGAATTGTTAGTTAGATTACTTGTTGGTTATTACTGCATTGTCGGAACTAGAAGCACAAGCATTTCGCTACACTCGCATTAACATCTGCTAACCATGTGTATGTGACAAATAAAATTTGATTTGATTTGACCTCCTCCTCCATGCTTCACGGTGGGAACCACACATGCAGTGGTCATCTGTTATACCACTCTGCGTCTCACAAAGACACAGCAGTTGGAACCAAAAATGTAGACTAATTTCCACCAGTCTCATGTCCATTTCTTGTGTTTCTTGGCCCAAGCAAGTCTCCTCCTCTTATTGGTGTCCTTTAGTAGTGGTTTCTTTGCAGCAATTCGACCATGAAGGCATGATTCTCTCAGTCTCCTCTGAACAGTTGATGTTGAGATGTGTCTGTTACTTGAACACTGTGAAATATTTATTTGGGCTGCAATCTGAGGTGCAGTTACCTCTAATGAGCAGAGGTAACTCTGGGTCTTCCTTTCCTGTGGCGGTTCTCATGCGAGCCAGTTTCATTATATTGCTCTGGGATTCGAACTAGCAACCTTTCGGTTACCGGCCTAACACTATAACCGCTAGGCTACCAACCCCCCACTGTCCTTTGGCCTGACGAGGTTAAACCTTGAATACACTACAATTTGCATTTCCGGCAGCGCAGTGATCAAATTAAGATAGCAGATCTGTAGGGAGCAGTGTTTAGTGAGGGGGTGATATTTATAGACTGTTGAGTCTTTCTTTGGGAAGTCTATGCTTGACTGAACACTGGCAGGTGCAGGGGTACGTGCGGGAGGGAGAAAAAATTGTTCCGTGGAAGCAGCAGTCAGTCCGGAAAACTCAGCAAGAGAGGAGCGACAACACAGAGCCGGTTGTATTGTACACATCATGGGCTAAGGAAGTTAGAGAATCAAGAGAATTATAAAGCAAAACTGTAATAACACTATAATTGCACAAAGCTCTTCATGCCTACCTGGGAGCCAAAGTTCATAATTAAATTTGGCGAAAAAGCGATCAGGAATAATCCCCCCAAATATAGAATTATAGCGCAGCAGGAGTTCATAGTTCTTTGTTACTACGGAGAGACGTTTGATGGGTTAATTAACATAATTAATATAGTCTACTTATAATGCAGTTGCGTAATAGTACAAAACAAATAACAGTAGATGATGCATTCGGAAAGTATTCAGACCCCTTCCCTTTTCCACATTTTATTACGTTACAGCCGTATTCTAAAATGTATGAAATGAATGTTTTTCCTCATCAATCTACACACAATACCCAATAATGACAAAGCAAAAACAGTTTGGGGGATTTTTTTGCAAATGTATTAAAAATGTAAAAAAACAGAAATACCTTATTTACATAAGGATTCAGACTCATTGCTATGAGACTCAGAATTGAGTCCAGGTGAATCCTGTTTCCATTGATCATCCTTGAGATGTTTCTACAACTTGATTGGAGTCCTCCTGTGGCAAATTCAATTGATTGGACATGATTTGTAAAGGCACACACCTGTCTATATAAGGCCCCACAGTTGACAGTGCATGTCAAAGCAAAATTCAAGCCATGAGGTCGAAGGGATTGTCCGTAGAGCTCCGAGACAGGATTGTGTCAAAGCACAGATCTGGGAGAGGGTACCAAAAAATGTCTGCAGCATTGAAGGTCCCCAAGATCATTCTTAAATGGAAGAAGTTTGAAACCACCAAGACTATTCCTAGAACTGTACCCTCAGCCAAACTCGGGGGAGATGGGCCTTGGTCAGAGAGGTGACCAAGAACCCGATGGCCACTCTGACAGAGCTCCAGAGCTCCTCTGTGGAGATGGGAGAACCTTCCAATCAGGCCTTTATGGTAGAGTGGCCAGACAGAAGCCACTCCTCAGTAAAAGGTATATGACAGCCCACTTGGAGTTTGCCAAAAGGCACCCAAAGGACTGTCAGACCATGAGACACAAGATTCTCTGGTCTGATGAAACCAAGATTTAACTCTTTGGCCTAAATGCCAAGCGTCACGTCTGGAGGAAACTAGGCACCATCCCTACTATGAAGCATGGTGGTAGCAGCATCATGCTATTGGGATGTTGTTCAGCAGCAAGGACTGGGAGACTAGTCAGGATCGAGGAAAAGCAAAGTACAGAGGCAGCTTTAATGAAAACTTGCTCCAGAGCGCTCAGAACCTAAGACTGGGGCGAAGGTTCACCTTCAAACAGGACAACGACCCTAAGCACACGCCAAGACAAGGCAGGAGTGTCTTTGGGACATGTCCCTGAATGTCCTTGAGTAGCCCAGCCAGAGCCCGGACTTAAACTTGATCGATCATCTCTGGAGAGATCAGTAAATAGCTGTGCAGGTGTGCCAAGCTTGTAACGTTATACCCAAGAAGACCCAAGGTTATAATCGTTGCCAAAGGTATTTCAACAAATTACGGAGTAAAAAGTCTGAATACGTATGTAAATGTGATATTTCAGCAAACATTGTTTTTGCTTTGTCATTATGGGATAGTATGTGTAGATTGATGAGGGGAAATGTTATCCAAGTCAAGGGGTCTGAATACTTTCCGAATGCACTGTATGTTGTTACAGTACCAATTAAATTATGTAATTATCTACATCCATCCAATGTGGTTAAGTACTACTACCATTAAAGGCTGTTGCCATGGGTTCAGTTCAATGCTCCCAAAACATGAATAAATGAACAATGATGGAAAATGTGTGGAAAAACAAGTATTTGGGAAAAAAGGAGTCCCCTGGTGAGAGATTATCGTCTACAGCACATAATCCATTCTGATCAAGCCAAGGACACACAACATCCTCTTCATCAGAGTGAGATAGTCCATATAGTGTGATACGATACCTACATAGGGCTGTACGGTGACCGTATTATTGCCACACCGGTGGTCACGAGTCATGATCACAGTCAAATTCCACATGACCATTTAGTCACGGTAATTAGGCTTCTACAAGCGCAGATGCTACTGATGGTCATTGGTAGCCTACCAAACATGCTAACTGCCTGATACTCAACACTCTATTGTCTCTCTAATCGCTCTGACATCAATGCAAATGTAATCAAAAATCAAACACTTCATGAGAACCCATGGGCTCATGTTTGAGTAACATTTCTATAGGCTATGCAATTACGTGAGAAAACAGTGTGTGCCTCCATTAAAAAGAGGAGGATCCCATCAGCGTTCTATAGGCTAGGCTTAGTATATTTATTTCTCAACTTTACAACAGGAGTATAGCATACCTGGCTTGTCATGAAAATGAATCACTAGAAAAGCGCCCTCAATTCGCTATTTAAGTGCATAGATTACATATATTTTACTTCTTTTTTCCCCCTGCCCGTTTTGAGACAGGTGCATGATAATGGTCCATTCTAAATCAAAACAAATTTCACACTTACAGAATGTTATTATTATAATAATTTTTTACCCCTTTTTCTCACCAAATGGTAGTTACAGTCTTGTCTCATCACTGCAACTCCCGTACGGACTCGGGAGAAGTGATGGTCGAGAGCCATGTGTCCTCTGAAACCCAACCAAGCCGCACTGCTTCATGACACAATGCCCACTTAACCCGGAAGCCAGCCACACCAATGTGTCGGAGGAAACACTGCACACCTGACTCCTCTGCACACCTGACGACTGTGTCGAAGTGCACCTCGCCCGGCCCCCCACCGGAGTCGTTAGTGCACGATGTGACAAGGACATCCCTGCCAGCTGCGACAGATCGGCCAGCTGCGACAGATCCTGGACTCAAACCAGGAATCTCTAGTGGCACAGCGAGCACTGTGATGCAGTGCTTTACACCACTGTGCCACTCAAACGGCCACAGTATATTATTTAGAATAAGTATAGGTCAGATTAAATCAAGAATATTCTGATGGGTGACAATATTGGACTATCACTTGTGAATAATATATTATCACTTGTGAATGATGCCCAGCTTGGGTGCAATAAAGCAAGAGAGAGTGCATGCCTTTTTTTGGCAACTTTAAAAAATCATAATCGCACACCTCATGTAGCCTAGCCCATAGGCCTATACATTTTGATAAGGTTTGTATCACAAATAGATTGGCCAAATAACTTCTTAAAATTAAGCACACTAATCCCCTTTACAACTAGCGTACATAAGCAGTGTGTGAGTTTCTAGTTTGGGGAAGGTAAAAATGCATACATATTAAAATGCACCTTCATAATAGAAGCATTAAATGCAAAATCACATTTGTGGTCACTTTTGAGAATGGTGTTTTCTAGCTCATTGATTGCATTTTGGAACATTGGTGCTTAAATCCTACTGCCATGTGCTGTGCTTATAATGTGAAGAAATAGCCTAATAGTTTATCAACATTTTAAGCTAAATGTTCTGATCTGTTGCGTCAGCCACATTGCGTAAAATCTGTTTTTTTTATGCAAGTGGTTGTATTACTTTGGGATCTATCACATCCCACAACTGTCCCAGACTATGTTCGGAACATTCATTTCTAGCACAGTGTAGAATAGGTCAACTTTTGTACCATGGGGCATAGTAGATTGACATAGGCTTGTGCTTTTGCTGTTTGTTAGGCCGACTCATCTTGTTGGCTAACGAAAAGTAAATGTGGACAGTTTTTCCAATATCTTCAATATGCACCTCGGAATTGTATACGGATGTGCACAGTTCCATCCCCGATGTGTCTGTCTTCACTTGTAGCCTGTGAGAAAGACCTGATCAAGTGACGGCATTGGCTAATGAGAAATGAGCTATCTGAGAGAGTCATGTAACTGAGAGGTGTTTCAGAGCATGCAGCCGGGAGAAGGAAATTATGATTATTATATTCAGCCCAAGGGCACAACGGCCACAAAGCCATGGATTTTTTTAGAGGGTATGCCACCGGGAAATTCCAGGCATGATCAAGTGCTTGTCAAATTGTGAATGAGAGACTGATGAAGTGTGTACCACATGCACACAAAAAACAAAGCAGAGGTCAAGTTGGTGGTTGAAGATATCCCTCTAGTGGTGTGGGGGCTGTGCTTTGACAAAGTGGGTGGGGTTATATCTTTCCTGTTTGGCCCTGCCCGGGGGTGTCCTCGGATGGGGCCACAGTGTCTCCTGACCCCTCCTGTCTCAGCCTCCAGTATTTATTCTGCAGTAGTTTATGTGTCGGGGGGCTAGGGTTAGTTTGTTATATCTGGAGTACTTCTCCTGTCCTATTCGGTGTCCTGTGTGAATTTAAGTGTGCTCTCTCTAATTCTCTTTTTTTCTCTCTCTCGGACGACCTGAGCCCTAGGACCTTGCCTCAGGACTACCTGACATGATGACTCCTTGCTGTCCCAGTCCACCTGGCCGTGCTGCTGCTCCAGTTTCAACTGTTCTGCCTTATTATTATTGGACCATGCTGGTCATTTATGAACATTTGAACATCTTGGCCATGTTCTGTTATAATCTCCACCCGGCACAGCCAGAAGAGGACTGGCCACCCCACATAGCCTGGTTCCTCTCTAGGTTTCTTCCTAGGTTTTGGCCTTTCTAGGGAGTTTTTCCTAGCCACCGTGCTTCTACACCTGCATTGCTTGCTGTTTGGGGTTTTAGGCTGTGTTTCTGTACAGCACTTTGAGATATCAGCTGATGTACGAAGGGCTATATAAATAAATTTGATTTGATTTGGTCATGCCTTTCATGCAACTTTTTTCAAATCATCATTAGAGTCACATCATGCAGCTTAAAAATGTATAAAAAAATCTAAACATATAGCCTAACATTTGCATTACAACTAAAGTTGCATAAATAACTCTAAATTAAGTATAATAGGAGGAACTGTTTCTTTGTTAATAACCTCTTGAAACTCTAGGGGCGCTATATCATTTTTGGATAAAAAGACGTGCCCGTTTTAAGCGCAATATTTTGTCACAAAAAGATGCTCGACTATGCATATAATTGATAGCTTTGGAAAGAAAACACTGAGGTTTCCAGAACTGCAAAGATATTCTCTGTGCGTGCCCTAGAACGTGAGCTACAGGCAAAACCAAGATGCAACGGCATCCAGGAAATCAGCAGGATTTTTGAGGCTCCGTTTTCCATTGTCTCCTTATATGGCTGTGAATGCGAGATGAATGAGCCTGCCCTTTCTGTCGTTTCCCCAAGGTGTCTGCAGCATTGTGACGTATTTGTAGGCATATCATTGGAAGATTGACCATAAGAGACCACATTTACCAGGTGTCCGCCCGGTGTCCTGCGCCGAAATTGGTGCGCAAACCTCAGCTGCAAGTATTTTTCCATGGAATTCAGAGAAGAAAGCAGGCTTCCACGAACGATATATCAATGAAGAGATATGTGAAAAAACACCTTGAGGATTGATTCCAAACAACGTTTGCCATGTTTCGGTCGATATTATGGAGTTAATTCGGAAAAAGTTTGACGTTGTTGGTGACTGAATTTTCGGTTCGTTTTGGTAGCCAAATGTGATGTACAAAACGGAGCGATTTCTCCTACACAAAGATTCTTTCAGGAAAAACTGAACATTTGCTATGTAACTGAGAGTCTCCTCATTGAAAACATCCGAAGCTCTTCAAAGGTAAATGATTTTATTTATTTGGTTATCTGGTTTTTGTGAAAATGTTGCGTGCTAAATGCTACTCAAAATGCTAAGCTAGCTTAGCATACTCTTACACAAATTAGTGAATAGCTATGGTTCAAAAGCATATTTTGAAAATCTGAGATGACAGTGTTGTTAAGAAAAGGCTAAGCTTGAGAGCAGGCGCATTATTTTCATTTTATTTGCGATTTTCAGAAATCGTTAACGTTACATTATGCTAATGAGCTTGAGGCTATAACTGTATACAGGTTTTTTCATAGCCAAACGTGAACAAAACGGAGCGATTTGTCCTACACAAATAATATTTTTTGAAAAACTGAACATTTGCTATCTAACTGAGAGTCTCCTCATTGAAAACATCTGAAGTTCTTCAAAGGTAAATGATTTTATTTGAATTATTTTCTTGTTTTTGTGAAAATGTTGCTGGCTGAATTCTAGGCTTATAGCTATGTTAGCAATCAATACTCTTACACAAATGCTTGTTTAGCTATGGTTGAAAAGCATATTTTGAAAATCTGAGATGACAGTGTTGTTAACAAAAGTCTAAGCTTGAAAGCAAATATATTTATTTCATTTCATTTGCGATTTTCATGAATAGTTAACGTTGCGTTATGCTAATGAGCTTGAGGCTATAAATAGAATCCCGGATCCGGGATTGCGCGACGCAACAGGTTAAAACCTCTACGGGATCGGTGTCCCTATACCGGGACGGTCACACCCTGATCTGTTTCACCTGTTCTCGTTATTGTCTCCACCCCCTCCAGGTGTCACTTGTTTTCCCCAGTGTATTTATCCCTGTGTTTCCTGTCTCTCTGTGCCAGTTTGTCTTGTATGTCCAAGCCTACCAGCGGTTTTACCGTTTTCTTCCTTTGCCTTTTCTCCATTTGCTAGACCTCCCGGTTTTGACCCTTGCTTGTTTGCTGGACTCCATGCCCGCCTGCCTGATCATTCTGCCTACCCTGACCTCGAGCCTGCCTGCCCTTCGGTACCTCCTGAACTCTGAACTGGTTTTGACCTTTTGCCTGTCCACGATCATTCTCTTGCCTACTCCCTTTGGATATATTAAACATCTTAAACACACACCATCTGCCTCCTGTGTCTGCATCTGGTTCTCGCCTTGTGTCATCATAAGGACGGTTGAGCTAATGTGTGCTAATGTGATTAGCATGACGTTGTAAGTAACAAAAACATTTCCCAGGACATAGACATGTCTTATATGGACAGAAAGCTTAAAGTCTTGTTAATAAGAAAAAATAAACTTGTTTTTTGTTTATATTATCTTTTACCAGATCCTTTCAAATGGTATCAATAATATGCATATCCTTGCTTCAGGTCCTGAGCTACAGGCAGTTAGATTTGGGCATGTCATTTTAGGAGAAAATTGTAATAAAAAAAGGGTCAGATCCATAAGAGGTTTTAACCGCTCAACACAGAATAGCTGCATATTTACACTCCCTCAAATCATATGGAAAACATATCCTTTCTATTTTATTTGTTCAATTGTATTCTTCATACTATAAAATAATATAAAATACTCCCACGGAATTCTAAGCAAATCTTGTCTGCTAAATTAAGTAGTGTAGCCCACGGCAATATGGCATAGCCAGATCATGGCCTAACATAAGGACAACTCATAGTATGCTATTCGGTTCTCCTTAAATACAGTACATTTTCCTCATATCATGTTTCTTTAGACCTGTCTAAAATAAATTCTGGATTTATTGTGATGGTGTAGGCTATATTACATGGATTTAATAGACTTTTTAAAATGTAGATGTTCCAAAGATCTGCATCAGTGGCTTGTAGGTTTGGAAGCCAGGAGATCCTAAATGTGTGTTAATTAACAATCAATTACCATTAGCAGCAGTTATTTACTTGACAATCACCGGCTGACAACATGTCATGACCGCCACAGCCCTATACCTACATTATATTTTCATTCAGTTCAAATAACTGAATAGTTATTTTGCCTGAATTTATCATCAACACATCAAACAAAGTCAAGCCACTTCGATTGTTCAATTATTCTAAATATACATCAACATTTCCCTAGGATCATAAGGCCTTTGATGCCCATTGTCACCCCAAAACTGCAACAGAGACAAAGTAAAATGGCTTGACCCTTCTTCAAAAGGCAGTGTTTGTCTGCCTTATATAATCAGAATTAAATAGGCTCTGATGGATCTCCACTCTTATCCATCATGTCCCTGTCTCTCCCCTGTTATTTCCTGTTTAGGGGGCACTAATGTGCTGGTTAATCTCCCAAACAACCTCATTTAAATCAGAAAAAAGTGTTTTCCTGTGAACAGGGTTAAACTAATCCCTCCCAAAATCCTGTCCTGAGTCCTGACTTTTTGGAACTGAAATGCAATTAGGAGTACATGCCAAAGAGAGGGGGAGAGAGGTAGAGAGGGAGAGAGGGAGAGGGGGCGCAAATGAGAAAGGGCAAACAAGATAGAGAGGTTGTGAGAAATGTCCTTGACTTTGCCTGACCGCTTGGACATTTAGCTCAGAATTCTTTCAAGTACTGTTGCTACACATTCACCAGATAAATGCACAATATAGATATCAAGTGGTCAACGAGAACATAAAGTTGTCTCCCGCAGTTTCCGTTTGGTAACTTTGTTATTCTGTTCTTGTCATGTGAAGATTGTTGAGGGTATACGGACCACTCTTTTGTGTGCGTGTGTGTGTGTGTGTGTGTATTTGTGTGTGTTGTAATCAGAGCCCGATCAATATATCAGTTCACCGATATTATCAGCCGACATTGACCTTTTACCTCTATATTGGTATCACCCGATGATTCCACCGATAACCGATAATCAATAAATAGGATGACAAAATGGAATCTCTTACCTGAACACTTGCGGCCATTCTCATGATGTGTCATTCATTTCACAATATAAGAAATCAACATTTGCTGTTTTGGATGATAATTTATGAGAATAAAGTGTTGAATGGCTTATTCTTTGTTTGGACACACTACAGAACAGCCTACACTAATAACTCTCCTGTTGTCATTCCCTTAATAAAACCTCTTAAAACACACAAGAATTCACAGAGGAAATGACTGACCTGTCTGTCAAAGCTGCCTCTTATGTGGCTCGGTTTGAAGTGAGATCCTGGTGAACTTGCATGCTAATGCAGAGTGTGGAATTAAACTAAGAACACAATGTCTATGTGAGGTCTTTACCAAACCTGGGTTCAAGGACTGTACCACACCTGGGTTCAAGAACTGTACCAGACCTGGGTTCAAGGACTGTACCAGATCTGGGTTCAAGGACTGTACCACACCTGGGTTCAAGGACCGTACCACACCTGTGTTCAAGGACTGTACCAGACATGGGTTGTTTTCTTTCTAAAACTCTAGCTGCACTTGATTTAACCTGTTCAGATCTGCAACCGGGGAAGACCCTTTTCTCCATCACTACATGTTGACTTCACAACAACAGAGTATAACTATGGACATATTGGCAGCAAAACAGTTGCTGGAAAATGTTAGCAAAGTCCCTGTGCTGAGCTCTCTCCCTATAGGAAGATTAGCCAATCTCCACTGAGCAGAAATGCCTGTCGAAACCTCTCCACGGCAACCAAGATTAAGCTCTCCTTATAGGGCAAATAACTTGATATCTATATTGAGAACGGCCGGTAGTCTAACCACTGTTAATAGATAGAGCCCCCACCCCCACTGTCTCAAAGAATAGAACATAGCTATTCTTTGATAAGGCCTTGATGTGATGTGGAATGTTGTTGGTTGGCTGCCTGGACTGGGCAGTGACATGGTGCAGATGTTATCTAGACGTTATCAGGACATTACAAACACACCACAGAACAGTATCTATGTGCAGAGAGCTGATATAATGAGTTAATCGCAAAGGATATGATATTGAGGAATAACACACAGTTGAAGTAGGATGTTTACATACACCTTAGCCAAATACATCTAAACTCAGTATTTCACATTTAATCCTAGTAAAGATTCTCCGTTTTAGATCACAAACTTATTTTAAGAATGTGAAATGTCAGAAAAATAGTAGAGAGTGATTTATTTAAGCGTTTATTTATTTCATCACATTCGCAGTGGGTCAGAAGTTTACATACACTCAAATAGTATTCGGTAGCATTGCCTTTAAATTGTGTAACTTGGGTCAAACGTTTCGAGTAGCCTTCCACAAGCTTCCCACAATAAGTTGGGTGAATTTTAGCCCATTCCTCCTGACAGAGCTGGTGTAACTGAGTCAGGTTTGTAGGCCTCCTTGCTCGAACACGCTTTTTCAGTTCTGCCCACAAATTTTCTGTAGGATTGAGGTCAGGGCTTTGTGATGGCCACTCCAATACCTTGACTTTGTTGTCCTTAAGCCATTTTCCCACAACTTTGGAAGTTTGCTTGTGGTCATTGTGCATTTGGAAGACCCATTTGCAGACTAGCTTTAACTTCCTGACTGATGTCTTGAGATGTTGCTTCAATAGATCCACCTAATTTTCCTTTCTCATGGTGATCTATTTTGTGAAGTGCACCAGTCCCTCTTGCAGCAAAGCACCCCCACAACATAATGCTGCCACCCCCATGCTTCCCGGTTGGGATGGTGTTCTTCAGCTTGCAAGCCTCCCTCTTTTTCCTCCAAACATAACAATGGTAATTATGGCCAAACAGTTCTATTTTTGTTTCATCAGACCAGAGGACATTTCTCCAAAAAGTGCGATCTTTGTCCCCATGTGCAGTTGCAAACTGTAGTCTGGCTTCTTTATGGTGGTTTTGGAGCAGTGGCTACTTCCTTGCTGAGCGGCCTTTCATGTTATGTCAATATAGGACTCGTTTTACTGTGGATATAGATACTTTTGTACCTGTTTCCTCCAGCATCTTCACAAGATCTTTGCTGTTGTTCTGGGATTGATTTGCAGTTTTCGCACCAAAGTACGTTCATCTCTAGGAAACAGAACCTGTGTCTTTCCTGAGTGGTATGACAGCTGCGTGGTCCCATGGTGTTTATACTATTGTTTGTACAGATGAACGTGGTATCTTCAGGTGTTTGGAAATTGCTCCCAATGATGAACTTTTTTCTGAGGTCTTGGCTGATTTATTTTGATTTTCCCATGATGTCAAGCAAAGAGGCACTGAGCTTGAAGGTAGGCCTTGAAATACATCCACAGGTACACCTCCAATTGACTCAAATGATGTCAATTATCCTATCAGAAGCTTCTAAAGCCATGACATCATTTTCTGGAATTTTCCAAGCTGTATAAAGGCACAGTCAACTTAGTGTATGCAAACTTCTGACCCACTGGAATTGTGATAGAGTGAATTTTAAGTGAAATAATCTGTCTGTAAACAATTGTTGGGAAAATGACTTGTGTCATGCACAAAGTAGATGTCCTAACCGACTTGCCAAAACTATAATTTGTTAACAAGTTATTTGTGGAGTGGTTGAAAAACTAGTTACAGTTGAACTTCTGACTTCAACTGTAATTACTACTTCAGGATGAGTCATTTAAACAACGGATAATAATACCAAATTGTAACATTGTGATGTCACTCCCCACATATTTAGCAGGAGAAATGAGTCATTAAGGAAAGACATGACTGCTGATAATGCATGTTTCCATGGCTTCAAATGATCCGCTCTCTTTGTTTCCCTCTCCCCACCTCCCTCTTTAACTCCCAGTCTCTCCATCTCTCTCCTCTGCATCTCTTTCCATCTTTCTTTCCTCAGGAAGACTCACTCTCCTCTCTCTCTACCTCTGTCGACATCTATCTGTTAATCTCTTCCCTGCTTCAATCGATCACATTATCCCCCTCACTTTCTCTGCCCTCCTTGTACCTCTCTCTCGCTGTTCCTCTTTCTCTCTCTCTTCGCTCTCCCTGTCCCTCTTTCCCTCTCTTTCGCTCTACTTCTTGTGACACATTCTCCACCTCCCTTCCATAATTAACCAGTCAGTCTGCTCCAGACTAACTATAAGAGTAGGCTTTCCATAATTCTATAACTAGAGCTTAGTATTACAGTACCATACATCCACTTTCTGGTTCATGGACAGGCCACCAACGCTTCTTAAACAACAATAAAGAACAAAACCAAATGACTAGACACACCAAGATAATAAACCCCTATATCAGGTAGGTGTGAAAGCATGTCACCCAGCTCAGCAGCCCACAATCCATATGAAATCTGAAAGATTGAGGGGTGTTATAGTGCACTCAAATACTTAATAGTGACTAGCACCCATTCTTGCAATACCAACATAATTACACATTTACGACTAAACATTGTCCTCCCTCTGTTCTTTAAAACACATCTTGCAAAGTGGCTGAGAACGGGCATTTCTCACAACATACAAGCATTTCTAAAGTCCTATGAGGCTTTTCTCTTTCTGCTTTTAGTTATCCCTCCACAAGTTATCAATTAAGAGAGAGCAATAACAGTGCCTGAATCTGGAAATATAAATACACTGTAATCTGACAACCGTTTAATCTCGACATGCCTTGCTAGCAAGTGTGTAGCAGCAGAGTTTCCGAGTACTGTACGTTCATTCCTGCCCTAAAATGGAGGGAGCCTTTTTTGGACACTGTACAGAGAGTGAGCTGAGTCATGTAGCTGCTAGCGAGGCCAGAGTATACATGGACTCTGAGAACGTTGTGACTGTCACACCGCTAAAATAAGCGGCTTCTGTGACACCCTGATGTCACTCTGCTGTTCCAGTGCTAACTGGTCAGTTAGCTTCTCCACGCGCGAGAAGGCTCGGACTCTCTGTTTATTTGACGGTTGCCGAGCAACTGGGGGTTGTGAGTGGGGAGAGTGATTATGGGATTGCTGCTGGAGGAGAGGGTTTAGGTGGAGCTACTGCTGTGTGGGTATTCGGTAAGCACAGAGAATCACAGGTTACATGCACGCACCACACAGTAATGTTTAACACTAATAGGTACACGAACACAAACACAAACATACACCATTGAAAAGCTGCTAGGGGAGAACTAGTAAAGTTGGTATATAGGCCAAGTCTGACAAGTCTGTCAACCCTACATATCATGTGGTGGCACTAGTGACCTCAGCAAATCATAACTTTATTTTAACAGATGCACACTCACCACATGCGCTGCTACAGTCTATCTGTCCTGATGCCTAGTCACTTAGTCCCTACCTACAGTGCATTCGGAAAGTATTCAGACCCCTTGACTTTTTCCACATTTTGTTACGTTACAGTCTTAATCTAAAATGGATTCAATCGTTTTTTCCCCTCGTCAATCTACACACAATACCCCATAATGACATCACAATACCCCATAATGACATCACAATACCCTATAATGACAATGGCAAAACAGGTTTTTAGAAATGTTTGCAAATTTATAAAAAATTAAAAACAGATACTTTGTTGAAGCTTTGGCAGCGATTACAGACTCAAGTCTATAAGCTTGAGTCACCTGTATTTGGTGAGCTTCTCCCATTATTCTCTGCAGATCCTCTCAATCTCTGCCCGGTTGGATGGGGAGCATCGCTGCACAGCTATTTTCAGGTCTCTCCAGTGATGTTCGATCGGGATCAAGCCCGGGCTCTGGCTGGGCCACGAAAGGACATACAGAGACTTAACGCGGGAGTGTCTTCGAGACATATTGGCTGTATGCTTAGAGTCGTTGTCTTTTTTGAAATACACTTGAATAGGTTCTCCAACTGTCCTTACAAAAACAAACAAATGGGCAATCTTCCAGATATTGTTGATGGACGCAAAGCATGTGGACGAACGACGACAAGGCAAAACGTGTGTTTGTCTTCACCGGCGTAATACACTTTCAAATATCAATCGTAGACTGTCGCCCACATTGATAACTTCAAAAATAGTAGTTGAAACTAGCATACACAACAACTCCCCAGACCGAAAACAGTGACACACAGGTATCTGTGGGAGGGGGTTCTTCAAATGTTACATCCAAACAAAATCTTTGAGTTTGTATTCTCCAGACCTCCAAAGGAAACGTAACAAAGACGTGATTTTGGACCTATGGCAATGCGAAACCCCTCTCCCTGTAACATGATCTACACTAATGACTCTCCCTGTAACATGATCTACACTAACTTCTCCCAGTAACATGATCTACACTATCCCCTCTCCCTGTAACATGATCTACATTAACCCATCTCCCTGTAACATGATCTACACTAACCCCTCTCCCTGTAACATGATCTATACTAACCTCTCCCTGTAACATGATCTACAATAACCCCTCTCCCTGTAATATGATGTACACTAACCTCTCCCTGTAACATGATCTACACTAACCCCTCCCTGTAACATGATCTACACTAACCCATCTCCCTGTAACATGATCTACACTAACCCCTCTCCCTGTAACATGATCTACACTAACCCCTCTCCCTGTAACATGATCTACACTAACCTCTCCCTGTAACATGATCTACATGAACCTCTCCCTGTAACATGATCTACATGAACCTCTCCCTGTAACATGATCTACATGAACCTCTCCCTGTAACATGATCTACACTAACCTCTCCCTGTAACATGATCTACACTAACCCCTCTCCCTGTAACATGATCTACATGAACCCCTCTCCCTGTAACATGATCTACACTAATGACTCTCCCTGTAACATGATCTACACTAACTTCTCCCAGTAACATGATCTACACTATCCCCTCTCCCTGTAACATGATCTACATTAACCCATCTCCCTGTAACATGATCTACACTAACCCCTCTCCCTGTAACATGATCTATACTAACCTCTCCCTGTAACATGATCTACAATAACCCCTCTCCCTGTAATATGATCTACACTAACCTCTCCCTGTAACATGATCTACACTAACCCCTCCCTGTAACATGATCTACACTAACCCATCTCCCTGTAACATGATCTACAATAACCCCTCTCCCTGTAACATGATCTACATTAACCCCTCTCCCTGTAACATGATCTACACTAACCCCTCTCCCTGTAACATGATCTACACTAACCCCTCTCCCTGTAACATGATCTACACTAACCTCTCCCTGTAACATGATCTACATGAACCTCTCCCTGTAACATGATCTACATGAACCTCTCCCTGTAACATGATCTACATGAACCTCTCCCCTGTAACATGATCTCTCCCTGTAACATGATCTACACTAACCTCTCCCTGTAACATGATCTACACTAACCCCTCTCCCTGTAACATGATCTACATGAACCCCTCTCCCTGTAACACGATCTACATTAACCTCTCCCTGTAACATGATCTACATGAACCTCTCCCTGTAACATGATCTACATGAACCTCTCCCTGTAACATGATCTACATGAACCTCTCCCTGTAACATGATCTACACTAACCTCTCCCTGAAACATGATCTACACTAACCCCTCTCCCTGTAACATGATCTACATGAACCCCTCTCCCTGTAACACGATCTACATTAACCTCTCCCTGTAACATGATCTACATGAACCTCTCCCTGTAACATGATCTACATGAACCTCTCCCTGTAACATGATCCCCTCTCCCTGTAACATGATCTACATTAACCTCTCCCTGTAGCATGATCTACACTAACCCCTCTCCCTGTAACATGATCTACATTAAACTCTCTCCCTGTAACACGATCTACATGAACCCCTCTCCCTGTAACATGATCTACATTAACCTCTCCCTGTAGCATGATCTACACTAACCCCTCTCCCTGTAACATGATCTACATTAACCTCTACCTGAAACATGATCTACATTAACCTCTACCTGTAACATGATCTACACTAACCTCTCTCCCTGTAACATGATCTACACTAACCCCTCTCCCTGTAACACGATCTACATGAACCTCTACCTGTAACATGATCTACACTAACCTCTCTCCCTGTAACATGATCTACATTAACCCCTCTCCCTGTAACATGATCTACATTAACCTCTCCCTGTAGCATGATCTACACTAACCCCTCTCCCTGTAACATGATCTACATTAACCCCTCTCCCTGTAACATGATCTACATTTACCTCTCCCTGTAACATGATCTACACTAACCCCTCTCCCTGTAACATGATCTACACTAATCTCTCCCGGTAACATGATCTACATTAACCTCTCCCTGTAGCATGATCTACACTAACCCCTCTCCCTGTAACATGATCTACATTAACCCCTCTCCCTGTAACATGATCTACATTAACCCCTCTCCCTGTAACATGATCTACATGAACCCCTCTCCCTGTAACATGATCTACATTAACCTCTCCCTGTAACATGATCTACACTAACCCCTCTCCCTGTAACATGATCTACACTAATCTCTCCCTGTAACATGATCTACATTAACCCCTCTCCCTGTAACATGATCTACACTAACCTCTCCCTGTAACATGATCTACACTAACCCCTCTCCCTGTAACATGATCTACACTAATCTCTCCCGGTAACACGATCTACATTAACCTCTCCCTGTAGCATGATCTACACTAACCCCTCTCCCTGTAACATGATCTACATTAACCCCTCTCCCTGTAACATGATCTACATTAACCTCTCCCTGTAACATGATCTACACTAACCCCTCTCCCTGTAACATGATCTACACTAATCTCTCCCGGTAACATGATCTACATTAACCCATCTCCCTGTAATATGATCTACACTAACCCCTCTCCCTGTAACATGATCTACACTAACCCCTCTCCCTGTAACATGATCTACATTAACCTCTCCCTGTAACATGATCTACACTAACCCCTCTCCCTGTAACATGCTATACACTTTCTCCCCTACCTTACTTCTCTAACATACATTCTCCAATCTAGCCCTTTTCAACAAAGCATTGGTTGCCACATAGCCTGCATTCCTCAGCTTGAAGGTTGAAATGGTGTAACCTTAAACCACATGGGTGCATGGATCAGTGTACAGAATGTTATTTTTGCTGAACATACAGTGACCTCGGTAATTATTGGGACATTGAAGAATTGTTTTCTTATTTTGAAAAGAAGAAACTAAACTCTAACAGTTAGGATTTGAAATAAAACAATGACTATGAGGTTAAAGTGCAGACTGTCGGTTTTAATTTGCAGGTATTTTCATCCAAGTCGGGTGAACAGAGTAGAAATTACAGCACTTTTTCACTTTTTGTACATAGTCCCCCCATTTTAGGCAACCGAAAGTATTGGGACAAATTCACTTATATGTGTATTAAAGTAGTAAAAAGTTTGGTATTTGGTCCCATATTCATAGTACGCAATGACTACATCAAGCTTGTGACTCTATACATTTGTTGGATGCACTTGCTCTTTGTTTGCTTTGTGTTTCAGATTATTTGTGCCCAATAGAAATTAATGGAGAATAATGTACTATGTCATTTTGGGGTCAATTTGATTGTAAATAAGAATAGAATAGAATCTGAAACACAACCAAAACAAACAGCAAATATGTAGAGTCACAAGTTTGCTATGAATATGGGACCAAATTCATAACCTTTTACTACTTTAAGACAAATAAAAGTGAATTTGTCCCAATACTTTTGGTCCCCTAAACTGGGGGGACTATGTACACCAAATGCTGTGATTTAAAGTTGACAGCTCGCACTTCACCTCATAGTCATTGTTTCTATTTCAAATCCAAACTTTTGAAGTAGAGTCAAAAATTGTGTCATCTCCAGCACTTCGTAAAGCTTTGGCTTAAAGCATTTTTTTCCTGCACATATGCTGCCTATTTCACTTTGCACAAAAACGATTCCATTATTGTATACTGTGTGGACATTGCCAGTAGATTGGCTGACATTGCCAGTAGATGGCACAATGTGTCTGGACTGAAAGCATGTTGACGGGACAAATCACATGGTTGTGTGACAGCGTCTCCCTGCGGTAGAGAGTAGAGTGACTTCCTTCTCACAGAAATCAACAACAATATTCAAATCTGCCAAGACTGCTATGATTGACACTTCCTAATGTACAGTACATGCATGGCAGAGAAAAACCTTTCTGCACTTCCTTACCAGGTGCAATCTACATTCAGGTTGTGTACAGTCCCGAGAAAATTTACTGTATATAACGGAGCAGGCAAAATTTGGCACCTGACTTCTTGGCGTCATTGCAACCGGTTTTGCTGGTGGGAAAAATTATCCCTACACAGATCAAGGGCATGACACTGCAGATCAAGGGCATGACACCCTTGTTATCTCTGTGTGTGTGTGTGTGTGTGTGTGTGTGTGTGTGTGTGTGTGTGTGTGTGTGTGTGTGTGTGTGAGAAAGACAGAGGGAGCTTCGCAAGAGGTCAACCTTGCTTTATGCAAGATATCTTTTAGTATTAATTAGTGTGCTTATTGTAAGCACACTACTCTAATCAGACACACTTGTTATTATTAGTGTGCTTATTGTAAGCACACTACTCTAATCAGACACACTTGTTATTATTAGTGTGCTTATTGTAAGCACACTACTCTAATCAGACACACTTGTTATTATTAGTGTGCTTATTGTAAGCACACTACTCTAATCAGACACACTTGTTATTATTAGTGTGCTTATTGTAAGCACACTACTCTAATCAGACACACTTGTTATTATTAGTGTGCTTATTGTAAGCACACTACTCTAATCAGACACACTTGTTATTATTAGTGTGCTTATTGTAAGCACACTACTCTAATCAGACACACTTGTTATTATTATTGTGCTTATTGTAAGCACACTACTCTAATCAGACACACTTGTTATTATTAGTGTGCTTATTGTAAGCACACTACTCTAATCAGACACACTTGTTATTATTAGTGTGCTTATTGTAAGCACACTACTCTAATCAGACACACTTGTTATTATTAGTGTGCTTATTGTAAGCACACTACTCTAATCAGACACACTTGTTATTATTAGTGTGCTTGCTCAAAACAAGAACACTACTGTTATCAGACATACCGTGTAAGTGGACATACCGTGTAAAAACATAGTGCTTTATCCTAAACATTATAATGCTATGCTACCACTATTCTAACTTTATGTCAGGTAATCTTATAGAGGTTACGCATATTTTGAGGTGTTTGTTTTGCAACCTCACAGTACGTGTTTGGTGGTAACCTCTTTATTTGACCTCTTCAATAAAGGCTTCTACCTACTGAACCTGGTGCGTTGTTGTATACGTGAGCCTTGTTGTAGAAGTTCATGCAACTGGTTTTTGTTCTTACATTTGCAAATCAGTTTCTGGACAATTAACAAACCATTTTTGTAGTGAGGGGACATACACAGGTGTGCTGGTGAGAGTTTAGGGTGTATTGATCAGACGAAGGAGGCAGAACAGACAGAGTGAGTGCTGCCCTAACCAATGCGAGACCCAATGCAAATTCACATCATTTCTGGCGGAAGAACAACTTAGCTTAATTTCTCACCTGACAAAGATCCTTCTGGATCGAGACGTTAACGAGGGTAATTGAGAGCAGACAGTGACAGTTTCCAGGACTTTCTGTTCTTTCCTTTTCCCAAGTGGCCATTGCTTTACCCTCATGGAAACATCAACATTGCAGTCAATATATGTAAACGTCTAGAGTATGTGTGCTTCTGTTGTTCTCACTTCTTCTGTTCTATCTCATTGGTCAGACTTCAGACACCGCCACTACAACCTTACAAGGATGATATTCACATTGAATATTGCATTGTTGCGGAGGAGCTTGCAATTAGGCATTTCACTGTATGGTTTACATATGCTGTACCCTGTGCATGTGACAAATAAACTTTGATTTGATTTGAAAAGACTGCTTATAACAGGTACTACTTATTGTCTTGCCTTAACTAGGTTAAGTATAAGGCTTACTCATGATGTCGATGAATTAGTGAAATATCACTCCAAGAGCAAATTGTTGTCCTGTATATTCACAGATCTCAACAGTAGTGAAGGAATGAATTCCTCTATACACAACTCTCCTCTGCTCTTTTCCAACCAAACACACCCTTTATCCATCACAGTACCAGTCAAAAGTTTGGACACACCTACCATTTCAAGGCTTTTTATTTATTTAGACTATTTTCTACATTGTAGATTAAAGTGGAGACATAACTATGAAATTACACCCATGGAATCATTTAGTAACCCAAAAAAGTGTTAAACAAATCTAAATATATTTTAGATGTGAGATTCTTCAAAGTAGCCACCCTTTGCCTTGATGACAGCTTTTATCTCAAAAGCTTCATACTAGAATCAACCTTTACATATTGTAACGGTTTTCTTCCTGGGAAGGAGAGGAGGACCAAAATGCAGCGTAGTTCGTGTTCAACATGTTTAATAAAAAACAATAACGTGAACACTATACAAATACAAAATAACAAACGTGGCAAAACCCGAAACAGTCCTATCTGGTGCAGAGAACACAAAGACAGGAAACAACCACCCACAAACCCCAACCCAAAACAAGCTACCTAAATATGGTTCCAAATCAGAGACAATGACTAACACCTGCCTCTGATTGAGAACCATATCAGGCCATACATAGAAATGGACAAACTAGACACACAACATAGAATGCCCCCCCAGCTCACGTCCTGACCAACATTTAAAACAAGGAAAACACAAAATAACTATGGTCAGAACGTGACACATATGCTCAGACTTCATCTCAAAAGCTTCATACTATAATCAACCTTTACATACAACCAGACATTATCTCAAAAGCGTCATATCATAATCAACTTTTACATACAACCGGACTCTCAAAAGCTTTAATTTTTCCTGTTCCAGTGCTGTATCTGTGTGGAGCGCTACCTGGCGGTGGTCCACCATATAACCTTCCTGAAGTACAAACCTCTGAGATACAGGTCGGAGTGTTCTGTTGTGTTGTCTGGCTGTTCTTTGCTTTGTAACTGGCCAGGCCCTGGTCTTTTTTTGCTGACGTCATTATGTGGTCTATACATTTTCTAGCATTGAAATATCCTGGGCTGGGGGAAGGGGAGAGGGAGGGGACAAAATGAGGACAGATACTTTTTTATTATCCAAGTGTAAACTCAACTCCCATTGATAGTGATGCTACTTTTAAATAGTTCCATTAACGACCGTACATAGTTTTGCATTCAGTTATCTCCATTTGTTTCTGCATGCATGTTTGTCCAGCCCCCCCCCCCCCCCCTTTACCTCCACAGGGTTGGTAAGCTGCCTTGTATCGGAGGGCTCTAAGACAAAAATGCAAACATGTTCAACCCATTAGTGCCTTGCAAATGTAGTAAATGCCATTATTTTATCATTTATAATGTTCATTCATACTAATGTATTTTATTTGTTTTTCAATTCAAGAAATTGCAAAGAGCTACACATATTTTCAGATGTTTGTCTTGCAACGTGTTTGACCGTAATCTCTGGATATGACCTCTTCAATTGAACCTTCTACTGAACCTTGTGTTGCATTATTGTTGTATATGTGAGCCTTGTTATAGAAGTTTGTCAGCATGCAAATGGTTTTTGCTCATGTTCTTACATTTGCAAATCAGTTTCTGGACAATTAACAAACTTGTTTTTGTAGTGAAGGGACATACACAGGTGTGCTGGTGAGAGTTTAGAATGTCAAAATTCAACTTCAGACACTACTACTACAACCTTACAGAAGAAAAGACCGCTCCGATAATCCAGGTTAGAAATCTCTAAATTTCATAATTTTAAATGTTTAAACGTTTGGATTGTTGGAGTGACTAGACATTTCCATTATACTAATGGTTAGCATGCCGTTGTGTTACATTTTGTTGGCTTTTTTTATTTTACAGTTAACTGGATTTCACATGGAAGCACCAACTCTTATTTTTGTTGTAAATCATGTAATTTGATATTTGGTTAAATCCATTAAATGACAAATATCGATAGATAATAGTTGACTTTGAGGAGTTGTACAGAAGAAAAGTTTTCTTCCTGACAAGATTTAAAAGACCATAGAACTTCATATACAACAACCCTCAGTTCCAACCTATTTCAGAATCGAATCACAATACATATAGAATTGTGATGCATATAGAATGGCAATATGGCTCTGGGAATATGCATCTCATTGCTACCTGTCAATACCCAGCCCTAATAACTACCTTAATAACAATATTAGAAGGGTTATTCAATTATCTAACAAGTTAAAGAATAAGGTCCATTTGTAATGTGTGGCTGTAAATCAAATAAGAACAACCCGTTGATGAATTGAAAAAATATCACTCCAAGAGGAAGTTTGTCCTTAATAATAATAAACACCTGAAATAAATGTCTTTTACAACTTACTTTTTTGTACCCAGCACCTGCAAGTCAGTGGATGGGCATATACTACTTCTTGAAAAAAGATGAACACCTCCATTGACAGCAACACAACTCTCCCCTCCTTCACCAAATATGCTCTCAATCCATCCATTAATATCATATACACTTCTACCTACGCCATCAACCTTGTCCTGGGTCTCCCCACCAATGTATGCGTCCTGTGGCTGATAGTGACTGGAGCAGGAGGGTTGGTGGCTTCAGATTTCTTCGCTCTCAACCTCACCGTGTCTGAGATCCTCTTCTGCCTATCCTGCCTGTTGACTTTAATCTACAACTACTTACAAGTGAATGGTGCTGTAGGGAGCATTAGTCATTTCTGTTTAGGATTCATCAACATTGGTCGTCCTCTTTTCCAGTGTTGTGTCTGTGTTGAGCGTTACATGGCGGTGGTCCACCCCGTAACCTTCCTGAAGTACAAACCCCTGAGATACAGGGTGGGTTGTTCTGGGCTGGTCTGGCTGATGGTGCTTGGGTCCTGCTTTGTGTATATGCTTGCTAAATCCGTAATTGTAATCAATTACTTCACTTTGGGTTTTTCCTTGATTGTGTTTTCTGTGAAGCTCTTCTGCGGCCTGGCTGTTCTCAGGGCACTGAAACGCCCTGGGCCGGGGGAAGGGGACAGGGAGAGAGAAGGGACAAACAACATGAAGAAGAGGGCCTTTAGGATCATTTTAATTATCATGTTAGCGATGCAGATTAATTATTTTACTGTGATAGTAGCTATTCCACTTCAGAGTTACTTAAAACCCAATAAGCTTGGTTTGGTATTCTCCATTTGTTCCTCCATCAATATTGTCTCTGGGTATGTGCATCCCCTCCTCTACCTCCACAGGGCTGGGAGACTGCCTTGTATCAGGTGTCACTGAAGAAATCTCCCTTAAAGAAGCTACATGTAGCATTTATACATGTAAATAGTGCTAAATGTCAATTATATATCTCCAATAGTAACGTAATGCAATTATACGAGATAAACATAAATATTTAATAACATGTTTTTTTAGATTATGATAAAGTATGAAAGTAGTGCTAAGTTATTTTAGGCATTTCTAAGCCATGTTTGGATGTCCTTGTGTTAAAAAACAACAACAATTTATTGATAATTGTGCATGTAGCTCCATTAATTACTAGGTGCATTACAAAGGACCTAGTAATAACGTTAATATAAAGGTTAATACTACATTGATTATCCTGAATAAACAGAGTTAATTGTAATTGTTTAAGATGAGCTAACTTAATTTGTGTATTGCATTTGCATTTCTACCTTGTGAGTTAATGAATTGTAATCATATTGTGGGGTCATTTGAATTTAAAAAATGCATATTATAGAATGGTTCATTAATAATTAGCTATCATCAATTTAATAATAGAATAGTAAATGTCTTGTATTCAACCTGTCTTTTATATATATCTGTTTTAATTGTTGAAACTTGTTGCTGGTCTTGAAAATGTACTTATTTTAAGTGTAAGCAGATTGCTTGATATTCAATTAAATATTTTAATGAATTTCGATACAGTTTATAATGTTTACAATCATATATATTCTTCATCTTGACAACATAGACCCCTTCAATAAAATTAGTTGTATTGTTTGTTTTTACCTTTATTTAACTAGGCAAGTCAGTTAAGAGCAAATTCTTATTTTCAATGATGGCCTAGGAACAGTGGGTTAACTGCCTTCAGGGGCAGAAAGACAGATTTTAACCTTGTCAGCTCGGGGATTTGATCTTGCAACCTTTAGGTTACTAGTCACCAGCTCTAACCACTACACTACCTGCCACCCCGGTATAATAAATACACTGAATAAAAATAAACGCTACATGCAACAATTTCAAAGATTTTACTGCATTACAGTTCATATATGGAAATCAGTTAATTGAAGTAAATTCATTAAATCAAATTGTATTTGTCACATGCACCGAATACAACCTTACAGTGAAATGCTTACTTACAAGCCCTTAACCAACAATGTAGTTTTAAGAAAAATGTGTTAAGTAAAAAAATGGATCTAAATAAAAAACAAGTAATTAAAGAGCTGCAGTAAAATAACAGTAGCGAGGCTATACACCGGGGGGTACCAGTACAGAGAAAATGTGCAGGGGCACAGGGAAGTCAAGGTCATTCAGGTAATATGTACTGTACATGTCGGTAGAGTTAAAGTGACTTTGCATAAATAATAAACAGAGAGTAGCAGCAGTGTAAAAGAGGGGAGGGGACAATGCAAATAGTCTGGGTAGTCATTTGATTAGCTGTTCAGGAGTCTTATGGTTTGGGGGTAGACGCTGTTAGGCTCTAATCTATGAATTTCACATGACTGGGAATACAGATATGCATCTGTTGGTCACATATTGCTTCAAAAAAAGTAGGGGCGTGGACCACCATTTGCCGCCTGCAGCCCGACACATCTCCTTCACATAGAGTTGATCAGGCTGTTGATCGTGGACTGTGGAATGTTTCCCCACTCCTCTTCAATGGCTGTGTGAAGTTGCTGGAAATTGGCAGGAACTGGAAGGCTGTCGTACACGTTGATCCAGAGCATCCCAAACATGCTCAATAGGTGGTGACAAGTCTGGTGAGTATGCCGGCCATGGAAGAACTGAGACATTTTCAGCTACCAGGAATTGTGTACAGATCCTTGCAACATGGGGCTGTGCATTATCATGCTGAAAAATGTGGTGATGGCAGTGGATGAATGGCATGACAATGGGCCCTAGGACCTCATCACGGTATCTCTGTGCATTCAAACTGCCATAAATAAAATGCAGTTGTGTTCGTTGTCCGTAGCTTATACCTGCCACACCGCCACCATGGGTCACTCTGTTC
Source organism: Oncorhynchus masou masou (assembly GCF_036934945.1). Classification (NCBI taxonomy): domain Eukaryota; kingdom Metazoa; phylum Chordata; class Actinopteri; order Salmoniformes; family Salmonidae; genus Oncorhynchus; species Oncorhynchus masou. The sequence goes on along the minus strand of NC_088241.1, from coordinate 58,151,378 downwards.
ACAGCGTTGACATCATCAAACCGCTCGCCCACACGAAGCCCATGCACACTGTCTGCCATTTGCCCGGTACAGTTGAAACCGGGATTCATCCGAAAAGAGCACACTTCTCCAGCGTGCAAGTGGCCATCGAAGGTGAGCAGTTGCCCACTGAAGTCGGTTACAATGCCAAACTGCAGTCAGGTCAAGACCCCGTTTAGGACGACGAGCATGCAGATTAACTTCCCTGAGACATTTTGGGCAGAACTTCTTCGGTTGTGCAAACCCACAGCTTCATCAGCTGTCTTGGGTGGCTGGTCTCAGACGATCCCGCAGGTGAAGAAGCCAGATGTGGAGGTCCTGGGATGGAGTGGTTACACGTGGTCTGCAGTTGTGAAGCCGATTGCACGTACTGCCACATTCTCTAAAATTACGTTGGATGTGGCTTATAGTAGAGAAATTAACATTTAATTCTCTGGCAACAGAACTGGTGGGTATTCCTGCAGTCAGCACACCAATTGCATGTTCCCTCAAAACATCTGTGACTTTGTGTTGTGTGACAAAACTGCACATTTTAGAGTGGCTTTTTATTGTCCCCAGCACAAGGTGCAGCTGTGTAATGATCACATTCACAAATTGAACATTTCTGTGATCTTATTATTTTAGCTCATGAAACATGGGACCAACACTTTACATGTTACATTTATATTTTTGTTCAAAATGTATTCGCCTTGTTGTAGTAGTATATATGAGGCTGGAAAGTTATGCAAATGATTTTGCTCATATTCGTACATTTGCAAATCAGGTTCTCGACAATCTACCAAATTGTTTTTGTAGTGACGTGTCATACACAAGTTTGCTAGAGAGAGCTTTGAGGTGTTAAAAGATTACTTATAACATGTATTACTTATTGCCTTGTTTGATTTCTATACACAATTGAGTGGTAAGTGATACATAACTACCTTACTAATGATACTACTATGGCAATTAACATGGGTTATTTAACTAACCCTAATTTGTCTGGAGAAAATAAACTATTTCACTGATAATTTAACTTTAGCTTTCAACGAATGGCTTCATCATTCATCATTTATCCTCAATAAATGATCCTTTATGTTCGGTGTTATGGGCTCTTAGTTTTGTTAGTTAGTAATACAGGCCAGGACGTCTGCCGATTTTACAACTGACTTAGAATCCCATGATCATTATAAAGACATACGTATTCAATTATAGTATGTTAGACAGCCTCATAATGCATTATATCAGCTGGCTCTAAGCAAAGTTTTCCTATGTTATTTGGTAATTTATCTCTGTCTGAATATGTGTATGAGCTTGGGTAAGTAAAATTTCAATGTTCCTTCCTTGATCATAATTATTATGCATCAACTAAATGTGCTTTTTGGAGTTATGGTTCAGAAACATAATGTAGCTCAAATTAGCTGTGAAGTGTGTATATAAAGGGTAATTGTTGAACACACTTTAAACTCGGCAGGTGGACAGAATATTCAACCTATGCAGGTTTTTAACATTTCTTTGAGATTCATATTTCTTCAAGATGTTGAAGTCGGAAGTTTACAACCACTTAGGTTGGTGTCATTAAAACTCATTTTTCAACCACTCCACAAATAACTTGTTAACAAAATATCATTTTGGCAAGTCGGTTAGGACATCTACTTTGTGCATGACACAAGTAATTGTCATGCCCTGACCTTAGTTATCTTTGTTTTCTTTATTATTTTGGTTAGGTCTGGGTGTGACGAGGGTGGTTTGTTTCGTTTTTGCATTGTCTAGGTTTTTTTGTATGTCTAGGGTTTTTTGTATGTCTATGGGTTTATATGTCTATGGTTGCCTAGATTGGTTCTCAATCAGAGACAGCTGTTTAGGGTTGTCTCTGATTGGGGACCAAATTTAGGTAGCCATATTCCTTGGGTATTTTGTGGGTTGTTATTCTATGTTTCGTTGCATGTTCTGCACTAGCCATATTAGCTTCACAGTTTGTTTTGTTATTTTGTTAGTTTTGTTCAGCGTTCGTGCTTTAATTAAAGAAGATTTACGCTTACCACGCTGCGCCTTGGTCTCCTCATTATGATGACTGTGACAGTAATTTTTCCAACAATTGTTTACAGACAGATTATTTCACTTATAATTCACTGTATCACAATTCCAGTGGGTCAGAAGTTCACATATATTAAGTTGACTGTGCCTTTAAACAGCTTGGAAAATTCCAGAAAATAATGTCATGGCTTTATAAGCTTCTGATTCGCTAATTGACCTAATTTGAGTCAATTGGAGGTGCACCTGTGGATGTATTTCAAGGCCTATCTTCAAACTCAGTGCCTCTTTGCTTGACATCATGGGAAAATCAAAAGAAATCTGCCAAGACCTCAGAAATAAAATTGTAGACCTCTAAAAGTCTGATTCATCCTTAGGAGAAATTTACAAACACCTGAAGGTACCACATTCATCAAGTATAAACACCATGGGACCACGCAGCCGTCATACTGCTCAGGACGGAGACGTGCTCTGTCTCCTAATGATTAACATATTTTGGTGCGAAAAGTGCAAATCAACCCCAGAACAACAGCAAATGACTTTTTTTTACCTTTATTTTACTAGGCAAGTCAGTTAAGAACAAATTCTTATTTTCAATGACGGCCTAGGAACAGTAGGTTAACTGCCTGTTCAGGGGCAGAATGACAGATTTGTACCTTGTCAGCTTGGGGATTTGAACTTGCAACCTTTTGGTTACTAGTCCAACGCTCTAACCACTAGGCTACCCTGCCGCCCCACCTTGTGAAGGTGTTGGAGGAAACAGGCAATAAAGTATCTATATCCACAGTAAAACAAGTCATAACCTGAAAGGCCTCTCAGCAAGGAAGAAGCCACTGCTACAAAACCACCATAAAAAAGCCAGACTATGGTTTGCAACTGTACATGGGGACAAAGATTGTACTTTTTGGAAAAATATCCTCTGGTCTGATGAAACAAAAACAGAATTGTTTGGCCATAATGACCATCGTTATGTTTGGAGGAAAAAGGGGGAGGCTTTCAAGCCGAAGAACACCATCCCAACCATGAAGCATGAGGGTGGCAGTATCATATTGTGGGGGTGCTTTGCTGCAGGAGGGGCAGGTGCACTTCACAAAATAGATGGCATCATGAGAAAGGACAATTATGTAGATATATCTCAAGACATCAGTCAGGAAGTTTAAGCTTGGTCGCAAATGGGTCTTCCAAATGGACATTGACCCCAAGCATACTTCCAAGTTGTGGCAAAATGGCTAAAGGACAACAATGTCAAGGTATTGAGGTGGCCACCACAAAGCCCTGACCTCAATTCTATAGAGAATTTGTGGGCAGAACTGAAAAAGCATGTGCGAGCAAGGAGGCCTACAAACCTGACTCAGTTACAGCAGCTCTGTCAGGAGGAATGGGCCAAAACCCAACTTATTGTGGAAAGCTTGTGGAAGGCTACCAAAAACGTTTGACCCAAGTTAAACAATTTCAAAGCAATACTACCAAATACAAATTGAGTGTATGTAAACTTCTGAATACAAAGTGCTATGTTTGGGGCAAATCCAACAAATCCAACACATCACTGAGTACCACTCTGTAACACTTCTCGTTGGTGGAAGGAGGACCAAAATGCAGCGTGGTAAGTGTTCGTCATGTTTTAATTGAACAAACTGAACACTACACAAAATAATAACGAAGAGAAAACAAAGCAGTTCTGCAAGGTGACATACACTAAACAGAAAACAAACACCCACACCCAAAATGGGGAAAACAGGCTACCTAAGTATGATTCTCAATCAGAGACAATGAACGACACCTGCCTCTCATTTAGCACTATACTGGCCAAACACATATAAATATAACAACCTAGAAAAGGACATAGACTACACACCCCAACTCATGCTCTGACCAACCTAACACAAAGACATAAAAAGGAACAAAGGTCAGAACTTGACACACTCTCCATATTTTCAAGCATGGTTGTGGCTGCAACATGTTATGGGTATGCTTGTCTTCGGCAAGGGCTAAGGATTTTTAAGATAACAATAAAGGGAATAGAGCTAAGTACAGGCAAAATCCTAGAAGGAAAAAGTATTTGCCTCCTTTCTGATTTTCTCTATATTAGCAAGTTTTTGATACTGAATGTTATCAGATTTTCAACTAAAACCTAATATTAGATAAAAGGAACCTGAGTTTACAAATAACACAAAATAATTATACTTATTATTTTTATTTAATGAACAAAGTTATGCAACACCGAATCCCACTGTTTGAAAAAGTAATTGCCTCCTTACACTCAATAACTGGTTGTGCCACATTTAGATGCAATGACTGCAATAAAATGCTTCCTGTAGTTGTTGTGCAGTCTCTCACATCGCTGTGGAGGAATTTTGGCCCACTCTTGCTGTCACGACTTCTGCCGAAGTCGTTGCCTCTCCTTGTTCGGGCGGTGCTCGGCGTTCGACGCCACCGGTCTTCTAGCCATCATTGATCCTTTTTTCATTTTCCATTGGTTTTGTCTTGTCTTCCCACACACCTGTTTTCAATCCCATTCATTACCTGTTGTGTATTTAACCCTCTGTTTCCCCTCATGTCTTTGTCAGAGATTGTTTTATTGTCAGTGTAGTGTGATTGTTGCATAGGTGCGCGTCGGGTCCTCGTACCCATGTTTGGTTTGTTTGTACATTTATTGCTATGGAGCATACTCGTGGAACTTTATTAAAAGACTCCATTTTACACTCAGTTTGACTCTCCTGCGCCTGACTTCCCTGCCACCTATTACACCTATGCATGACACTTGCATGCAGAACTGCTTTAATTCAGCGACATTTGTGCATTTCCAAGCATGAATTACTCATTTCAAGTCCTGCCACAACATCTCAATTGGGATTAGGCCTGGACTTTGACTAGGCCATTACAAAACTTTTAAAAAATATATAAAAAAATAAAATAAATGTAGACTTGATTGTATGTTTTGGAACATTGTCTTGCTGCATGACCCAGCTGTTCTTCAGCTTCAGCTCACAGACTGATGGCCAGACATTCTCCTGTAGATTTATCTGATACCGAGCAGAATTCATGGTTCCTTCTATTAAGGCAAGTCGTCCAGGTCCTGAGGCAGCAACGCATCCACAAACCATCACACTACCACCACCATGATTGACCGTCGGTATGAGGTTCTTACTGTGGAATACATTGTTTGGTTTTTGCCAGACATAAAGAGACCCATCTCGTCCAGAAAGTTGACTCATGTTTGTCAAAAAGCGCCTGGAAGCACCTGGATGATCATCAAGACTCTTGGAAGAATGTTCTTTGGACAGATGAGTCAAAAGTATAACATTATGGACGATATGGGTCGCTGACATGCTGTAGCAAACTTGCTCAAATTAAGATCCTACATCTGTAACATCTTGGATTTGAATCATTTTTATCAAACCTATTACAAAACACTGACTCTCCCTCAACAATCACAGTGTTTTCTTGAAACAAATCACTGAACACTGTCAGAGTATGATCAAATGTATTTTATTTTCTCTCTATTCATCTGAGATACATATTCTCCCAAAAGCCAATAATTGAGTTTGTTTATTTATCCAGTAGGTGGAGAAGGGGAAAATTCCACTTCAAGAGTCAAGAACCAAGACTGTAAGAATACATGCTCTGTAGGACTGACTGGAGAAAACATAGTAAAGCTCTGTGGAGGCTATTAGTAACGGAATTAATGGAATGGTATCAAACATGCGGTTTCCATGTGTTTGATACCATTCCATTTACTCCTCCCCTCATCAGACTCCACTGGTAAAACTACATACCCATGACCTCTGGTTTATTATTATCAGCTTCAGCCAATAACACCTCACACTATCTCAGGTACAGTAACACACAGTGACAAGAGCAGTGGAAACTGTAACAACTTGGAGATAGAGCACAGATTATAGATTTCAGCAGGAATCACTTTAGTCCTTCCCATGTTATATTTTAATGTATAATATAACTTGTGCAATAGGATTCAATCAAAATGTACATTGTAACTATGAAGAAATCCCCCCCCCCCCAAAAAAACCTACTTAAAAAAAATGATAGTTATAAACAAGATCCTTTTTAGAATTAGCCATTTGAAGTCAGACAAAACAAAACAACCAACTGCAGATGTAAACTAAAACCTGTGACAAATAAAACAAATGCCTTTAAATGTCTTTAAACTGTAGGAGAAAAAAACAAGCAAAATCTAACAACTGCAGAGCTGCCTTGAAAAACCTACTCCTACACTCTGTCAGTAAGCAAACATTTTAGTCAACTTTATGGAATGTAATACAGTACAGATAGTAGGGCCTGGATGTTGCTCTGGAGGCATTTGCACACTGCCTGGAAAAATGGAAAAGAATCTGTCTCTATCTAACTATCATAGATGGTCTAGAGGACTTCAGTCTCCATAACCATTACACCCTAATGTCAAAGTAATCTTACTTTTCTCAACAGACAGACAATGTGTGCATGTTCTGTACGTATCCCAATGATGTAATTTACATGTAGTAGATATTATAAGATATCTTAAAAAGGAAAACTGGTCCCTGTGACTGGTTTGTTTTTTAATGAACTCAGTCCATAGATCTAGCTCATTGAATTCAAGCAAAGCAGGGCCTCTGCACTGGATTACACCCACAACGCTATTCATGAAGACAAACTATCACTAAACGACTCATTAATCTTCTATAGGGTGAGGTCGGAAAAAAATAACATTGCCTTTAAAATGGTGCGTGTGAAAAAAACAACATGGATGGTTGCGTGTTTCTAGGACATGAATTTTCTCTAGTAAGTCTTGTAATAATGCTCTCATACTGCACAGATGCAAAAGCCATCATTACGGGTGTCAGTTATAATGGCAACCAGCATGTGCAGGCTTATATCAATAATATAACAAAAGTTAGCTAAAACTGAGTGATTCAATTACTAAATCTTCACCCGAAGGAGGGTCTCGTTCCAAGCCGTGATAATGTCAAAATAACAGTCATATTCCAGAGATCTACACACCTGGTATGTTTTGTAGAAATGTTTTTAAAGGCATGTAATTCAAACACTAAACTCATGTTGCTCTACCATGTACTCTGAAATGAGGAGGCGAATGAAATGGGATGTAACTGCAAGTCAACGTAAATATGTGGTAGGTGAGAGATAGAACGTACATCCACCCGGCTAGCAAGTCCAACATCAGCCCCCCAGAAACACCATCTCCTGTGACAGCAACAATATCCAACACGAGACCAGTGTTTCCCAACCCTGGTCCTGGAGTACCCACAGCCGAGGGCGCACCTTCGGTTTTAGAAGAGGGGGGAGACATTATTATTATTATTATCTTTTTTTTTTGCCAGTCCAAACAGCCTTCCCGGCAGCTCGTAGGCTCCGCATGGTCCTAAAGCATACCGTTGCCTCATTTTGTATCACATTCAAATGATAAAACTGAGGGGGACAAAACTGAAATTTCAGAACGTGAAAGTACCCAGTGAAAGTTGCGCCCCTGCCCACAACAGCATACATTTTATTGTCAGCCTGATTCAACTTGTCTACTGATCATCAAGCCCTCAATGAAATAAATGAGGTGTGTTTGACAAGGGCTACAGCAAAACGGTGTACTGTTGGGGGTACTGGAGGACCAGGGTTGGGAAACACTGTTCTAGACCAGGGGTCATCAACTAGATTCAGTCGCGGGCCTTTTTTTTCTTGAGCAAATGGTCGGGGGGCCGGAACAAAATTACAAATAATTTGTAGACTGCAAATTGACCGCAAGAAGCCCAAACAGATGTAATGCTTGACTAAAACATAATAACCTCAAACCTTGCTTACATTTGTATACGATCGCGTGTCTCTCTATTATTACACTGCCGAGCGGCGCAGCGGTCTAAGGCACTGCATCTCAGTGCTTGAGGTTTCACTACAGATACCCTGGATTCGAATCCAGGCTGTATCACAACCAGCCGTGATTGGGAGTCCCATAGGGCAACACACAGTTGTCCGTGTTTGGCCGGTGTAGGCCATCATTGCCTAGTTAAAGGTCCAATTTAAAATAAAATATATTTTGCTTGGGAATACTTGGGAACAGATTTCTTAAATTAAAATCAATTGGAGATGATTTCCGGGTGTTTCTACAGTCTTTTAATCTTGATAGTTGTACATTTGTCTCAAATAAAACTGTGAAGGACCTTGGCGTTACTCTGGACCCTGATCTCTCTTTTGACGAACATATCAAGACTATTTCAAGGACAGCTTTTTTCCATCTACGTAACATTGCAAAAATCAGAAACTTTCTGTCCAAAAATGATGCAGAAAAATGTATCCATGTTTTTGTTACTTCTAGGTTAGACTACTGCAATGCTCTACTTTCCGGCTGCCCGGATAAAGCACTAAATAAACTTCAGTTAGTGCTAAACACGGCTGCTAGCATCTTGACTAGAACCAAAAAAAAATATCTACATTTTATCAGTGTAGATAGGCTAACTTCCTGTTAAGGCAAGGGCTGATTTCAAGGTTTTACTGCTAACCTACAAAGCATTACATGGGCTTGCTCCCACCTATCTTTCCCATCAGGTCCTGCTGTACATACCTACACGTACGCTACGGTCACAAGACGCAGGCCTCCTAACTGTCTGTCCCTAGAATCTCTAAGCAAACAGCTGGAGGCAGGGATTTCTCCTATAGAGCTCCATTTGTATGGAATGGTCTGCCTACCCATGTGAGAGACGCAGACTCGGTCTCAACCTTTAAGTCTTTATTGAAGACTCATCTCTTCAGTAGGTCCTATGATTGAGTGTAGTCTGGCCCAGGAGTGTGAAGGTGAATGGACAGGCACTGGAGCAACAAACCGCCCTTGCTGCCTCTGCCTGACCAGTTCCCCTCTTTCCACTGGGATTATCTGCCTCTCACCATATTACAGGGGCTGAGTCACTGGCTTACTGGTGCTTTTTCATGCCGTCCCTAGGAGGGGTGCGTCACTTGAGTGGCTTGAGTCACTGACATGATCTTCCTGTCTGGGTTGGCGCCCCCCCTTGAGTTGTGCCGTGGCGGAGATCTTTGTGGGCTATACTCGGCCTTGTCTCAGGATGGTAAGTTGCTGGTTGAAGATATCCCTCTCGTGGTGTGGGGGCTGTGCTTTGGCAAAGTGGGTGGGGTTATATTCTGCCTGTTTGGCCATGTCTGGGGGTATCGTCGGATTGGGCCACAGTGTCTCCCAAACCCTCCTGTCTCAGCCTCAAGTATTTATGCTGCAATTTATGTATCGGGGGCTAGGGTCAACCTGTTATTTCTGGAGTATTTCTCCTGTCTTATCCAGTGTCCTGTGTGAATTTAAGTATGCTCTCTCTAATTCTCTCTCTCATTCTCTCTTTCTTTCTTTCTTTTTCTCTCTCGGAGGACCTGAGCCCTTGGACCATGCCTCAGGACTACCTGGCCTGATGACTCCTTGCTGTCTCCAGTCCACCTGGCCGTGCTGCTGCTGCAGTTCCAACTGTTCTGCCTGCGGCTATGGAACCCTGACCTGTTCACCGGACGTGCTACCTGTCCCAGACCTGCTGTTTTCAACTCTCTTGAGACAACAGGAGTGGTAGAGATACTCTGAATGATCGGCTATGAAAAGCCAACTGACATTTACTCTTGAGGTGCTGACATGCTGCACCCTCGATATCCACTGTGATTATTATTATTTGACCCTGCTGATCATCTATGAACATTTGAACATCTTGGCCATGTTCTGTTATACTCTCCACCCGGCACAGCCAGAAGAGGACTGGTCACCCCTCATAGCCTGGTTCCTCTCTAGGTTTCTTCCTAGGTACTGGCCTTTTTAGGGAGTTTTTCCTAGCCACCGTGCTTCTACACCTGCATTGCTTGCTGTTTGGGGTTTTAGGCTGGGTTTCTGTACAGCACTTTGAGATTTCAGCTGATGTAAGAAGCTTTATAAATACGTTTGATTTGATTTGATTTTATGTCTAACAATAAAAAATTATAATAAGAAGAAAATATATATATTTATTTATTTTGCTCAGAAACCACCTGCGGGCCAAATTCGGGCCACCAGTTGGGGAACCCTGCTGTAGACTATAGAAGAAAAACTAATTTCATGATCGAACGCAGCTAAATTACTTATTTTGTGTCAAATGACGATGAATATCACAATCATACCCATTTGGCAGCTTTTCCACAGGGTTGACCCGTCACAACCAACAGGAACGAGCATCACCCCCCTCAACCACTTGCCCAATAGACAATGCAGGCATTTCCATCTACTAAAACAGCCTAAAAGTACACAACACTAACTACCACACCAGCAGAGGAACAACTTGAGCTATGTTGTAGTTTGTATTCCGTTCCCGCCCTTCAGACAAATACTGCACATATGTGACTGACCAGAGTTCAAATCCAGGTTTCCCGAGTGCGACTGTACTATATTAGCCCTTTGAGCTAAAGCCTAGGCATTAAGTCGGGGAGCTAACACAACTCTCCATTTTTCATAGAAGGTGACAGAACATGCAAGCGTGGTTCACTGAACCAACCCTGTTACACACAGAGCAACTGGCCTTACCTTTCCTGGCCCTGGAGAAGACCTTGATGCTGACGGGAGAGGTGGAGGTGGAGTTAGAGGTAGAGTCCCTGGAGGAGGAGCGGAAGATGCCGCTGAAGCTCAGGCGACGAGACGACTTGGGTGGGGAGTCCTGTTGGGACGAAGGGTGGGGGAAGATGGTTTTGGGGGAACCTGGGCTGTTCTTGGTCCTGGTAGGGGCTGACTTGGGACTGGAAGGCCGACTGAAGGGTCCCCGGGTGAAGAAACCTTTCGTCGGGCTGACTGAGTGGCAACTCCCTCCACCCTGAGGGAGAAAACAAAGAGTTAACCAATTGCTTTCTAGGTCATGTGTTTTTTCTACTCTCTTTTGACAACACAGCCCCACAGCAGCGAGCTGAGAGAGTGACGATTAAGATCCAGAATGTTTGAAATCTGTAATATTCTGTGAGTGAATATTTTCTAAAGACATAATTTCCATGTTACATCAGTCCAGAATCTACGGAACCATTTTTAATCTATTGTAAGTGTGCATATTCTGAAGTTACTGTGGCAAGACATTGATGTAGGTACATCACAGAAAAGTAGCCTGAAACTCTAATAAATACAAAATGCACAATTCTATATAGCTATTCAACTAACTCAAATGTTATTTCATGCCATTCCTTATTAAGAGGAAATAGCTCCCACTATCTGTTTCAAGAGATAGATACAATCAAGAAAACATATTCAACCTGATTTTCTATCACTTTGCATTCATGGGGGTGTCCAATCTTCAATACACAAAGGCAGGGATTTTGTGAAGCCTGAAAAATGGGTTCAATGTCACAAATATGCTGTCCTGACTAACACGTTTCTTGTAATGTTTTCCTGGTCAGATAGATAGAGCATTGATTATTAGCAGGACTACGAACTAGAGCTGGGAATATAAACCAAAGGTTATCGATACCAAACAAACCGACCACTTATCATGGACAATTTGCTGATATAGTTCATTCCAATAAATAACCTATAGGGCCCTACGAGATAAATGTGAAGTTTGAAATGTAATAAGTTTGCTATGGGTGTTTGTTGATGGGGAAATTGATATCTACAACATTCAAAGTATGAGTAGTAGTTACCCCCTACAGGTGATTTCAGTGGACCCAAGGAAATCTAAATAGTGTAATAAAAAAATCCATTTAAACATACGCCAATGTCACACTTCCGCATCTGCAGTGAAAGGTGGCAGAGCTAGAGCAGTGTTTGAGAAGACCCAAAAATCAATCTTCTCACTTTATAGAAAGGTGAGACTCTCACAAACATGATGACATTCTCCGTTTTGTTCTAAGATCCCAACAAGCGTCTTGGGACTCAACTGAAGTCAGTACAGCCAATCTGCCAACTTCTGTCTGGAGCGTCCAAACAGTTGGGGCTACACACTAATATGACCCCTCTGTGGAAAGGTGAGGCTCTCACAAACACGTACATGTCGGTTGTTTTGCTCTAGGATTCCGATGAGCCTCGTCCGAATGTCCCCTGGTACCAGTTGTTAAAAAATGAATGGAAGTCTATATGGAGATAGTTTAATGCCAAAAGTAAGAGGTTAAATACAGTTGAAGTCAGAAGTTTACATACACCTTAGCCAAATACAGAAAAGTCCATTCCTGACATTTAATCGGAGAAAACGTTCCGTTTTGGGTGGCCTTGTACAAGCTTCCCACAATAAGTTGGTTGAATTTTGGCCCATTCCTCCTGACAAAGCTGGTGTAGCTGAGAGGTTTGTAGGCCTCCTTGCACGCATATGTTTTTCAGTTCTGCCCACAAATTGTCTATGGGATTGAGGTCAGGGCTTTGTGATGGTCACTCCAATACCTTGACTTTGTTGTCTTTAAGCCATTTTGCCACAGCTTTGGAAGTATGCTTGGGGTCAATGTCCATTTGCAAGACCCATTTGCAACCAAGCTTTAACTTCCTGACTGATGTCTTGAGATGTTGCTTCAATCCATCCACATAATTTTCCATTTTCATGATGCCATCTATTTTGTGAAGTGCACCAGTCCCTCTTGCAGCAAAGCACCCCTACAGCAAGATGCTGCCACCCTCGTGCTTCACGGTTGGGATGGGTGTTCTTCACGGTTGGGATTATGGCCAAACAATTCAATTTTTGTTTCATCAGTTCTTCATATCTTTGTCTCCATGTCCAGTTGCAAACCGCTGGCTCCAGTGGCTTCTTCCTTCCCTCCAAACATAACTTGTTTTACTGGTATATTATGGTTTCCAAACAACAATTTGCAAACCTCCAATCTGACTCAAATGGCTCCATGTCAATTAGCATATTGTTTGTACAGATGAATGTTTCTTTGGAAATTGCTCCCATGACATCATTTTCTGGTCAATTTTGAAGGTAGGCCAAATGCATCCACAGTTTAAACTCAAATGATGTCAATTAGTCAAAGCTGACATCATTTTCTGGAATTTTCCAAGTATGTTTAAAGGCACAGTCAACTGACCCACTGGAATTGTGATACAGTGAATTATAAGTGAAATAATCTGTATGTTAACAATTGTTGGAAAAATTACTTGTGTCATAAATAAAGTAGATGTCCTAACTGACTTGCAAAATCTATAGTTTGTTAACAAGAAATGTGTAGAGTGGTTGAAAAACGTCTTTTAATGACTCCAACCTAAGTGTATGTAAACTTCAGACTTCAACTGTATATATCTCTCAGAATAGGACAGACACTGAAGAATAAATGTCCCTTAGATTATTTTTGGGGACTATCTGCTGTTCCACGTTCTTCCATGTAGTTGAATGTTTAATAAATATATGTATTTTCAGTGCCTGTCAAAAGTTTGGACACACCTACTTACTCAATGATTTCTTTATTTGTACTATTTTCTTCATTGTAGAATAATAGTGAAGACATCAACACTATGAAATAACACATATGGAATCATGTAGTGACAAAAAAAGTGTTAAACAGATTAAAATATATTTTATATTTCAGATTCTTCCAAGTAGCCACCCTTTGCCTTGATGACAGTCTTGGCATTCTCACAACCAGCTTCATGAGGTAGTCACCTGGAATGCTTTTCCAACAGTCTTGAAGTTGTTCCCATATTCTGAGCACTTGTTGGCTGCTTTTCCTTCACTCTGTGGCCCAACTCATCTCAAACCATCTCAATTGGATTGAGTTCAGGTGATTATGGAGGCCAGGTCCTGTGATGCAGCACACCATCACTCTCCTTCTTGGTAAAATAGCCCTTAGACAGCCTGGAGGTGTGTTTTGAGTCATTGTCCTGTTGAAAAACAAATGGTAGTCCCACTAAATGCAAACCAGATGGAATGGCGTATCACTGCAGGATGCTGTGGTAACCATGCTGGTTAAGTGTGCCTTGAATTCTAAATAAATCACTGACAGTGTCACCAGCAACGCACCAACACACCATCACACCTCTTCCTCCATGCTTCACGGTGGGATCCACACATGCGGAGATCATCTGTTAATCTACACCTCATCAGACAAAAGGACAGATTTCCACCAGTCTGATGTTTTTTATTTTTGTTTTTTTATTCCATCATCTTTGAAATGCAAGAGAAAGGCCACAATGAATTATTGCAGCTTGGGCACCATGTAGACATTGGCCTCTAGACAGCATCAGTGTATGTGCAAAGTTTTAGATTTAACCAATGAACCACTGCATTTCTGTTCAAAATGTTGTTTCAAGTCTGCCCAAATGTGCCTAATTGGTTTATTGATACATTTTCAAGTTCATAACTGTGCACTCTCCTCAAACAATAGCATGGTATTATTTCACTGTAAATTGGACAGTGCAGTTAGATTAACAAGAATGTAAGCTTTCTGCCCATACCAGATATGTCTATGTCATGGGAAATGTTCTTGTTACTTACAACCTCATGCTAATCACATTAGCCTACATTAGCCTAAACGTCCCACCGGGGGGGGACCTGTCCCTTAGAGGGAAAGAAATTCCATAAATGTTCTTTTAACAAGGCACACCTATTAATTTAAATGTATTCAGGGTGACTACCTCATGAAGCTGGTTGAGAAATGTAAATACATTTGGATTTGTTTAACACTTTTTTGGTTACTACATGACAGGGCCTAGACTGTAGAGGGTCTTAAGGGTAATATAAAAAAAATATTGTGGTGCACATTTATGTTATACATTTATGGTTCAATTCATTGTTATTGTGATAATTCTCTCTACTCTCCATTCGGAAATCAGGGACATTCTTGAAATAATTTAAAATATTGACTAAACTTGCCCCTTTCAGTAAGCAGCCGAGTTAGAGAGGGAGGTGCATCAAAAGCTTTTATTAATGCAAACTGTTCATGATCTAATAATGCAATGAAGAGTCTGTTACGCTGTCTGAGAGTTTCTGGGATAACAAGACGATTCCCAGAAATGTATTGTACGTCTTCTCTAATCTCATTGACAGACTATGGAAACAAAGCATCTGACCAAATTACGCAAGATTTTAGTTCTGGGTTAACCGAGATTAGGTCTTTGCTGAATCATTACAATGTTCAAGCCAAGTTGGGAGCTTTCGATTTGGGGGAAAATAGTCCATTAACGACGATAGATTAGAGCTAAAGGCTGGTGATGGCATTGGAGTAGATTAAAAAATATAATAATTCAAAAGTATAATCAATGTGAGGAGTGACTCAGTTTCCCCTTTATACATATTAATATACCGATGGACATAGATGGCTTCAGGGTTGCATCAAATCACACGCATAAGCTTTTAAAGCATGCAGTAAGAGTATAGAGATTTATATGAAGAACATTAAACTGAGAATATACAGAAGCTGCAAGCAGCCATGGCAGGGTTCAAGCCCTATAGCACCACAGCGCCACCATTAGGACAATATTTACTAGTTGCCTTTGGACGAGCTAATTCTGTACTCAACATGCCTGCCAAATATCACAACTCAAATCAAACAGATCGTGTGATACACTGTTGATGAGTTTTGGACCCGTTTTAATGATATTAACTACTTTAAACGTCTTCTTTTCCAGAACTATGTGAAGGATCGGCACCAGGTTTGGTATATAGCATCTATAGACGCACGTCTTTAAACGCAACATTTTACAAGACTGTAGCTTAAACAACATGGCCACTATTAGCCAATGAGCTTGCATTAATGTTTTCCCCCATCCAACATCTCCACCATGCAGCCAAACATAACCATACTCTGCAGGTTATTTAGACTCACATCCCTGAGCATGTGTGCCAATTCCATGACTCGGTGTCAAACAGATCATTAGATATAAATATGTGGCAATTATAGCGCCACCATGTGGTGGATCTGATTGTTCTTGTATACGTTGAGTCTTGACAGCGTTTGGAACATGCATATCAAGTGTTGTATCAATATGAATAACCATGTCTGATTTATATGCATTTATGTACCAGGTCACTCCCACTTTAATGTTTATTAGTCCATATTAGTCCTTGTTGCTTGAGGTACTTGCCTAGAAAATGTTATATTGGGAGACCTTAGTCCAGAGATGCTATATCAAGTTTCGTACAGATCGGTCATTTGGTGCCAGAGTAGCTTTGTTGCTTGAACCCCTTAAAAGGGAAAGTGTAGTCGGAATGGACTGGTTATTCTTGCACTGTAATGCTGGTTTTGAACTGTAAACCACTAGGCCCATTACTCTGACTGAGAAAACAATATTTATTTACTACATTTGATAAGTGTCCAACCCTTTCTCATGTTCAGGTGTTACACAAACATGCTGATATACTCCATTTAAATGACATTGCAGCCTCATATTTTTGGCCTATGTCCAAACCTAAAGCCAATCCCATGGCAGAATTAGGAAAACAAAAAACATATGTTCAAATACACACACACATGCTTGTGCACAAACACACACTGAAATATGTGTAAAAAAAAAAACAACAAGCCTGAGGTGAGGACATAATCTAAAATAACAATCTGGAAAAAATATGAGAAGCAATGCCGGGGCTATATTTACTATAAACAAACCTACTGTTGTGTATTAGGTACAGTTCAGCAACGAGGTAAAGCAACAGTCAGTACGAGAAACCATGGGAATAAAATAGGATATGTACTAAATATACTAAAACCTTGGGAGGGGAATAATCCACCACACTCTACATCCTTGGAAGCTATCATCTTATTTATCTTTCTCTACAGCCTTCACTGGTTTCCTTGGTGTTTTTTTCTGATTGATAGTCGTCCCTGTAGCTTCCGCTTCAAATCCAGTAAAAAGGGGTTGGACCTTCATGCTCCAAGGTTAGAGATGGAGGACAACATAGAGAGGATTCTGTCTGAGATAAGACTTAACTCATAAATATAAACACTGACTACACTAGAAGGGAACCACTATCATTGCTTTTTCTGTTCACATCCCAACACACCCTCACCTTCAATCAGGCAATACTGCACAAGGTTGTTTTGGGAGGTGTGCAACTTTGGTTTTAGAAGTGGGGGGGCATCAAATAAATGTGTTATTTTTTTATTTATTTTTTTATCCGGTCGGACAAGCACTCCGCTTGGAGGCGTCAGCATGGTCCTAAAGCACATTGTTGCCTCGATTTGTATCACATTCCAATGATACAACGGGGGGAACAAAAATGCAATTTCAGAATGTGGGGGGACCCAGTGAATGTTGTGCTCCAGTGAAAGTTGTGCTCCTGTGTATAGGCCTACCATACAGCAGGGTTTCATCTAGCATTAGGCAAGGTGTGTGGCCACCTCACATCAAGCTCTCTTGCACTCCACTTAAAAAGAGTTTGGCTTCTATTGGTTTCAACTGATCCTGATGGTGCTAGGATGTTGCTAGGGCCCTAACAACAGTGGCCTAACAACACAAAGAGTTAAGAGGCTTCATTCCAGACCAGGTTATTAGAACACAGTGTAAGACTGGTAGCCTAGCGGTTAAGAGCATTGGGCCAATAACCAAAAAGTCAATGGTTTGAATGTGCCATTGTACAAGGCACTTAACCCTAATTGTCATTCTGGATAAGAGCGTCTGCAAGCGTCTGCAAAATGACAGAAAATGTAAGAGAATGTAAGTGTAACCACATCCAATTAAGAGTAATATTGGACACACCTAAATGAGAACAACAAATTAGATTATTGATTGGATATGGAACAATGCCAAGTAAGAGATATCCATCTCTGAATTGCACCACCTGGGAGATCTTCAGTCCTTTTATTGACAGGTAGGCCTACTGTAACATGTCTCCTAATGACATCTCTGACACTTTATTAATTGAAAAATGTGTGTGTCCACTGCATGCACGTACACACGCACACCTATCAGATTGTATTTTAGTGAGTTTGTGTGTGGGAGTTCAAAGAGAGGCCACCATTCTCAACTGTCACATCTGCTCCCACTACGCCCTCTGGTGTCCATCCGGTGTTCTGTGTCTCTCTGTCTCTGTCTCTGTCTCTGTCTCTCTATATCTCTCTATATCTCTCTATATCTCTCTGTATCTCTGTGTCTCTGTGTCTCTGTGTCTCTGTGTCTCTGTGTCTCTCTCTCTCTCTCTCTCTCTCAATTAAATTATCAATTCAAGGGCTTTATTGGCATGGGAAACATGTGTTAACATTGCCAAAGCAAGTAAGGTAGATAATATATAAAGTGAAATAAACAATAAAAATTAACAGTAGACATCATACATACAGAAGTTTCAAAACAATAAAGACATTACAAATGTCATATTATATATATATGCAGTGTTTTAACAATGTACAAATGGTAAAGGACACAAGATAAAATAAATAAGCATAAATATGGGTTGTATTTACAATGGTGTTTGTTCTTCACTGGTTGCCCTTTTCTTGTGGCAATAGGTCACAAATCTTGCTGCTGTGATGGCACACTGTGGAATTTCACCCAGTAGATATGGGAGTTTATCAAAATTGGGTTTGTTTTCAAATTCTTTGTGGATCTGTGTAATCTGATAATATGGTCATACATTGGGCAGGTGGTTAGGAAGTGCAGCTCAGTTTCCACCTCATTTTGTGGGCAGTGAGCACATAGCCTATCTTCTCTTGAGAGCCATGTCTGCCTACGGCGGCCTTTCTCAATAGCAAGGCTATGCTCACTGAGTCTGTACATAGTCAAAGCTTTCCTTAAGTTTGGGTCAGTCACAGGGGTCAAGTATTCTGCCGCTGTGTACTCTCTGTGTAGGGCCAATTGCTTCCTTTTAGGTGGTTGTAGAATTTAACGGCTCTTTTCTGGATTTTGATAATTAGTGGGTATCGGCCTAATTCTGCTCTGCATGCATTATTTGGTGTTCTACGTTGTACATGGAGGATATTTTTGCAGAATTCTGCATGCAGAGGGTGTGTGTGTGTGTGTGTGTGTGTGTGTGTGTGTGTGTGTGTGTGTGTGTGTGTGTGTGTGTGTGTGTGGAGACAGGTTTGCTGGAGTCAGAGCATATCGTCCCATAATCAAGACCTCTACATACAGTGCCTTGCGAAAGTATTCGGCCCCCTTGAACTTTGCGACCTTTTGCCACATTTCAGGCTTCAAACATAAAGATATAAAACTGTATTTTTATGTGAAGAATCAACAACAAGTGGGAGACAATCATGAAGTGGAACGACATTTATTGGATATTTCAAACTTTTTTAACAAATCAAAAACTGAAAAATTGGGCGTGCAAAATTATTCAGCCCCCTTAAGTTAATACTTTGTAGCGCCACCTTTTGCTGCGATTACAGCTGTAAGTCGCTTGGGGTATGTCTCTATCAGTTTTGCACATCGAGAGAGTGAATTGTTTTCCCATTCCTCCTTGCAAAACAGCTCAAGCTGAGTGAGGTTGGATGGAGAGCATTTGTGAACAGCAGTTTTCAGTTCTTTCCACAGATTCTCGATTGGATTCAGGTCTGGACTTTGACTTGGCCATTCTAACACCTGGATATGTTTATTTTTGAACCATTCCATTGTAGATTTTGCTTTATGTTTTGGATCATTGTCTTGTTGGAAGACAAATCTCTGTCCCAGTCTCAGGTCTTTTGCAGACTCCATCAGGTTTTCTTCCAGAATGGTTGTGTATTTGGCTCCATCCATCTTTCCCATCAATTTTAACCATCTTCCCTGTCCCTGCTGAAGAAAAGCAGGCCCAAACCATGATGCTGCCACCACCATGTTTGACAGTGGGGATGTTGTGTTCAGGGTGATGAGCTGTGTTGCTTTTACGCCAAACATAACGTTTTGCATTGTTGCCAAAAAGTTCAATTTTGGTTTCATCTGACCAGAGCACCTTCTTCCACATGTTTGTTGTGTCTCCCAGGTGGCTTGTGGCAAACTTTAAACGACACTTTTTATGGATATCTTTAAGAAATGGCTTTCTTCTTGCCACTCTTCCATAAAGGCCAGATTTGTGCAATATACAACTGATTGTTGTCCTATGGACAGAGTCTCCCACCTCAGCTGTAGCCTCTTGGCTGCATCTCTGATCAGTCTTCTCCTTGTATGAGCTGAAAGTTTAGAGGGACGGCCAGGTCTTGGTAGATTTGCAGTGGTCTAATACTCCTTCCATTTCAATATTATCGCTTGCAGAGTGCTCCTTGGGATGTTTAAAGCTTGGGAAATCTTTTTGTATCCAAATCCGGCTTTAAACTTCTTCACAACAGTATCTCGGACCTGCCTGGTGTGTTCCTTGTTCTTCATGATGCTCTCTGCGCTTTTAACGGACCTCTGAGACTATCACAGTGCAGGTGCATTTATACGGAGACTTGATTACACACAGGTGGATTGTATTTATCATCATTAGTCATTTAGGTCAACATTGGATCATTCAGAGATCCTCACTGAACTTCTGGAGAGAGTTTGCTGCACTGAAAGTAAAGGGGCTGAATAATTTTGCACGCCCAATTTTTCAATTTTTGATTTGTTAAAAAAGTTTGAAATATCCAATAAATGTTGTTTCACTTCATGATTGTGTCCCACTTGTTGTTGATTCTTCACAAAAAAATACAGTTTTATATATTTTTGTTTGAAGCCTGAAATGTGGCAAAAGGTCGCAAAGTTCAAGGGGGCCGAATACTTTCGCAAGGCACTGTATACTCAAGCCTGCCATCTCCACGCTGCCAGATCATAATCTCTTGTCAGTCAGTTATGATTCTCGCCTTTTGTCTTTGCTCTAGATCCTGTTTGCACTGCTGTGCTTGATTTTCTGACTTACATCATTTTTGTCCTCTCCTTGCAGTACCGCTCTGTCTCTGTCTCCTGTCTCCTGTTCCCCGTCTTACCACCAACCACCGTGCTCTGGATTTTACTCACCACCATTACCTTGGATTCCCCCCAGGACCTGTTCCCCTGTTTCTTGCTGCCAACTCCAACCTCACTCTACACTCCTGGTTATTGCTACTCATCTGAGCTGCCCCGGTTCTGCACTCCCCATTTGCTATGTTCAATAAACATTTTGTGCATTCATCCCGACTTCCTCTGCTGAGTCCGATCTTGGGTTCCCCCCTTCGCTCACCGTAACATTAGCACCAGTACTCTCAGGTCCTGCTCTAACCCAATGACTCAGCACCAGTGCTCTCATGTCCTGCTCTAACCCAATGACTCAGCACCAGTGCTCTCAGCTCCCGCTCTAACCCAATGACTCAGCACCAGTACTCTCAGGTCCTGCTCTATCCCAATGACTCAGCACCAGTACTCTCAGGTCCTGCTCTATCCCAATGACTCAGCACCAGTACTCTCAGGTCCTGCTCTAACCCAATGACTCAGCACCAGTACTCTCAGGTCCTGCTCTAACCCAATGACTCAGCACCAGTACTCTCAGGTCCTGCTCTAACCCAATGACTCAGCACCAGTACTCTCAGGTCCCGCTCTAACCCAATGACTCAGCACCAGTACTCTCAGGTCCCGCTCTAACCCAATGACTCAGCACCAGTACTCTCAGGTCCTGCTCTAACCCAATGACTCAGCACCAGTACTCTCAGGTCCTGCTCTAACCCAATGACTCAGCACCAGTACTCTCAGGTCCTGCTCTAACCCAATGACTCAGCACCAGTACTCTCAGGTCCCGCTCTAACCCAGACTCAGCAACAGTACTCTCAGGTCCCGCTCTAACCCAATGACTCAGCACCAGTACTCTCAGGTCCTGCTCTAACCCAATGACTCAGCACCAGTACTCTCAGGTCCTGCTCTAACCCAATGACTCAGCACCAGTACTCTCAGGTCCCGCTCTAACCCAATGACTCAGCACCAGGCTCTTGATTGACAGGTCTGGCTCAGCTTATGTCCTCTGTGTGACTGACCACATTATCCCCACAGAGCAGTCATCATATCAAAGGTGTCATGTTTTTTTTCAGTGTGAGGTCAGGGCCATTCCCCAAATTTAAATAGGTAATGATGAAAGATTGAGGTTTTAATCAAGACTATGTTAACTGAGTTGGGGATGCATTTAATTTCTATTTTCCTCAATGAAAACAGAATTGAAGTACCAAATGATGGCCTTTGTGACTAACCCTAGCCTGGTCCAAAACTGTACGTGCTGTAGCCAACCACATTATCATTGGCACAGAGAGGAGTTGGCTGAAGCACATCCAAACTGGATCACCAGGCTAAAGGAACACCAACTATCTCTGGATGTCCTCCAAAATAAATATAGATCTTTTCTCAGAGCACACTGAGCTGATGAGGGTGTACCTCGGGACACCACTTTACCTTCCGTATGCCGTCCGTATCCATATGGTCGGCATCTCTCTCCAAGAAGGGCATGGCAAACGGGCTGAGGTCCTGCAGAACAAAGAGAGAGCACCAGGTTTAGATGGGCATTAGTGTAAAAAGACCACCACCTTCACCTTCAATCATTTATCAGCAAAGTCATACTACATAAAGTGGCAGAATCTGTTTGCCATGCCACCATTTGTATAACATCAAATTAGATTTCTGAAGCATGTATATTATAGACCTTAGAAGTTACAGACGCACCCCCCCCTTTACGTTTCATTCAGGACTATCCGTAATCATGGTAGAATTGTTTAGAAACATATTATATTCTTATTTACAATAAATGTGACTCCAAATTGGCACAATACATTATTTACCATTAACTTCTATTGGGTACAAAATAATCTGAAACACAACCAAAAACAAACAGCAAATGCATCCAACAAGTTTTGTAGAGCCACAAGCTTGATGTAATCATTGCATGCTAGAAATATGGGACCAAATACTTAACGTTTGACTACTTTAATACACATAGGTGGATTTGTCCTAATAATGTTATTCCCCTAAAATGGGACCAAATAATTAACTTGTACAAAAAGTGCTTACTTTTCTAAACGGTTCACACAATATGGATGAAAATACCTTCAAATTAAAGCTGACAGTCTGCACTTTAACATCATTGTATCATTTCAAATGCAAAGTGTACAGTGCCAAAACAACAACAAATTGGTCATTTTCCCAATACTTTTGGAGCCCATTGTATGTTGTAAACTAAACACACACATTTCTTCAAGATATAAATAAATATTGTTTTAAAGACCTAAAATAAAGTATACAGAACATCAAGCTTTCCGTTGCTGTGAGGGGGTTACTACAATCCATCTTAGAATCAAAGGCAAACTTACACACAATGCCTCTCCAAGTTCTTTCTCTGTGGAGAGGACTGTGAATGGAGAGTTAATGGACAACGCTACTCAAAGAACCGCTTGGAATGAGTCCCATTGTGCAGTGTGTGCTGAACCTCATTAACATGCTGAAGCCCTACTAAACGTGAATCAGCAAGAATCAAATATCACACTTAGAACCCTAGAAATGACCACTGACTCAATCAACAGCGACAAAACAGTTGTGAAGGAGTGTGGGGGGGATCCTGCCAGAGGTCAATGGTGTCACCCAAGCCATGTGAACCCTACTGATCTGTAAAATACATGTAGAACATTCTCAACCGAATTGTGTCAGGAGAACAAATCTTACCTAGATACAAATAACTCCTTGTTGTTGATGACAACTGGCTGACAGGTCGAATCTTGAGTCAATCATGTGCACAAATTAAGGCCATCCCCGTCCCTACCCAATAATCTTAATGATGACAGCCACAAATGATTGACATCCTAACTCCCAGAGATCCTCAGTGGCATCACAGCCATCAAGGTGACCTTCAGCTCTAGTGACTCTAGTCTGGCCACATCTGTTCAACCTTGATGCCTGCGCCAGACCCTATCTTGGTGTCTGCTGTCCACAGTACACACTCTTAAAATGGAAAAAACACAGCCCAAGACACAACAACTCCAGGTTGGGCCACATGACATTTTTTATTTATTTATCCTTTATTTTACTAGGCAAGTCAGTTAAGAACAAATTCTTATTTTCAATGACGGCCTAGGAACAGTGGGTTAACTGCCTGTTCAGGGGCAGAAAGACAGATTTGTACCTTGTCAGCTCAGGGATTTGAACTTGCAACCTTTCGGTTACTAGTCCAACGCTCTAACCACTAGGCTACCCTGCCGCCCATCTACACACAATGAAAGTCAATTCCATAACATAGTTGTATTATTTTGCATCTTGTATCACATGATTATATATTTAAAAAAATAAAGATTGTAGATAATGAAACTTTTAAAGAAATGAAATGTATCTATCCTGAGTCTTACCCAGGAGCAGTGTTGGGGAAGCCACTCTGAAAATACAACTTACCAAACTACAAATTACTTCACACTATAAGTTGAGCTACATTAAAGATACTGTTAAGAAACATAGTTTACTGAACCACTACTCCGTGAAAAATTATCATATCGATATGTTGTACACTTCAAATTGCAAAATTAGATCACTCTGGAGTAAAATGTTAACAGAATGTTTAGCCGATTGCCTAATATTTTCATACACTGATATTTTATTTTCATTTATCAAAAAAAGTAGTCTACTTCCAGTAGTTAGCTTCACATGTAAATGGGAAATTGCACCATTAGATCCAGCTAATACAGTGGATCCAGCTACTACAGTGGATCCAGCTCCCACAGTGGATCCAGCAACTATATATTCTGAGCAAGTCACATTTAGAATCTTGTAACAAAAATACCCAAAGAGACTTTGATTTTTCTTCTCAAGCACACGTTCCAATCCCCATTACCTCTTTGCATACCCTTAGACTAGAACACAAACCCAACTCAACACTCACACACTTGTAATTTACCTTCTACTCCCAAAGACCAGAACGACAAGCAAAATCCCCTCTGCTGTGCGTATGGTCCTGGAGCACTGAGGCTTCTTATCAGCATACAGGCAAGAGCAGAATGACAACAAGTGGAGAAAAACCTTCCTTCCCCCAAGAGATGAGCTCACTTTGACCTGTCCTCCAGCCTTGAAAATTAGTCTGAATAAAACCCAGTCTTTCTGATCAAGAGAAAAACCTATCTCCAGCGATGCTAATCTGTCTGAGCTTTAAAAAACAACTCAAGTTTTATACCCTTTCCATTCTCTGAGCGCAAGGCTAGTCCAGTGTTGCCTAACGAGTACTTAGCTATGCTGTAATGAGATAGTCAACAAAAGTGCTGCCTTAAGCGCTTGCAAATCCTATTTGATGAATCTCAGGCCAGTCCCCAGGAGAAGACAGGCTAGACATGCAGGGCCGGGGTGGGGTGGGGGGTGGAGTTGCACCTCCCTGAGAGAGAGAGAGAGAGAGAGAGAGAGAGAGAGAGAGAGAGAGAGAGAGAGAGAGAGAGAGAGAGAGAGAGAGAGAGAGAGAGAGAGAGAGACCAAGGACTGATCACCCCAATCCGCAGAAGTGGAGACAAATTTGATCCCAGTGACTACTGGGGGATATATGTCAACAGCAACCTTGGGAAAATCCTCTGCATTATCATTAACAGCAGACTCATACATTTCCTCAGGGAAAACAATGTACTGAGCAAATGTGAAATTGTCTTTTTACCAAATTACTGACCATGTGTTTACCCTGCACACCCTAATTTACAAACTCAATTTGGCGCGAGGGTCCGCTAAACAAATGGATGGAAAATGGTTTTGGGAGAAAAACATTCAACATTATAAAATCCATGTACCCAAACAACAAAGTGTATGGTTAAAATTGGCAAAAACACACATTTCTTTCCACATGGACAGGGGGTGAGACAGGGATGCATCTTAAGCCCCACCCCCTTCAACATATATATCAACGAATTTGTGAGGGCACAAGAACAACCCCAGCCTCACCCTACTAGAATCTGAAGTCAAATGTCTACTGTTTGCTGATGATCTGGTGCTTCTGTCCCCAATCAAAGAGTGCCTACAGCGGCACCTTAGCCAGTTTGTGCTCTTCTGTGAAGGGAGTAGTACAGAGTGTTGTACAAGATCTTCAGTTTCTTGGCAATTTCTCGCATGGAATTGCCTTCATTTCTCAGAACAAGAATAGACTGACCAGTTTCAGAAGACATGTCTTTGTTTCTGGCCATTTTGAGCCTGTAATCGAACCCACAAATACTGATGCTCCAGATACTCAACTCGTCTAAAGAAGGACAGTTTTATTGGTTGTTTAATCAGTACAACAGTTTTCAGCTGTGCTAACACACTTAAAAATAGTTTTCTGATGATAAAATAGCCTTTTAAAAGGATAAACTTGGATTATCTAACAATGTGCATTGGAACACAAGTGATGTGATGGTTTTTGTTCCATTAAAAATCCGTTGTTTCCAGCTATTTTTACAAATTAACAATGTCCATATCCAATTTGATGTCATTTTAAAGACCCACAAACGTGATTTTCTTTCAAAAACAAGGACATTTCCAAGTGACCACCAAACTTCTGAACGGTAGTGTATATCATTTTTATTTTTACATTTTTATATATTTTTTCTTCACATTTTCAAACAGTCCATATCCATATATATTTTCCAACGGGGTTATACATTTGGGTGAGGTTTTCTTTCTCGCCTGAGTAGCCATGTTTCACCGCCAAACATAAAATTAAACCATCTAGTGTTCAGCGAAATAACAACACACAGTCAAATACAGGTAGCCTAGTGAAACAATTAACATCCAATCACATTAATCGTTACATTCTCGCAGGAATTCCACTAACGGTATGTAGCCAAACGTAGTTGCTGCTCATGTTGGTATCTGTACTGATGGCGCAAAAGCAATGACATGGAGAAATGGTGGAGTGGTAACGCATGTGCAAGCAGTTGCTCCCGACGGCACTTGGGTAGACTGCAGCATCCACCGAGAGGCTCTTGCTGCCATGAGAATACCTGACAGCTTGAAAGACATTTTGGACACCACAGTGAAAACAGTTAACTTTGATAAAGCAAGGCTCCTGAACTCTCGTGTATTTTGTGGACTATGCAATGATATGGGCAGCGACCATGTAACACTTATACAGCATACAGAAGTGCGCTGGTTATCAAGGGGAAGAAGTTTTGACAAGTTTTTTTAAATTGAAAGATGAGCTTAAAGTTTTCTTAACCAACCATAATTTTCACTTGTCTGCATGATGACAAGTTTCTCACGCGACTGGCCTATCAGGGTGATGTTTTTTCTAGCCTGAATGATCTGAATCTAGGATTTTAGGGACTCTCCGCAACTAAACTCAGCAAAAAAAGAAACGTCCTCTCACTGTCAACTGCGTTTATTTTCAGCAAACTTAACATGTGCTAAAAATTATATGAACACAACAAGGTTCAACAACTGAGACATAAAGTGAACAAGTTCCACAGACATGTGACAAACAGAAATGGAATAATGTGTCCCTGAACAAAGGGGGGGTCTGAATCAAAAGTAACAGTCAGTATCTGGTGTGGCCACCAGCTGCATTAAGTACTCCAGTGCATCTCCTCCTCATGGACTGCACCAGATTTGCCAGTTCTTGCTGTGATATGTTACCCCAATCTTCCACCAAAGGCACCTGCAAGTTACCGGACATTTCTGAGGGGAATGGCTCTCGCCCTCACCCTCCGATCCAACAGGTCCCAGACGTGCTCAATAGGATTGATATCCGGGCACTTCACTGGCCATAGCAGAACACTGACATACTGTCTTGCAGGAAATCACGCACAGAACGAGCAGTATGGCTGGTGGCATTGTCATGCTGGAGGGTCATGTCAGGATGAAGCCTGCAGGAAGGGTACCACATGAGGGAGGAGGATGTCTTCCCTGTAATGACCAGCATTGAGATTGCCTGCAATGACAACAAGCTCAGTCCATTGATGCTGTGACACACCGCCCCAGACCATGACGGACCCTCCACCTCCAAATTGATCCCGCTCCAGAGTACAGGCCTCGGTGTAACGCTCATTCCTTCGATGATAAACGCAAATCCGACCATCACCCCTGGTGAGACAAAACTGCGACTCTTCAGTGAAGAGCACTTTTTGCCAGTCCTGTCTGGTCCAGAGACGGTGGGTTTGTGCCCATAGGCGACGTTGTTGCAGGTGATGTTTGGATGTTCCAATCCTGTGCAGGTGTTGTTACACGTGGTCTGCCACTGCGAGGACAATCAGCCGTCCGTTCTGTCACCCTGTAGCACGGTCTTAGGCGCCTCACATCTGCAGTACTCATGCCTCCTTGCAGCATGCCTAAGGCACATTCACGCAGATGAGCAGGGACCATGGGCATCTTCCTTTTAGTGTTTTTCAGAGTCAGTAGAAAGGCCTCTTTACTGTCCTAAGTTTTCATAACTGTGACCTTAATTGCCTACTGTCTGTAGGCTGTTAGTGTCTTAACAACCGTTCCACAGGTGCATGCTCATTAGTTGTTTATGGTTATTTGAAAAAGCATGGGAAACAGTGTTTAAACCCTTTACAATGAAGATCTGTGAAGTTATTTTGATTTTTAAGAATGATCTTTAAAAGACAGGGTCCTAAAAAAGGGACATTTCTTTTTTTGCTGAGTTTATATTCAATGTGCGGTACAACATTGAAGCTATGATTAAGAAGTTAGAGCTCTTCTCTGTCTGGATTAACAAGGACAACACACATGTCTTTCCATCATTGTATGATTTTTTTATGTGCAAATTAACTCAAGCTTAAGGACAATGTCAAATGTGATATAGTGAAGCACCTGAGTGAGTTGGGTGCTCAATTACTTTCCCAAAACGGATGACACATACAATTGGATTCATTATCCCTTTCATGCCCTGCCTCCAGTCCACTTACCAATATCTGAACAAGAGAGCCTCATCGGAATTGCAACTAGCGGTTCTGTGAAAATTGAATGTAATCAGAAGGATATCAATCCCAGAACAACAGCAAAATGACCTTGTGAAGATGCTGGAGGAAACAGGTACAAAAGTATCTATATTCACAGTAAAACAAGTCCTATATCGACATAACCTGAAAGGCCGCTCAACAAGGAACATGCCACTGCTCCAAAACCACCATAAAAAAGCCAGACTATGGTTTGCAACTGCACATGGGGATAAAGATCGTACTTTTTGTAGAAATGTCCTCTGGTCTGATGAAACAAAAATAGAACTGTTTAGTCATAATGACCATCGTTATGTTTGGAGGAAAAAAGGGGAAGCTTGCAAGCCGAAGAACACCATCCAACCGTGAAGCACAGGGATGGCAGCATCATGTTGTGGGGGTGTTTGCTGTAGGAGGGACTGGTGCACTTCACAAAATAGATGGCATCATACTTCCAAAGTTGTGGCAAAATGGCTTAAGGACAACAAAGTCAAGGTATTGGAGTGGCCATCACAAAGCTCTGACCTCAATTCTATAGAGAATTTGTGGGCAGAACTGAAATAGCGTGTGCGAGCAAGGAGGCCTACAAACCTGATTCAGTTACACCAGCTCTGTCAGGAGGAATAGGCCAAAATTCACCCAATTTATTGTGGGATGCTTGTGGAAGGCTACCTGAAACGTTAAACAATTTAAAGGCAATGCTATCAAATACTAATTGAGTGTATGTAAACTTGCTTTGGCAATGTAAACACGTTTCCCATGCCAATAAAGCACCTTAAATTTAAATTGATTTAGAGAGAGAGAAAATGGAGGTGTCAAGTCCTGACCATAGAGTGCCCTTGTTTCTTTATGGTGGAGAAGGTCAGTGCATGACTAGGGGGTAGTCTAGTTTAATATTTCTATGTGGGGTTCTAGTTTATTTTTCTATGTTGGTGATTTGTATGATTCCCAATTAGAGGCAGCTGGTAATCGTGGGATATTTGTTTATGTTTTGTGGCCTGTTAGCACTTTATTGACTTCACGTTTTGTTCTTTCTTTATTGTTTTTGTGCGTTTCACTAAATAATTATGTGGAAACCATATCACGCTGCTCCTTGGTCCGATGATTCTAACGACGATCGTGACAGCAGGTCAGTGGGGCGTCGCTGTGGGCGGCTGTCGAAATAAAACAAGATTTAGTCCTCCTCATCCTCCTTCCCCTACATCAATCCTTGTTCCTCTGTCCTATTCGGTATCTCCTCTCTTTTTGAGTGTAGTGGGATGACTCAGCTAATGGATAAATGGCTGACCAAGGGTACTCTAGGGCGTCAAACTGCTCCAAATGAATACTTTTTGAAAAGTTCTGGATCAGTAATGGACTGTCTTTTTACATCTGGTTTGGTCTGATGACAGCACAGACTCCAGGGTGGGCTTTTTTGTCCTATCAAAGCTCATGGATGGGCTGGCGTTTGAATGTGACTGAGGTGGATGGTGGAGAATTCCAACCACATTAGCACCAAAATGCTATAAAGTGCAAGGCAATGAAATGCATCACACCTGAATCATATTCCTATGCTTTGAACTCCTTTTCCTTCGGTTGGACGTCCAGATTTGTTGACAGTGAAAGTAAAAAGCTTGCCATCTCCAAGCAGGGGTCCACTGTACAAAAAGCTGAGTCAGTATTCGACAAGTTGTCCACTAAGAGAAGATCCAGGGTCATTTACAGATAAGCTGGACCTATATCAGTACTTGGGCCAACACCTGTAAAACCAGCCGCCTGGATGGCAAGGATGTCTCTGGTGACCTAGTTGGGTCAAAGGTCAAGAAGAGAGTCATCAGTCAGTAACCATAGAAAAGTGATTACAGCTGATTGGAGCCTAAGTGGGTCATTTAAAATAAATGGTCACACTTCAAATGAAACATAACCTTTGAAGGCTTTTTTATATCAAAGCCCTTCCTCACAAAAACAAATATCATGTAAGGTTGACTCATTTGTAATAACCTTTTATGATGACTTATTTATGAATTATTTGTGAAGCAACTATTTAGGGTTTTTGAAGACTATGGATGCTGCCATAAAGTTTTGGTGGATACGATCAAACCGGTTGAGTGATTTGGGATTGTCAAATGAAAAACTCACAGTGCCTTTTATGTCCATGAGCTGTAGTTATTGAAGGAAAATGTCTTCATTTACAAAATGGGGGTAAAATAAATAGCTGCAACTCCATTCCATCATTGGCTTTCAATTATGCCCTGGTTCTATCCTTTTGAGTTCCTCTGGGTTTTTTAACAAACCCTTTCATATACCAGTCTAGCTGAGTCATTCTCGGAGAAAGAGGCTCTTTCTTTCAATACCAACTCACTTGCCAATTTGGAAGATATTGGTAAGAAGAAACAGATGGCTCTGAGCAATGCATTTTGTCCGTCAAGGCCTTCAAGTTCAAACAGCCACCTTTGTTTATTGTGGGTAACGGACATTAATGAATTCCCAATTGCTTATCCTCCGAACAGTTTGAAGTGAACTAACCTTCGCCTCAAATTCTTCAAAAGTATTTTAAAGCAATTTGAATGCACAGAGATACACTGACGAGATCCTGAGGCTTCATTGTGAAGTGTGATTGACTAATGGTTTTAGTCAATCACACTTCACAACGTAGCCTCAGGATCTCGTCAGAGTGTCTGTGCATTCAAATTGCAATCACACTTCACAATCACACTTCACAATGTAGACTCGGGATCTCGTCATATTATCGCTGTGCATTCAAATTGCCTTAAAATAGTCCACAGATATTATATACAAACAAAAATATAAACACAACATGTAAAGTGCATTTTTCATAAGCTGAAATAAAAGATCCTAGAAATTTTTCATACGCACAAAAAGCTTATTTCTCTCAAATGTTGTGCACTAATTTGTTTACATCCCAGTTTGTGAGCATTGCTCCATTGCCAAGATATCCCATCCACCTGACAGGTGTGGCATGTCAAGAAGCTGATTAAACAGTATTATCATTACACAGGTGCACCTTGTGCTTAGCAGTTGGTTTATGGTATGGTCAGGCATACGCTATGGACAACGAATACAATTGAATTTTAAATTGATGGCAATTTGAATGCACAGAGATACTCTGGTGAGATCCTGGGGCCCATTGTCATGGGAGTATCTGTCCATACTTTAAGCCGTACACTCCACAGAGCTGGGCTTTACAGAAGAGTGGCCAGAAAAAAAGCCATTGCTACAAGAAAAAAATAAGCAAACACGTTTGATGTTTGTCAAACAGCATGTGGGAGACTTCCCAAACATATAGAAGAAGGTACTCTGGTCAGTTGAGACTCAAATTTAGTTTTTTGGCCATCAAGGAAAATGCCATTTCTGGTGCAAACCCAACACCTCTCATCACCCCGAAAAAAAACATCCACACAGTGAAGCATGGTGGCAGCATCATGCTGTGGGGATGTTTTTCATTGTCAGGGACTGGGAAACTGGCCAGAATTGAAGGAATGATGGATGGCACTAAATACAGGGAAATTCTTGGTGTTTCAGTCTTCAAGAGATTTGATACTGGGACAGCACCTTCCAGCAGGACAATGACCCTAATCATACTGCTGAAGCAACACTCAAGTGGTTTAAGGGGAAACATTTAAATGTCTTGGAATGAAATAGTCAAAGCCCAGACCTCAATCCAATTGAGAATCTGTGGTATGACTTAAAGATTGCTGTACACCAGTGGAACCCATCCATTTGAAGGACCTGGAGCAGTTTTGCCTTTAAAAATGGGCAAAAATCCCAGTGGCTAGATGTGCCAAGCTTATAGAGACATACCACAAGAGACCTGCAGCTGTAATTGCTGCAAAAGGTGGCTCTACAAAGTATTGACTTTGGAGGGTAAACAGATATGCACGCTCAAGTTCAGTTTTTTATCTTATTTCTTGTTTGTTTCACAAGAAAAATATTTTGCATCTTCAAAGTGGTAGGCATGTTGTGTAAATCAAATTATACAAACCCCCCAAAATAAATTTTAATTCCAGGTTGTAAGGCAACAAAATAGGAAAAATGCCAAGGGGGTGAATACTTTCGCAAGCCACTGTAGATATTCCATTAAAAATCAGCCGTTTCCAGTTACAATAGTCATTTACAACATTAACAATTTTTTCCACTGTATTTCTGATCAATTTGATGTTATTTTAATGGACAATTTTTTAAATTTTCTTTAGAAAACAAGGACATTTCTAAGTGACCCCAAACTTTTGAACGGTAGTGTATCTTTCCGTAAGATCTATTAGAACAGACAAAAACATGTCCTCCTACACACACGGACAGAGCAAGAGGAAGACCAAAGCTCTAGATATGCCCCGTGTCATCTGCGACACCTACATACCTTACTGTGTCTATGAAATGTAATGGAATTTACAGAAATGCCAGCGGGTTTGGAAAACAAGACCTTGGATTACAATACAGCATATGGCCTTTTAGTGCAACATACATTAATTTTCAATTATTATCATAATAATAACTAGATGGTAGCTTTACAAGTAAAGTTGTGGGGCTTGCTAAAGCTATTTAAAAAACAAATTGTGGTATTGAAAGAAGTGTTAAAAATTGTACTTTGATTATATTATTGAAATTAAGAAATCATTTTTAATTTCCATCGATAGTCTTTAGATTGGGTCAGTAGTTGTGGTCAGTAGATGTGTGGTCAGAAGTGGTGTGGTTGTGGTCAGTTGTTGTGTGTTTGTGGTCAATAGTTGTGTGGTTATGGTCAAAAGCTGTGTGGTTGTGATCACAGATGTGATAAGCAGTTGTGTGGTTGTGTTCAGAAGTTGCGTGGTTGTTGTCAGTAGTTGTGTCGTTGTGGTCATTAGATGTGGTTAGAAGTTGTGCGGTTGTGGTCACTAGATATGATAAGCAGTTGTGTTTTTGCAGTAAGTTGTTGTGTGGTTGTCAGTTGTTTTGGTCAGTAGTTGTGTGGTTCAGTTGTTGTGTTGTTGTGGTCAGTAATTGTGGTCACTCTCTTCACTCTCCTCATAATGTTGGCCATCTATGTCTATGAGTATCATAGCAACGCTCCGTTTTGGCATCTCATTGATGACACAGAGTGCTGTGGCTAGGAGAGAGCAGGCGGTGGGTTACTAAAACGTCTCTAATTACAGATTGGTACACGCAATTTCTAATATGTTTTCAGATTTGTCAAGCAGAGGGGTATGGGAAGATTTCATACCTCAAACATTTTCTCTAACTTGTTGCGTTAGTGGTCAAAACAGCAGTTGTTTGGGAAAAGTTGGAAGAAGATGGGGTAATGCAGTTACTAAAACAGCTATACCAAATGATCCGTAGTGAATATTTTGATTCCACGAACAGATATGAATCGCAGAGAACTAGACACATTTCCCAAACGCTTGAACTTTTTGTCTAACCAAAAACAATATTACACCATTCAAAATTTCCACAAGTAGTTCCCCGATCGGGCCAACACTTTCCTATACAGTATGTTTCATAGTAACACACATTGTCTGGAAACTCTTCTACGCTCATTATCACACACACAGTGCCACAGGGGACGTGGACAATAATCTCAATTGCACACTGAGATTTGGCCATGCCTGTTGTAGTTTGCACCCCCCCCTCTCTAGGTGTCTATTGGTGAACAGAGGCCCATCCATTAACACTGCACCAGCCTATTGTCTGTACACAATAGAACAGAAGAGAGGTGATTATTGTTGCCATGAAAGTTTTGGTCCCATGTTTCATGAGCTGAAATAAAAGATCTCAGAAATGTTCCAGAAGCACAAAAAGCTTATTTTTCTCCATTTTTGTGCACAAATGTGTTTACATCCCTGTTAGTGAGCATTTCTCCTTTGCCAAGATAATCCATCCACCTGACAGGTGTGGCATATCAAGAAGCTGATTAAAGAGCGTGATCATTACACAGGTGCACCTTGTGCTGGGGACAATAAAAGGCCACTCTAAAATGTGCAGTTTTGTCACCAACACAGTGCCAAGTTTTGAGGGAGCGTGCAATTGGCATGCTGACTGCAGGAATGTCCACCAGAGCTGTTGCCAGATAATTAAATGTTAATTTCTCTACAGTAAGCTGCCTCCAACATAGTTTTACAGAATTTGGCAGTAAATCCAACTGGCATCACAACCGCAGACCACGTGTAACCACGCCAGCCAAGGACCTCCAAATCCGGCGTCTTCACCTGTGGGATCGTCTGAGAGGGGAGATGGGGGTGCTGAGGAGTATTTCTGTCTGTAATAAAGCCCTCCTTAGTGGGTTGGCCTGGCTCCCAAGTGGGTGGGCCTATGCCCTCCCAGACCCACCCATGCTGCGCCCCTGCCCAGTCATGTGAAATCCATAGATTAGAGCCTAATTTATTTATTTCAGTTGACTGACTTCTTTATATGAACTGTAACACAGTAAAATCGTTGAAATTGTTGCATGTTGCATTGATATTTTGTTCAGTATAGTTGGCAGGGGTCTTCACTTGAACATTGCTTTGTTTTCATGTATTTCTAATATACATTTTAAGTCTCTCTGGTAGATGTTTTACAAGACCCCCTTCCATCTGTTTAACCAGAAATCAAAGCCTTTGCTATTTCCAATTTTTACGAGGGAAAATAGTGAGAAATGTATATATGCCTTAATTTCTCAAAAATATAGACTCTTAGCATTCATTTGACACCCAATTTGACATGCTCCTATGAACTTCACGTTGTTGCTCATGGGTCCTTTTACATGGAAATGGCCATGACTGAGAGAAGTGTATCTTAAGAGATGCAAATGTGTACATTCATGCAGACTTGAGTTCATTCTATTAGAACTCATTCTTTACTTTCATTAGAATATTGAACATCAAAATGAACAGTCAAAATGCCAAGAGTGTGCAAAGCTGTCATCAAGGCAAAGGGCTGGCTACTAATCTCAAATATATCTTTATATATTTAACACTTTTTTGGTTACTACATGAGTCCACATGTGTTATTTCATAGTTTTGATGTCTCCACTATTATTCTACAATGTAGAAAATAGTAAAAAATAAACAAAAAACCTTGAATGAGTAGGTGTGTCCAAACTCATGACTGGTACTGTATATCCAGGCTATAATGTAAAATGGTGTCTCCTTATGTTCACAAGGCTTACATTATCAGTCTGCCAATAGTAGCCTAGACATTGATAGTTGACCAACCCAGACGCATTGGAGATAACCCATGCTTCTTCCAAACAACTAGGCTACTCCAGTCCAGAAATACAAACCTTATTGCTATTATAAACTTGTTAACAATGTAATTAGAGCAATAAAATTACATGTTTTGTCACACCCATGGTATACGGTCTGTTATAAACTGGGTCGTTCAAGCTCTGAATGCTGATTGGCTGACAGCTGTGGTATATCAGACCGTAAACTACGGGTATGACAAAACATGTATTTTTAATGCTCTAATTACATTGGCAACCAGTTAATAATAGCAATAAGGCACCTCGGGGGTTTGTGATATATGGCCAATATTCCACGGTTAAGGGCTGCATCCAGGCACTCCGCGTTGCATCGTGCATTAGAACAGCCTTGAGCTGTGGTATATTGACCATTTACCACACCCCCTCCTGCCTTATTGTTTAAATATACCACGGCTGTCAGCCAATCAGCATTCAGGGCTCGAACCAGCTAGTTTATGTTGAGAAATATAACCCTTTCCCTGCCTGATCCTATCATAAAATCACCAGCAGCTGAAAACAAAAAGAAAATAAACCATGTTCCATTGTAAGACAGATTTCACTGTGTGGTGATCCACTGTCCACTAAGCAGTTCTGATGTCACGTATAATGCCTGATTGCCCAGAATATGCACGATAGAGAAAGAAGGGCATTCTTTACACATACACTGTACAATTGACATAAACCCAAGAGCGACATCCTCTTTTGTGTCAAGCAGCCTTAATGGCATTAGAGTCAATATGAGGCAGGTAACCTAAAGTAACAGTGAGTCACTAAATCAATGTGTAACTTCTTAAAAATCAATGCTACTGTATTTGTTTGGTCAACATAATAAGTAGACCTAGTATATACGTGTGGATATGGGGATACGCAGACAGACCTGCTCAAATGGAGGATGATGGTCTGTTGTTGTTAGTAAACAACAAGCACATAGGAAACCATTTCCCATGTCCATGAGAACGGGTCTGAGCTTCTTACTGTTTCCATGAATGTAGGACATTTGGTTTCGTAGATATATCTTGGCATGTCATCAAAACAGCAAGTCATTGGTTAACAGCTCTCTGTGACCACTTCCTTTATAATGCATGGTGAGTTTGGAGATCCATGAGGAACGGCCTGGGTGCGTCACAGAATGTTCCATGACTTGAATTTGCCTTCACATCAGTATCACAGATTTTAAGGTCACCTCTCTTTTAAAGGACTGAGATTTTGCATAACAGCAATATTACTGATGATAGTGACTTAGCGTAAGTAAGTGTGTGTGTGTGTGTGTGTGTGTGTGTGTATGTATGTGTGTGTGTGTGCGTGTGTATATGGGTGTGCGTGTGTATGTGTGTGTGCGTGTGGATGTGTGTGTGTATACATAAAGATGTGAGTAATAATATTGATTGTTAGTATTCACATCATGAAACATGATCCCAAGTGTTTCCTCTACTCACCATAATCACCTGTCACATCACATCAGCAGTAAAGATATAATTACAGGATTGACGTGCTGTTCCTTTGGTCTTCGCTGATAGCTACTCACATGGAATAACTCACAATGACTGCTGACCTCAAATGGAATACAGATTTTACACTCTTTACATACAGCCGAAGGGAAGAGAAAGCTGGTTTAACAAAATGTATGAGTATACTACCGAGTTATGTCATGATGTCTACAAACTGGTTTAACAAAATGTATGAGTATACTACCGAGTTATGTCATGATGTCTATACATGGGTTATTATAATGGCCCTGAAAATAAACAAAGGCTTTATGCAAGCTGTAAAATGTACATTTATTTTCATGGATATACTCATTAAATATGGTTCATGTGATGTAGCCTACACTGTAGCCTACACTTTCTTTTAAGCCAGAAATATGGTGATACACCTGTGTTGTAACACTATCCATTTTCTGTATGACATACGCCACAGATTATATGCCAGGCAATGTATTAGCCACAGATTCTATGCCAGATATTGTTCACCGCAGATTATATTCTATACACATTCAAAAGAGACATCGTAGAGAAAAGTATCTGTCATTGAAGGAAACATACCACAACTCCGCCCACATCTATACATGCCCAATTTCAGAGCACGCGTGATCGAGCATAAATATAATAGGGTAGTAATTTCTCCCTAAAAATATGAGCCTCAGTTAATACTGACAGGCATGTTCAATCGAAGCGTCCTCTTCTTTCTAGGTGTCATCTTCATGTCTCTCTTCTTGGAGTCATTTGCTGTGCAACCATATTGATCTAGAATTATCTAAACAACTGGACTCATTAAAGCGTAAAAGAAACGTTACTTTCTCTCCTCTCGTGCTAGATCGAGTGTGGTGAATGATAACAAAACAACCACTGCTAAAACATTCTACCTTTTGTCAAGTACTAGTTCACCTATATCCGCATTCATGTCCTACCCAAAACGTTTTTTTGTTTTTACTTTTCGAAGAGGTTTAGGAGAATTTACGCTGCAGGTTAGGATAATTAACGTAGCAGGTTATGACAATTAGGTTAAGGGTCGTTAAGAAAAGGGTTTAAAAATCTACTTTTGATTGCAATACATTAGATGCTGCCTGTAATCCATGGCTTCTGGTTGGGGTATGTACATACGGTCACTGTGGGGACGACGTCATCGATGCACTTATTGATGAAGCCAATGACTGATGTGGTGTAATCCTCAATGCCATCGGAGGAATCACGGAACATATTCCAGTCTATGCTAGCAAAACAGTCCTGTAGCTTAGCATCTGCTTCATCTGACCACTTTTTTATTGATCTAGTCAGTGGTGCTTCCTGCTTTAATTTTTCCTTGTACGCAGGAATCAGGAGGATAGAATTTTGGTCAGATTTGCCAAATGGAGGGCAAGGGAGAGCTTTCTATGCATCTGTGTGTGTGGAGTATAGGTGGTCCCGAGTTCTTTTCCCTCTGGTTGCACATTTAACATGCTGATAGAAATTTTGTAAAACGGATTTAAGTTTCCCTGCATTAAAGTCCCCGGCTATTAGGAGTGCCGCCTCTGGTTGAGCGTTTTCTTGTTTGCTTATGGCAGAATACAGCTCATTCAATGCTGTCTTAGTGCCAGCTTCTGACTGTGCTGGTATGCAAACAGCTGAAAACTCAGATGAAACCATCTGGTCTACAGCTTACAATGAGAAACTCTACCTCAGGCGTGCAATAGCTCGAGACTTCTTTCGATATCGTGCACCAGCTGTTGTTTCCAAAAATACATAGACCGCCGCCCCTTGTCTCACCAGACGCCGCTGTTCTTTCCTGGTGCATCGTATAACCAGCAAGCTGTATGTTGATGTTGTTGTCGTTCAGCCACGACTCCGTGAAGCATAATATGTCACAGTTTTTAAGGTCCCGTTGGTAGTTTAATCGTCCGCGTAACTCGTCGATTTTATTGTCCAAAGATTGCACATGGGTGAGGAGTCAGGCCCCTTTTCTCTGCCTTCGCTTCATGCAGAGGAGATCGACCTGTTCAGAGTAAGGCAGGACACAATTGGGCTCCTCAGAGTCCTGCTAGTAGAATGGAGTGAAGTGGAGGTTTATTCGATGGCCTGCGAATTCTCAGAAGGCAGCCGGACCTTCGGCCCCTCTTTCTCTGCCTTCTCTTCATGCACAGGAGATCGGGGCCTGTTCCTGAGGAAGCAGCGTATCCTTCACATTGGGCTCCTCAGAGTCCTGAAAGGAAAAAGAGGATTCTGCTATTCTGTGGTGAGTAAATCTCAGTCCTGATGTCTAGAAGTTATTGTTGGACATAAGAGACGGTAGCAGCAACATTATGTACAAAATACGTAAAAAAATGACAACGCAAATAAGCGAACAAAAAAACAATCGGCTGGGGGCACGTAAAACGTCTGCCATTTTCTCCGGCGCCATTTTACTTCAAAAGCTACCAATTCTTGTGGAATCCATAATCCAATGGGTTGGGATTATGCATGAGGAAGAAAAATGCAGTTTAACTAAAGACTATCAGTATTTAAATCTTCTCGATTTTTCAATTGGAATAATGGCAGGGGCGCGACTGTGGTTTTAGAAGTGGGGGGGGGGGACATAATATATATATATATATTTTTATCCTGTTGGATAAACACTCCAAACAGCCTACCCGCTGCTCGGAGGCGTCCGCATGGTCTAAAAGCGCACCGTTGCCTCATTTTTGTATCACATTCAAATTATAAAGCTGGGGGATTCAAAAATGCAATTTCAGAATGTGTAGGTAAAGACTTACTGCTGAGCTCAGGACGAAACAATTCTGGCTATCAAACCTCAAACAAACGACACATGTTCCAATGACAACCCCTACACACAGGATCTTCAGTTGTGTATTCATTATGCCGATTCTGTTTTTACTCTAATAGTTTGCCTGTTTGCCTAATTTCAGTTTATGTGACAAAGTAAGATAGTATAATGTATAGAATCATTGTACCATCTAAACTGCTGTGAAATATATTTTCCATAACCAACAATATTGTTATTTCTGCTGTTTGAAGTTGGTGTACAAGACCGAAAATACAAAAACAAAACTTAAGAACATAGAAAGAGCTTTTTATAACTCACATTTCTATGTGATTTTCACCAGGTCGCCCAAAAAGTTCAATTTTGCCACTTTAAGGTAGGGATTTGTATGGGGGTGGGGGCCACAAAAAATCTGAACTCATCATGATGGGGCTGCAGTGCTTATGGGTCTGCAAACCCACATCCATACCCACAATGCAGTCTGAGCCCCCTAAGTGAAATTTTGTTGGCCACATGCCCATCCCTGTATTAAGGTGTCTTTGATAGAATAAACTCTGCAAAAACAAATGTAGACATTAATAAATGCATTTCTATAGCTTTCAAAATATGTTTTACAACGATGGGGGAGTGCCAAGATGGAGGAGCGGTGGCTTCAAAACCGCTCTCCCAAAATTCATCTAGTGTAGATTAAACTAGGTGAATTTTGGGAGCGCGGTTTTGAAGCCATCGCGCCTCCAGATTGTCTGTTGCAAAATATTGTTTCTATTTTACAAAGTTAGGTAGGTCCCTCTTGTTTTGGTTTCCACTAATGCGATGCTGCATCAACTGCAGGCATTTTCGCGTTTCGATTGTTCTGAACAGTGTGAATCAGTCATATCTGATTGGGTAATCCAGCATTATCAACTCCTACGCCGCACAGCCACTGCACTGTACTCGAACCAAGCCAGAGATACTTTTGAGGAGATGGAGAACTCAAAGGGATTCTTCTTAACGCCTATTGTGTACGTTGCCCATGCGTCGTCAATGTGCCGCACGGTGCATTCTGGGTGATTACGGAGTGAATGGGAGTCAATTTGGCGCTAACAAAAAAATAAAACATAAGCACGAATCACGTGAACAAGAAGTACAACATTACACATTTTTTTCAGAGATGTGGGATAACTAATTTGTTCTCTGTAATATCGTATAGCTTTGAAATCATGATATTACGTACTTTTGAGGAAAACAGGCAGGTTTCTCGACTCATTCCCTCACCTTTAGAAGGGATTGTTTGACGATTAGTTTTTGCAAACGCGTAACGCACCATGACACCCTGAACGCGATTGGTCGATAGTCTGTTGGGCGGAGCGTATACGTTTTTTCAAGTCATTTCCCATGGTATTCTTATCTCCACCTTTTTTAAAATCTCTGACCAAACTCAGAAAATAGTAGCTTGATTGCTAGCGTTAGCTATAGCTATTGACTTGGTGCATTGGGTTGTTTTAAACCAAAGAGAATGGCCAAGCAGCTAGAAACGGATTTGGATGGAATGTAGTTTTTATGTCACGGGGGTGTTTGTTGTGTAGTGTACTGTACTGACTGCGGTGGGAAGGTATGACTTGGGTGTTGACGCAGTACCTAACCAACGGAATTTGCAATACCAGCATAGACAAATTGGGATGGCAATGAAGCAAGTGCATCGTAAGTTTACGTGACACTTTATTTTCAGAAATTTTGGCATGCCTCGAGTCTCGATCCTCATTGGCGATGTCAGGACTCTCGCTAACAAGCAAGTTTGGATTGATGATTTTAATTAGCTGTTAGCTGCTTGTTGTTTTATTAGCTAGTGAGATCACTGACTGAAATTAAAGTGATCAATAAATGTTAACTAAAGCAAAGTTTTACTAACTAGCGAGCGGGTCTTTTATTTTGCATTGCACGCTAACAACTAATGTTAACAGTTAGAAGTTTGCCGATCAGTTAAGTAGCTAACGTTATAGCTAACGTCCTTAACCTGTTCGAAATATGAGACAAAATATCCTCAGGAAAGCATTTTAGAGCCGGTATTGAG
Source organism: Oncorhynchus masou masou (assembly GCF_036934945.1). NCBI lineage: Eukaryota > Metazoa > Chordata > Actinopteri > Salmoniformes > Salmonidae > Oncorhynchus > Oncorhynchus masou. The sequence goes on along the minus strand of NC_088241.1, from coordinate 58,109,220 downwards.
GCTTTTCTGAAAGCAAAACATTACTAACGCAACATTAGGAAAGGTTTATCATGTTTTGTACACTCTGTGTAAATGGTTGGACACCTAGATAAAGTAATTTTACATTGGATATGCGGTTTTCGCTCGTCAGTAACAGTAGCATGAACTTGTGTCATGGCTTGAAGGGATAGCATGAAATTCTGTCATGGCAAGAAAGGATACAGCTTTTGTAAAATTAACATGACTTGTATATTCTAAACCAGGGGAGGAGAACAATCGACATCTTTATGTGTGAATTGCACACAAAAAATGTAATAAAAAAAAAAAATCTTGAATGCTTTCCATCTTCCCCTGTTTCAGAATATACAATTTTCATTGTCATGGCATGCTTGGTTCAAAAGCTATTGAGAGAGAGTTTTATATTGTATATTTGGTTCTCTCCTCAATAGCTATTGAACAAAGCATGCCACGACAATGGAAATTGTATATTCTGAAGCAGGAGAAAATGGAAAACAATCAACACCTTTTAGTGTGAATATTTTTTTATTGAACCAAACCATAAATTTTCCAGCAGCTGAAATACACTCTTACCAGTTGAAGTTTAAATGTAATTTTTTTCAAAATTCTAGCTTTGGACAAAAGCAAGACATCAATATTATTCAAACAATCTTAAATCACAGCTCAATTTGAGCAAAATCTAAATTTGTGGTTAATCATAATTAATCACAACAAATCCTGCGATTAACTTGATTTAAAAATGTTAATTGTTTGACAGCCCTAATCATCATGCAGAAAAATATACCAGATGGCATGGGCACTGTTGCACTTTCACTGGTTGGGTGTGATCCTGGTCTAGATCTTTTGATTTGGTGCAACTTCCGGCGCACGTTTACTATGAGCACTGAGGCTGTATTCACCTTAAGTTAAAGTAGCATACCATCAAAAACAATTGGGAAAATGCATCCATAACATTTTAACATGGAAATAGCGGTTCTATCATTCAACCTACTATAGCAGCCAATGTGTGGTGTTCAATGTAGGTCTACATTCCATGAAACATGCAGAGCTTGACATTGACCTGTTAATACACTTGTCCTTCAGACACGGAGGTGATCATCATTGTAAGTAAGAACTTGTTCTTAACTGACTTGCCGAGTTAAATACATTTTAAAGAAAATAATAATCTAAAAACAATCGCATCTACCCACGACCCTGATGTTTTAAAAACAGTCCAGTTCAAAGTGAATGGCACAGATCCATACATGTCAATGGCCCACTGCAGCTCTGATTGGTTATGGTTTTGTTTTGGTATGTTGCTTTGAAAGTGGCTAATATTCCGTTGATTCATTCACAATTCCCACAGTAAAGGAAACGTTGATGGCGTTAACTAATGGGTAATACTCTATAATGTTGAGTGAAGTTCAGTCTCGATCTTCTCTGGGCACACTGATATTTCTTCTGTAGTCCCGTGGGAGGCTCAGCTTTGAGGGAACATTGGATGACACCATTTGTTTTTAGGACTATCAACTGGGTTGTTAAATGGCCCGCGATATGGTTCAATGTGCCAATAAATCAGCACAATCTACTTTTTTGTTTTTTGAAATTGCTGGCATCTTGAAGCTAACATTGGGATCGTGTATACTCTGCTCTCTGTTACTCTTTTTTTATGGTCATTAGCAATGTACAATATGGCGAACTTGGCAAAACAAGGAATTTGTGGTAAGTGCATGGAGGCCATCATCTTTATATACCTCTGCAATTGAAACTCAATGAAGGTGACATCTTTGTCAGTTTTCATCTTATGTTGTGTTTGTACGTGCTGCTGCTATAAACCTTGCAGATGATAGAGTTGAACAGGAGCTTGACATTAAATGGAGCTTTGGCAGAATTTCAACTAATGCGTTTTAGTGCATACTTTTTAAGCTGGCGATCAGTGACCGTCTGTTTTGGCTGGGAAACCTGACCTACTGTGTCAGCTGAGATCAGGCAGCTTTAGAAGCAAGGCGCAGTGCATCTCCAGTTGTTTTTCATCAACTGAGTGGCGCAACGGCCAGCTAAAATAAAGTATTCAGGGACAAGAGCCCCATGCCCAGGTGTCATTAGAAAGAAACCGCCTGCAATCGAGGATCATGTCCAACAGGCACTAAACCCATAGTTGGGTTAGTGATTCAAATATTGTACAATAAGGGAAATTCCACGGTAACTCAGATTTTACACTTAAAATGTTTGCAAAAAACCCCCATTGATTTCAAAGTTGAACAAACCATACAACTCTATGCACAACTACTACTTTTAACAATTTACACTGAACATTTTACAAAAACACATTTACTGGAAGAACTGTGAAGATGCAAAGTTTGGTAACAAAATTTCAGTAAAATCTCCATCTGTTTTTTTTCCCTAAAACAATTAATATTTTCTCTGAATTAAGATTCAACAATGTCTGCAGAAAAAAGGGTGTGTCAGCTATGACAATACACACTGACATTAAAAAAATATATATTTTGGTTATTGAACTAGAGTAAGTGAAGTGAATTTAAACCCGGTAACAGAATTTCAAAATTGGCCCCTGATCCCTACACAGAAATGCATAAGGTTATGAATGGCATTCTCTTTGTGGTGATGTATCCTAAAAAGGTACAAATATAAATATGTGATATCCTCCTTTGCATATTTGGGTAATATTCTACACACTGGCTATTATTTTAATGAGCTCTGCCCCCAAACAAGACCAAATTTGGTTGGTCCGTACTGGACCAAATCTGAACCAATCATGATGTCTGTTTCTCAAGTTTGGACATCAGAGTAGAGTACAGGAGAGTTTAATACAATCCAGTACATTAGTGTGCTCTACTGTGTACTGTACTGTTACCCCTCTGTGGGTCCAGGGTGGTGACAGGCAGCTCCAATCTAGTCCAAATGCCTGCTGCAATATGGCAGTTTTGGATTAGCCTAATGGCACAAGCCCCTCCTTTACTGTTTCAGCTGGAGAAAGGCTCCAGGTGGCTAATTATAGACCACAGACTACACTGGCATTTCTGTTTTTCTATCCTTTTCATATTTATTTATGGAGCCAGTTCAGCATATTTTTACAATTTCTATTCGTGTGGTGTGTGACAGAACTATGCCAGTGTGAGAGAGTAAAAGTATGTATGCACTTGTGCTGCTTGTCCTATTTTCTAAATTGGAACCAGAAAGGAACTAAATTAGCAAGGCTCTGTTCTCTTTTCTGTGGTACAATTTAAAACTGCTTTGTCCCTCTGGACCATGGCGGCTACATCTGAATTCCATTAACTCGCTGCCAACTTTAATTTACAATCTTCTTCTTCTTGTGAAACTCTGGCCTCTCAGCACTCAACTCCTCCGTGTGAAACCAGTGCTCCTCTGAAATGAATATCGATTTTGGTTATAAATTCAGCAGAGTCATTTTGAAAGTTAGTGTTCTTGAGAAGCACTGCTTTGACACAATATCTAAGCCGTTTCAATTTAGACAGTGTCGAGATCAACTCGCCTCATTGTTCCTCCGTTTGCATTCACAACCTACTAGCTATGCGACAAGCATTGAGCATTTTGGCCTCACTGTCCTAACGTAGCATTAGGCTATGTGTGCTCATTAGTGTTAGCAGCTTTTTGGTACTGGTCCCTTCTTCATTCATGGAATAATGGGACAGATTGGACCCCTGAACCACAGACACACTGTAGTCAGCCTAATGTCACAACACTAGCCACTGCCGATAGTCCTGTTATTTGACCTGCTGTCAGAGCTCAAGGGCAGGTCATTAGTTTCCAATGTCTGTGACCACAGCAACTGTTCAGTGCCTTCAGAAAGTATTCACAACCCTTTACTTTTCCCACATTTTGTTGTGTTACAGAAGGAATTTAAAATTGATTACATTTTTGTATTTTATTTTTATCCCTGGCTTACACACAATACCCTATAATGTCAAAATGGAATTATGTATTTCAAATAAATTACAAGCTGAAATGTCTTGAGTCAATAAGTACTCAACCCTGTTGTTATGGCAAGCCTAAATACGTTCAGGAGTAAAAATGTGCTTAACAAGTCACAAGTTGCATGGCCTCACTGTGTGCAATAACAGTGTTTAACATGATTTTTGAATGACTACCTCATCTCTGTACCACACACATACTATTATCTGTAAGGTCCCTCAGTCGAGCAGTGAATTTCAAACACAGATTCAACCACAAAGACCAGGGAGGTTTTACAATGCCTCAAAAAGAAGGCACCTATTGAATTTCCCTTTGAGCATGGTGAAGTTATTAATTATACTTTGTCTGGTGTATCAGTACACCCAGTCACTACAAAGACACAGGCATCCTTCCTAACTTAGTTGCCGGAGAGGATGGAAATCGTTCAGGGATTTCACCATGAGGGCCAATAGTGACTTTGAAACCATTACAGACTATATGGCTCTGATAGAATACTGCGGATGGATCAACAACATACACTGCTCAAAAAAATAAAGGGAACACTAAAATAACACATCCTAGATCTGAATGAATGAAATATTCTTATTAAATACTTTTTCTTTACATAGTTGAATGTGCTGACAACAAAACCACACAAATTATCAATGGAAATCAAATTTATCAACCCATGGAGGTCTGGATTTGGAGACACACTCAAAATTAAAGTGGAAAACCACACTACAGGCTGATCCAACTTTGATGTAATGTCCTTCAAACAAGTCAAAATGAGGCTAAGTAGTGTGTGTGGCCTCCACGACCTCCCTACAACGCCTGGGCATGCTCCTGATGAGGTGGTGGATGGTTTCCTGGGGGATCTCCTCCCAGACCTGGACTAAAGCATCCGCCAACTCCTGGACAGTCTGTGGTGTGGTGTTGGTGGGTGGAGCGAGACATAATGTCCCAGATGTGCTCAATTGGATTCAGTTCTGGGGAACTGGCGGGCCAGTCCATAGCATCAATGCCTTCCTCTTGCAGGAACTGCTGACACATGAGGTCTAGCATTGTCTTGCATTAGGAGGAACCCAGGGCAAACCGCACCAGCATATGGTCTCACAAGGGGTCTGAGGATCTCATCTCGGTACCTAATGGCAGTCAGGCTACCTCTGGCGAGCACATGGAGGGCTGTGCGGCCCCCCAAAGAAATGCCACCCCACACCATGACTGACCCACCACCAAACCGGTCATGCTGGAGGATGTTGCAGGCAGCAGAACGTTCTCCACGGCGTCTCCAGACTCTGTCACGTCTGTCACATGTGCTCAGTGTGAACCTGCTTTCATCTGTGAAGAGCACAGGGCGCCAGTGGCGAATTTGCCAATCTTGGTGTTCTCTGGCAAATGCCAAACGTCCTGCACGGTGTTGGGCTGTAAGCACAACCCCAACCTGTGGATGTTGGGCCCTCATACCACCCTCATGGAGTCTGTTTCTGACCGTTTGAGCAGACACATGCACATTTGTGGCCTGCTGGATGTCATTTTGCAGGGCTCTGGCAGTGCTCCTCCTTGCACAAAGGCGGAGGTAGCGGTCCTGCTGCTGGGTTGTTGCCCTCCTACGGCCTCCTCCACGTCTCCTGATGTACTGGCCTGTCTCCTGGTAGCGCCTCCATGCTCTGGACACTACGCTGACAGACACAGCAAACCTTCTTGCCACAGCTCGCATTGATGTGCCATCCTGGATGAGCTGCACTACCTGAGCCACTTGTGTGAGTTGTAGACTCCGTCTCATGCTACCACTAGAGTGAAAGCACCGGAAGCATTCATAAGTGACAAACATCAGCCAGGAAGCATAGGAACTGAGAAGTGGTCTGTGGTCACCACCTGCAGAACCACTCCTTTATTGGGGGTGTCTTGCTTAATTGCCTATAATTTCCACCTGTTGTCTATTCCATTTGCACAACAGCATGTGAAATGTATTGTCAATCAGTGTTGCTTCCAAAGTGGACAGTTTGATTTCACAGAAGTGTGATTGACTTGGAGTTACATTGTGTTGTTTAAGTGTTCCCTTTATTTTTTTTGAGCAGTGTATAAATGCAATCTGTAAAGTTTTGGTTTCATGAGGTGAAATAAAAGATCCCAGAAATGTTCCATATGCACCAATTTGTTTACATTTCTCCTTTGCCAAACTAATCCACTTGACAGGTATGGCATATCAATAAACTGAATAAAAGCATGATCATTACAACCTTGTGTTGGAGACATTAAAATGACACTATTAAATGTGAAGTTGTGTCACACAACACAATTCCACAGATGTCTCAAGTTGAGGGAAAGTGCAATTCAGCTTCTTCACCTGCGGGATCATCTGAGACAAGCAACCCGGACAGCTGGTGAAATTTAGGAGTATTTCTGTATGTTGTAAAACTCCTTTTGATTAGCTGGGCCTATGCCCGCCCAGTCATGTGAAATCCACAGATTAAGGCCAGATTTATTTTAATTGACTGATTTCCTTATATGAATTGTAACTCTGTAAAATCATTGAAATTGTTGCATGTAGCGTTTTATATTTTTGTTCAGTATAGTTACGCCACGATACTAACCGAATTGACAGAGCGAAAAGAAGGAAGCCTGTACAGAATACAAATATAACAAAACGCTAAAGTAATACTACAAAAAAAAATGTGCCAAGCAATTCACTTTTCAGTCTGAATATCAAGTGTTATGTTTGGGGAAAATCCAACACAACACATTACTGAGTATCACTCCATATTTTCAAGCATAGTGGTGGCTGCATCATGTTATGGGTATGCTTGTAATTGTTAAGGACTGGGGAGTTTTTCTGGATAAAAAAGAAACTGAGCTAAGCACAGGCAAAATCCTAGAGGAAAACCTGGTTCAGTCTGCTTTCCAGCAGACACTGGGAGGTAAATTCACCTTTCAGAAGGACAATAACCTAAAACACAAGGCCAAATCTACACTGGAGTTGTTTACCAAGGAGACAGTGAATGTTCCTTAGTGGCAGAGTTACAGTTTTTACTTAAATCTGCTTGAAAGTCTATGGCAAGACTTAAATTGTTGTCTAGCTATGATCAACAATCAATTTGACAAAAGTTTGAAGAATTTTGAAAATAATAAAGTGCAAATGTTGCCCAATCCAGAAAGACTCACAGCTGTAATCGCTGCCAAAGGTGCTTCTACAAAGTATTGACTCGGGGGTGTGAATACTTATGTAATGATATATTTCTGTATTTATTTGTCAATAAATTTGCTAAAATTTCTAAAAACATGTTTTCACTTTGTCATTATGGGGTATTGTGTGTAGATGGGCGAGAAGACAAATCAATTTAATCCATTTTGAATTCGGGATGTAACAACATGTGGAATAAGTCAAGGGGTATGAATACTTTCTGAAGGCACTATGTCAAAGTTAAATGTTATTTGTCACGCACATTTAGCAAAATGCTTGTTTCTCTAGCTCCCAAAAGTGCAGGAATATCTAACAATACACATACGTCTAAAGTAATGGAATGGAATTAAGAATATATAAATATTTGGACGAGCAACGTCAGAATGGCATACAGTAGAATATGATAGAATCCAGTATATACATAAACTCAGCAAAACAAATTAACATCCCTTTTTCAGGACCCTGTCTTTCAAAGATAATTCGTAAAATTTCAAATAACTTCACAGATCTTCACTGTAAAGGGTTTAAACACTGTTTCCTATGCTTGTTCAATGAACCATAAACAATTAATAAACATGCACCTGTGGAACTGTCATTAAGACACTAACAGCTTACAGACAGTAGGCAATTAATGTCACAGTTATGAAAACTTAGGACACTAAAGAGGCCTTTCTACTGACTCTGAAAAACACCAAAAGAAAGATGCCCAGGGTCCCTGCTCATCTGCGTGAATGTGCCTTAAGCATGCTGCAAGGAGGCATGAGGACTGCAGATGTGGCCAGGGCAATAAATTGAAATGTCCGTACTGTGAGACGCCTAAGACAGCGCTACAGGGAGACAAGACGGACAGCTGATCGTCCTCACAGTGGCAGACCACATGTAACACCTGCACAGGATCGGTACATCCGAACATCACACCTGCGGGACAGGTACAGGATAGTAGCAACTGCCTGAGTTACACCAGGAACGCACAATCCCTCCATCAGTGCTTAGATTTTCCGCAATAAGCTGAGAGAGGCTGGACTGAGTGCTTGTAGGCCTGTTGTAAGGCAGGTCCTCACCAGACATCACCAGCAACAACGTCGCCTATGGGCACAAACCCATCATCGCTGGACCAGACAGGATTGGCAAAAAGTACTCTTCACTTAGAGTCGTGGTTTTGTCTTACCACGCGTGATGGTCGGATTTGCGTTTATCGTCGAAGGAATGGGCGTTACACCGAGGCCTGTACTCTGGAGCGGGATCAATTTGGAGGCGGGTGGTCCATCATGGTCTGGTGCGGTGTGTCACAGCATCATTGGATTGAGCTTGTTGTCATTGCAGGCAATCTCAGCGCTGTGCGTTACAGGGAAGACATCCTTCTCTCTCATGTGGTACCCTTCCTAAAGGCTCATCCTGACATGACCCTCCGCATTGACAATGCCACCAGCCATACTGCTCGTTTTGTGCGTGATTTCCTGCAAGACAGGAATGTCAGTGTACTGCCATGGCCAGTGAAGAGCCCGGATCTCAATCTCATTGAGCACGTCTGGGACCTGTTGGATTGAAGGGTGAGGGCTAGGGCCATTCCCCTCAGAAATGTCTGGGAACTTGCAGGTGCCTTGGTGAAGAGTGGAGTAACATCTCACAGCAAAAACTGGCAAATCTGGTGCAGTCCATGAGGAGGAGATGCACTGCAGTACTCAATGCAGCTGGTGCAACCAGATGCTGACTGTTACTTTTGATTTTGACCCCGCTTTGTTCAGGGACACATTATTCAATTTCTGTTAGTCACATGTCTGTAAAACTTGTTCAGTTCATGTCTCAGTTGTTGAATCTTGTTAAGTTTGCTGAAAATAAACGCAGTTGACAGTGAGAGGACGTTTCTTTTTTTCCTGAGTTTAGTTGCGGAGAGTCCCTGAAATCCTAGATTCAGATCATTCAGGCTAGAAAAAACATCACCCTGATAGGCCAGTTGCGTGAGAAACTTGTCATCATGCAGACAAGTGAAAATGTGTTTCTTTTTTTGCTCAGTTTATGAGATGAGCATGGCAAAATATGTAAACCTTATTAAAGTGACTAGTGTTCCATTATTAAAGTTGCCAGTGATTCCAAGTCTATGTATGTGAGACAGCAGCCTCTAATGTGCTAGTGATGGCTATTTAACAGTCTGATGGCCTTGAGATAGAAGCTGTTTTTCTGTTCCTCAGTCCCGGCTTTGATGTACCTGTACTGACCTTGCCTTCTGGATGATAGTTGGGTGAACAGGCAGTGGCTCGGGTGGTTGTTGTCCTTGATTATATTTTTGGCCTTCCTGTGACATCGGGTGCTGTAGTTGCCCTGGAGGGCAAGTAGTTTGCCCCCGGTGATGCGTTGGGCAGACCGCACTACCCCCTGGAGAGCCCTGCGGCATACAAGGCGGTGATACAGCCCGACAGGATGCTCTGTTGTGCATCTGTAAAAGATTGTGAGGGTTTTAGGTGCCAAGCCTCATTTCTTCAACTTCCTGAGGTTGAAGAGGCGCTGTTGCATCTTCTTCACCACACTGTCTCTGTAGGTGGACCATTTCAGTTTGTCAGTGATGTGTATGCCGAGGAACTTGAAGCTTTCCACCTTATCCACTGCGGTCCCATCGATGTGGATTGGGGGTGCTCCCTCTGCTGTTTCCTGAAGTCCACAATCAACTCCTTTGTTTTGTTGATGTTGAGTGAGAGGTTGTTTTCCTGGCACCACACTCCCAGGGCCCTCACCTCCTCCGTGTAGGCTGTCTCTTCATTGTTGGTAATCAGGCCTGCGACTCTTGTGTCGTCTGCAGACTTGATGATTGAGTTGGAGGCGTGTGTGGCTACGCAGTCATGGGTGAACAGGGAGTACAGGAGGGGCTGAGCACACATCCTTTTGGGGCCCCAGTGTTGATGATCAGTGAAGTGGATGTGTTGTTTCCTACCTTCACTACCTGGGGGCGGCCCGTCTGGAAGTCCAGGACCCAGTTGCACAGGGTGGGGTTCGTACCCAGGGCCTCGAGCTTAATGATGAGCTTGGAGGGTACTATGGTGTTGAATGCTGAGCTATAGTCAATGAACAGCCTTCTTACGTAGGTATTCCTCTTGTCCAGATGGGATAGGGCAGTGTGCAGTGTGATGGTGATTGCATTGTCTGTGGATCTATTGGGGCGGTAAGCAAGTTGAATTGGGTCTAGGGTGTCAGGTAAGGTAGAGGTGATAAGATCCTTGAATGGTCTCTAAAAGCACTTCATGATGACAGAAGTGAGTGCTACAGGGCGAAAGTAATTTAGTTCAATTACCTTTGCTTTCTTGGATACAGGAACAATTGGTGGCCATATTGAAGCATGTGTGGACAGCAGACTGGGATAGAGAGAGATTGAATATGTCTGTAAACACTCCGGCCAGCTGGTCTGCGCATGTTCTGAGGACGCGGCTCGGGATGTCATCTGGGCCAGAAGTCTTGTGAGGGTTATCGCTTAAATGTCTTGATCAAGTTGGCCATGGAGAAGGAGAGCCCCCAGTCTTTGGTAGCATGCCGCATAGGTGGGACTCTGTTATCCTCAAAGCGGGCGGTGAAGGTGTTTAGCTTGTCCGGAAGCAAGACATCGGTATCCGCGACGTGGCTGGTTTTCCCTTTGCAGTCCGTGATTGTCTGTAGACCCTGCCATGTGCGTCTGGTGTCTGAGCTGTTGAATTGCGACTCCATTGTCTCTATACTCCAGTTTTGCCTGTTTGATTGCCTTACGGAGGGAATAACTACACTGTTTGTATTCAGCCATATTCCCAGTCACCTTGCCATGGTTAAATGCGATGGTTCGCGCCTACAGGTTTGGCGAATGCTGCCATCTATCCACGGTTTTTGGTTAGTCTCAAAACATTTTTAGTTCTTCCCGACTGTATGTAATAACACAAAACATTTCCTGGACTAATAATGTAAGAAATAACACATTAAAAAGTAAATATTTCTGTCCTTTGCCTTGGTTATAAAAGCATGGGGTGGTTTGACATGGAATAAAAAACAAACCTATGAGAGATGCTACTCTATGCATATTTATAAAATTGCAAGTTATAGTACGATAAAAAATGCCTGCAGTGCACGCTGCCAGACAATGTCGGAGAAGGACGCTATAATAATGAATGAACAGTCAATGTATTGTATAAAAACAGGATCTGGTAATCCATATAGGATAACTGTATTTAGGCATTAAATGTTATCACGCACATAGCCTAGATGTCCCTGCAAGAATCATTATTCGATAATGAGGTTTGCAGCCTTATCTGGGTAAAAGCTTCCCCTGCTGGCATTTTAATTGTTGATGAAATATACAATTTCTCATTGGCTCTCATGTTGCTGGGCTCATTGGCTTTTATGGCATTCCTAGGCAGGGCAGGGGGGTAGGACCCAGAGCATGACTCCTTCTCCTCTTCACCATGTCTCAGAGAGCTCAATTTCTCTAAATCGTTGTTCGCACTGCAGGCCTTATTGCTCAAATCAGTTTTGGAATACTGACTGGCCAAACAGCAGGCTAAGTGACCAAATCGGATTTGTGTGTGTTCAGACAGCAGTCATTCACTGACATGGCTAATCTAACTAGTTGTCATAGTAACAAAGGGAATGTGCACAGTGCTGGAGGCTGATTGGTGGTGGTGCTCATGCTTCCTATTACTCAGAGGTTCTGTGGCAAGCTAAGGTGACAACAATGCCTGCCATTAACATTTCCCAGTGGCTTTGTATGTTCTAGATCATAGTCTAAGAACAACTGAAAAAAACAAGTCCATTTTGGTTAGCAATTTTTAGATTTTAGTCACTTCAAACTGCCAATGTGAACAAGGCTTTTACTTCCCCTCTCCCAGCCTAGCTCTGTCCCTCTTGAATTTGTGGTGATGCCACTAGTCTCTGTGTGAAACTGAGTGGGTTCTTCGGTGTCCTGGTATCAAGTAACAGAGACTTCAAAATACCTATTTTGTTTTACATTTAGGCTAATCACTGATGTGTTTAACGACTTGTTTCACTGAGTACCATAGTTTCTGTGTTAGTTAGCCAAGTATGTAAATCTATATGCCTAATTATTAATGTGAACCATTTTTGTTTGTGTGGTTAATGGTTCACTTGCTGGTGAAATTCAAATGACCTTTGTCCTTATATAATTCAGCTATCAACATTTGACATTAGCTAGCCTATAGCCTTTTTGTTAGCAGAAATGGGCACTAGTCCAGCAGGTCAAACAAGCACTTTGGTGCATTTCAACTAACCTAATTTCCTTTGTTTATTTAAGTATTGAGATTCTTTCTCAGACTGTGGAACCACCTTCATAGATGTGCATGTGAAAAAAACAAATTCTAACTTCTTTAAAGCAATGTCTTTGCCTTGGTCCAAAGGCAGTGTAGGCTACATGTGGGCTGTGAGTGGCGGCACTAACCAGTTGACCACCCAAGCCATATTGCTCACCCCTTTAGGTTGGCCATGGGTATACCATAATGCAGTGGTATTGCAAAACATTTCAGCGGGGAACCCATTTTTCCCGTCAGAATTTCTGGGGACCCCATCTATTCCGCAATAAATTCTTGCGACCCAACCCTAAATCTAATGACACAACCTTAAAATTTGTCCATTTAGATTTTTACATCAAAATAACCTTCAATTCATTACATTTTCTAAATGAAAAGAAACCAATAAATTAGGCCTACTCAATCAAATATAATCTTTCTAATTATCTTTCTCAAAAATGTTAGTATATTGTCCCATATAATAATTTGTACCCACTGCAGTTCAAGGTTGCGACCGCAACTTTGAATACCACTGCCATATAGAATGTTGCACTTGGTTTCTTTGCCGAATCATTTGGCACACTGTGTGAGCTTCACACCATAGCTCAGTCGGTCCACTTCATCTAGGCCGAGCCTGATCCTTTCATCACATGCACTACTTCTGCATTTATCTATTAATGGCTTTGCACTTTTTCTTTTTGTCTATCCCAAATGTTCTTCTCTAATGACTCATCGCCTCTCTCTTTCTATCTCTCTCACCTCTGATCATCTTCCCTTCCCATTTTCACTAACAAGCCACTAAGTGCCAAAGCAAAGGAACATTCTGTGACGTCCGTGTGCATCTGTTCACCGGTGAATCATGCTTAGGCCTAAGTGTTTTTCAGAGAGGACTAGCCTTGTTTTTGCCCTGCTGTCCTCATTTGACAGAAACTCTGATGGCTCCCCCATGCTGGGTTCTTCTGTTGTATTAAGATTTTTACATCTGTTTGAATGCAGAGCCAAAAAGCGCACGTAATTATAATCAAACTCACATATCTGACGTTCCTTGTTTTCTGCCAGAGATGGGCAATAGAAAAAGGCGTATATTATTTTGGATGTTTTGTGGGTCATAAATAGATGTGTTTACAGAGCGTTTTCTTTTCAAAAAGCTTCAGCAGGATAAATTGTGCATGTTTTCTTCCCTTTTTTTTATTTTACCTTTATTTAACCAGGCAAGTCAGTTAAGAACAAATTCTTATTTTGAATGACGGCCTAGGAACAGTGGGTTAACTGCCTGTTCAGGGGCAGAACGACAGATTTGTACCTTGTCAGGTCGGGGGTTTGAACTTGCAACCTTCCGGTTACTAGTCCAACGCTCTTAACCACTAGGCTACCCTGCCGCTCCTGAGAGAAGACAGGTGATATTTAGTTCCCGATGATAAGTTCTTTCAGGCTATTCATAGAAACTCAAGAACTCACTCAATTTACTGCAGAACTGCTTGTATGCAGAACTGTAAGCTTCTATCTAGACCGTTTCTTTATTGTCTCTGGTTTCCTCGACAGGGCCTGAGCACGGAGCGCCGACGATGCTAGGGCTACCATGGGTAGCGTCACACTGCGCTATTTCTGCTATGGCTGCCTCTTCACCTCCGTGACCTGGTCCGTCCTACTCTTCCTCTACTTCAGCCTCGGCCAAGACGGCGGCCGGCCCACCTTCAGGTATGTGCCCATCCAGGGGCCCCAGGCCCACCGCTTCCAACCCCGTTTCTCCAAGGGCCCTGGAGGAGGGCCAGAACATGGCATTACGGCAGTCCCTGCAGCTGGAGCAGGAGGCAACAAGCAGGCCGATCTCTCTCCTGAGATGGGTAAGTGAGTCCTCCTTCAGAGCATGAAACTTGAAACGACCCCCATTGGTCAAAGATGATTTCACTCTTATCTTTATACAGAACTTTATAGGAGTGTACATGAAAAGTAATGTTACCATAGCAGATTATGTAAAGGAGCTGGCCTGGAAGAAAATCTCAAAATGAATGTCAGTTAATTAATGAAGCTCATGTGAACTGCAGGCCTATTACCTTCAGAGTGTCACATGCACCCAGAATGATGAGCTCTCAATCGTACCCATGACAAATTCTGGAATGGTTTCGGACATTTTGACAGTCTGTAATCTTCATGGGTCCAAAAGGGAAGTTTAATGTTGGTTTGCTCCCATGTCAACCAATAAAACATTTAACAGGAGAGCGATGTAAAAAGTAAGTACAGCCTAGGCGTTTCCACATCAAAGCCCATTTATAGTTGGACAGTGAGAAACATAGGCACAATCAAGCTAACCATAACTCATTACAGATTATCGGTTTGCATTGAGTGATTTTAACTGTCTGAAAGCAAGTGCAACGACGAGACACACAAATGGTGCATTGCAGCAATGAAAAAGCATTATTGAAATGTTGTTGAATTGGAGTGAGGCCTTCAGCTGGCTGAGTGAGTTATTTCCATGGTTGCACAGAGTTCATCAGCAAAGTAAACCTAAGCCATTACCTCTCACTCTGGAAAGGCCTCTTATGTTACCATGGCAACTTGGATACATCAATAGAATCCTCATACTGACCAACTACCATAAGTACCCTCCCTATTCTGAACAATCGAATCAACTTGCATTCTTTATTAATTTTTTTCATCATCCCATCTTTTCCTTTTCAGGTATGATTTTTAATGAGCAAGACCAGGAGGTGCGCGACATGGGCTATCACAAGCATGCTTTCAACGTACTGATCAGCAATCGACTAGGCTACCACAGAGACCTCCCCGACACTAGGGACGACAAGTGAGTGAGAGCGCGACAGCGCATTTGTGCTTGGCATAAATGTGGGTTTATTGACCCATTCAGAGTGAACGGCTGACGCAGCACTTTACAAGCCATCGCATGAAGGGCGACGGTAGCCAAAGGCTGAATGGGAAATCATGTCAATCTCTCTCTGCCTGGCTTGTGGCCATTACGAAATCAAAGGACAGGCCACATCATCTGTCTAGAGATTAATTGATTTCGCACTGGTCTGTGCCTAACAAGTAGGCCTGTAGGTTGGAGTTATCACACGCGATGAGTTGCTTGTAAATGCTATAGGAGAGTTTGTAAATTCTGCAGACATGTTAGGATAGGGCAGAGAGTGAGTAGTTGAGGCATAGGATTTTATAGCAAAGGGTAAAACTGTTAACGTGTCCAAGGGGTAAGGCTTTCACAACTTTCACAAGGTTGTAGAGAGTTCTGTAGGTGTGACATTCACAAGCCCAAATGTTGCATTAGAAGCTGCACAGTGACAGAGCATGAGCGTAGGGTGCTACAAAAATGTCAGAACTTTTTCTTTGTCATTATACATCACATAGAATGAATAATTAGATTGTTCTCTACAATATTAACACTTTAATATACTAGTACTTGACAATGTGGATGAAATAAGAATGTTAATTTGCTGTGGCCGTTACTAGTTTAGAAAAAGCCGCTCTTGGGTGTGTATCTGTTCCATATTTGGGGTTGGGATGTGGTACCATTTTGGAGGTGTTTCTGCGGGTTTGGACCAAACAAAATCAACTTGATACCTAAGTAATTTTCATCTCCAGATCCTTGGCTATATTGGCTATCAATCTACGGTGAGAGGGGCCGTTTCTATGGCAATTTAAAGGGAGACACAGAAATGCACAATGAAAACATGAACAGATTGTCTTCGCGGAGAGTGTATATTGAAATTCAGTTTGTTAGCTTGGTAAATAAATATATATTTAGTCCCTCTTTTGTTTTGTATTCTGTGGATTTCAGTTAGAATTAGCCCTTGTTTTCACCCACGAACCAGCAGCCACATCAGTTTGATGTTGGAAGTTAGCACCGTTCTGCCGCGGAGCAGCGCCACAGAGTTCTATTGAGCAGTGACCACTTTTTGATCATGCTCGTGATGAAATTCCATTCACTATAAATATGCTAAATTCTCAGAGTAAAACGTCTAACTTCTGAACCATACACCATAAAGACATGGGTGTTGGACAGTTTTTTTTTAACGCAATTGTCTATTGAATGGACATATTTGTATAAACCTTGAATGAATGAATCATTTTATGGATGAACACCGTAATGAGTGAGTGAAGTTGTATGCATTCCATTATCAAAGAGGATCTGAACCTAGTTCTGTTTGTCCCTGTAGAACTACAGTGGCTTGGTGTGCTAATATGCAATATCTGTTAATAGTGACTCCCGTCCCTCTCTCAGGTGCCGAGACATGATCTATCCTCTGTCCCTCCCCGCGGCCAGCGTAGTGATCTGCTTCTTCAACGAGGCGTTCTCCGCCCTCCTGCGCACCGTGCACAGCGTCCTGGATCGCACGCCGGCCTACCTGCTGCATGAGATTATACTGGTGGATGACAGCAGTGAACTAGGCAAGCTGCTCTTTTCAGTTGTGCATCTATTGGTTTTGTTCAGGCTTGCCGGAGCGACGCAGACCATAACAAGGCCCAGTAAATTATTGGATGCTGTCATGGAATGTGTGTCTGTCTACAGTGTGCGTGCTTCAATGACCTACTTGGAAAACAAACGCAGGCTACTGTATTGTATTGGCATATTGTGAGAGAGTGTTGTCTGTATCAACTGAAAAGTTCGCCAAGGGTCTTATGAGTAAGTTTAGATAGAAAATAGAGCTTTGATCGCAGTGGGATCTACATGTATAGATAAAGATATCAGCTCCATCTGGAAGCATCTCTCCTGTCCTGTTTCTCCACCACAGCTGATCTGAAGGAAGATCTTGACAGCTATGTCCAGCAGCACAAACTCCAGGTCAAGGTCAAGGTGGTCCGCAACGAGAAGAGAGAGGGATTGATCAGAGGGAGGATGATAGGTGCTTCTCATGCCACCGGTGAGCCCCCCCAAACCATAACTCTTCACTAATGGGTAACACTTTATATTTAAATAATTGAATGACCATTTTTTAATCATTGGTTTATTAAGGGACCTTAATATAAAGTGTTACCCAATAATGTAACAATATTCACACTGAGATGAGATCCTATTTCTGACACCATGTAACAATATGCACACTGACACAGGATCCCACTTTGGACACTGAGACGGGATCCCACTTCTAACTCCATGTAACAATATGCACACTGAGACGGGATCCCATTTCTCACACCATGTAACAATATGCACACTGAGACGGGATCCCACTTCTAACTCCATGTAACAATATGCACACTGAGACGGGATCCCACTTCTAACTCCATGTAACAATATGCACACTGAGACGGGATCCCATTTCTCACACCATGTAACAATACGCACACAGACCGGATCCCATTTCTCACACCATGTAACAATATGCACACTGAGACGGGATCCCATTTCTCACACCATGTAACAATACACACACTGAGACGGGATCCCATTTCTCAAACCATGTAACAATATGCACACTGAGACGGGATCCCATTTCTCACACCATGTAACAATATGCACACTGAGACGGGATCCCATTTCTCACACCATGTAACAATATGCACACTGAGACGGGATCCCATTTCTCACACCATGTAACAATATGCACACAGGCGGGATCCCATTTCTCACACCATGTAACAATATGCACACTGAGACGGGATCCCATTTCTGACACCATGTAACGATATGCACACTGAGACAGATCCCATTTTTGACACCATGTAACGATATGCACACTGAGACGGGATCCCACTTCTGACACCATGTAACAATATGCACACTGAGACAGGATCCCATTTCTCACACCATGTAACAATATGCACACTGAGACGGGATCCCATTTCTGACTCCATGTAACAATATGCACACTGAAACATGGACGTCTTCTGTCAAGTTCAATACAGATGTAATAGGGTTGTATTGTAATCAGCAGCAGTCTGATATAGGGGACCATGGTACAGGTGAACCAAACTGTAGTTGTGTACCCTTATCCCCAAGAAACCCTGATCTGAGAACTCTCCCCATTGTTCTCCATCCTCTCTCCTGATTGGCGTTTCCTCTCTGAAGGGGAGGTGCTTGTGTTCCTGGACAGCCACTGTGAGGTGAATGAGGCGTGGCTGCAGCCCCTGCTGGCTCCCATCCAGCGGGACCACAAAACAGTGGTGTGTCCCGTCATCGACATTATTAGCGCTGACACCCTGGCCTATAGCCCCTCCCCCATTGTCCGGGGGGGCTTCAACTGGGGGCTGCACTTCAAGTGGGACACTGTGCCCGCCTCAGAGCTCAACAGTCCCGACGGAGCAGTGGGCAGCATCAGGTAACCAACCCCTTGGGTCTTTAAGGGTTTCGCACACGATATTTGCCAATTATTCTTTTCAAAATTCTTCAAGGTCTGTCAAGATATTGGGGATTAATTTTCAAGACTTGACATACATTTTCAAGCATATTTAAGTCAAATCTGTGACTTGTCCACTCAGGACCATCAACTGTCTTCTTGGTAAGCAACTCCAGTGTACATTTGGTCTTGGGTGGTAGGTTATTTAACCCAAGGGCTAGTCTTCCAAGAGTCCATAAGAAATATAAAAACTGAAATGTGAAAATAACAAAAGTAAAAACACAAAGATTCACATTCCCTATACATAATGTGTGGTCTATAGGTGGCCTTGGTTCTGCTCTGTGTGGAACGAGAGTGTTTGCCTTTGACCATATCCAGTTTATCATGTACAGTGCATTCAGAAAGTATTCAGACCCCCTGACTTTTTCAACATTTTGTTACATTACAGCCTTATTCTAAAATTGATTAGTGTTTTACCCTCATCAATCTACACACGATACCCCATAATAACAAATCAAAAACAGGTTTAGACATTTTTGCAAATGTGATATTTTTTATTTATTTTTACATTTACACAAGTATTCAGACCTTTTACTCAGTGCATTGTTGAAGCACCTTTGGCAGCAATTACAGCCTCGAGTCTTCTTGCGTATGATGCTACAAGGTTGGCACACCTGTATTTGGGGAGTTTCTCCCATTCTTCTCTGCACTCTGTTAGTGTGATATGTGTGAATTGCTTGATAGTGTAGGTGATGTAAACAGAGGTTTACTTTCTTCGGGACCTGAATATTGCCCGGTTTTCATCAAGCTGTCGACTCAAGAGGAAGCATCACTGTGACCAGTGCCTTTAATCTGGTTCAGGTTAATAATCAATCAACCAGGGTGTTTACAAACACTTCAAGAACAAGATAACCCACATGTATCAATCACATTTTTAGTAATACTATAGAACTTTGTTCTAAAGCTGTATCCGTTCCCATTGGATGCAGTGATCACAATATAGTGGCTATATCCAGGAAAACCAAAGTTCCAACAGCTGGGCCTAAAATAGTGTATAAGAGATCATACAAAAGATTTTGCTGTGACTCTTATGTGGATGATGTTAAAAAATATTTGTTGGTCAGATGTGATTAATAAGGAGCATCCAGATGCTGCACTTGATTAATTTATAAAATTGCTTCTTCCAATTATTGATAAACGTGCAACTGTTAAGGCTTAATGGATTAAAGAGGAATTTAAAAACTGTATGGTTGAAAGAGATGGGGCAAAAAGAGTGGCTAATAAGTCTGGCTGCACATCTGACTGGATGACTTAATGCACATTGAGAAATTATGTGACGAAACTCAACAAAAATAAGAAACTGTTATGATGCCAAGATTAATGATATAAAGAATGATGGGGAAAAAACGTTGGAGTACTTTAAAGGAAATTATGGGCAGAAAGACAAATTCAACTGTCATCGAATCAGAGGGCTTATTCATCACAAAACCATTTGATGTTGCCAATTATTTTAATGATTACTTCATTGGCAAAGTGTGCAAACTTAGGCAGGAAATGCCAACAATGAACAGCGCTATCATATTCATGAATTTAAAAAAACAAATAATGAAAGAAAAGTTTTGCAAGTTTGAATTTTGTAAAGTTAGTGTGGGAGAGGTGGAAAAATGATCAATCATGCAAACCTGGCATTGACAACTTGGATGGAAAGCTACTGAGGATGGTAGCTGACTATAGCCACTCCTATCTGTCATATCTTTAATTTGAGTCTAGAGGAAAATCTTTGTCCTCAGGCCTGGAGGGAAGACAAAGTAATTCCTCTACCCAGGAGTGGTAAAGCGGCCTTTACTGGTTCTAACAGCAGACCTATCAGCTTACTGCCAGCTCTTAGCGAACTGTTGGGAAAAATTGTGTTTAACCAAATACAATGCTATTTCTCTGCAAACAAATTAACAACAGACTTTCAGCGTGCTTATGGAGAAGGGCACTAAACATATACTGCACTGACACAAATGACTGATGATTGGTTGAAAGAAATTGATAATAATAAGATTGTGGGAACTGTACTGTTAGATTTCACTGCAGCCATTGATATTATTGACCATAACCTATTGTTGAAGAAACGTAGGTGTTATGGCTTTTCAACATCTGCCATATTGTCGATTCAGACCTACAGTTGCAGTCGGAAGTTTACATACACGTTTTTCAACCACTCCACAAATTTCAAACTATAGTTTTGGCAAGTCGGTTAGGACATCTACTTTGTGCATGACACAAGTAATTTTTCCAACAATTGTTTATAGACAGATTATTTCACTTATAATTCACATTCATGTCATGGCTTTAGAAGCTTCTGATAGGCGCATTTACAGAATTTGAGTCAATTGGAGGTGTACCTCTGGGTGTATTTCAAGGTCTACCTTCAAACTCTGTGCCTCTGCTTGACATCATGGGGAAATCAAAATAAATCATGTGTAGATGTGTAGACCTCCACAAGTCTGATTCATCCTTGAAGGCAATTTCCAAATGCCTGAAGGTACCACGTTCATCTGTACAAACAATAGTTCGCAAGTATAAACAGCATGGGACCACACAGCCGTCATACTGCTCAGGCAGGAGAAGCGTTCTGTCTCCTAGAGATGAACCTACTTTGGTGCCAAAATTGCAAATCAATCCCAGAACAACAGCAAATGACCTTGTGAAGATGCTGAAGGAAACAGGTACAAAAGTATCTATATCCACAGTAAAAGAAGTCCTATATCGACATAACCTGAAAGGCCACTCAGCAAGGAAGAAGCCACTGCTCCAAAATTGCCATAAAAAAGCCAGACTACGGTTTGCAACTGGACATGGGGATAAAGATTGTACTTTTTGGAGAAATGTCCTCTGGCCAGATGAAACAAAAATAGAACTGTTTGGCCATAATGACCATCGTTATGTTTGGAGGAGAAGGAGGGAAGCTTGCAAGCTGAAGAACACCATCCCAACCGTGAAGCACGAGGGTGGCAGCATCATGTTGTTGGGGTGCTTTGCTGCTGGAGAGACTGGTGCACTTCACAAAGTAGATGGCATTATGAGGAGGGAAAATTATGTGGATGTATTGAAGCAACATCTGAAGACATCAGTCAGGAAGTTAAAGCTTGGTCGCAAATGGGTCTTCTAAATGGACAATGACCCCAAGCATCTTCCAAAGTTGTGGCAAAATGGCTTATGGACAACAGAGTCAAGGTATTGGGTATCGGAGTGGCCATCACAAAGTCCTGACCCCAATCTAATAGAAAGTTTGTGGTCAGAACTGAAAAAGCGTGTGCGAGCATTCCTCCTCTGTCAGGAGGAATGGGCCAAAATTCACCCAATTTATCGTGGGAAGCTTGTGAAAGGCTACCCGAAACATTTGACCCAAGTTAAACAATTTAAAGGCAATGCTACCAAAAACTAATTGAGTGTATGTAAACTTCTGACCCACTGGGAATGTGATGAAATAAAATATTATCTCTACTATTATTCTGACATTTCACATTCTTAAAATAAATAAATAACTGACCTAAGACTGGGAATTTTTACCCGGATTAAATATCAGGAATTTTGAAAAACTGAGTTTAAATGTATTTGTCTAAGGTCTATGTAAACTTTCGACTTCAACTGTATATGGTGCCTTCGGAAAGTATTCCGACACCTTGACCTTTTCCACATTTTCTAAGGTTACAGCCTTATTCTAAAATTGATTGAATTGTTTTTCCCCCATCAATCTACACACAAAGCAGGTTAGAAATTTTAGCTAATTTATTTATAAATCTCTATTTTTATATCACATTTGCGTAAGTATTAAGACCCTTTATTCAATACTTTGTTGAAGCATTTTTGGCAGCATTTACATCCTCGAGTATGAAACACAGGCTTGGCACACCTGTATTTGTGGAGTTTCTCCCATCTTTCTCTGCATATCCTCTCAAGCTCTGTCAGGTTGAATGGGGAGCGTTGCTGCACAGCTATTTTCAGGTCACAAGTCCGGGCTCTGGTTGGGCCACTCAAGAACATTCAGAGACTTGTCCTGATGCCACTCCTGCGTTGTCTTGGCTGTTTGCTTAAGGTCATTGTCTTGTTGGAAGGTGAACCTTCGCCCCAGTCTGAGGTCCTGAGCAGTCTGGAGCAGGTTTTCATCTGTTCATCTTTGCCTTGATCTTGACTAGTCTCCCAGTGCCTGCTACTGAAATCATCACCACAGCGTGAAACCTGCCACCACAATTCTTCACCGTAGGGATGGTAATGGCCAGGTGATGAGCGGTGCAAGGTTTCCTCCAGACGGGATGATTGGTATTCAGGCCAAAGAGTTCAATCTTGGTTTCATCAGACCAGATAATCTTCTTTTTCATGATCTGAGAGTCATTAGGTGCCTTTTGGCAAACTCCAAGCATTCTGTCATGTGCCTTTTTCTGAGGAGTGACCACGTTTCCATGAAGGCCTGATTGGTGGAGTTCTTCAGAGATGGTTGTCCTTCTGGAAGGTTCTCCCATCTCCACAGAGGAACTCTGGACTCTCATCGGGTTCTTGGTTACCTCCCTGACCAAGGCCCTTCTCCCCTGGTTGCTCAGGTTTTTTCCAGTATTACTTTGGTGCTTTGTTGCATACAATTTGCATGTTTTGGAATATTTTATATTCTGTATATTTGTATTATTTTCACTTGTCTTTTAGGTCATTATTGTGGAGTCACTACAAGGATGTTTTAGAATCACCAATGGCCTCATGGTAACATCCCTGAGCAGTTTCATTCCTGTCTTGCAGCTCAGTTCAGAAGGACAACTGTATCTTTGGTTTAATATATAATCCAGAGCATAATTATTAACTTGACGAGAGAATCAATGTCTGATTTGTTATTGTTACCCATCTTCCAATCACTGTCATTCTTTGTGGCTCTAAAAGCTCTTTGTAGTTGAATTGGTGCTTGATATTCATTACTTGACTGAGTGACCTTTACAGATGTTGTATGTATGGGTCGAGGAAGGGTTATCAAATCAAATTGTATTAGTCACATGCGCCGAATACAGTGAAATGCTTACTTATGAGCCCCAAACGAACAATGTGGTAAAACATATATTTTTTTAGAATAAGAATAAAAGTAACAACAATAGCGAGAGTATATTTAGAGGGGTTCTCGTACAGAGTCAATGTTCGGGGGCACCGGTTAGTCGAGGTACTATTAGAGTTATTAAAGTGACTATGCATAGATGATAACAACAGAGAGTAGCAGCGGTGTAAAAGATTGGGGAGCAATACAATTAGTCTGGATAGCCATTTGATTAGATGTTCAGGAGTCTTATGGCTTGGGGGTATAAGCTGTTTAGAAGCCTCTTGGACCTAGACTTGGTATTCCGGTACAGCTTGCTGTGCGGTTGCAGAGAGAACAGTCTATGACTAGGGTGGCTGGAGTCTTAGACAATTTTTAGGGCCTTCCTCTGACACTGCCTGGAATAGAGGTCCAAGATGGCAGGAAGCTTGGCCGTACGCACTACACTCTGTAGTGCCTTGCAGTCGGAGGCCGAGAAATTGCCATACCAGGCAGTGATGCAACCAGTCAGGATGCTCTCGATGGTGCAGCTGTAGAACCTTTTGAGGATCTGAGGACCCATGCCAAATCTTTTCAGTCTCCTGAGAGGGAATAGGTTTTGTCGTGCCCTCTGCACAACTGTCTTGGTGTGCTTGGACCATGTTAGTTTGTTGGTGATTTGGACACCAAGGAACTTGAAGCTCTCAACCTGCTCCACTACAGCTTCGTCGATGAGAAGGGGGGCGTGCTCGGTCCTCTTTTTCCTGTAGTCCACAATCATCTCATTTGTCTTGATCACGTTCAGGGGAGAGGTTGTTGTCCGGGCACCAGGTCTCTGACCTCTCTCTATAGGCTGTCTCGTTGTTGTCGGTGGTCAGGCCTACCACTATTGCGTTATCGGCAAACTTAATGATGGTGTTGTCGTGCCTGGCCGTACAGTCATGAGTGAACAGGGACTGAAGGGGACTGAGCACGCACCCCTGAGGGTCCCCTGTTTTGAGGATCAGCATGGCGGATTTGTTGTTACCTACCCTTACCACCTGGAGCCGGCCCGTCAGGAAGTCCAGGATCCAGTTGCACAGGGAGGTGTTTAGTCCCAAGGTCCTTAGCTTATTGATGAGCTTTGAGGGCACTATGGTGTTGAATGCTGAGCTGTAGTCAATGATTAGCATTCTCACATAAGTGTTCCTTTTGTCCTGGTGG
This sequence comes from Oncorhynchus masou masou, assembly GCF_036934945.1. NCBI lineage: Eukaryota > Metazoa > Chordata > Actinopteri > Salmoniformes > Salmonidae > Oncorhynchus > Oncorhynchus masou. The sequence goes on along the minus strand of NC_088241.1, from coordinate 58,084,344 downwards.
GAAAGGGCAGTGTGGAGTGCAATAGAGTTGGCATCATCTGTGGATCTGTCAAGGCGGTATGCAAATTGGACTGTGTCTAGGATTTCTGGACTAGGTCTAGGAAGGGGTTTGAAAATGTCAGTGAAGACACTTGTCAGTTGGTCAGCGCATGCTCGCAGTACGCGTCCTCCTCGTAATCCGTCTGGCCCTGCGGCCTTGTGAATGTTGACCTGTTTAAAGGTCTTACTCACATCGGCTGCGGACCGCGTGATCACACAGTCTTTCGGAACAGCTGGTGCTCTCATGCATGTTTCAGTGTTATTTGCCTCAAAGCGAGCGTAGAAGGAGTTTATCTCGTCTGGTAGGCTCGTGTCACTGGGCAGCTCTCGGCTGTGCTTCCCTTTGTAGTCTGTAATGGTTTGCAAGCCCTGCCACATCCGACGAGCGTCAGAGCCGGTGTAGTACGATTCGATCCAACGGTTCGTTGGAGGGCATAAGCGGGATTTCTTATAAGGTTAGAATCCCGCTCCTTGAAAGTGTCACCTCTAGCCTTGAGCTCAGTGCGGATGTTGCCTGTAATCCATGGCTTCTAATTGGGGTATGTACATACGGTCACTGTGGTGCCGACGTCATTGATGCACTTATTGATGAAGCCAATGTGGTGTACTCCTCAATGCCATCGGAGGAATCCTGGAACATATTCCAGTCTGTGCTAGCAAAACAGTCCTGCAGCTTAGCATCTGCTTCATCTGACCACTTTTGTTTTTGATCGAGTCACTGGTGCTTCCTGCTTAAATTTTTTCTTGTATGCAGGAATCAGGAGGATAGAATGATGGTCAGATTTGCCCAATGGAGGTCGAGGGAGAGCTTTGTATGCGACTCTGTGTGTGGAGTATAGGTGGTCCAGAGTTCTTTTTCCTCTGGTGCACATTTAACATGCTAATAGAAATTTGGTAAAACATATGTAAGTTTCCCTGCATTAAAGTCTCCAGCCACTGGGAGCGCTGCCTCTGGTTGAGTGTTTTCCTGTTTGCTTATGGCGGAATAAGGTTCATTGAGTGCGGTCTTAGTGCCAGCATCAGTCTGTGGTGGAATGTAGACAGCTACAAAAAATACAGATAAACTCTCTGGTTAGAGAGTGTGTTCTACAGCTTATCATGAGATACTCTACCTCAGGCGAGCAAAACCTTGAGACTTTCTAAGATATCGTACACCAGCTGTTATTTACAAAAATACATAGCCCGCCGCACCTTGTCTTACCAGACACCGCTGTTCTATCCTGCCAATACAGTATATAACCAGCCAGCTGTATGTTGATAATATCGTCGTTCAACCACAACTCCGTGTGACCGTCCACCTTGACAGAGTATTTTAGTATTTTGTATAGATTGACAAATAATTTTTAATCCCTATTTGTAACAAAAGGAGGTCTTAATATTTATGTAAGGCACTATGTCCAATCATCTCAAATACTAATTTGAGCTGTGGAAAGGAATACCCCCAAACTGCAAACTCCAAGCTGTAGACACATTATAGATGCAGAAAAAACAGTAAAGCCTATTTGTTGTTTATTTTGTATTATTATGTTGTTTTAGGCTGGCCTGCCCTATGCTATTATGTCCTGGAAATGTCTCCTTAAAGCTCAATTCGATTGGCTTTTTTATTTTCCCCCATTTAATTTGAATGGGCTCCCAGTGTGCACGAACCTGATACTGTATCAATAAAGGCCATCTGATGTAGACTAGACTTCACCCATCTCCCTCACGTGTGAAAGCTAATTAGTGGCCGTAGTAGCACGCCTGGTTCTAGGGACTGAATCGATCCCCGTTTTGAAGAGGCCCGGGTGCTTTAAATCCATTACTATGGCATAGGCTGGCTTTAGCCTAAAGGGCTACTCGGACAACCCGTTGTATTTGTTTACACTGCCTCTTAGTTTCTCTCACATGCTTGTGCTCTGGGCTTTACATAAGGATATAAGGCTACGGTCGCACAGAGAAAACATAGGAAATCAGATACGCATTCATCACGGTCTGTCATCAGAAGTTCAACTCTTTTTGGACGAGTTGCATACGCACAAAGGCCAACATATTGTGCATTTTTTGAAGGACAGTCATCTCTGTTGTCTATTGTCCATCAACAGTTGACTCCCATTGAAAAACCTTTGGCTCAATCAGTAATTTTCTGACACAATCTGTCTGGTTGCCAGACTCATCTTACATCTTAGGATGTGTCTTTAGGCAGCCCAATCAGATGCTAATAATTGGTATTTTGCCCAATGAGATCAGATCTTTTGCCAATAATTGGTCTTTTGACCAATCAGACCTTCTGCCAATTATTGGGCAAAAGATCAGAATTGGGCTGCCTGTGTGAACTCAGCCTTAGTGTCTCGATGCCAGTGCTACTTCAAAGGATATTGTAGTAGCTAGAATGCAGACTCACATTCTGTCTTTTCACTCCCACTCCTTGCCCAAGGTCTCCCACCATGGCAGGTGGTCTGTTTGCCATGGACAGGAAGTACTTTAACGAGCTGGGCCAATACGACAGTGGCATGGACATCTGGGGTGGTGAGAACCTTGAGATCTCCTTCCGGGTAAGTTAAAGGGCCACACACCATCACACTTACTGCATTACTGCTACATTTTATTCTTAGGAAGGGTGCAGATGTTCCCAAAGTAACACATAGGGTGGCAGGTAGCCTAGCGGTTAAGAGCATTGGGCCAGTAATCGAAAGGTTGCTAGTTCAATCCCGTATCGGACTAGGTGAAAAGTCTGTGCCCTAATTGCTCCTGTAAGTCGCTCTGGATAAGAGCATCTGCTGAATGACTCTGTAAACATAGAACACCCAGACTTTCAGTTGAAAAATGTAATTTCTATTTTAGGGTGGCTGCCAAATTTACACGCACGCACCTGGTCAAATGAGCTATGACATGTCAACCACTCACCATGAGCTCAAGACAGTTGGTTTATTTACCCACGTTTTGGCACGTTTCTTCTAATGCTTTGCCTCAGCAGACTTAAACAAGCTTTTCCCCCTTAAGAAAAATACAGAATGAAATAAAATGTCATAACCGACAGCCAAAGGCAGTTTTATTTCTCAACATTACGTTTTGGTCCAGTTGAGTTGGATCTCAGCAGACGAGCAACTGCATATTGACTTGCTACATGAATCCATCCAACATCAATTTCCCTGTCTCGCCTCAGTGTTTTTACTTCTCTTGCTTTTACCACATCAGAGTTGGACATTTCTCTTCCAGTCCTGTTTAATATTCTTGGCAAGGCTGCCTTCTCATGTTTTGCAATGTTACCCTGTTTGAAAACAGAGTCCAATATATGACTTCAGTAAGGGAATGTTAGGTATGTGGAACATTGTCAGATTGCATTAATCATATGGCTCTCGAGCAATGGGGAGTGGAGCTAATGTTTGGCCAGACTTGTACTACTCTTATTAATTCATTATGGTCATTGAATTAAGTCCTATGTCCTAGCGTTTCCCAAAACGGAACTTTCTTAGAAGAACTACGACGGGCTTCTACTGTGGACTGTTGGTTTATTCAGGTCTAGATGTTGAGGTGTTATGGGGGAAGGGGTTGTGTTTGGAGAAGGGGGGCATTAGGGTTGTGGCAACGACGTGTGCTCACCCGGTGATTGAGTGGTTTTCATTGTAGGATACTTGGCCACGTAGTCTGTACTCTTTCTTGCTCCCTGCCCCATGGATTTAGTGAAAGGGTATTTTTAACATACAAACAATATAGCCTCGTTGAAGTGTCCTGGCGCTCGAACCAAGAAGTCAAATGCTCATATGACTTTCTCTTTATCAGATCTGGATGTGTGGTGGCCAGCTCCTGATCATCCCCTGTGCGCGGGTGGGTCATATATTCCGTAAACGCCGGCCTTACGGGTCACCCGGAGGTCAGGACACCATGGCCCACAACTCCCTGCGATTGGCCCACGTATGGATGGATGAATACAAGGTACCTCAGAGGGCGATAGCACTAATTACACACAACTGAAATCCAGTTTATAAAATCACCCATTCTCTATTGGTTCAGGGCCTGAAATTAAAATCCATTAAACTGGGTTTGTATTAAATCCAGCACGCATATGGGCCCGTATTCAGTGTATCAGAATAGGAGTGCTGATCTAGGATCAGTTTAGCCTTTTTAAAATCATAACCTTTTCCTTAGGCTCCTGTTATGACCGCAAGCAAACTAAACATCCGATGAGATCAGCATTTCTTCTAACCACTCTCAGCTCTGTCTTTATTAGCACACTGATGTTTGTTCCTTTCCAAGCTACAAAGAGCTATAATTGCTTTCCACAGTCTGAAAATAGCCAACCTAATTGGAAAGGAAGCCAATTGCGTTGTTTGGGTTCTCCTGAGAGATCTCCCATTCACACACGTCAATGTACTAGTGAGTCTGAATTTGTTTTCTCATCATTCCCCCTCAGTGTGTGAACAGTTGTTGTTTCCAAACTAAACAGTAGAGGCCTTGGATATGATGAATTACTTACGTAATTGTTATTACTTAGATGTCTCCACAAGAGAGAGCCAATGTTTTCGGGAAGGTTTGTGCTGCTTAGTCTCGTCTCTCTTCTGTGCTCTTTCCCACCTTCCACTTTGAAATGATTTACCGGACATTGAACTAAGAGTGTGATACGTAAATTGCCTTCCCTTACTCTGAATTGTTAATTCAACAGTGTAGTTCAGGTATTCCCAAACAGGGGTACGTGCAATGTCGTCAGGGGTACACCAAATAAAAATGTGATTCACATTTAAAAAAAATATATATATTAATAATTTCTTCACATTTTCAAACAGTCCATTTAGTAAGGCCCATGTTCATAGAGACACATACCAGCTCTACTGGTAGTACTGCTACTACCAGCAGTACTACACCTGCACCTGTCAACGACACAAGTTGTTCTGCTTCCACGAGCACATCCAATGCTAGCATCAGTAATTCTACATGTGTTGTTAGCCCAACTAGCATGGACCCTGACAGTTATGACTCTGATGCAGCTGAAGAGCTACTGCCCCCTTACCCGGGAAAGCACCGAACAACAGACAGGGACGTTGGACCATCGAAGAGGTGCCAATATGATGAGAACTACATTGATTTGGGGTTCACTTATATTGGGAGTAGTGCCTTTCCTCAGTCACAGTGTATTATATGTGCAAAAGTACTCACAACTCGATGAAACCTTCACTCTTGCGCAGACATTTAGAAACAAAACATGACCATTTGAACATAAGCCACAGGAGTTTTTTGAGCGAGAATTAATTACTTTCAAGTAGTAAGACATTTATAAAAGCAACAGATCCCATTAATTAGAAGGGGCTAGAAGCGTCTTATATGGTGAGCTACCGAGTGATTAGGACAGGCAAACCCCATACTATTGTGGATGACTTCATTATTCCTGCTGCTGCGGATATGGCTGGAACAATGCTGGTGGAAAAGGCCCAAAAAACTATACAGACAATTTCTTCATCAAACAACACTGTTTCATGACGCATCAGGAGATGTTTTGAAACAATTACTGGTTTGCATACAAGCCAGTGAATTCTATGTGTTACAGCTGGATGAGTCAACAGACGTGGTGGGCCTGGCACAGCTCCTGGTATATGTCTGTTATGTTTATGGGGAGTCAATTAAGGAAGACATCCTCCTCTGCAAATCACTGGAAACCAGGACAACAGGAGAGGATATTTTTTAAAGTACTGGACAGCTGTGACATCAAATGGACTTTAGTGGTCAAGATGTGTTGGTATCTGTACTGATGGCGCTAAAGCCATGACAGGGAGACGTAGTGGAGCAGTAACGCGCGTGCAAGTAGCGGCTCCCGATGCCTCTTGGGTACACTGCAGCATCCACCGAGAGGCTCTTGCTGTCAAGGGAATGCCTGACAGCTTGAAAGGCTTTTTGGAAACTACAGTGGCCTATCTGGGTGATGTTTTTTCTCATCTGAATGATCTGAATCTCAGATTACAGGGATTCTCTGCAACTTTATTCAGTGTGCGGGACAAAATTGAGGATATGATTAAGAAGTTGGAGCTCTGCATTAACAAGGACAACACACAGGTCTTTTCATCATTGTATGATTTGTTTTGTGTGCAAATGAAATCAAGCTTAAGTTCCCAGCAGTTAAAATCTTCTAGAGGGTTATTTTTTAGGATATGTTTTTCATTAGTCCACTCTTGATACAGTCCTATTTTTTTTTGCATGTTGGCAGTGAAGTTTTCAAGATGCAGTGTCACCTGCCTTATTATCAAGATGATTCAATATGCAATGATCGTTTTTGAGTGGATTTTCCCTTTAAGATGAAATTTGGGTTGCCCAGTTCTAACTTTTCCATCTCCACACTAATCAGAGATTGGGACAAGTTTAGTTTCCGTGAAAATAGCCGGCCTAAATCAAGATATATTAAACCGTTTTCAATCTTACCTCTGAAATACTTATTTTGAGTCTTACCACCCAGACAATGCAAGCTGTTTTCATGACCTAAGAGAGGGTGGAACAACTAGGAGTACTGTTGACTTGTCAAGATTCCAGTTCATTACTAGAAATATTTCTGAATGACTCTCTACAGTAGTTTGTATCTGGTTTATTCAATTTTTCTGATACGTTTGTTTACAAATTGACTTTAGAACCTGATCTACCCTGTAAACTCTGCACTTTTACAGACGACAGAGATACAGCTATTTTAAATGTATTAAGGGGTGTGTACTGGCATTGAACATTTCAATAGCAATCAACTGAGTGTATGTCATCAATCTCACCTATTTCCTGTCTTGTGTCTCGTCCAATCAGGAGCAGTACTTAAACCTGCGGCCAGAACTCCGGGAACGTGCCTACGGTGACATCAGCGAGCGGCAGGCGGTGCGCCAACGGCTGCAGTGTCGCTCTTTCAAGTGGTACCTGGACACCATCTACCCCGAGATGCAGGTTGCCTCGCCCCACAACAAGCCCCAGCAGGCTGTGTTCGTCAACAAGGGCCTCCGCCGGCCAAAAGTGTTGCAGAGAGGCCGGGTAAGATGATAAAGTGAAGTTGAGCTAATGCTAAACTGGTCCCAGATCAGTTTTTGCAGTATATCCAACTCATATGGTCCCATCAACCATAGGAGTTGGCTATACAGCACAAACAGATCTGGAAACAGGTTAAAACTTCTTAAGGCTGCAATCCCGTTAACGGGATCGATATGACAACAGCCAGTGAATGTGCAGGGCGCTAAATTCAATACAACAGAAATCCAGCCAAAGAGATGAGTCACAAATAGAGATAAAATGAATCACTAACCTTTGATGATCTTCATCAGATGACACTCATAGGACTTCATGTTACACAATACATGTATGTTTTGTTTGATAAAGTTCATATTTATATTTAAAAAATCTCAGTATACAATGGGCGCGTTACGTTCACTAGTTCCAAAAATATCCAGTGATATTGCAGAGAGCCATAATAATTTTACAGAAATACTCATTATAAATACAATTGTTAGACATGGAAATATAGATATACCTCTCCTTAATGCAACCGCTGTGTCAGATTTCAATAAAACTATGGAAAAAGCAAACCATGCAATAATCTGAGACGGCACTCAGAAAATAAATAAAATTATCTGCCATGTTGGAGCAGAAAATAAAGCCCAAACCATGATGCTGCCACCACCATGTTTGACAGTGGGTATGTTGTGTTCAGAGTGATGAGCTGTGTTGCTTTTACGCCAAACATAACGTTTTGCATTGTTGCCAAAAAGTTCAATTTTGGTTTCATCTGACCAGAGCACCTTCTTCCACGTTTGGTGTGTCTCCCAGGTGGCTTGTGGCAAACTTTAAACGACACTTTTTATGGATATCTTTAAGAAATGGCTTTCTTCTTGCCACTCTTCCATAAAGGCCAGATTTGTGCAATATATGACTGATTGTTGTCCTATGGACAGAGTCTCCCACCTCAGCTGTAGATCTCTGCAGTTCATCCAGAGTGATCATGGGCCTCTTGGCTGCATCTCTGATCAGTCTTCTCCTTGTATGAGCTGAAAGTTTAGAGGGACGGCCAGGTCTTGGTAGATTTGCAGTGGTCTGATACTCCTTCCATTTCAATATTATCGCTTGCACAGTGCTCCTTGGGATGTTTAAAGCTTGGGAAATCTTTTTGTATCCAAATCCGGCTTTAAACCTCTTCACAACAGTATCTCGGACCTGCCTGGTGTGTTCCTTGTTCTTCATGATGCTCTCTGCGCTTTTAACGGACCTCTGAGACTATCACAGTGCAGGTGCATTTATACAGACTTGATTACACACAGGTGGATTGTATTTATCATCATTAGATCATTCAGAGATCCTCACTGAACTTCTGGAGAGAGTTTGCTGCACTGAAAGTAAAGGGGCTGAATAATTTTGCACGCCCAATTTTTCAGTTTTTGATTTGTTAAAAAAGTTTGAAATATCCAATAAATGTCTTTCAACTTCATGATTGTGTCCCACTTGTTGTTGATTCTTCACAAAAAAATACAGTTTTATATCTTTATGTTTGAAGCCTGAAATGTGGCAAAAGGTCGCAAAGTTCAAGGGGGCCGAATACTTTCGCAAGGCACTGTAAATGCTTGATTTGTTCGATAATGTCCATTATTTATGTCCAAGTAGCTACTTTTGTTTGCGCGTTTAGTACACAAATCCAAACGCTCGTGCAGTCCATCCGAACGTTGGACAAAAAGTTATATTACAGGTTGAAACTTGTCAAACTAAGTATAGAATCAATCTTTAGGATGTTGTTATCATAAATCTTCAATAAAGTTCCAACCGGAGAATTCCTATGTCTGTAGAGAAGCAATGGAAAGCAGGTCGCTATCATGTGAAATGTGCATGACCAGGACCTGGCTCTCTGCCAGACCACTGACTCAAAGAGCTCCCATCCGGCTCCACAACACAGTAGAAGCTTCATTCAAGTTTCTAAAGACGGTTGACATCTAGTGGAAATGCAACTTTATCCATATCCCATTGTGTATTCAATAGGGGCAGGTTGAAAATCGACCAACCTCAGATTTCCCACTTCCTGTTTGGAGTTCTTCTCAAGTTTTTGGCTGCCATATGAGTTCTGTTACACTCACAGACATCATTCAAACAGTTTTAGAAACTTCAGAGTGTTTTCTATCCAATATTAATAATACTATGCATATATTAGCAACTGGGACTGAGGAGCAGACCGTTTACTCTGGGCACCTTTCATCCAAGCTACTCAATTCTGCCCCTGCAGCCATAAGAAGTTTTAACATGGTTACTTTGTTAAAACCGTGTGTTGTTGGCTGTCAACCCCTGCCATCTAGAGGCAATAACATGAAGCCTGAAATTAAAAATAAACCTCAAGGAATGTATGTTCGTTTTTAAGGTGTAATTGTGTACATCATTCACATGCAAGTAGCCCTCTGACATATTTATAGTTATAAATTAAATAAAGTTACTTGTTTACTGTCAGTGAAGCACCTTCTCTGTATACAAACTGTAGATGCCTCCTGATGGACTAGGGGTCCTCGGAAGTTGTAAACAATATTCCCTGTTCCCACGCATGTTTCTTTAGGGTTTGAAAGTAGTTCTAAGATTGCAACGAAGAAATACCTGAACATTCTTCAAAAGCCAAGGGAAAGCAAAAATGATCAATACAACGTTACATACTGCACTTAAATGAAATAAGAAGAAAAATAAATTAATTGAAAAAATGCCATATCCAGTCAACAGGGGGCAGCGTGGTGTTGAGAAAGTCATGAAGGAGCTTCAGTCTCCAGGATGAAAAGACACATACCACTTACAGGTTCAGAACTTCCGCTTCAAACAGACTGAGTTACAAGTTAGACACCTTCCCTTTTTTCACATTTTGTTATGTTACAGCCTTATTCTGTAATGTAACAAAATGTGGGGCAGCCATCTAAGGCACTGCATCTCAGTGCTAGAGGGGTCACAACAGACCCTGGTTCAATTCCAGGCTGTATCACAACCGGCTGTGATTGGGAGTCCCATAGGGCAGCGCACAATTGGCCCAACGTCGTTAGGGTTTGGCTGGGGTAGGCTGTCATTGTAAATAAGAATTTGTAACTGACTTGCCTAGTACTTATATAAAGGTTATATATATAAAGGTATATATATATATATGTATTTTTTATTCTAAAATTGATTAAATTAAATATTTTCCTCAATCTACACACAATACCGCATGCTGACAAAGCAAAAACAGGTGTTTAGATTTTTTGGCAAATTTATTAAGAATAAAAACAAATAACCTTATTTACTTAAGTATTCAGGCTCTTTGCTACGAGCCTCAAAATTGGCCTCAGGTGCATCCTGTTACAATTGATCATCCTTAATGTTTCTACAATTTGATTGGAGTCCACCTGGGGTAAAATCCATTGATTGGACATGATTTGGAAATGCTCACACCTGTCTTTATAAGGACCCACAGTTGACAGTGCATGTTAGAGCAAAAACCAAGCCATGAGGTCGAAGGAATTATCCAGAGCTCCGAGACAGGATTGTCTCAAGGCACAGATCTGGGGGAGTTTACCAAAACATTTCTGCACTATTGAAGGTCACCAAGAACATAGTGGCCTCCATCATTCTTAAATGGAAGAAGTTTGGAACCACCAAAACTTTTCCTAGAGCTGGCCGCCCGGCCAAACTGAACAATCGGGGGAGAAGGGCCTGACCAAGAACCCGATGATCACTCTGACAGAGTTCCTCTGTGGAGATGGGAGAACCTTCCAGAAGGACAACCATCTCTGCAGCACTTCACCAATCAGGCCTTCATGGTAGAGTGGCCAGACGGAAGCCACACCTCAGTAAAAGGCACATGACAGCCCGCTTGGAGGACTCTCAGACCACGAGAAACATGGTTCTCTGGTCTGATGAAACCAAGATTGAACTCTTTGGCCTGACTGCCAAGTGTCACGTCTGGAGGAAACCAGGCACTGCTCATCACCTGGCCAATACATCCCTACGGTGAAGCATGGTGGTGGCAGCATCATGCTGTGGGGATGTTTTTCAGCGGCAGGGACAGGGAGACTTGTCAGGATTGAGGGAAAGATGAACAGAGCAAAGTACAGAGAGATCCTTGATGAAAACTTGCTCCAGAGCCCTCAGGGCCTCAGACTGGGGTGAAGGTTCACCATCTAACAGGACAACGACCCTAAGCACACAGCCAAGACAACGCAGGAGTGGCTTTGGAACAAGTCTCTGAATGTCCTTGAATGACCCAGCCAGAGCCCGGACTTGAACCCAAACGCAGGAGTGGCTTTGGAACAAGTCTCTGAATGTCCTTGAATGACCCAGCCAGAGCCCGGACTTGAACCCAAATGAACATCTCTGGGAAGACCGGAAAAAAGCTGTGCAGTGACGCTCCCCATCCAATCTGACAGAGTTTGAGAGGATCTGCAGAGAAGAATGTGAGAAACTCTCCAAATACAAGTGTGCCAAGCTTGTAGTGTCATACCCAACAAAGTAGTGAGTTAAAGGTCTGAATACTTACGTAAATGGGATATTTCAGTTCATTTTTTTTAATAAATGAGCAAAAATGCCAAACTGTTTGTGCTTTTTCATTTTGGGGTATTGTGTGTAGATTGGGGGGGGGGGTAAACTATTTTAGAATAAGGCTGTAACGTAACAAAATGTGAAAAAAGGTAAAGGTCTGAATACTTTCCAAATGCCCTGTATGTATTTCATATTGATAAACCACAGACAGCTCTGCTACATCCGTCTACCTGGGAGGACATTCATATTCTAGTTAGTCTGGAAGGAAACTTCATAGTGATTTCTTAAATATGGAATCCACAATCCATACACTGTCTGCCCCACAACCATTGTTATTTATTTTGCTTTGTTGACGAAGCAGAGGTAGGGAGCGCCGGTGGAGCGCCGCGGGTGGTGGGTGGGTGGACAAATAAGAAGTTTCACCTTTAAGTATTCCAGCTTTAACATACCTGGTTTTCTGAAGATATCAATAAGGTTATGGAAATAGGCTTAGAAATGAGGTCCCTCAATAGAATAAGGACATTTTAAATATTCTTGTCTTGTCGATTCAGAGGAGTGGGTGTTGGTCTATTGTACATTCCAGTGGCATAGTCTGGAGTATGGACATACGCTACTGGTTAAAAGTTTTAGAACACCTACTCATTCAAGGGTTTTTCTTTATTTTTTTTTACTATTTTCTACATTGTAGAATAATAGTGAAGACTTCAATACTATGAAATAACACATATGGAATCATGTAGTAACCAAAAAAGTGTCAAACAAATCCAAATCCAGATGCTTCAAATAGGACTACCCTATTGGCTATTTGAAGCATCTCAAATATAAAATACATTTTGATTTGTTTAACACATTTTTGGTTGGTACATGATTCCATATGTGTTATTTCAGTTTTGATGTCTTCACTATTATTCTACAATGTATAAAATGGTAAAAGAAATTAAGAAAAACCCTTGAATGAGTAGGTGTTGTAAAACTTTTAACCAGTGTAACTTCAGTTGGTTTTTATCCATTTATCATGGATTGAGTTTATGGGCATTTTTTTTTTTTTTTTGCAATCGCACAGTGCAGATTATCAGATCTCAAGATCTGAAGCCAGAACCACATTAATATAACATAGCAATGTTCTCAGATGCGCAGCCAGGCTGCAATAAAGATGACCTGGAACGCAACAGTGTCTTCACCTTAGACCGCTCACTTCTCCTTTTCTTTCTCTGTAGCTGCGGAACCTGAAGGCTGACAAGTGTCTGGTGGCCCAGGGGAGGTCCAGCCAGAAGGGGGGTGCCGTGGTGCTGAGGTCCTGTGACACTCACAACCCAGAACAGGTACACTAACTAACATATTAGCACCCCCCGCCCCCACCCCACCTCTGCCTTGGACATTATATAATCTGTAGGGCCAAACCATACTGTGCTAGAAATATTGTCTTTCCACATTGCACTTTCAAGCACGACTCAGCATTCTAAAAGCAAGCTGACCTGCCCTGATAACAGGTGTGGAAAGAAATCAGTCTGACCCTACACTGTACGATATTAACTGAAAAGAGCATGGTTTGGGTCGGCACAATACTGTGAAATATCCTCTACTGGTCTCTCTGCTTATCAACACTTTAACCCACAAGAATCTAAGCCCTGTCTAAGCCGCGGGTGGGGGGTGCAACTAAGCTATATGGAATTATTTTACTATTTGATTTAGAATATTAAGACCCCTTGAAGTATCACCAAAATATATTAATTGTCCTTACTGCTTGCTATTAGCCCATACAAAGGCATTGAATAATAGATTCACTACATGGAACAAAATAATTCTAAAAGGAAGTTTGTTCTTCAGTGTCTGTCTTATATCTGAGAGATACAGTTTAAGTCAGAAGTCTACATACACTTAGGTTGGAGTCATTAAAACGTTTTTCAACCATTCCACAAATAACTTGTTAAAACTTCTTGAGGCTATGGGTTCCCCTACAGGAACTCCACCCCCCCCCCACCCCCCCCGTTCAGCTGAAACGGTTGCGCAGGGAATGCAAAAATATTCTTAGAAATATTTAACCTCCACACATTAACAAGTCCAATACCTCAAATGAAAGATAAACACCTTGTTCATCTACCCAGCGTGTCAGATTTTTAAAATGTTTTACGGCAAAAACACAGCATATATTTATGTTAGACCACCACCAAACCAAAGAAAAAACGTAGCCATTTTGTCCAGCAAAAGATAAAATGACAAAAGCAGGATTAAAAAAAGATCAATCACTAACCTCTTGAAAATCTTCATCAGATGACAGTCATATGACATGTTACGCAGTACATTTATGTTTTGTTCGATAATATGCATTTTATATCCATAAATTTCCATAACTTCCATAAAGTTTACATTGATGCCATGTTCAGAAAATTCTCCAAAATATCCGGAGGAATTATAGAAAGCTACGCCAGATAACAGAAATACTCATCATAAACTTTGACTAAAGATACACTGGTTCTTAATGCAACCGCTGTGTCACATTTTTTTTAACCTTACGGAAAAAGCCTAACATTGCAATAATCTGAGACGGAGCTCAGACATAACAATATTTCTCAGCCATGTTGGAGTCAACAGAAATACAAAATTACAACATAAATATTCCCTTACCTTTGATGATCTTCCATCAGAATGTAGTGCAAGGAGTCCTAGTTCAACAATAAATAGTTTTGTTTCATAATGTTAAATTCTAGTGTCCAAGAAGCAGCATTTGCTACCACTGTCAGCTCATATGCCCAAAAAATTACTTCTGGTCCAGGATAACTTTGCATCAAAACTTCCAAATTACATATTTCAGGTCGATGAAACTGGTCAAACTAAGTGCAGAATCAATCTTCAGGATGTTGTAATCATATAGATCCAATAGCATTCCAACCGGACCATTCATTTTCATCTGGGGCTGATTGGAACAGCCGAAGCACTCAAACGCTCCTCAACAAAATGGAAATCGTTTGCGACACTTACGACTTTCCTTCCCATTAGGTCAAAGTTCACAGCAAATGCTCCATTACACTTTCTACTGAATGAGGACATCTAGTGGAAGACATAGGAAGTGTTTCCAGATCCATAACTTGTTGGGAAGGGAGGGGGCGATGACGTCAAAGTTGCCCCAACTTTCAGGATTTCAAAACTTGTTTGGAAGATTACCTGCCCTGTGAGTTCTGTTATACTCACAGACATAATTCAAACAGTTTTAGAAACTTCAGAGTTTTTTTATCCAATATGAATAATAATATGCATATATTAGCAATTTAGGACAGATTTTGATGCAGTTCACTATGGGCACGCAATTCATCCAAAGGGGAAATACTGCCCCCTATCTCTAACAGGGTTTAACAAACTATAGTTTTGGCAAGTCGGTGAGGACATCTACTTTGTGCATGACAAGTAATTTTTCACATACAGATTCATTTACTATCACAATTCCTGTGGGTAAGAAGTTTACATACACTAAGTTGACTGTGCTTTTAAACAGCTTGGAAAATTCCAGAAAATGATGGCATGGCTTTAGAAGCTTCTAATAGGCTTATTGACATCATTTGAGTCAATTGGAGGTGTTCCTGTGGATGTATTTCAAGGCCTATCTTCAAACTCAGTGCCTCTGCTTGACATCATGGGGAAATCAAAAGAAATCAGCCAAGACCTCAGAAATAAAATTGTAGATGTCCACAAGTCTGGTTCATCCTTGGGAGCAATTTCCAAACGACTGAAGGTACCATGTTCTTCTGTACAAACAATAGTACTCAAGTATAAACACCATGGGACCACGCAGCCGTCATACCGCTCAGGAGGGAGATGCATTCTGTCCCCTAGAGATGAACGAACTGCAAAAAGTGCAAATCAATCCCAGAACAACAGCAAAGAACCTTGTGAAGATGCTAGATGAAACAGGTACAAAAGCATCTATATCCACAGTAAAACGAGTCCTATATCAACATAACCTGAAAGGCCGCTCAGCAAGGAAGAAGACACTACTCTAAAACCGCCATAAAAAAGCCAGACCATGGTTTACAACTGCACATGGGGACAAAGATACTACTTTTTGGAGAAATGTCCCCTGGTCTGAAAAATTGAACTGTTTGGCCATTATTTCCATTGTTATGTTTGGAGGAAAAAGGGGGAGGCTTGCAATCTGAAAAACACCATCCCAACCGTGAAGCTCGGGGGTGGCAGCATCATGTTGTGGGCGTGCTTTGCTGCAGGAGGGAGTGGTGCACTTCACAAAATAGATGGCATCATGAGGGAGGGAACTTATGTGGATATATTGAAGCAACATCTGAAGACATCAGTCAGGAAGTTAAAACGTGGTCGCAAATGGGTCTTCCAAATGGACAATGACCGCAAGCATACTTCAAAAGTTGTGGCAAAATGGCTTTAGGACAACAAAGTCAAGGTATTGGAGTGGCCATCACAAAGCCCTGACCTCAATCCTATAGACAATTTGTGGGCAGAACTGAAAACGCGTGTGCGAGCAAGGAGGCCTACAAACCTGACTCAGTTACACCAGCTCTGTCAGGAGGAATGGGCCAAAATTCACCCAACTTATTGTGGGAAGCTTGTGGAAGGCTATCTGAAATGTTTGACCTAAGTTAAACAATTTAAAGGCAATACTACCAAATACTAATTGAGTGTATGAAAACTTCTGACCCACTGGGAATGTGATGAAAGAATTAAAAGCTGAAATAAATCACTCTTCAATTATTCTGACATTTCACATTCTTTAAATAGTGGTGATCCTAACTGACCTAAGACAGGGAATTTTTACTAAGATTAAATGTCAGGAATTGTGAAAAACTGAGTTTAAATGTATTTGTCTAAGGTGTATGTAAACTTCCGACTTCAACTGTACAGTCGTGGCCAAAAGCTTTGAGAATGACACTATTAATTTGTACCCCCTGTATATAGCCTCCTCATTGACTCTGTACCGGTACCCCCTGTATATAGCCTCCACATTGACTCTGTACCGGTACCCCCTGTATATAGCCTCCACACTGATTCTGTACCGGTACCCCCTGTATATCGCTCCACACTGACTCTGTACCGGTTCCCCCTGTATGTAGCCTCCACACTGACTCTGTACTGTAATAACCTGTATATAGCCTCCACATTGACTCTGTACCGGTACCCCCTGTATATAGACTCTGTACCGGTACCCCCTGTATATAGCCTCCACATTGACTCTGTACCGGTACACCCTGTATATAGCCTCCACACCGACTCTGTACCGGTACCCCCTGTATATAGCCTCCACATTGACTCTGTACTGTAATACCCTGTATATATCCTCCACACGGACTCTGTACCGGTACCCCCTGTATATAGCCTCCACACTGACTCTGTACCGGTACCCCCTGTATATAGCCTCCACACTGACTCTGTACCGGTACCCCCTGTATATAGCCTCCACACCGACTCTGACTCTGTACCTCCACACCGGTACACCCTGTATATAGCCTCCACACCGACTCTGTACCCCTGGTACCCCCTGTATATAGCCTCCACATTGACTCTGTACTGTAATACCCTGTATATATCCTCCACACGGACTCTGTACCCCCCCTGTATATAGCCTCCACACTGACTCTGACTCTGTGACTCTGTACTGTACCCCCTGTATATATCCTCCACATCTGACTCTGTATATAGCCTCCACACTGACTCTGTACCCCCTGTATATAGCCTCCACACTGACTCTGTACCGGTACCCCCCCTCCACTGACTCTGTATATAGCCTCCACACTGACTCTGTATATAGCCTCCACACTGGTACCCCCTGTATATAGCCTCCACACACTGACTCTGGACCTGGTACCCCCTGTATATAGCCTCCACACTGACTCTGTACCGGTATATAGCCCCATTGACTCTGTACTATATAGCCTCCACACTGACTCTGTACCCCCTGGTACCCCCTGTATATAGCCTCCACACTGACTCTGTATCGGTACCCCCTGTATATAGCCTCCACACTGACTCTGTACCGGTACCCCTTGTATATAGCCTCCACACTGACTCTGTACCGGTACCCCCTGTATATAGCCTCCACACTGACTCTGGACCGGTACCCCCTGTATATAGCCTCCACACTGACTCTGTACCGGTACCCCCTGTATAGAGCATCGCTACTGTTATTTTTTCTATTATCATCTTTATTTTTTATGTGTTTATTTTAGTTAATACTTTTCTTAAAACTGCATTGTTGGTTGTATTCGACGCATGTGAGAAATACAATTTGATTTGATCTTTCCATAGAGGGGTTTGTATGCCAAACCGTTTGGACGCTACAGACAATTTTGTTAGAAGTCCAATTTTCGGTATGTCTCAATGTCTGACAAACACCACTCGAGCACCGTCACTTTTCACCCGAGAGGCGGAAGTGTTCCATAGGTGGGTGCAGCGTCTCAAAACTAGTTCCCCCGATCCAGATTAAGCCTATTCCTGTACTTCAAACAAAGTTCCATGGAGATTCTCCATCTGGGTTGGGGAAACGTCCTAGCGATGGAGAAATAGGTTGTGTGAGACTCTGCCTCGCCTCCATCATACGGTCTAGTATGCATCACTGGCAGTCATTATTCATGTTGCCAGCCTCTGATTGACCTACAGTGATAATAGAACCTTTACATGATTCTGACCTCTTTTTGACGCTTCTGTTAGTCCGGCGACATGGACAATGGTTATAAGGGTTAGTGCTAGAATCTGAAATGAGTTCTATTTCAACCTCCTATCTCCTAATCTTTCTTAGCTTTCATTACCTTATTTCAACCATTGTTTATGGCTACAATGACTGTTTTGTAGGAGGGTACCCAGGCTCGACGGGGAAAGTGCAGTATCTCAACCTGGAAATACATGAACTGTACTAGTACATCCCCCCTCCCAGGCTCTATCAGGGTCACATCCACTGGAAGAGCTTCTGTCTTTTCAAGCCTCAACTAAAAAAAAATACACTTCCATTAGACAAGCTCTTCCACTTTCCTGTGTGTGTAAAAATGGTGCAGAGTGAGTCACTTTGTCTGTGTGGGGTAGAAGTTCAGCTGAAACTACTGCAGTTCTGCACTGTGCCACATGCGGTTCGCTCTGTATTCTCTTTCCATCTGAACTTCTGTCTTACTGCAGCAGTTCTTGGGTACACGATGAGGTCAACAACTTCGGTTGTGAACGGTTGTTTGTGAAGTCGTCTACTGACAAATGAGGCGTGAAACTTTTTTGTTAAGTATTGGGAGTAGGTAAAGTTTAAAGTCTGGTTTATTCCACACAGTCTATTGGATATGGAATAAAGGCTTTTTAAAATGAATTTACATTCCTCACTCGAGTCTGTACCACGTGACATGGTTTCCTTATACAGTATATACTTCTTCTCTCTCTCTCCCTAACCTACCTCCCTCTTCCTCCCCAGGAGTGGGCCTATGATGAGGAGCACGAGTTCATCCTGGCCGGCCTGCTGTGTCTGGACATGTCGGAGATCCGCTCGTCTGACCCACCCCGCCTCATGAAGTGTCACGGCTCAGGGGGCTCCCAACAGTGGACCCTGGGGGTGAGTTAGCTAGAGCCTCCACGCTGTTGCTGAATACACAAATCATCCCTATATCTGTATATAAAAGATGGGTTGGTTGTTTAGAAACAACTGACACATGCACAACTACTGGGGCTTGGATTGTTGACTTGAAAACATAAATACATTTGCACAATGAGCACTTGTTGGCTCACAAATACATTGTTACAGTTGTTGGTTAGCCATATTAGCATAGACGTAGATCAGTCAAAACAAGACATGGTATCAAGAACAAGAAAAATCTAGCTGAAATGAGCCACCTATGACATGGCAGCTTCTTGTCATGTTCGCTAGCTATCTGGCCATTCCAAATCACAACAGACCTCTGTCCCATTGAAGCGTGCGTATCGTTTTCCTGACGTTGTCAGCTAACCCATCTATAGAAGAAAATAGGGCTATAGCAACTGTTGCAATGACTGCTACCATCATCAGACCAGTACTGATATTTAACTGGTGCATACCGCTGGTACCACGGGGCATCATGATGATGATGACGAGATGGAATCACTTCTATTCAACCACCGTCAGTGGGCTCCTTCATTAGGTGCAGTAGATAATGTACGTAGTCTCTATCCTCTCCCTCCATTCTGTACAGCGCCTTCAGAAAGTATTCACACCCCTTGACCTTTGACATTAGAGGCTAAATTTAAAATGTTTTACATTTAGATTATTTTTTTTGTCACTGGCCTACACACAATACCCCATAATGTCCGAGTGGAATTATCTTTTTACAAATGAATGAAAAGCTGAAATGTAGTCAACCCTTTTATGGCAAGCCTAAATAAGTGAAGGAGTAAAGTCACATACAGTAAGTTAAATGGACTCACTGAATGCAATAAGTGTTCAATGTGATTTTTGAATGACTACCTCATCTCTGTACCACACACATACTATTATCTGTAAGGTCCCTGAGTCGTGCAGTGAATTTCAAACCCAGATTCAACCACAGAGACCAGGGAAGTTTTGAACGCCTCGCAAGGAAGGGCACCTCATGGTAGAAAAAAAATAGTAAGCAGACATTTAATATCCCTTTGAGCATGATGAAGTTATTAATTAAATTTATGTCCTGAATGCAAATCCAACAACATATCACTGAGTACCACTATTCATATTTTCAAGCATGGTGGTGGCTGCATCATGTTATTAGTATGCTTGTCATCGTCAAGGACTGGGAGTTTTTTAAGATAAAAATAAATTGAATAGAGCACAGGCAAAGTCCTAGAGTAAAAAGTGGTTCAGTCTGCTTTCCAACAGACACTGAGAGACAAATTCACCTTTCAGCAAGACAGTAACCTAAAACACAAGGCCTATACATTGGAGTTTACCAAGATGACATTGATGTTCCCGAGTGACCTAGTTACAGTTTGGACTTAAAATGGCTGTCTAGCAATGATCAACAACCAATTTGACAGAGCTTGAAAAATGTAAAAAAAATAAATGTGCAAAGCGTTTAGACTTACCCAAAAAGACTAATTACTGCCAAAGGTGATTCTAACTTGTATTGACTCTGAATTGACTACTTATAATTTAAACTAATGATTGAATTATTCCTCCTTTTTGGCAAGTATTTTCTGTAGATGGTTGACAAATGTATTTTAATCCCACCTTGAAACACAAAATGTGGAAGGAAAAAAAATTGAGGGGTGTGACTACACTACATGACCAAAAGTATGTGGACACCTGCTCATCGAACATCTAATTTCAGAATCATGGGCATTAATATGGCGTTGGTCCCCCACTTTGCTGCGATTACAGCCTCCACTCTTCTGGGATGGCTTTCCACTAGATGTTGCTGTGGGGACTTGCTTCCATTCAACCACAAGAGCAATAGTGATGTTGGGCGATTAGGCCTGGCTCGCAGTCGGTGTTCCAATTCATCCCAAAGGTGTTTAATGAGGTTGAGAATAGGGCTCTGAAGGCCAGTCAAGTTCTTCCACACTGATGTTGACAAACCAGTTCTGTATGGACCTCGCTTTGTGCACTGGGGCATTGTCATACTGAAACAGGAAAGGGCCTTCCCCAAACTATTGCCACAAAATAGGAAGCACAGAGTTGTCTTGAATGTCATTGTACACTGTAGCATTAAGATTTCCCTTCACTGGAACTAAGGGACCTAGCCCGAACCATGAAAAACAGCCCCAGACCATTATTCCTCCTCCAACAAACTTTACAGTTGGCACTGCAATCGGGCAGGTAGCGTTCTCCTGGCATCCGCCAAACCCAGTCCGTCGGACTGCCAGATGGTTAAGCGTGATTCACCACTCCAGCCGACGCTTGGCATTACACATGGTGATCTTAGGCTTGTGTGCGGCTGCTCGGCCATGGAAACCCATTTCATGACGCTCCAGACGAACAGTTTGTGTGGTGACGTTGCTTCCAGAGGCAGTTTGGAACTCGATAGTGAGCGTTGCAACCGAGGACAGACAATTTCTACTGTTCTGTGAGTTTGTGTGGCCTACTACTTTGTGGCTGAGCAGCTCCTAGAGGTTTCCACTTCACAATAACAGCACTTACAGTTGACACGGGTAGCTCAAGCAAGGCAGAAATTTGACAAATTGACTTGTTGGAAAGGTGGCAACCTACAGTATGACGGTCCCACGTTGAATGTCACTGAGCTCTTCAGTACGAGCCATTGCATGGCTGTGTGAGTGATTTTTATACACCTGTCAGCAACGGATGTGGCTGAAATAGCCGAATCCACTAACTTTTGTATATATAGTGTACTTTCTGAAGGCAGGGTATGCAACATATGGCCCTGTCTTCCTCCTCTACCCCAATTCTGTATGTAACACATGGCCCTGTCTTCTTCCAACCCTCTCCAGAAAAGCAACCGGCTGTATCAAGTCTCAGTGGGCCAATGCCTGGCCGTGGTCGACCCAATCAGCCCCAAGGGATATGTTGCCACGGCAATCTGCAACGGCTCTCAGTCCCAGCAGTGGCAGTTGGAGGGCTGATGTTGATACCCCACGACTAGTTACATACCAGACGCTGACTGCCCCCCCTCTGGATGGGGGGAGTACTGCATGCTGCTACAACTAAGCAAGAGAGGGATGGAAGTAATTATACGGACTGTGTTCTTGAAGAAATGAATGCTGTTCGTCTTCAGAACTGCTTCCGGCCTGACGTGGACAAAGTATGGAGCTCTAAGTGGGTACGCTATATGTACTGTAGTCATTCATATGCCTGACTTCCCCCTCTTGAAAATTAGTATTCCATGTCCTGTTTTAGATTTTTTTTTAAATACAATGCATCATGCAAATTATTTTTAATTTAATCCAATTTGCACAGCACTCTTGCATTAGACAATTCAGAGAAATGTTTAATCTTGTATAAGTCCCAAACAAGTGTTTACTAAGAACAATGGACTGACAGTGTTATAGGTTTTAGAGTTAAACTGCATTTTATTCTGTACTTATTACAATCTGATATTAATTGCTATGACATACAGTACTGCATGTTATTTAGTTGACATTTCTTTGGGAGTATCTTTCTGTTGTACAAATATTTTGATCACTGGAGTTTGTTTTTGAAGTTATGTATTTTTCATGCCCTTGAAATGTGCAAGGCAACTTCCTTAATACTGTATTGATAGGCTACACTGTGTTAGCTCTACATCAGGTATATTGACCAAGTGATGGATAGTGTGTGCGGTCTACGTAAATCATGTCGAATAGGGTAAATAGAAATGGAATTTCCTACAGTATGTCAGCGGTCTTGGGTCATGCCCACAATACTAGCAAAATCATCCATACTCACGGCCTGTTCTGCACTGTACTGGTGAGCTATGATGGTTGAACAAGATCTGACGATGATTTGAGTTCTAGTTTTTCCCTTATCCAAATGTAATTTCTTAAGTTATGCGGTGCAGTTTTGTATTAGTTATTCTCTTTTGCAATGAGGCAACCAACTAAATGTTTATTTGAAGTATGAACATCCCTTTTGACAAATTTGCAATTGATTAAAAGTCTTTGTCAGGCTCTTATTAAAATGTTGTCCATTTACCCCCACAGAGAAAAGTAGCGCAAATGTAAGATGTAAAATATTTTATTTTTTGTAAATGATCCTAAATCTGATTCCAAACTCCATCACACGCTGTATACTTCAAAAAGGCTTTTTAGACATTACTATACAGGACAAAGAAAAGAGACACTATTAAAGAGCTCTGAATATTGTACAAGAGGAGAAAATATCCAAGAAACAAATTTCATTAACCATTATGGAAAATTATATACAATTGATTCTTCTGAAAGTTTAAAAATACATCATGCCATGTACTGTTTATTACAACGAGACTGAATATACCAACTTTTGTACAGTTCACTTAAGTTGTGCACACAAATGAAAACTTCATTTCAAACTGGTCAACGAAATGCTAGTACCAGATTCCAATTTTTGTGATTGAGTGTAAAGAAATCAAAATGATCATACAGTAGCATATTTTTTCTCAACTAGCCAGCACTAAACAGAATGTTTAAGAAATGTAAACAAAAAACAAAAATCATTTCATGTGAAAAGCATAATTGTGTCTCCTGCAACTGGTAAGTAAAAGGCATTTTCCCCCCCAAGCACAGCATTATCTGAATGAGGTGAATCTCAGAGTGACTGCTGTACGCATACAGTTAAAGAAGCTAACTGATGGTATGGGTGGCTTCCAACCTTAAATTCACAGTTCTCTCTAATTCTACATTCACGTCAGATTAACTAGGGTTAGGATTTCAGTCGTCTCGATGTGATTGGTGCTCTCTTTGATTGCGCGTGTCAATGCAAACAGAAATTGTCCTAAGGAAAATGAAACGCAAAGTATATTCAAGTGGTCAGAATTTGACAACGCAACGTAATTCTAAATACAACAAAAATACTCTAGATTTTTTTTTTTTTTACACATTCTGTACAGTTTTATACAGCACATAAACTCTTAGAATGATATGACATCCTTCTTAAATACTTTTCTCAAAAAAAAATGTATTCACCCAAACAGCCATGATGTAGTTATGGTAGCATTTGGTCAATTGTTTACTTAATTGACTATTTACACTTTGTATAAAGTAACACGTTCTGATCAGACTGAACACCTGGGCAGCAGTTTGCCGGCGATTCGATAATAAATACAAAAATTCTCGTATTTTACATAAAAGGAAAAAAACTGACTCATGGAATCAAGTATTTTCGACTAAATTTGTTTTAGTGCAAGTTAACAATCCCTTAGCTTTGTCCCTAAGGAAGTCTTCTCTGTACATTCCTTGTTCAGTGGTGTCTACATTTCTGTAACTATATGTATATATATATTTGTATATATTTCATAATCCAGAGGACCTGCCTCAATAACTAAATAAGGCGGTGGCCAGCACAAAACTCTCCTGGTCAACTGGTGAATTCTACCCCAAAACACCCTCCCCTAATCCATTCATTTATATATATATATATATATATATATATAAAGTGAAAGACTCGGTTCTCAGCCTCAAAAAGAATTGTCTTCGTGCCTGCGATGCCCCTTCCCTCTTTAGTCTTCTCTAACAGTTCTGCGGTCAGTGTCTTGCCCTGATAAAGTTGTCTTTGTTTAAGTAATACGTTTTTCAGCTGACGAACCAACAAGCATATAAAAAGATAACAAGGAATGTGTGTGCGCGCCATAATTTGGAAGTGTTGTAGCCTGTATTTTGCCCCAATTGTCCCTGTTCTAATTCATCCATTTCCGGCAATTAACCGCACCACAGTGACAAGGGATCTTATGCTGGTCGTCCTCCAGGTCAAATTTGTAGTCGTAGCACAGCTGAGAGAGAGAGAGAGAAATCAGATCAACACTTCAGGTGCTTATTACTTCAATGACAAACTGATGATAAGGATGCACAACGAGACCATTCTTAAACATTAGCTGGTGTCACATGGCTGAGGTAGCCACTAGCCACAGTGCAATGTGTCTCCAGTCTCTACTTTCAATAACGAGGCATATTGCTAATGGAAAGAGGATATCTTACTTCTTCTCCTCTCTGGATATTGCGGCAAGAGCTGATGATGATCTTGTCACCTCTCTCCAAGCTCACGGCCTCGGCGATGCAGTTCGGGGCGCAGGAGTGGTTGATGTATCTGAGGACGATGCCAAAGGTAAACGACTTTCCTACATGCTAGCAACATTAACACAGAGTTGAAATGTAACACAAGTAGGGTCAAATGGTGTATTCTGAACGTCGGAAACTCTTACCTTGCTGGTCCGCCAGTGATGGTGGCGTCGACAACATGCTCACTGTCCAGGCGGAACATGTAGACTCCACGGTTCTGCACCACAGCAAGGGAATAACATGGAAGATACAACATTGCCATTCTTCTCTTATGCTATCATGTAGATGTTAAGATGAAGGGGGATGATATTTAGTCTTGTGGGAAACATATGGGAATGGTTTCTGAACTCACCTGGGATTCGTACATCTTCTCCATCCGGTTGGCGACCTCATTGCGAATGAGGGTACCAATGTACTCAATCACCATGGTGTGGGACTCAATGTCCCTGGCGGCGTACAGACCCAACCCCTGCCAGGACAAACAGTGAGGGTCAACACCTCAAACACTGAACTCAATGAATCTGAAAGCAAAGGACCACTATGAATGATGCCAGTCATGTCCTCATAACCCAACAGGTAACTTGTACTTACTTACCACAAAAGCAACCAATTGAATTCAATCAATGTGCATCAAGCAAAATAGATTGAGATACTTCTGTGCCTGAATAAGTTAGACAATGATATTGAATGTGCATCAGGGCCTGAGTAGTCTGCATGTAGCCCTAGCACAGTGACAGACCTGAATGCGGGAGCGCGCCAGGTACACGTTGCTCTTCCACTCAGCTTTCATGCGTCGGTACTGGAAGGGGACGGATGCAAACTGCTTGGGGATCACCTCTTCCGGTGCTTCCACCACACCCACGCTGCCAACCATCTGCATGGACTTAGAGGAGACGATGCCGGTGCTGGACAAAGTGTGAGGTCTATGGGAAGAGGAGGAGCCAAAACATACAACACCCTGAAGCATTCCCGCAGGAAGTAGTATATGACCATCGAAATAGAAACACAGTACTACCATTCTACTTATTCTATTTCTATGCATGTATGACATTGATGGAAAGGTGATTGAACGGCAAGTGGGACTGCATTTTGGTGGTTTTCTGGACAAACACATGGCCAATGGATAATCTCCATTTAAAGGTCCAGGAATAAGCTTCATTTGGGTCCTCCGGGGAAAGCGGTGTTCCACCAAATGAGAAGCCAGAGTTATTGGGGTGGAAAGACAGTTAATGTGTGGCTGGGAGCAGATATACCAACATGTAACGGTAAGTACCATTCCAGGAACCCAGGATATTTAACATTCGCATTATTTTACAGCGAATGTGTCACTTATGCGTCATCAGGGCACTAAGACAGTAAGATGTACAATGCTGACTGATAACAGATGTGACATTGAAGGATGACTATTTCAAGAAAACAGTGATGAGGGAAACCAGTTATCTTTTGTTACTGAGCTGTCCAGTGATTTAAACAAATGAAAGCTGAAAGATGACCTGTTTTGACTTCAAGTAGGCAGCAGTGAAGTTAAAGTATAAGGAAGAACAACATGCATAAAGAAAGAGGAGAGCGAACACCTTGTTGTGAATGGAACAAAGACAAAGTGTTGCAGAGATAAAACAGTGATCAACCGAAACAAACATGGCAGGAACTTAAGTGTAAAATGACACAGAATACCTTAACACCAACCTCTTGACATGGCTGCAGGCCTTGGGTTCTGAGCGGGCACTGCCAGTTGGGTTTATGGCCAAGGGGAGCTCCATGAGAGGGTTGCGTCCGAACCGGAAAGTATATCTGTCACAGGCTTCCACTCCGGGGAGCTGCACACACCCATTTTTTTTATTTTTTAAACATTTTCAAGCAGTTCAATCCATTAAAATGGGTCAATAATAACCAATAGTTGTTAATTACAAGCTGCAATTAAGTATTCATCATACTTTAAACACTCAACAGTACATTTCAGGTTTCCATTAAGATACATGAGTGGATTTATTGAACTGTTTTTCCTACAGGGAGTTTATAAAATACATATCTTACACCACTTAACCTTAGACTCAAAAAGTGCTTTCATAATCAACTGCAAAGTCAGATAAAACTAGTGTGTTTGATGGAGAACCTTTCATCAAAGTACTTAGAGTGCATATGGAAAGCCTTTTCCTTTAAAGCACCTAATGGAGTTGAAGTTATTTTGCATGGGAGCTTTTAACAAAAGTGTTAAAAATGTGCCCAAACCAATTCAAAAGTCAAAACCAAACTGCTGTACTGCACACCCACCTAAAACATTCAACTCTCTCAAACTATTCCTTTTACTCTCTCGTGCCATCTCTGCTCTTACCGATTCTACGATCCTGGTGACGGCGGTGACGGTGAATCCAAACAGGTCCTCTCCCTTCAAGTAGACGGGGAACAGTTTCAGAGTTCCTGATTCGTTACGCCGGTCAGCCACAGGCTCCAGAATCTTGTCCCATACACCTACAACACAGAGGGGAGATTCGACAGTCAGGGTAACTAGATTAATTTAGCAGGATGGTTCTAGTTTTACTTTGTGTAAATCTAACCATAACCCATATTTTGGCTAGCTTTCTAACCATCCTTGACCCTGTTTCTACACTAGACAAATGCATTTGTCAAAGTATTTGAGGTGAGTTTGATGTAGCTTTTGAATTGTTTGCACATAAGTGGACCTGAAGTATTTGACTTATGTATTTGACCCTGCCCTCTTACCTTTGGGTGAGGCGCCGGTGAGCACCAGGTCATCGTAGCCTTGCTCTATCATCCGCACCACAAACTCCGGTTGGCCCTCGTTCTCCTCCACCGAGCACAGGTAGCGGCATCGGTGGTTGCCTTGGCGTGTGCTCCAGTAGATGCGGCTGGCCCGGTAGCCCACGGGGAAGATGGCGTTCGCTGAGTGGAAGGCAGCCATCTGCTGGGGCAGCAGCTGACCCACGGTGTGGAACACCAGGCTTCCCACGCGGAACGTGTGCCGGCGCTCGCCACGCTGCACGATGCTGGCCATCTGCCGTGCCTCGTCGCGCTGCACGTAGACGCGGCGGAACACTGTGAAGCATCGCAGCTCCTGGTCGTGGTGGGTAGTGGCGGGCGCCACGGCCCTGTCGCCTCCTCTCCCGTCGCCACCGCCGATGCCACGGGGCCGGTGCAGGTGACACAGCATTGTCTTGTCCTTGAAGAAGGTGCACTGGGCCTTGAGCGCGCACGTGAAGTGGTAGGCGTTGCCGCAGCGCAGCCGGTGGCAGCCACTGGTGGCGCCTGTCTGCTGGCAGTAGGTGCAGCGCACCGCCATGCCCCGCCGCAGTGCCAGCTCCACGTTGATCAGGGCGCCCGCCTGCGTCTCATACACCTCAGATGACCACAGGGCGCAGTTCAGGTGTACCCACAGGTCCAGGTCCAGGTTGAGGAGGCGTGCGGGGCCGTCTGTCATGCCATCGCCCTCCTCGTGGCAAAAGCAGCAACGCCGCAGGTCCCGGGGGAGGGGATCAGGACGCAGAGAGGCACCCAGCTTCCTCAGCAGCTCATCTACCTCATCCTCACCGGGTAGAGAGGACAGCAGGCTGCCTCTAGTGGGAAACACGACGTGTACACTCCACTTGCGCCAGCGCAGGCCCTTCCAGCGCTTGTGGTGGCGAGGCGACATGTCATCACCACCCCCGCTGGCAGAGTGGACTGCTCGGGGCCTTGGCTTGAGCTTGACCGTCACCTTGAGGGTGTCCGGCTTGGGTTTCTCTGTGGGGAAGGAGATGGGAGGGGGGCTGGAGGGGGCAGACTGTTTGGGCTGCAGCTGGGCCAGGCAGTGGACGTCCAGTGTGGACATGTTGTTACTATACTGGTGGAGCACCTTGGACGGGTTCTCTTTGACCGACGACTCAGGCAAGAGAGGAGACGTGTTTGGCTGCGAAAGAGAGTTTACTCATTAGGAATCCAATGAAAAGTCTCATGCTAATTACTCTCAGCAATGGCATCTTTGTTTGCCCAGCTGTGGTCATTGTTAGACCATGTTAGAATAGTCCACCTGCTTTTTGACTGCGCTAAAATGAAAACCCATAAATCCACTCATTCTCCATGCAATCTATAACCTATTGTAACAATCCTGCCTTGTCGTCTGTCTACCTACCGTACTGGTGTCAGTGAGGTTCTCAAAAAGCTAAGAGAGAAAAAGCGAAGAGTCCAGTTAGAGATACACACCTTACTGTCTGTGGCTTTGGACTGTGTGGCTGCGGTGTGGAGGACAACACAGTTGCGGCTGCAGAACACCTGGCTCGGTCTCTCCTGCAGAAAGCAGAGACATCATGTTCAGTTGCCACAAAAATAAAGGAAATGCTCCGAAACTGGGAGGACAACTAAACCTGTCCAATAAGAAACTTTTTTTTTCTGTTGCAAAACGTTTTGCCTTTAATGACCAGGAACCAGGTCACTTGTTCTGAACATGCATTAGTCGCCAACTGTTTAGAAACAACCATTGTTTTTTATTTTACCTTTCTTTAATCTAGGCAAGTGTGTACATGTGTGGGCTGGCAGGAGGAGAAGATCAAAAGGTAACTCCTGATTAAACAGCCTGGCTGTTAATGAAATCATGCTCAACCCAGGCCATCTCCACTCATCTCGTGGTATATCAGACGGGGCGTCGCGGCAGTTAGGTTGACTTTATTTCATTACTACTGTTGGGCTTAGATAAATCTCATTCCATATCAACAAAACTCTGATCATTTTCACTGTACACTACTAGTGAATGTATTATGGTAATACTTAAAATAATTGACAATTCATATTCTTATACGATAGGAATTAATTTCAGGCTTTTGCAGTTTAAATGACTAAACATGTTCATATTAAGTAACAATGCTTGCTTCAGTTGAGCAACAACTGATATGGGGCTTACTCGTTTGCTGCAGGCTAGGTCTTTGGTGGACTTGCGCACTCCGTTTCCCAGAACCACCACCTTGCAGTGGCAGCACCACTGGGGTTTAGGCCCCTCCCCCCTGGCAGCTGAACCTAAAACACATTTTTACATCAATTCGTCACAAAAAACAACTGGGTGAATTACAGCTGAACAAGAAGGAAACAGCCATATTGTGATTGCGTTGAGGTTATTTCTAAAGGGCTTCTTCACAATCAAGTTAGCCAAAGAGCTAACAGGTTCAACCTCCCCAAACATTAGTGGCTTTCATTAACTTTTCACATCTCAGACATGATCAATACGAGGCTAGATGGGAGTATCCACTGAGAGTAGAGAGGTTTCTGACACACACAGACTGGTGTTTCCATGCCCAGATTTGGCCCAAAATCTGTTCTAAACAGCCAATTGCCTTTATTGAGGGTAATGGGAAAATAACTTAATCACAGTGCTTATCTGCCTGCCATTTCCTGAGCTAAAAGATATTTACTAAAATAGCTTGTACAAACTGAAAAATCATGTTTTGAAATAACCAAAATGAGAAGCTTAGGAACGCATGCCATTTGATTGTTAGTCTGTTGATAACATGACAGTGATAAATAGATTTTTGTGAAATAATTTAATTGAAAGATATAGTGCCACCACCGTTTTACCAGCTCTGAAGCCAGAAACCTAATTTCTTCCATCACTATCATCGGCAGATTAAAGTTGGATCGCTGGTGGGGACTGACCTGCGCTGGTGGGTGGGCCAATGGGCTGAAATGGCTGGCTAAATCTGGGATGGTTGGGTGATCCAGGGGGTCTCAGGGACCTCATGGTGGGGGGCTGCTGGTGCTGGGGAAACATGGATACGTGAAGGGGGTCCATTCCCTGGGTCTGAGGCACCTTGAGTCCAGCCAGTAAGGCCAGGGAGCTGCGCTCTGGGCTGCGGCTCACCTCGTAGCTGCCGGGGATGGTCACACACAGTAGATCGGCCACCGCAGCCACAACGCCAGGGATGTTCTGCAGGTCCAGAAGTGTTAGGGAAGTCAAATAAGTTTATAGCCAGTGGTGGTCATTACAACAGCCCCATGCCGGGGGTCGGCAACAGGTGGCCGTTCTCGGCCCGCGAGTGATATGTATTTTCTGGGGGGAACCTATTTTTATTATTTTGGACTAAAATGACCAGGAATTCTGTAAAAACTGTGTTTAATTTAGGCAATCGGTTCCCAAATATTCCCACGAATAAAAAAATAAATATGTGATCGTGTCTCAACATAATCAAGGTATAAAATAATTATTTTCAAATACAAGCACTTTTTGTGCTTTAGTTGTAGTCCATTTGCAATGTGCAAATTATTATAATTATTTTCCTGCCCCCGTCTATTTGCTCTGACAAAAATCATCCCACGGCTCAATCTAGTTACTCCTGCCGAAGCTATACGAGAGACTATCATGGAAATGAGCTTTCTTGAATGTGTTGTATATGGTCTGGTTTGGTTACCCAGAAGTGTATTTACAGTTATGTATGTATTCACTATGTCCACTGCAATTCAGTCTATAGCTGCAAATGTGTACAACATGAAATAAACTCAACTATAATAGTAAAAATGGGCTGTTTACAGTTGCGTTTAACCACTCACCTCCGCTGAGACCGGATTCAAGGTGATTTCTATGGATACCAGTCCAGCTTTGGCGCAGGATGGAGGCTGTCCAAACTGGGACCCGAAGAAGGAGCTTGAGGGTTCAATCTTGACCTCTTGCTTTATCTCAGTTCCTAAAGGAAACAACCAGACAATCTAATATTCCACAGGAACCAACACAAATCAGCAGTTAAAATGCGTGTATAACCCTGGCCTGAGAATTATTCTTAAAGATCTTCACCAATACAATCGCTACCTAATGATTAGTAGTACTAACAAGCAAAACTTCTAACTCAACATAACTCTAAATGACCATTTATTGGTACCTCTACTTCAGCCAGGAGTGAAAGGTGTGTGATTCTTACCTTTCCCGCTGGCGCTAGGCAGCATGGGTATGACGGGAGAGGAGCAAGGCGAGGTGGGCTCTTCCTTGACCTTTGACAGGTCGGGGTAGCGGCTGATCTCCATGCCGACTACGCTCTCGGGGGATGAGGAGGGGACAAAGCTGTCGGGGGTGTCCCTGTCTACACAGTGGTCCTGGCCCCTGGGACGTACAGAATGAAGGAAACGAGTTCAACCACTGAGCCAGTGCAGTACAGCAGGATATAAGTCAGTCTTTAATACTCCCCTCAGAAGCAAAATGAGTTACTATAGTTACTCGTTCAGAAGCGAGGTAGGAACCATCCGCACTCTAAATCCCATTGAAATGTGGATTTGCAAGTCCTCACCTGAGTTCCTCCTGGTTGTTATGGGGTGGTGTGGGGAGCGAGGCGGGAACGTCCACTGTCTTGGGCCCCCGGGTGATGTCATGGGCCATGAGGTCTTCCTCTGTCCGGAATGCTGTAGGTAGCTGCTTGGCTCCCAGTCCTTTGATCACTAATGTTAATTCAACAAACATATTTCAGCCATTGAAACACAAAAATGGATTGTCCTTTTTATTTTCAGATCACAGAAATGTGTCTTGCCATTAAAATGCCAGCAAAGATTCTTTGATATATATAATATATTTTCAAATCACTTTAACATTGGCTACAATATTACCACAGCATTACTTCTCCGAAGTGATTTTTAACACGAGTCACTTTACCATCATGGCTGCCCAAGACAGCAGCTTTCCTGGCGAGGTCCTCGGCCGTGGCGAACCCGTTGACCATCTTCTGCCTCGCCATGGGAGGCGGCGTGGGTGGGAGTGATGCTGGAGGGGTAGGTGGGTTGCTCAAGTTGTTCTGCTACAAAATGGCAAAGCAGACAACATTTTAACTGGATCCGACTAGGGAAATGTGTTTGAATATACAGGAACATTCAACAGTGTGCGGGTATCCTTTTTCTTGTCTATAAAAACTATTCCTTTCCTATAATATACCTTGTTGTCTTCACATGAAAAACAGACGGACGTGCCTACACAACTTTTGACCTAAGGGTCTCTCTTCACCTTGTAGATGAGCTGTGAATAGTAGTCTGACACGCCGTCCAGAGAGGCGCTGCCGAAGGAGCCCGACAGCCTGTTCTCCCCGTTGACCTGCCCGCTGCCGAAGGGTGGGAAGTGGGCAAAGTTGACCCCCATTAGGGGCTCCATCAGGGGCAGCAGAGAAAGCTGCTGTGGAGGAAGAGAAGAGGGGGAAGAGGGTTAGTAAGGCCAAAGGCTTTCTCACTGCTTAAATTTTGAGGTCGGCACTGAACAGGATTCAAATTTGTTTTAGAAATTGAATAAAAACTATTGACGGTTATTAGCTGAAGTCATTTTATCGAAAGTGTATGGAGACTTGGGAGGTCAAGACAAAAAGCAGAATAGTTCACTGCTGAATGATCCATGGTATATCTACTCCTAATTTGAATGACATGCAATTATTTCATTATTATTCACCTAAAAAGTACTATATATTTTCCATGTAATATTCTGTTTATGCCGTCCACAAATTCCGAGTGCTTCTTTCAAAAATCCACGGACCGTTCAATTAAACATTAAGATGACAGTAATTTATGAGGTGTGTTAACAGAAAACAGCAAAATAACACCCACGTTTGTGCCCAAGCAACTGCTATCTGTGGTTGTGGGGCAGCCAGTGGAAAATACAGAGAGTAGGGGTTGGTAATGTTCTCTAGTTGCACCGTGATTGACTCGGTGTTCTGTCACTCATGGGGACACAACGTCACTGCAAAATCTACAGGGAGAGCTAGAAAATTCAAGCCCCTTGGGTGCTGCCATAGATTTACATTAGACGTGCCAATCTAAGAAGGCTTAAGGTCAAGGGGACTGTATGTTTGTTTATCCCATGTATAACTTTGTATTGTTGTTTTTGTTGCACTGATTTGCTTTATCTTGGCCAGGTTGCAGTTGTAAATGAGAACTTGTTCTCAACTGGCCACCTGGTGAAATAAAACACATTGGCCACAGATAAAATGACGTCAAATCACGTTGTAGCTTTGATTGGACTGATCATGTCAACATCATACTTTCAAAATCTTAGCAAGCAAGCTAGACAAGCAGTCATCATGAATCAAGTCAACAATCTACTGGTAAATCCTTGTCATATCAAGAGAAATTACAGATAAAACGGACAATGGACAAACATTACACAAAAAGTTGGAAATCACAAATTCAACAATGAGTGGTTTGGAAGGAATCAGTGGCTAACTGCAAGCTTTGCAACGCAATCACTACTTTTGCCTTCTAGTTAGTGGAGAAGCTGTGTAGTCCAAGTATGTGTTTAACCTGTTGAAACTCTGGGGGCGCTATATCATTTTTGGATAAAAATACGTGCCCGTTTTAAGCGCAATATTTTGTCACAAAAAGATGCTCGACTATGCATATAATTGGTAGCTTTGGAAAGAAAACACTGACGTTTCCAGAACTGCAAAGATATTTTCTGTGCGTGCCCTAGAACGTGAGCTACAGGCAAAACCAAGATGAAACGGCATCCAGGAAATGAGCAGGATTTTTGAGGCTCAGTTTTCCATTGTCTCCTTATATGGCTGTGAATGCGAGAGGAGTGAGTCAGCCCTTTCTGTCGTTTCCCCAAGGTGTCTGCAGCATTGTGACGTATTTGTAGGCATATCATTGGAAGATTGACCATAAGAGACCACATTTACCAGGTGTCCGCCCGGTGTCCTGCGCCGAAATTGGTGCGCAAAAGTCAGCTGCAAGTATTTTTCCACAGAATTCAGAGAAGAATGCAGGCTTCCACGAACGATATATCAATGAAGAGATATGTGAAAAAACACCTTGAGGATTGATTCCAAACAACGTTTGCCATGTTTTGGTCGATATTATGGAGTTAATTCGGAAAAGTTTGACGTTGTAGGTGACTGAATTTTCGGTTCGTTTCGGTAGCCAAATGTGATGTACAAAACGGAGCGATTTCTCCTACACAAAGACGCTTTCAGGAAAAACTGCACATTTGGTATGTAACTGAGAGTCTCCTCATTGAAAACATCCGAAGCTCTTCAAAGGTAAATGATTTTATTTATTTGGTTATCTGGTTTTTGTGAAAATGTTGCGTGCTAAATGCTACTCAAAATGCTAAGCTAGCTTAGCATACTCTTACACAAATTAGTGAATTGCTATGGTTCAAAAGCATATTTTGAAAATCTGAGATGACAGTGTTGTTAAGAAAGGGCTAAGCTTGAGAGTAGGCGCATTATTTTCATTTTATTTGCGATTTTCAGAAATCGTTAACGTTACATTATGCTAATGAGCTTCAGGCTATAACTGTATACAGGTTTTTTTCATAGCCAAACGTGAACAAAACGGAGCGATTTGTCTTACACAAATAATATTTTTTTGAAAAACTGCACATTTGCTATGTAACTGAGAGTCTCCTCATTGAAAACATCCGAAGCTCTTCAAAGGTAAATGATTTTATTTATTTGGTTATCTGTTTTTTGTGAAAATGTTGCGTTATGCTAATGAGCCTGAGGCTTTAGTCACGATCCAGGATCCGGGATGGGGAGTTTCAAGAAGTTAAGGGCCTCTTTTCCATGCTTAAAATGATAAACATTCACATGCAACACCATGGGCCAAGAAAAGGTTGGATACATTGGCCATGCTGTCAATCCAGCATGACTTTTGCCGCGGTCAAGACAACTGGGAATCTAGGAAAATACGTTTTGAACGGTCATCCAACTCAGAATTCCAATTCGGGAACTCAGGCCTCTTTCTAGAGCTCCGATCTGAAGATCACTGACGTCGTGATTCAAACTTAGTACCCAGTTGTCTTGAAAGCACCATGAATGCCAGACTTTGATGACATAATTTGCCCACAAGAAGGACCGTCACGCTACCTTCCTGTTCAAGTGAGCACAGAACAAGGTAAGTGCAAAATGGTTTTTATGCTGCTGCATAAATGATGCAGGGAGATATGTATACTTTAGCTAAGAAAGTAATACTAAGTACATGTGTAGTAAGGTGTTAGTAGCCCATGTGCCTCACCCTAATAATTTGGTCCCTTTGCCCTCATAATTTAGCCTACTATTCTGACTTGGTGGTGTACATGTAGCCTATAGCCTGTTTTAGAGAAATGTCATCATCGAATATTGTAAGAGCTTTCATTGTCTGCTTATTATGCCCCCTTTATTTGTCCTACGGTTCTGACTTAGTGTACAGTGATAATACTCTTAACGGCCCATGTTCTGAATTCTGTCGCTGTACATTTCAAAAGTGCTGAAAAAAATAGTTATATTGACTATGTCCGTCTTAGCTCGCTCATTAATGTCTTAATCGAAATTACGGATTGCCTCTTATCGTCCCCTTATGCCATAGTTTGTACATCTCAATTGCCAGGCAAAACCACATTTGTTTAAGGAGGTCAACCATAGCAGCAATGTTTTTTTTTTAAAGGCAGTAAATGAGGCTGAATTAACTGTTTTGCTGCCAGACAAGGCTCAGCTGATAGTGAGGTGTAGCAGTGGTAAGGATTCACTCCATGGTGCTGAAAAGAAAGATCTGCTGTTGGGACAGCTTTATGTAGGCCCTAACAGTTTGTGGGCACTGTTTGTCACCGTTATAGTGAAATTCACGTGTTGTGTAGTGGCTTTGCTGGCATGCATAAAAACATTTGTTGCGTTTGCCCCACCAAGATTTACATGCTAAAATCGCCACTGCAGATTCAATAAACACACGCTAATCAACACATTCAACAACGTTTGGTGTCTGACTACTATGACATGTACCCGTTTGAGCTGTGTCAGACTGTCAGTACTGGAATAACCGATCTGCCTCTCCTCTTCCTCCTTCTTCCTCCTCTTGTAGCGTGACGGCGGTTTCTCCGCCCCGTTTTTGGGCGTTCGTTTGTTGCGTTGCTGCTCCCTTTTGCCCTGGGCCGGAACAGAGGGTTCTAGAAGCTCTGTGCTTCCTGTCAGCTGACTGTGTGGGGGAGTCTGGGAAAATACAATGATACAAGCAAGGTTGGTGAGCTATTATGTGAGCTACTATTATAGACACAACAAAGGGCTTTCTTTAGCAATGTAGTACTGAATAGCAATTTTTTGTGCATTTTATACCCAAATAGTTTGATTTCAGAACATAGGTGTGATGATTATAGTGTCTGTGTGAATGTGGTCTTTCCCTTCTCACCATGTTGTTGGTGGTGGAGGCCGGCCTGGCGGTGGCTTTGAGGTCTGCCGAGGCCTCCTGCTCTGAGCTAAGGCTGTTGCAGGACATCTGCTGTGTGGGAGGGGCCTGGTTGGCGCTGACACCTGGCGGGGGCGTACTCTTGTTTTTCAGCAGGTGCTTAAGCAGCTCATTCCCTGCGTCCCCCCCTTTGGCGCCATGGAGTGGCGAAGAGAGCCCACCCTCGCTTCCCTCCTCCTCCTTCACTTTCCCCCCGGCTCGGGGACCGTGCCACAAGGCAGACCCTTCGTTGGCTGCCACGGCCCCTCTGCACTCAGTCTCT
Organism: Oncorhynchus masou masou; assembly: GCF_036934945.1. NCBI lineage: Eukaryota > Metazoa > Chordata > Actinopteri > Salmoniformes > Salmonidae > Oncorhynchus > Oncorhynchus masou. The sequence continues at coordinate 58,046,808 of NC_088241.1, read as the reverse complement.
ATCCTCTCCAGCTTGATTTGGAGGGTTTCGTCAAACTGGGAGGCCCGGTCATTCTCCGAGCCCATGTTGGAGAGCCCACCCTGGGCTAAGCTGCTGCCCGAGAGCTGCCTCTCCAGTTCTGAGGAGGGGGCCAAACCAGAGGACCCCACAGGGAGGAAAAGATCAGACAGATCCTGTTCTCCAGGAATGCTGAGACTCCGGGTGGGGGTGGATGAGGTGTCAGACAAGTGGGAGGGAGTCAGTGGGGCGCAGAGGTCTGAGTGGGGAGTGGATGGGGTCTTGACTGAGTCAGCGTCGTCGACAGAGTCTCTCTTCTTCTTCCTGTTCCTCTTCTTCTTGGCCTTCTCCTCTGGGATGATGTTGGAGTAGAGCTGGATCAAGGACTGGCCTGAGCCAGGGTAGCTGGGAGGTAGGGGGGTGGATGAGTCCATTCCGAATGGGGGTCCATGTCCCTCGCCCCCAACCTGAGGCATCATCCCACGGCCTCTGAACCCAGTGGGACGGGGCTGTCCAGGGGGATAGTTAAGCCCCTGTAGCATGGGGATTTTGGACCGGAAATTGGGACCCATCTCGGGACTACCAAATGCCCTGTTCCCAGGCATGGACCTGCGCTCACCATCCGGCATGAAGCCCTGACCTGGGAGTGGCCCGCCAGTGCTGGTGAAGCTTGGCTGCGTGTTGCTCTGCTCGGGGTACATGGGCCCTAGCTGCCCCTGCTGTTGTTGAGGCCTAGAGGGTTGCATGAAGTCTTGGGGCAGATCAGTACTGTAGAATGGCATGTGGGTCAAGCTATCCCCTCCGGGGTTTGTAGCTCCAGAGCCGGATGGGAGCCCAGTAGGCCCCAGACCCAGGCCTTGCTGCTCCATCTCCAGCCGCTGCTGCATGGCCCGGTGCCTCTCCACCTCCTGCATAAGCTGGACCCTCTGTCGCTCCTGCTGCTCCCTCAGGCGGTCCCGCCTCTCGCGCTCCTGGAAGCCCTCACTGAATGGGTTGTTGTCGTCAAATTTCACAGCGAGGCTGTTGCCACCACTTCCACCATTCGCTCCCTGGGCACCTGCTCCGTTTCCCGTTGGTGTAGCTTTTGCGCCAGGCACCATTGAGGGTGGGGGCTGTGGTGGTAGTTGGGCTTGGGGTGGTAACTGGGGCGGTGGCAACTGGGCAGGGCTGGCAAGGGGCATCTGTGGGGGCATGTGAGCTGGAATTCTTGGACCTGGGCCTCCCATCAGTCCTTGGGCTCCCCCTGGGTGCCAGCCTGGCATGTTGGGAATGCAGGCAGGGTTATGTTGGCTGGGGTGGGGCTGCATTGGCATCATGGGCCCCATCATGGGCTGGCCCATAGGGGGCGCTCCGGGCATCATAGGGGCAGCTTGAGTATGCATCCCAGGCATGGGTGGCATCATAGGAGCCTGGAGACATGGCCGTTGCTGCTGCTGCTTGACACGGTACTCCTCTATCAGCTCTGCATGGTCTTTCTGCTGTTTCCGAATCTACCAGAGAGAAAGAAAACAGAGGAAAAAGAAAACAGAGAAATGTGAGCAGATTGAAGGGATCTGCACAGTCCAAGAAGATATTGAGAAACATTTTTAGGCACCACTTTTGTATCCAGTCCAATTAGAATTGGTATTTACCTGGCAATCACAGAAAGAACAGAGTGATCAAATACTATTTTCTGTTGCTTATGCCTCCATAAAATTGGCAATTACCTGGAAATAGAGAATGCTTCACTACCCACAAGAAATTAGATTGAACCATTACCAAGTAAATAACATTATCTTAATATCTTAGAATATAAGAAATAAGAAATGTCCTTGTTTTTGGAAGAAACGCAATTTTTTTGTCCAATAAAATAACATCAAATTGATCAGAAATATAGTGTACACAATGATAATGTTGTAAATTGCTATTGTAGCTGGAAACAGCTGATTTTTTAAATGGAATATCTACATAGGCGTACAGATGCCCATTATCAGCAACCAGCACTCCTGTGTTCCAATGGCACGTTGTGTTAGCTAATCCAAGTTTATTTTAAAAGGCTAATTTAACATTAGAAAACCCTTTAGCAATTATGTTAGCACAGCTGAAAACTGTTGCACTGATTAAAGAAGAAATAAAACTTGCCTTTAGACTAGTTGAGTATCTGGAGCAGGGACATGGACATTTCTAAGTGACCCCAAACATTTGAACGGTAGTGTATGTCAAGGTGGATTGAAGCTGTTATGGTGGCCCAACGCCCCATTCAGACACAAAATGTTGGTGTTTCTTTTATTTTGGCAGTTACTTAGTAAAACCTCTTATTAAAAAAAGCCTTGTGAAAATGTTGACAGAGTAGACTGCTGTCTCCTGTGGTCTTCATGCGACAGTGAAGTCTCGCGCCTCGCCACAATGAAAAGGTCACAACAGTTGGAAATAATTAGCGAAGTCGCCACTTTGTTGCTAAGAAAAGGTCAAAAGGTTTGTTTTCAGGCGTAATGTTTCCCTTGATTCTCAATAAAACAAGAAGTTATTTGTTGTGTTGTCTCTTGTCGTGATGGATGTTTTGTAATTTGCCTAGTAAAATAAAGTTTCAATCAAATAAATACAAATAAAAATAGCAGATGCATTGCAGCATTTAAGCTTTGTGTTGCTAAGGAGGAGGACATTTAACCCAAAACGTTCATGGTCATAATCAAGGTGTTTTCCCATTTCTGAGGGGACGGGAATACAAAGCAAAGATGTGATAAAGAGCCGCCAACAGAGGTTTAACTTCAAGAGAAAATCTATAAGAGAGAATCCAAAATGATACAGGTGCTTAAAACCAAAAGGGTTGGAGGCAAATCCTGAAGTAGACCCTCAAAGATTCCAGAGAGAATCAGCCTATTCAGGTGGCTTAAGATGTGATTCCCTTTTCTTATCCACCTCTTCAAGGTGAATGACTACAACCGCTCTCTTTCTTTACATTATTTAGGTACTCAGACTTTCCAATCATTTTACAGATTATGCCATGTAACGTCGTAAAATCTTGTAATGTAAAAAACATAAGCCAAATCCAAGATCTCAATATTTTCAAAACCTTCAACATGGAATGCCGGTAATTAACTCCCGCTACATTTAGTTAGCTACCTGCTCCAACTGCTTCTGCACCATACTCTGCTGCTCGGTCACATGCTTCAGCTGCTCGACGTCCTCCTCAGGGAACTCCCGGCCCGCCTTCTTGGCGGTCCGCTGTTTGGCCGACAGGGCCTTCTTGGACTTCCTGTGGGCCCCAATCTGATCTTCTAGAAACTTCTGCTGCATCTGGAGCAGCTGCTGGGTCTCCTGGAGCCACTCCTCATACTGCTTCCTCTGGCTGTCGTCTGAGAAACAAGACTGGGTTAGGCACCATTTTTACTTTGGATGTATAAATCCCAAAGGGATATAGGTGAAATCGAAGAGACCCTGGATTGGATATGGTGGTCAACATATGAAATACTGAAGAAACCTAAAGAATGGTCTATGATTAATCATTTGGTTAAAGTGAATAAGGATGTCATGATCAAATTCAAATGAAAAAAACATTGGGTTGTCGTCCACTCACTGACAAATCCAGGTCCAAAATTTGGGGGGTTTGGTCTTGCCATCTGTGGAGCCAACTTCCCGTCCTGCGAAAATAATTAACCAACGGTAATGAGGCCTTGTTTTTTAGCAGAATAGATGAAACAGACAGACAGTGGTTGATTCACAATGCTTACCTGTCCAAGCACATGTTGTGGCAGAGCGGCGGCAGCATCTGGTCCATGTGCTCCTGGCGTCTGCTGAATTCTGCCACAAAGACAAATGAGAGGATCGTTGTTTTAGGGAACATTACATTTACTTCTAAATATTTCCCATCCAATACTAAGCTTCTCAATAGTGTTTCGGACGGACCAAGAGAGTATTACAAAAAGCCTTTAAATGAAAGTACATATTACCCACAAGCACAAATAATGAGCTAGCATTAGGGTGAGCTTTTGTCTTACCTGTTAATGACTATTGGGGGCATTCCCATGCTGTTTTGAGCCATGACTTTATTGATTCCCTTCAGAGCTACCATCTTGGCCTTCATGATCGGGTCCGTGATGGCATCAAAGTCTGCTAAAAAATAAAGAAGTCCACTTAATCGTAGCTAGTTGACCATCTTTTAACCTCTTGAAGCTAGGGGGCACTATTTTTATGTTTGGAAAAATAACGTTCCCAAAGTAAACAGCCTATCTCTCATGACCAGATGCTAGAATATGCATATACAGTGGGGCAAAAAAAGTTTTCAGTCAGCCACCAATTGTGCAAGTTCTCCCACTTAAAAAGATGAGAGAGGCCTGTAATTTTCATCATAGGTACACTTCAACTATGACAGACAAAATGAGAAAAAAAATCCAGAAAATCACATTGTAGGATTTTTTATGAATTTATTTGCAAATTATGGTGGAAAATAAGTATTTGGTCAATAAAAGTTTATCTCAATACTTTGTTATATACAATGACAGAGGTCAAACGTTTTCTGTAAGTCTTCACAAGGTTTTCACATCCTGTTGCTGGTATTTTGTCCCATTCCTCCATGCAGATCTCCTCTAGAGCAGTGATGTTTTGGGGCTGTTGCTGGGCAACACAGACTTTCAACTCCCTCCAAAGATTTTCTATGGGGTTGAGATCTGGAGACTGGCTTGGCCACTCCACGATACATGACCCCATTCATTCTTTCCTTTACACGGATCAGTCGTCCTGGTCCTTTTGCAGAAAAATAGCCCCAAAGCATGATGTTTCCACCCCCATGCTTCACAGTAGGTATGGTGTTCTTTGGATGCAACTCAGCATTCTTTGTCCTCCAAACACGACGAGTTGAGTTTTTACAAAAAGTTATATTTTGGTTTCATCTGACCATATGACATTCTCCCAATCTTCTTCTGGATCATCCAAATGCTCTCGAGCAAACTTCAGACGGGCCTGGACATGTACTGGCTTAAGCAGGGGGACACGTCTGGCACTGCAGGAATTGAGTCCCTGGCGGCGTAGTGTGTTACTGATGGTAGGCTTTGTTACTTTGGTCCCAGCTCTCTGCAGGTCATTCACTTGGTCCCCCCGTGTGGTTCTGGGATGTTTGCTCACCGTTCTTGTGATCATTTTGACCCCACGGGGTGAGATCTTGCGTGGACTCCCAGATCGAGGGAAATTATCAGTGGTCTTGTATCTCTTCCATATCCTAATAATTGCTCCCACAGTTGATTTCATCAAACCAAGCTGCTTACCTATTGCAGATTCAGTCTTCCCAGCCTGGTGCAGGTCTACAATTTTGTTTCTGGTGTCCTTTGACAGCTCTTTGGTCTTGGCCATAGTGGCATTTGGAGTGTGACTGTTTGAGGTTGTGGACAGGTGTCTTTTATACTGATAACAAGTTCAAACAGGTGCCATTAATACAGGTAACGAGTGGAGGACAGAGGAGCCTCTTAAAGAAGAAGTTACAAGTCTAGGAGAGCCAGATATCTTTCTTGTTTGTAGGTGACCAAATACTTATTTTCCACCATAATTTTCAAATAAATTCATTAAAAGATCCTACAATGTGATTTTCTGGATTTTTCTCTCTCATTTTGTCTGTTATAGTTGAAGTGTGCCCATAATGAAAATTACAGGCCTCTCATCTTTTTAAGTGGGAGAACTTGCACAATTGGTGGCTGACTAAATACTTTTTTGCCCCACTGTAATTGACAGATTAGGATAGAAAACCCTCTAAAGTTTCCAAAACTGTAAAAATATTGTCTGTGAGTATAACAGAACTGATATTGCAGGCGAAAGCCTGAGGATAATCCAATCAGGAAGTGCCTCTTATTTTGAAACTTCTGGGTTCCTATGCGTGCCTGTCCTTCATTTAAAGGGATATCAACCAGATTCTTTTTTCTGTGGCTTCCCTAAGGTGTCAGTCTTTAGACATAGTTTCAGGCTTTTATTTTGAAAAATGTGTGTGAAGGATCACATTGCGTAAGTGGATAGGTGGGGGCTCTCAGAGTGAGTTGGTGCGCAATTGAGTAAAACGGCCATTGCTCCTCCCGTTGTAATGGAAAAAGCTACACACTCGGTTGATATATTTTAAAAACTACCTGAGGAATGATTATAAAAAACGTTTGACATGTTTCTGTGGACATTATGAAGACTATTTGGAATTTCCGTCTGCGTTGTCGTGACCACTCTTTCCTGTGGATTTCTGAACATAACGCGACAAACAAAAGTCGGTATTTTGGGTATAAAAATGATCTTTATGGAACAAAAGGAACATTTGCTGTGTAACTGGGAGTCTCGTGAGTGGAAACATCCTAAGATCAAAGGTAAACGTTTAGTTTGATTGCTTTTCTGATTTTCGTGACCAAGCTTCCTAATGCTAAGTGTACATAATGCTATGCTAGGCTATCTCTAAACTTACACAAACGCTTGGATTGCTTTCGCTGTAAAGCATCATTTCAAAATCTGAGACGACAGGGTGATTAACAAAAGGCTAAGTTGTGTTTCAAAATATTGCACTTGTGATTTAATGAATATGAATATCTTCTAGTAATATTATTTGACTGTTGCGCTATGCTATTCAGCGGTTGCAGGCGAAAATTATCCCGCTACAGGGATGGGTAGCGTCAAGAAGTTAAGCCATTTCAAAAGAAGCCACCCCTAACAAGTGCCATGTCAAACTTATGGATGGAACGCTGGTGAAGTAAGACTCCCAAAAGTATCTCTTCGTAAAAAATAATTAAGTCCAACATTCTGTTCCTCAAATTACAATTGAACAAATGTCAAGTACTTCTTTTCCCTCAAAATCTTTAATAAAGCATGAGGCTCCAACTGAAATGGCTCGACATTCCACATTTATAACAAAAAGGATGACCATGCAAAATGACTACAAAACCCCCAGATAACTAATCTGACAACACCCTGGTAATGTGTGTGACTAAATTAAACGGGTGACCAAAACAGTAGACATGTCTATCTGAAGCTCAATGCCCTTACCCATATTGGGGAAGAAGGAGTCGCTGGAGCGCTGTCGGATCATGGCCTGCATTTGCCTCTGTTGCTGCTGCTCCTGCCTCTCCTGGTCCAGCAGGTCCTGAAGGAGGAGGGGCTGCTCTTCCAGCAGCAGAGGCCTGTTCTGTGGGCCGGCCTGCCCCAGTGAGGGTCCCTGCTGTTGGGGGAATATGCCCTGCTGGCCCTGGGGGTTCAGGCCGTGGGCAGTGGGCTGCTGACCTGCTCCAACCATGGCTAGGTTGAGATCCACCTGTTGGTTGGCTGAGGCCCCGAAGCTGAGGTTTCCCATTGAAAGTCTACTCGGAACCAACGTGGGGCTCACCCGATGTCCCATAGCCACGCTGGGATTGAGCCTGTTGTTGTCTTGGGCATGTTGCCTAGGTAGCATCAGCATGCCGGTGCTTGGGTGTAGCCCGGTGGCCTGGGCAGTCATGTTACCTTTTTGAGGAGAGCAGTTTGGGCCAAACCCAATGTTTTCCAGTTTTTCTTTGATCAGAAGGCAGGAGAGGACCGGAGTTGAACCGGAGTCAGTTTGTCCAGGCTGCTCATACAGCCCTGCGCCCTCTTGGTTTGTCATGGTTCTGTTGTCATTCATCGGGCCACTGCAGAGAGACTGGTCCTGGTTTTGCACGTGTTCATCTTTGACCTCCGTTTTGATTGTATCCTCGGTTTTAAACATGTCTAAGGTCTTTTTCGCTTCGCTGGCCTCCCGTTTGTTAGATTTCCCCCCGGATCGGGACGAGGTGGCTGCGCCATCCACGCTGCCTTTCCTCTTCTCCGACAAGGCTTTCTGGAGGTCTGAGGTCTCACCCTGTTGGTGGTCCTCCATAGGGTCGCCCAGGTCCAGATCTTCTTCACTGAACATGTCTTTCTTGTCATCCAGGTTGAGCTCGGGGTCCGTGTAGGCGATGAGGTCAAACTTCCCTGACATGAGGAAGTCGTCGAGGTGCAGGTCATTGGGTCCCAGTTCAAGGTCTTTGCCATCATCCGGGTCCAGGTTCAGGTTCAGATCGACCAGGTCTTTGACCTCCACATCTTCAAGGTCCTTTACTGCGGAGTCTTCAGCGTCCAAGTTTTCCTCAATTCCGTCTCCACTGGGTATCTGAGTGTCTTCCGTTTGACCGGTGCTAGACCCAGGCAAGAGCATACTAGATGGCGCTGCATTGAGTGGCTCACCAGTGACAGGATGGCTGAGTGACCTATTCAGTGAAGGATGCTGTCGCTGCCCCATGGTCATCGGGACTTCAGTCTGCTGCTGGTGCAGGTTCTCCATACTAGCCGACATGTGTGTGTGACCGACCGATCCCTGGGAAGGACTGTCCATCATGGGGTCCATCATTCTGGATAACTGGTTCCCAGTGAAGCCCATCTCCTGGCCTTCCATGAAGCCCTGGGGTGGTATCTGGGGCTGGTTGGAGGGGTCCATGACATTGGGAGGTCCATGCCCAAAGGGCATCCTCATTCTGTTCTGAGGGGCCCTGTGGCGGAGCTCGATGAACGGCTGACCCATGATGTTGTGCTGCTGGACAGGATGGCTCTGTGGGGGGAAGGGCTGGGGGAGCCCCATCTGGGTGTTGCCCCCCATGACCCCCTGGAAAAGTCCACAGAGTGAGACATTCTCATCTGGGGTGGAACATTGTCGACCATGGGCCCGCCGGGCATCTGGTGAAGGGCCCTGAGGAAGTGTTGTTCCTGGCCTGGTTGAAGGGATCCTTGAGGGCTGGGAGGGAATCCAAACCTGAGAGTAGAAAACACATTGTCAAATGCTTATCCGTGACTACATCCCAAGCATAACACAACAGCACTGGTTGCTCCCTATACACATCTTCAATAAGGAAGATTACACTAAGTGGGACTTCAACAATGACACTTCATTCCACATTTCGAGCATGTTAAACATAATTGTATTAATTTAATCTTGTCAAGGGGAGCAATAAATTCTGCAAGCCAATTATACAAATATACAGCTGAATATGGGTAAAGACCCTGTGCATACAAAGAAGTTTGAACAAAATAGAGCTGAGTGAAATCTATGCTGTCAAATTCAACTAACCTCATTTCTTGTGGCCTCATGCCCATGTCCCTGGGGAAGTGGGGTCTGGAAAGCTGGCCCTCATTGGGGAAGTGTCCTCGCTGGTCCCCTAGAAAGGTACCAGGGAACCTCTGACCTCCTCTCATGGGTCCTGGGTAAGGTGGTGGTGGTCTGCCGAACATGTCATTCTGTGGGGCGGGATCGTCATGTGACCAGTGGCAGGGTGTCCCTGGGATGGGGGCTGCAACAGTTTCCTGTAGTAGTCCTTTCTCTTGCCGGATGGCAGACTTCTGTTGTTGCTGCCTAAGGATCTGCTGGCGCAGTCTCTGGCGCTGCGGGGGGAGAGCACGGTACACTTTAGCAAGTTACATCATGCACGTATTCATTCAAATTTGAGGGGATCCTTACAGAGAAGCAAAACATGTTCACGTTGCACCAACATGCACTGCCATATTGGCTGAGGAATGGCTAATCACCTGCCAATAACTATGCAAACAGAAGAAGGCTTTATGGCAATTCAAGTGTTACCCATGTGAGTGTCATTGTGTCTCAACCAAATGGAAATACCTGTCTGAGCTTCTCCTCAGTGTCTCCCAGGTGTGGTAGCATGCTGTTCTGAGTGTCAACGGTGTTTCTGCTAGACTGAGGGATATCATGGGCCTGCCTTTCCGAAGTTTGGGCATAAGGTGTCATTGGACCCAGTTCAAAGGGATCGTGAATCTGCGTTTGACCACCGTGATGATTCGACTGCGGCAGAGAGAAACTTTCATCCGACATTCCCGGGTGCTTAGCTGTCTGCGAGCTTCGACAGGCAAACCCGTCCTGCACCCTGCCCGGAGACTGGTGGGAGAATGGGTCAGCTGGGAGCTGGGACATGGGCGGCGGTCTGGAGCATAGTCGATTGAAGGCATCAGGGCCTGCTTCTGGCCGCGGCGTCCCTGGAGCTTGTGCGTAAGGGTCAGCGAGGAGCGATCTTGGTGTTCCGGGTTGTTGGGCATACGGGTCCATGTTCCTTTGACTACCGGGGGATTTGGGAAACCTATCCCCTGGGGCTGGTCTGGGGGTACCTGGCATGGAAGCATAAGGCTCCATGGAGTGAGATGGAGACGGTCTGTGATTGGGTGGGTGCTGCTGGGGGAACTGGTCTAGACGAAGGCTAGGCGGCGTCTGCAGGTATGAGGGATCCGAGTGTGGCCTTGGGGTGCCGGGAGGTTGAGCATAGCTGTCAGAGTGAGGTCTGGGGGTGCCTGGTGGTTGGGTGTAAGGGTCAGACATCTGCTGTGAATAATCCGGTCTCGGGGTAGATGGCGCTTGTGCATACGGGTTTCTGTGAGGGTGTCTAATCATTGGCATGGTTTGAGAAAAATGGCCCTCCTGGGTTTGGCACATCATCTTGGGCTCGTTGGGGAACCCTTCCCCCATGAGTGGCCGGGGGGTGAGAGGCTGCTGGGCGTAAGGGTCGGCCTGCAGACCTTGGGGAAAGCCATCAGATGGCCCTCGTTTAAGTCCCCCAGGCATAGGGCCACCGTAGGGCTCTTGCTGGGACTGCTGGGGAGGCATGGGGGCTTTGAACACCGAGACGGAGCCTGACTCGTTGCTGCCAGGGATGGGAGTGAGCAAGGGCCTGGAGTAGGGGTCCGAGAGGATCATGCGGTTGTGAGACATGCGCTGGTAGACCTCGGCTCGGTGTCCGCCCATCCTGGCAAAAGTCTCTCCTCCAGAAGGAGGGCTCATCATGTTGTGCCTGACCTGCTGGTGTTGCTGCTGCTCAACCAGTCCTGAAGGGCCCACCCTGGCGGGTCCCATTGGTTTAACAAAGGGGTCAGGGGGCCTGGGGGTGTCTGGCATCTTAGCATAGGGGTCAGCATTACCAGAAGGCCTACCTCCCCTTTCCTGCATCTCCGACAGAGAGTTCTGCCGGGGCGTGGTGGATCCACCACCCCCAGGGGGCGGTCTCGGGGTGCCCACCATTTTGGCGTATGGGTCCCAGGGCGAGGACGGCCGGGAGCCTGAGGAGGAATCCGGGGAAAACATATGTGGTGACTGGGGCTGGGAGGATGGTCCCTGTTGAGGGTACGAGGTCTCCTGGGTGGGCGTCCTCGAGGACGGAGGTGGGAGCTGGGGTCTGAGGAACACGTCATCCTGTGACCCAGAGGTGGGTGTGCCCGGGAGTTGTGGTCTAGCGAAGCCATCCTTAGACACTATTGGCTGCAGTGGGGACGAGTTTCCAGACTTTCCTCCATTGCTGGGCTGAGGAGTCATGGGGCTCTGGTTACCACTATTAGGGGTTGTATCTCCACCTGCCTGACTGCTAAACAGCTGTTGTTGTTGTTGTTGTTGCTGGAGCTGCTCATTTTTAACCTGCTCCAGCTTTTGAGTGGCTTCAATCTTCGCCTGCTGCTTGCTCTTTTGTCTCATTTGCTGCCATGGAAACAAGAAAAGCAGGGGAGGAGAGACACTTCAGTTAATTAAGCCTTTTTGGAAGCGTGGAATTTGTAATTTTATGATGACATGGTGCTAAGAATGCTTTCTTTCCCTCACTCACAACAAAGTTTTAATGCTTTTTCAATATGAGTGGGTCTAGCGTGTGGTGTTAAGCCATGCAAGAGGGAACAATGTGAGGGTGTATGTCATAATATGGTGATGAAATAAAGCTTCTGGAGGCTGTTATTGTGTTTTTTCAGGACCAAGGACAGATTTTACCAGTTAACCAAGCTTTTCTCCCTACAACTCCACTTTACAGTTTGCTTTTCTTACACCTTGTAAATTTTGCTTTATTGGTTCTCGGCAGACGAATACCAGAACAGTGCTTCGCCTTGGGAATCTTACCAGAGAATTTTTTCCACCTCCTGCAGCTATAGTTGCCTGGTTGGAATGTCCAAAAAGGACGTCTTTATTTGTTGATTTTATGGCTTTGCTTTTTGGGACCTTTTCCTGCTGCTTCTTAAGGGGTCCCCACATCTGATTTAACTCTCCCTTTTCAATGCAAATTAAGAATTAGTAGACTGTATGAGAACGCCAAATGTATTGTTTAAAAATGACTCACTCAACCATGCACATATATAAAGTTTAATAAAAAAATCTGTTTCATGCCCCCAGGTTATGTTATGTTCAATCTCACCACCTTGCTCCTACTCACCATTCCCCTGACATGCGGTACTTTGATTATTATGGTGGTGTATTATGGTGTCATTAAATACATGTACACATAAAAAAATAAGTGTACACTGCTCTCACACCAGGGTTTCTCAACATGCAGGAACAAAATCCCACTTATACCATTTGGCTTCCTAAAGACCTGCCAAGGCAGCCACTAAACAAAAATATTTTATCTACTTTTAAAGGCATGCATGCAATTGCCACACAATCCTGCATCCAATCCCATACCCTCAGACTCAGTTTAGACAAAAAACATTGTAACATTTAAAAATTAAGGCCAAATGAATCCTCAACAACTCCTAGAACAGTAGTTGAGAAACCCTGCTTTACAGTGTACCCATGCTTTCATATCCCCCTCCCTGCATTCCCAGTACATGTTAACCCTCCAAAGGAACTCTTACCTGTCTGAACTTCCACTCCTGCTCGTGTTCAGACTCCTTGGGCTTGAGAGAGTCTTTGAAGAGCAGCTCAGTGTCCATGGGGACACTATTGGGGTCAAAGGTGTCAGTCAACAGTTGCTGCTGCTGCTGAGGATGCTGGTGTCTCTTCAGCGTATCATTTGACATCTGAACTTTGTTTATGCGCAGGGCCGCCCGGTTATCCCGTGCTTTTTGCTGGAAGAGAGGGGATTGGAAGAGGTAGTCCATTTTGTAATTGATGGTGCAAGAAAGATAGATTTCCTGAGACGCTAATTTCTTAAAACCCTACTGGAACAAATGAAGGCTCCACCATTTTTCTTAATGTCTTGGGGAAAATCACAAGGCGAAGAAACCTTCTACAATCACCTAATCTCATCAAGTAATTTGGACATGCAGAGCGTTGTTAAATATAATTTCATCATAGAGACTGTCTTGAAAAATCCTCAAAGAACTGTGTGTTAAGTTGGAAAACATACTAGACACAACATTCAAACAGAACAAAGACACGAGAAGGGACAAAGCGCGAGAGCCTTTGGGTTTAAAATATCAACCGAAAACAGATGAAAAGAACAAGACAAACACAAATATCTGTCTTCTCCCTATTGGCCTCTACAATTTACTTCAGGAAGTTTGTTTAGACTAACATTTTATCAGTAACTGGCTGATCCCTTTGATTCATCACTCCAAAAGGTATAGGGCACCATTCAATCAAAAGCCACAATCAGGTTTGTGGAGTAAGTCAACAACAATGTTCTTCTGGTGAAGCAGAAATAATAAATTTTTGATTGAATAGGGTTCTAAGTTTAATTGGAGGTTTTAAATGTTTTGTAAAAGATAAGCCTTTTTTTAATGTATGGACTTTTTCTGTTGTCAATCAGCAAAACCTGCTGATCAAAATAAGTGCAGTGCATCACAGTCCAGCATGGATGTAAACAACTTCCAAACCCAGAATGTGTTCTCAATCCACTTACCTGGTCAAAAAGAAATAAACTTACCACATATGGGGCCCTGTCCTGGGAACTGGCTTTCCTCCATAACTTTGCGATTTGTTTCACTCTCATAGCCCAGTCTGAGAAAGAAAGATTAGCCACTAAAACGTATAGCGCTACAACACACATGCAATATGGCCAAGAACTATACCTTTCCCAGTCCCCTTTTTATGAGTGTGACACAGAACTTCAGAGCGTATAATTTTTTTAATTTAAAAAAAAAAATGTAGTAGGTAATTCACACTTTTGAATTTGACGTAACCAAAAATCATCTAATTTTCATTTGAGAAACTTTGTCTATGATGTACCAACCTGGGAACTCCTCAAGGAGGTTGGGGAAGTTGACGTTGGTGTAGAGGACTGGGGCCACGGTGGCCATCTCGCCCAGAGTCTCCTCCTTCTCCCACTTGAGCGTGCTCCTCTGGGCGTTGGACATGGTGTCTGTCTCTCCCTCTGGAGGTGGGATGGGGCCAGGGACGGGGGCGCTCCATGAACCAACCACATCACCCCCCATCTGGCTAAACTTCTTGTCCCTGGAAGGATATCTCAGGTTACACATTCTATTGCAACATAACCAATATATTTAGTTATATATTGATTTTTACAAACTGGGTGGTTCAAGCCCTGAATGCTGATTGGCTAACTGCCATGGTATATCAGACCGTATACTACGGGTATGACAAAACATTTATTTTTACTGCTCTAATTACGTTGACAACCAGTTTATAATAGCAATAAGGCACCTCGGGAGTTTGTGGTATATGGCGATGCTTCGTGCCTAATAAGAACAACCCTTGGTATATTGGCTATATATCACAACCCCCCCCGTGCATTATTGCTCAAGTATGTCACATCACTTACAATGCGGTTCACTTTGAAGCAAATTATCATTTAAAAAGGGCTATAGTATAAAAATGACATTACATTCATTGATTGAGATATGAAAGCGAGCAGACGTCAGGAAAAATTAGGTTAAAGTGAACTGTATACATTGGAGTCAAAACAATGAAGGATAACATAGTAAAAAATAATCACGAGGCAAGTTAATAACACAAAATTCAATTGATTGTCTTTGAGCAGATGAAAGCAATGCTCTAGTAATGGATAGACAGCTCCCTGCTCTTACCTAATCTTGTCTGTGAAAGGCATTCTGTGAATGGGCGAGAAGTTTCCCAGGCCACATGGGCCTGTGCTGCCGGGCATCATGGGAATTGGAGGAAAGTGAGGGTTGGGCCCCATACTGCCGTTTATCATTGGCATGCGGGGAAACATTCCATGGTCGCCTGCAACAGAGAGCATAGAGACGATGTCGGAGAAGTAGTTCCAGAAATACATATGCATGTCCTGTTGATTATGTGAACATGATATTCATATAAATCAATGTTCATTCAATAAATGCTCATATCCATTCATTCATATAGATTGATTTCCACAGTCAATAGTTCATTATAAACTCAGCAAAAAAATATACGTCCCTTTTCAGGACCCCGTCTTTCAAAGATAATTCGTAAAAATCCACAGATCTTCATTGTAAAGGGTTTAAACTCTGTTTCCCATGCTTGTTCAATGAACCATAAACAATTAATGAACATGCACCTGTGGAACGGTCGTTAAGAAACTAACTGCTTACACACAATAGGCAATTAAGGTCACAGTTATGAAAACTTAACTCTGAAAAACACCAAAAGAAAGATGCCCAGGGTCCCTGCTCATCTGCGTGAATGTGCCTTAGGCATGCTGCAAGGAGGCATGAGGACTGCAGATGTAGCCAGGGCAATAAATTGTCCTGGCCGTACTGTAAGACGCCTAAGACAGCGCTACAGGGAGACAGGATGGACAGCTGATCATCCTCGCAGTGGCAGACCACGTGTAACAACACCTGCACAGGATCGGTACATCCGAACATCACACCTGTGGGACAGGTACAGGATGGCAACAACTGCCCGAGTTACACCAGGAACGCACAATCCCTCCATCAATGCTCAGACTGTCCGCAATAGGCTGAGAGAGGCTGGACTAAGGGCTTGTAGGCCTGTTGTAAGGCAGTTCCTCACCAGACATCACCGGCAGCAACATTGCCTATTGGCACAAACCCACCGTCGCTGGACTAGACAGGACGTAAGTGATGTGTATAGCCTCGTTATTGTTATTGTGTTACTTTTTATTACTTTATATTTTAGCCTACTTGGTAAATATTTTCTTCTTTAATTGCACTGTTGGTTAAGGGCTTGTAAAAGTAAGCATTTCACGGTACTAGTCTACACTTGTTGTATTCGGGCGCGTGTGGCAAATAACGTTTGATTTGACTGCCAAAAAGTGCTCTTCGCTGACGAGTCGCGGTTTTGTCTCACCAGGGGTGATGGTCGGATTCGCATTTATCGTCGAAGGAATGAGCGTTACCCCGAGGCCTGTACTCTGGAGCGGGATCGATTTGGAGGTGGAGGGTCCGTCATGGTCTGGGGCAGTGTGTCACTGCATCATCGGACTGAGCTTGTTGACATTGTAGGCAATTTCAACACTGTACGTTACAGGGAAGACCTCCTCCCTCATGTGGCACCCTTACTGCAGGCTCATTCTAGCATGACAATGCCACCAGCCATACTGCTCGTTCTGTGTGTGATTTCCTGCAAGACAGGAATGTCAGTGTTCTGCCATGGCCAGTGAAGAGCCCGGATCTCAATCTCATTGAGCACGTCTGGGACATGTTGGATCGGAGGGTGAGGGCTAGGGCCATTACCCCCAGAAATGTCCAGGAACTTAAAGGTACCTTGATGGAAGAGTGGGGTAACATCTCACAGCAAGAACTGGCAAATCTGGTGCAGTCCATGAGGAGGAGATGCACTGCAGTACTTAATGCAGCTGGTGGCCATTTTGACCCCCCCTCCCCCCCTTTTGTTCAGCGAAACATGATTCAATTTCTGCTAGTCACGTCTGTGAAACTTGTTCAGTTTATGTCTCAGTTGTTGAATCTTGCTATATTTACACGTTACATTTGCTGAAAATAAACACAAGTTGACAGTGAGAGGACATTGCTTTTTTTGCTGTGTTCATTTAAATTCCCAGCAAACTAATGCAATTCTCCAACAGGCTTGAGGTGGTGGTGGTACCTGGGTTTGGAATGGCCACGGCTCTAGGTACATTGGGCCCAGGGTGGGCCGGTTGGGGGTGAGGCAGCTGTGGAGGCTGGCTGGTGCTGGGACTCAGGACCGCTGTGAAGAGGTCCTCCACGTCTTTACCCTCCAGCTCTGTAGAGGGTGACAGCAATGAAATAAATAGCGTTCACGCACATACTTTAAACCATCATCAACAGGTGGTGATTGAATGTTTCACGGTTATCTTTGAATTCTATGGAACTGATTATCTCTGACATACAAATTAATGAACAACCTTTTGAAAACTCTAAGTTAGACTTATATAATCAAAACCACAAACCTGGGATTTTGTAGAGCTTACTGAGAATTGCACCTGAAAAAAAGAAAAGAAATGCATATTACATTGCTGCAATGTTATACACTTTATCCTGCTCGTTTGATTGAACCAAGCAAGCCAGTTAACAAATCCTGGGGATCAAACATAGAATTTCATCAGATGGGGTGTAGGTCAATTGCAACTCTGAGGAATGCACAACAACCTCAACTAAAACCTGCATGGATTTGGTTATGCGTCAATGTGTTAGGCCAGACATTGGTTTTGACAGAGCCAGGAAGCCGCTAAGCAGTTATAACACACAGGGAGCAAGTCAGGCGGGTAAATCTCTGCCAAGGGAATAAGGTTGACCTCCCTATTTGTCAACACTGATACTTTGCGGGAACTTCAGTTAAACTGAGCATTTATTTACTTAGTGTTCCATGATTTTGCAATGTGGGATGTGATTTGACCACCAATGCCTTCTATACACAGCAGTTGTTCCATGTGGTGGATACTATAAAGACCACAATCATCAACAGAGGCACGCAACTCTAAGAAGAAAAACATTTCTCATGATTGACTTTTAGGGCCAGTTTCCCAGACACAGATTAAGCCTAGTCCAGCTTTATAGATGTGTCTCGGAAACCGACCCTGAATCTATGTACTGATGTCGAGCTGGGAAACCATTTAGGCCAGAGAGTCACACACTAACATACGTCAAATAGATCAGTGAGACAAGAGGAAACAGACACTGAAGCCCTGGAGGACTGGATATGTAAACCTCTGCTATTCACCAATGACACCGAGTGTGCACAGAGAGGAAGAGGTGAAGCCAGAGGTTTCACTCTCGACAAAATCTGTCCAAAATAAGCCCAATACATTTCGCCTGCCTTTGGGACAACCACTCCCATTGTTAGGGTGGAGACATGATAATATAATCATTGTATATAGATCTCTGGAAGACAGACAGAATTCAACATGGCCGCCTTACCATCTGCGACCATCTTGTCCAGTTCTGGGCTCAGGATGACATCCAGAGGCTCCTCCTGTAGAGCCCTGGGCCCCCGGCCTGCCGAGCCCTGACAGGGCCCAGTGGGATCATCAGGTATGGGGTCCATGTCCAGACCAGCTAGCAGATGGCAGAGGAAGAAAAAGAGAGAAGAGACAAGAGGAGAGAGTGAGAGAAGAGGAGAGTGAGAGGAGAGAGTGAGAGAAGCGAGAGAGAAGCGAGAGAGAGGAGAGTGAGGGAAGCGAGAGAGAGGAGAGTGAGAGAAGCGAGAGAGAGGAGAGTGAGGGAAGCGAGAGAGAGGAGAGTGAGAGAAGTTAGAGAGGAGAGAGAGAGGAGAGTGAGAGAAGCGAGCGAGGAACGAGAGAGAAGACAGAGCTGATCCTTCATGTCATGGTGGTAAAATAAACTGTCCATGATCTCGCATTATATACCCCCCAATGCTTGTTTTTCTTCCTTCGTCTTCCCGTAATTCAATCTTCTAAGTATAACGACAAACTAATTTGTGTTGCCTGCTCAACTGAGTGTGGAAAGAGGTGTGGGAGGGGCGCGGAGCAGCCGTCCCTTAAAAAAAATAGCCACACTACCTCCATAATCAGTTCCCATACTGCCCACATTAGAGTAGACAAGGGCTTAATCAATGAAAAGAGTTCTGGGAGACTGCAATGATTAATCATCATAACCTCAGTCGTCAACATCAGAGGGGGGTCCGAGGTCAACGCACATTTTACTGTGGTGCACTCTCGACTTGTTTGCTTCTTTTTTATTTATTTTTGTTGGGAAAAGCTACTTCGCTTGTGACCTTGAATTAACTTGATATATGGGAAGAGACAAAGTACATGGAGACCGCAGCTACTGCATATGGTGCTGAAGGTAAGGAATGAAGGCTAAAGGTACAACATTGTTTTATCTGTTTTGGGGCCTTCAGGCGTTCTCAAATAATCTGTCTGAGTAATACAAGGGTGAAAAACAAAGAAGAAATCACTATACAACACTGAAAAACAGGATAGATGAAATACATTGTGAAACAATGCCGACTCGAGACCACATAGAAAAAAGAAAATCTAATTTTCCACGCTGGCAAGGTTTTCTTTGCTACTCAGGTAAGTGCTCCATGGAATGACTGAACTGTGTGAAACGTGGAGTCATTTATAGTTCAAGCTTTGTTACATTCTATGACTAGAGGAAGTTCAGACTTTGAAACCCATACTCAACAAACTCAGCTGGGGTGAGGAGATAGAAAGCACTAAAACACATCAAATGAAAACAAAAGTTTATAGCAGCGTGTGTGGTCAGCTTTTTGCTAAACCTCAGGTATATAACCCAGGTTTTTCATGAAGAAACCAACTGAAGTACATTAAAGTTATGACATTTGTATTAAACAACATTATTTAAAAGAGCAACTCATCACTTTCACCTCGAGCCCTTTTTTCCCACAGAATATCACTCAACAGTCCATAGATGGGTCAATAGACATGCAGATTGGTGAGTGGTTGTAAAATCACAGTAGTTAGTCAAAAAGTCTGTACAGTGCTACAGCGTGAGAAAATGGGGAGCGCAGAGAAGGAAGGACATGAAAAAATGCAGAGAGCGTAGAAAGTGTTAGAGGGGATGGGGTCCCAAAGCATCCCAAAAGTGGGAGAAGGGGAGGGGTAGCAGGTCTGCTCCTAAGAGGCCAGACGGGCCCGAGGACGTCTCTTACCAAACGGAGAGGAAGAGCAGTCGACTTGGAAAGGGCATAAATCAAGACCTACAGGAACCCAAAACCAGAGGATTATAAACTGAGGGGGAGAAAAGCAGGTGTGATAAAATGCTATGCTAACACTTTACTTGAAGCAGCCCACTGTGATGCAACACCACTTTGGCAATAGTAGTGACATAAAACCAACCATCACGACAAGAGTCCTAACACAGGCCTGGGTTCAAATAGTATCGGAACCCATAAAAATACTTAAACTGAGCTTGAATGAGCTTGTCTGGTACAATGTAACCAATGTTTTTTTTTAAACAAACGCTCAACAAATTTGAAAGAAAACCAATACAATTTGAACCCAGTTCTGGTTGTTATTAACCGTCGTCTATGAGGAGTGTTATGTCACTCCATTATGCAGGCATCAAGATGGGCATTTCAAGAAAACTGTTCAAAAGCAAACCAAAATCAATGGACACAGACAGGAGTTACTGCAAACCAAGAGTATTACTCGAAGTACAAAACTATACAAGTGAAGGAAAATGCAAAATGATGAGTAAAGATGCAACAGAGAAATGTCACAGGTGCTTGTTTATGGAGTTGACCTTGCTAGCGACAAGGAGTGTGTGTGTGAGTGGGCAAAGAAGAAAGGAAGTGGAGGCAGACATTTTGGAGGAGGGCAGGGGAGGGGTCTACCTGAGTTGTGCCCAGACTTCACCAGATCATCCGACAGCATTCCCAGAAGATCTGCATCCGTGCTCAGGACGTCTGAAAGGTCCACTAAGGGATCCTCGGTATCGGCTGGAGATATAGACGATATACAGTTGAGGTCGGAAGTTTACATACACCTTAGACAAATACATTTAAACTTAGTTTTTCACAATTCCTGACATTTAATCCTAGTAAAAAATCCCTGTCTTAGGTCAGTTAGGGTCACCACTTTATTTTAAGAATGTGAAATGTCAGAATAATAGTAGAGAGAATTATTTATGTCAGCTTTTATTTCTTTCATCACATTCCCAGTGGGTCAGAAGTTTACATACACTCAATTAGTATTTGGTAGCAATGCCTTTAAATTGTTTAACTTGGCTCAAATGTTTCAGATAGCCTTCCACAAGCTTCCCACAATAAGTTTGGCGAATTTTGGCCCATTCCTCCTGATAGAGCCGGTGTAAATGAGTCAGGTTTGTAGGCCTCCTTGCTCGCACACGCTTTTTCAGTTCTGCCCACAAATTTTCTATAGGGTCTATTGAGGTCAGGGCTTTGTGATGGCCACTCCAATATCTTGACTTTGTTGTCCTTAAGCCATTTTGCCACAACTTTGGAAGTATGCTTGTGGTCATTGTCCATTTGGAAGACCCATTTGCGACCAAGCTTAACTTCCTGACTGATGTCTTCAGATGTTGCTTCAATATATCCACATAAGTTTCCTTCCTCACGATGCCATCTATTTTGTGAAGTGCCCCAGTCCCTCCTGCAGCAAAGCACCCTCACAACATGATGCTGCCCCCCTCCAAACATAACAATGGTCATTATGACCAAACAGTTCTATTTTTGTTTCATCAGACCAGAGGACATTTCTCCAAAAAGTAGGATCTTTGTCCACATGTGTAGTTGCAAACCGTAGTCTGGCTTTTTTGTCAATTTTGGAGCAGTGGCTTCTTCCTTGCTTAGCGGCCTTTCAGGTTATATCGATATAGGACTCGTTTTACTGTGGAAATAGATACTTTTGTACTAGTTTCTTCCATCATCTTCACAAGGACCTTTGCTGTTGTTCTGGGATTGATTTGCACTTTCGCACCGAAGTACATTCATCTCTAGGAGATAGAATGCGTCTCTTTCCTGAGCGGTATGACAGTAAACTTCTGACCCACTGGGAAAAACAAAAGCTGAAATAAATGATTCTCTCTACTATTATTCTGACATTTCACCATCTGAAAATAAACTGGTGATCCTAACTGACCTAAAACAGGGAATTTGTACTAAATGTCAGGAGTTGTGAAAAACTGATGTATTTAAATGTATTTGGCTAAGGTGTATGTAAACTTCTGACTTCAACTGTATATATATGCGTACATGGTTTTCCGTAACATCTAAGAGAACTAACACTTTCCAAGGACCGTAGTCAAACTAAAAGCTGGTGAATGTCTCAAAACAAGCAAACCTTTCAAGTTATTACTGTGCTTCCCTCTGCCACAAATGACAAGAGGGGGAATATAGCAGAGTGGACGAATGTGTCCTCCATGACACTAGAGACAAACAGGCTGTTATGAAAGTGAACTTGTCTATTGAAAACAACATAGGAAACCAAACTCTGCTGTTAATATCGCAGAAGGCAATCTGAAAAAACGTTAATCTAGAGCTTCTGTTTTGATAGTATCCAGTGTGTTCTTGTCACCATGTGTGTTCCTTGTAGGTAACTTGCAGTGCTGTTCATAGCGTGTTGGAGTAGAGTTTAAATGATTGTGGACGTGGAGAAGAGAACCAAAAACAAACAGACAGGGTGGAGAATGATGGGGGGTATGAGGGATAAAGAGAACATTTTCATCTTTAATAAGGAGCAAGAGAGATGTGAACATACGCAGTCCTGCTTTGCTGGAGATGGGTGTGGTGGTGGAGGTAGCACTGAGCAGCGGGTCCGACAAGGGGTCCAGGATGCTGGCGCTGGGGGGTTTGGTCTCTGCATGGGTCCCTGGGCTCTCCTCACAGAGCCCCGTGGACACCAGGCCTGCCTGACTGCTCTGCTTGCACTTGTCCAGCAGCTCCTCACAGAGCCCCGTGGTCAGCAGGCCTGCCTGCCTGCTCTGCTTGCTCTTGTCCAGCAGCCCCTTCCCGAAGAAGGCCTCCTGGTAACATACCACACAAACACACGGTCAATGAAATACAGAAAACAGAGAGAACACATACAGAAACACAACATAATTATCTTTCAAAAACAAAAACAAGAAACAATTGTCTCCATGTCAGAAGGTGGGATCCAGTTATGAATTCTAGATTTGAATTGAAATGAAAATGAATAAGGATTTATTGAATTATTACTCAATTCAAACACAGTATTTGAAATTAGAATGCGTGCTGAACACTAATGAACCAAAGTCGTATCGGGCTATGCTACTGCTAACCCACTGGTTTCCATTAAACTCAGGACTCCCTGCCAATTTTCTGAGTTGGAGTGGGAATAGCAGACTGAAGTCAAACACTAGGTGGTGGGGACTAAAACCTGTAGTGGTTCCCTGGAGATCGAACCTGCTGTTACATAGTTCCCCAGAGGAGGAACGGCCCAGACTCCAGTATGGCAGCGCTCTATCGGCCCCAGGGTTATCCAGACTCCAGTATGGCAGCGCTCTATCGGCCCCAGGGTTATCCAGACTCCAGTATGGCCCAGACGCATACAGAAAGAGTGAGGAGTGTACAGTGGAAGCATTCACCAGGGGTCTAATGCGACAGCGACATGGCTACAGAGCTGCATGCATATACTCTCTCTAGAGAGAGGAGCCCAGTTACATAGGAACTGAGAAAGCCACAGCCATATCAAGATGCACCAAGTCAACTCATAGGTCCACAAAAAGAGAAAGTTGACTCGAAACACAAGAATCACTGATAACAATCACCTGCATATACTAGTGTTTTGCACAGTATACAGAAACTTTTTCGATACTAGAACATGAAAAACATTTTGATACTAGAATTTTTGTTACTTTCAGTTGACAATAATAATTAGGGAACGGGTTATGTGTTGTCAAGCTAGCCACAATAAGGATTAGGCACAATAGTGGAATTTGAGGTTTGCCTTCAAAATAAAAGTATGTCATTGACAGTGATGCAAATGAATACAAATAGTGGAATTATACCATATATTATTTTGAAGGCAAACCGCAACGTCCACTATTGTCCCTAATCCTTATTGTGGCTTGCTTCACGTAGATGGGTCCGACCACCATTAATCAAATAAGAACTGTTTTAAAAATTAGGGTTATTTTAGATGACACCTAGCTATATACAGTGGGGCAAAAAAGTATTTAGTCAGCCACCAATTTTGCAAGTTCTCCCACTTAAAAAGACGAGAGAGGCCTGTAATTTTCATCATTAGGTACACTTCAACTATGACAGACAAAATTATTTATTTTTTTCTCTACAGAAAATCACATTGTAGGATTTTTTATGAATTTATTTGCAAATTATGGTGGAAAATAAGTATTTGGTCACCTACAAACAAGCAAGATTTCTGGCTCTCACAGACCTGTAACTTATTCTTTAAGAGGCTCCTCTGTCCTCCACTCGTTACCTGTATTAATGGCATCTGTTTGAACTTGTTATCAGTATAAAAGACACCTGTCCACAACCTCAAACAGTCACACTCCAAACTCCACTATGGCCAAGACCAAAGAGGGGTCTTTCAGCATGACAATGATCCCAAACACACCGCCCGGGCAACGAAGGAGTGGCTTTGTAAGTAGCATTTCAAGGTCCTGGAGTGGCCTAGCCAGTCTCCAGATCTCAACCCCATAGAAAATCTTTGGAGGGAGTTGAAAGTCTGTGTTGCCCAGCAACAGCCCCAAAACATCACTGCTCTAGCGGAGATCTGCATGGAGGAATGGGCCAAAATACCAGCAAGTGTGTGAAAACCTTGTGAAGACTTACAGAAAACGTTTGACCTCTGTCATTGCCAACAAAGGGTATATAACAAAGTATTGAGATACACTTTTGTTATTGACCAAATACTTATTTTCCACCATAATTTGCAAATAAATTCATAAAAAATCCTACAACGTGATTTTCTGGATTTTTTTCTCATTTACTCTGTCATAGTTTAAGTGTACCTATGATGAAAATTACAGGTCTCTCATCTTTTTAAGTGGGAGAACTTGCACAATTGGTGGCTGACTAAATACTTTTTTTGCCCCACTGTAGTTAGCTAGCTAACTATATAGCTACTGAAACAGATTATGTTGTGTTATTTGACAGAGAGAGAGAGAGGGAGTCCCTGAGCCGAGGAGCAACCCTGGAGAAGACCCTGTCACAGAAGCTCTGAAGCTTGGACCTGGGGATGACAAGGTGGCCTACTGTGTTGGAACGGAGTGTGCGTGCGGGGTGGTAGGGGAGAAGGTCTGAGAGTTAAGGGGGGCCAAGGTGGTGAAGGGCTTTGTACACCCTGTATAACTGCAGCGGAGTCTGAGCTGTGGCGATTGAGGGAGACGTAGTGGGTCTGGTTTGTGACGTAGTGTTAGGGTTTTGTATAAATCTAGCAGCCGTAGGAATCCATGTGTCTTGGATAGGATGTGATCCTGCACTCACTATAAACCAATAGAACTCAAATGCCCTAATAAACCCACACTCACCCAGAGACAAGGGTACATACAACCACACTGAGAGCCTGAACACAGTGACACATCATCACCTGCAAGGCTGGTTGGGTTGCTATGTGTTTAAGTAAGTCAACTGCACTTCCATTACATTTAACTGCTCAAAAACTATCGTTGTGAATGCTCCCCGCTGTGGTAAAACATTAAAAGCCTAATGCGCCGGGTATTTAAATAATTGATTAAAGTCATTTCTCTGGTGAGGACCTTTAGGTTTCATTTTTGAAGCGCAGCATACAAGAAAGCCTATAGTGACAGCTGGTGCTCTTAACACATGGTTGCCCCCACGAATGCTGAGCATACTGGATCATTTAAAGGCGTGGCACA
The DNA here is from genome assembly GCF_036934945.1 of Oncorhynchus masou masou. Classification (NCBI taxonomy): domain Eukaryota; kingdom Metazoa; phylum Chordata; class Actinopteri; order Salmoniformes; family Salmonidae; genus Oncorhynchus; species Oncorhynchus masou. The sequence goes on along the minus strand of NC_088241.1, from coordinate 58,021,425 downwards.
GAGAGGGCAACATCTCTCCGAGACGCCATTTAAATGCCGAGGATTTGTTGGTAAATCATGAAGGTAATACATCTTAGAAGGGGGCAGCATACTACTTGTTTGGTGGGGAAATAGTTGCTACTACTAAGTGCTTGGCAGGTGTCCTATAGAATATTAACAATTCTAATGTGGTACAGAACACGATTAAAGGTCCAGTGCAGTCAAAAACATGATTTTCCTGTGTTCAATATACACTGAACACCTTCCTAATATTGAGCTGCACCCCCTTTTGTCCTCAGAACAGCCTAAAGCATTCCACAGGGATGCTGGCCCATGTTGACTCCAATGCGTCCCACAGTTTTGTCAAGTTGGCTGGATGTCCTTTGGATGGTGAACCATTCTTGATACACTAGAGCAACTGTTGAGCGTGACATATCCAGCAGTGTTGCAGTTCTTGACACTCAAACTAGTGTACTTGGCGCCTACTACCATACCCTGTTCAAAGGTACTTTCATCTTGCCTATTCACCATCTGAATGGCACACATACACAATCCTTGTCTGAATTGTGTCAAAGCTTAAAAATACTTATTTAACCTGTCTCCTCCCCTTCATCTATACTGATTGAAGTGGATTTAACAGCTGACATCAATAAGGGATCATAGCTTTCACCTGGTCTATGTCATGGAAAGAACAGGTGTTCCTAATATTTTGTACACAGTATGAGGTTGGAATATAACTGTCCATTTGTGAAAATTATGCTAATGCCCTTTTAGTGTAAGAGCTATTTGAAAAGGCTGCATGAAATGTCTGACTGTTTTAGTGGGATGGAGTTTGGCCTGCCTGGTGACATCACCAGGTGGTAAATGAGTTAATAGACCAAAAAGAAAGACCTCTCTGCCAATAACAGTTAGTTTTCAGTTTCCCCTCCCCACTCAGACCACTCCCAGACAGTCCGAGCAACATGATAGCTTGAGAAGTTGTTTCTTTATCATTTTAATTGAAAACAATCACAGTAAGGTAGCTAATTGTTATCCAGAAATGATTTGATATTGAGATAAAAACGGCTGCATTGGACCGACATCATGTAGCCACACTAGCACCTTTGTGCTGATTAGATGACTTAATGCATACTTCACCTTTTCCTATAAATAGCTTTATAAGACAGTGTTTGCATGATAACATAATTAAAGTGAACATTGTAGACCAAAACTGATATCATTCTTGTACACGAGACTGAAAGTCACCTGCAGGTATGAAGGAAACTCCTCTTCCAGTTTGGTTTTCTTTTTGCGGTATCTTTTCTTGACTTTCTCCTGACATTCAGGCACCGGTGGGGTCTCCTCCGCTGGGGTACTCTCTGTCTCGTTCCACCCTGCAACACACCGACAGGAGGTCACAACCTCAAAGTAACATTCTGGGAACCCGCTTTTTACTGGGTTAAGTGATTGATTCTGCGTGGAGTGCCAGATGGGTGGGATTTGCACGTTTGGGACGATTCCATTGTCCTTACCCTCCGCTTTGCACATTGGGTTCTCAGGTAACGACCACGTCGAGTCTTTCCTGGATAGGGATCGTTTGGCTATGCCTTGTCCCGTCCTGCTTCTCTGGCGGACCATAAACCCTCCAATACCTGGCCGGGAGACACAGGGGAGGAGAGATGAGACAGTGTTCAGCAGTAGAATAAAATACTTGATTAATGTTGCCGGGGCTCTAATTTTGTCAAACATGAGAGGAGGGTCTGACAGTCCAATCCTTGACATTAATCTTCATTACTCAGTGACCTATGCACACAGAGCCTGAGGGTTGTGGGGGGGAGGGGGTTGTTTGGGGCAGAGAGAAACTATCATTGTGTGTTGAACAGAGGGAAAGAGCATGAGTGAGTGTGTGACAGAGAGAACAAATGAAAGAGTGAGTGTGTGTGGAACTCATCTCCGAGCCACTATATGAGAGAGAGGGAACGAGAGGGAGAGAACAAGAGTTTTTTTCTGGATAAAATTGGGGCCTCCGTTTTAAAGCGGATTTCCTCATGTGATGGAGATAACATTTAGCAGTTTCAAAGCAAAATTAATGCAATTCTACACATTTTGCCATGAGGCTGAGATTTTTTCTTCTTCCAGTTTTAAAGCAGATTTCTTGCAAACCTACACCTTTTGCCATAGCTTATGCTATCTGATTGACTCATAAAATCATTGGGGGCCCCATGCCATAAAAATACTCCTGAATGCATTATTTTTGTAATTTTAGAATCATATAGGTCCATTATCTTTTCTAGGTACCTTATATCTGGTTTAAGTCATTAATGTTTTTTTATTTGACTGTTTGGACAAAGGCAGCTCGAAAAACACACTTAGGTGGCCCACCCAATACTGGAGAGGTAGAAAAAGGGAGAATTTCAGGTGAGCCTATTTCTGGATAGCTTGGGTATTGAGAGAAAAGCCCCTTTGGTCTGAAAGCAGACAGACAGAGCTTTCCAGCCTTCCGTAAGCTGCCTCAGAGCAAGAGGGGAGACTTCAGATGATTTATGTGTTTGGACATGAGAGGAAACAGCCGTTTGAGATCAGAGTACCCAGGGTACCAACCCTCTAAAAGAGATCCTACTCTGAGACAATTCCATGGCAGGGCTTTTTCTGCCATTGAAAACGTTGGGCGTTATTGTTTTTACTGCCCGCCTAAGAAAAAAATAAAGTTATTTATATATAGAGTACCAGTCAAAAGTTTGGACACCTACTCATTCAAGGGTTTATATTTTAACTATTTTATGCATTGTAGAATAACAGTGAAGACATCAAAACAGCATGGCTACCAAAGCATTCTGCAGCGATAAGCCATCCCATCTGGTTTGCACTTAGTGGGACTAGCATTTGTTTTTCAACAGGACAATGACCCAACACACCTCCAGGCTGTGTAAGGACTATTTGACCAAGAAGGAGAGTGCTGCATCAGATGACCTGGCCTCCACAATCACCTGACCTCAACCCAATTGAGATGGTTTGGGATGAGTTGGAACGCAGAGTGAAGGAAAAGCAGCCAACAAGTGTGAACTCCTTCAAGACTGTTGAAAAAGCATTCCAGGTGAAGCTGGTTGAGAGAATGCCAAGAGTGTGCAAAGCTGTCATCAAGGCAAAGGGTGGCTACTTTGGTTACTACATGATTGCGTATGTGTTATTTCATAGTTTATGTCTTCACTAGTTTATGTCTCTAGACCGTGAAGATGGGGGCCTCTAAAATGTTCTCTCAAAATAAGCCGTGTCGACAGGCTGACTGCACCCATTACCACGCCCACCATCTAAGCCCCTTTTGATCCAGGAAAAAACCCTGAATGGAGAAATAACTGTACCTAAATTAAGGAACACAAAGATATGGGATTCTATTACCACTAGTTAAAAATAGCCAAATTACAAAAACATAGTCGTTCCTCCTTTAAAAGTTGCGAGCTTACACCGCGGGACTTAGAGGTACCCACAGCGTCACAGCTTCATTGCTCCAGCTTTTATGTAGAGACCCATCCACTTGGCAAGATGTGGCTGGGAGTTATTGCATTTCTTTCACATGACCCATCATTTTAGACAAGTTTACCTTGGTAAGCGACATCTAATATTCATTAAATATTTTTTATCTGGACACTTTCTGTTCACCTGGAATTTTTTTGTTTTTGTAGGCTACTACTTTTACCACTTTTAGTCTTCATCTTTACTACACTACTCACTGTTTAGCACATGACCTCACATGTGACTCTAAAAAGAGATGGGTGGGGCTGGCTCAAGAGGGTGTGAACAATGCTGAATGGGTGTAGACAAAGGAGCGCTCTCCAGTAGGTACCAAAACATTCAAAGGCCAACTCAAAAGTGAGTTGACAAGTTTATCCACTTTCAAAGCAGAATTACTTTCCCATTTATTCCTCAACTGTAGTGTATGATGTATCATTTTCTAGCTCTGGGTCTCTACTTTTATCCAGTGTAAAAAAATAAAAAAAACAATTTCAAATTTTGCTACATAAGACCGATTTGAGCCGGTCGGTCACATATGGGTGATTGTAAATGGGACAATTGAGGAAATGTATTGCGATATGGATTTTTGTCCATATCACCCAGCTCTACTGGTATGTTATTGGTGAGAATGTCTGCAGCCAATTGCCTTTTTCTCTGTTCACCAGAGCAGGGTAGAATAAAGTGACGGTTCATAACAAGTGACCTGGCATACAGGAGACACGATGTCGTCTCCACCTCTCCCTCCCCCATCCATCTCTCCTCCCGCCCCCCTGTCAGACCCAGCTACTTGACATGGGCGAGTGTGTGTGGCTCTCTCTGCCATAGACATGCACACAGCTTACACACTTAGGAATGAACACATGCACAGGCAAACACATATACCACACACGCACAGACAAACACTTACACCGGCATTCACATCTAAGGGAAATGTGCAGACACACAAGTCTTTAATGTTTTGTTAATCAAACGCTCAAGCGCAGGAAATGTTGAAGGCACTTCCTTCTAGGGCCGTTTTATTCTTGGATATTGTGTTTGCCTGTGTACTGTAGTGGAGGCTGCTGAGGGGAGGACGGCTAATAATAATGGCTGGAACGGAGCAAATGGAATGGAATCAAACCATGTCTTTGATATCATTCCACAAATTCTGCTCCAGTCATTACCACAAGCCCGTCCTACCCTATTAAGTTGCCACCAACCTCCTGTGGTGTAATGCTAAATAGCTAATCAAATGGCTACTTGGACTACCTGCATTGACCATTTTTTGCACCAACTTTAGCTGGAATGTACCCACACACTCAAACATAGCGCCTTCAGAAAGTACTCACTCCACATGTTGTGTTACAGCCTGAATTCAAAATTGATACACAATAGCCCATAACGACAAAGTGAAAACATATTTTTAGAAATCTTCGCAACTTCAGTGAAAATGAAATACAGAAACATCCACACCCCACATGTTAGAATCAACTTTGGCAGCGATTACAGACGTGAGTCTTTCTGGGTAAGTCTCTAAGAGGTTTGCACAACAGGATTGTACAATATTTGCCCATTATTCTTTTTAAAAAATTATTCAAGGTCAAATTGGTTGTTGATCATTGCTAGAGAACCATTTTCAAGTCTTGCCATAGATTTAAGCAGATTTAAGACTAGACTAACTCGGCCACTCAGGAACAGTCACCATCTTCTAGGCAAGCAACTCCAGCGTAGATTTGGCCTTGTGATTTAGGTTATTGTCCTGCTGAATTCTTCTTCCAGTGTCTGGGGAAAAGCAGACAACCAGAATTTCCTCTAGAATTTTGACTGTGCTTCTGTTTCTTTTTTATCCTGAAAAACTCCCTAGACCTTAACGATTACAAGCCTACCCATAACATGATGCAGTCACCACTATGCTTGAAAATATGGAGTGTTACTCAGTAATGTTATCTATCAGATTTACCCCAAACATAACACTTGGTATTCAGGATAAAAAGTTTATTGCTTCACCACATTTTTGTTGTGTGAAATTATTGCTTTAGTGCCTTGTTGCAAACAGGATGCATGTTTTGGAATAGTTTCCTTCTTTTCACTTGTCAATTTGGTTAGTATTGTGGAGTAACTACAGTGTTGTTGATCCATCCACAGTTTTCTCCGATCACACCCATTAAACTCTAACTGGTTAAAAGTCAACATTGATCTCATAGTGAAATCCCTGAGCAGTTTCCTTCCTCTCTGGCAACTAATTTCAGAAAGATGCCTGTATCTATGTAGTGACTGGATGTATTGATACACCATACAAAGTATGCTCAAAGGGATATTCAATGTCTGCTTTTTTTTACCCTTCTACCAATATTTTTTAAATTTTTTTATTTTACCTTTATTTAACCAGGCAAGTCAGTTAAGAACACATTCTTATTTTCAATGATGGCCTAGGAACAGTGGGTTAACTGCCTGTTCAGGGGCAGAACGAATAGGTGTCCTTGTGGTTAAATCTGTGTTAGAAATTCACTGCCCGACTCAGGGACCTTACAGATAATAGTATGTGTGTGGTACAGAGATGAGGTAGTCATTCAAAAATCATGTTAAACACTATTATTGCACAGAGAGTCTATGTGACTTGTTAGGGAACATTTTATTCCTAAACTTACTAAGGCTTATCATTTTTTATTAATTTGTAAAAAAAATATTAAAATCTAATTCCACTAATGACATTACGGGGTACTGTAACAAAATATCTCAATAGAATCCATTTTAAATTCAGGCTGTAACAAAATGTGGAAAAAGTCAAGGGGTGTGTGAACTTTCTGAAGGCACTGTACTTACACTGACATCCCAGCAAGCACAATCACTTTACCCCCATCTACAGTATATAGCCATGTTACTGCCTGGTACTCCCGGTATATAGCCATGTTACTGCCTCACTTACCCCCATCTACAGTATATAGCCATGTTACTGCCTGGTACTCCCGGTATATAGCCATGTTACTGCCTGGTACTCCCGGTATATAGCCATGTTACTGCCTGGTACTCCCGGTATATAGCCATGTTACTGCCTGGTACTCCCGGTATATAGCCATGTTACTGCCTGGTACTCCCGGTATATAGCCATGTTACTGCCTGGTACTCCCGGTATATAGCCATGTTACTGCTGGTGTTACCTCTCCGGTACTCCCGGTATAGAGCCATATAGCCATGTTACTGCCTGGTACTCCCGGTATAGAGCCATGTTACTGCCTGGTACTCCCAGTATAGAGCCATGTTACTGCCTGGTACTCCCGGTATATAGCCATGTTACTGCCTGGTACTCCCGGTATAGAGCCATGTTACTGCCTGGTACTCCCGGTATAGAGCCATGTTACTGCCTGGTACTCCCGGTATAGAGCCATGTTACTGCCTGGTACTCCCGGTATAGAGCCATGTTACTGCCTGGTACTCCCGGTATAGAGCCATGTTACTGCCTGGTACTCCATGTTACTGGTATAGAGCCATGTTACTGCCTGGTACTCCCGGTATAGAGCCATGTTACTGCCTGGTACTCCCGCCATAGAGCCATGTTACTGCCTGGTACTCCCGGTATAGAGCCATGTTACTGCCTGGTACTCCCGGTATAGAGCCATGTTACTGCCTGGTACCATCCCTGGTATATAGCCATGTTACTGCCTGGTACTGCCGGTATAGCCATGTTACTGCCTGGTACTGCCGGTATATAGCCATGTTACTGCCTGGTACTCCCGGTATAGAGCCATGTTACTGCCTGGTACTCCCGGTATAGAGCCATGTTACTGCCTGGTACTCCCGGGATATAGCCATGTTACTGCCTGGTACTGCCGGTATAGAGCCATGTTACTGCCTGGTACTCCCGGTATATAGCCATGTTACTGCCTGGTACTCCCGGTATAGAGCCATGTTACTTTTACTCGTTCTTGTTATTCACTGTGTATTTATTCCTCATGTCAATATTTCTATTTGCATTTAAGTTCATCTTATTTTGAACTCTGTTGGACCATCAGTAGTCATTTCACTGTTAGTCTACACCTGTTGTTAAACAAGCATGTGAGGAATAAAATGTGATTTGTACTGTGTGCCGGTGTACTGTGGTGTGTATGTGCACGCAATGCCCAACACATTGTGACAACTTCAACCAGAGAGAACAATATCACAGTAGCTGTGGCTGGAAATGGACAAGAACAGTGTTCCGCCAAGCGAGCAGAATTGGGTCCGGTGTACTTTATTACTGCGACAAATTCTTTAAGTCCACACAAGATAACAAGCATAGCGTGCAGTTCACTAAAAGATAAGGAAGCAATGTCTAGCGGGAAGAAAATCCACTAGCCAGGGATGTGGCCTACTGCTGTGAAACACTTCAGTGGAACTATTTTCTTTTTTTAAAGATAGGCAAATTAAAAAGTCCTATATAAAAATACAATTTCCGGGTGTTTTTTTTAAAGGAGATTATTCCTTTGAGTATATGAGTCAATGTTATTTTCCCGGAGCCCTCTTTCCAGAGCTTTAAAGGCCCACTCCGTAATAAAAAATGAACAATAAAAAAAGCTGAAGGACGGCTGTAAATGTCACACAGTGAGCCTTTAGAAAACAGTGCACTGTCCAGCGGAGCTGTCCTCTCAGATAAGTCTTCTCCCTCGCACTACCACAATCCTGCATCCCTCTCTCTCTCCTTCTCCTGCCGCCATCCACCACTCTCCTTCCCGCTCGACCTGTCCATTCATCCCTATCAACATCTTCATTCCATCTCTCATAAGTCAGCTCCCCCATTCCTTCTCTCTCCCTTAATACCTCCATCTCTCTCTCCATCCATCCACCCCCCCTTCCTACCACAATCATCCACCACTCTCCTTCCCGCTCTCTCCCCTGCTTCATTCATCCCTATCACAATACTCTTTCCATCTCCCGTAAATCTGCTCCACATCCTTTTTCTTCATCCCCCAACCCCCCTCTCGCTCTCCATCCCTCCACCCCCTCTCTCTCTCCATCCCTCTACCTACCACCATCATCCACCACTCTTTCCCTATCCATTAATCCCTATCAACATCCCCTCTCCCCTCTTCTCATATGATGCTACACATAAGATGTTCCTAAGAGCTGCTATAAAATCAGCTTAATCTGAGCCTTAACCCACTTGAGACTAAACTGACCCAAGGTCTGTGCTGACCTATGGAAGGGAGGTGGTCAGAGACCTGGCTAGGTGGGGCCAGAATAACAACCTATCCCTCAACGTAACCAAGACTAAGGAGATTATTGTGGACTACAGGAAACAGGAAAAGGAGGACCGAGCACGTCCCCATTCTCAACGACGGGGCTGTAGTAGAGCAGGTTGAGAGCTTCAAGTTCCTTGGTATCCACATCACCAACAAACTGGAATGGTCCAAACACACCAAGACAGTCGTAAAGAGGGCACGACAATGCCTATTCCCCCTCAGGAAACTAAAAAGATTTGGCATGGATCCTCAGATCCTCAAAAGGTTCGACAGCTGCACCATCGAGAGCATCCTGACTGGTTGCATCACTGCCCGGTACGGTAAATGCTCAGCCTCCGACCGCAAGGCACTATAGAGTCACTAACTGTACATACTACCTCAATTAACCAGACTAACCGGTGCACCCGCACATTGGCTACCCGCATTGTGTCTCGCCACCCCCTCTTTTACTGCTACTCTGTTTATCATACATGCATAGTCACTTTAACCACATGTACATACTACCTCAATCAGCCCGGCTAACCTGTATATATCCTCGCTACTTTTTATAGCCTCGCTACTGTTATTATTCACTGTCTTTCAACTGTTGTTTTTTATTTCCTTATCGATTGTTCACCTAATACCTTTTTTGCACTGTTGGTTAGGGCCTGTAAGTAAGCATTTCACTGTAAGGTCTACTACACCTGTTGTATTTGGCGCACGTGACAAATAAACTTTGATTTGAACCACAACCCAGTTGAGACAAATCTGACCCAAGGTCTGTGCTGACCTAAGGAAGGACACCCTTCCATGCGCGTCGCTGTTCCTTACACTTTGTAATGATGCCTCATATGAACAGATTTGTTTTTCCAGACAGTTTTTGCTGTGCCATCTTTGAGACAAAATGCATGTGTGTTTTTAACTCCCCAAATGTAAAAATGTTCTGAACTTTGAACCTACCGGGCCGGTACGGTTTCCTCTTCCTCTTCTTGTTGCCGTCGGTGTCTTCGGCACCCTTGGCGTCGTCAACGGGCTCCCGTTCCGGGCTGGACTCAGACTTGACGTCACAGTACATCATGAGGTCCCCTTCCGGAATGGAACACAACCATGTCATCAAACCCAGGACCAAACCAGAACCATGTCACCAAACCCAGGACTACAGATCGAGGTCTTTTTCATTAGGACACGCAATCGAAAACAGTTTTTGCAATGGAAAAATAAAATACTTTTTTTCTAGGTAATCCCTCTCTATTGTATGCATTTGGTGCTTAATGAACATGACCCGACCCTGCACATACTTCATGTGACCCACAAAAAGCTCAATGTATCTACCATGGAAGGTCTGCCATCTTGGTGGGCCTGGTGTCCGAGTAAGACCTCTGGAAGAGGCGCCACAGCAGTACATTAAGTGGTGGAATTCAAAATGAGCCACAGACCATTTTAGCGTTAACCCCTTAGCAATAACGCTGGAGTATTTCTCAGATTATAAATGCAAATGAGGGCATCTCCAGGATTTGTTCAATGATTGATGTATATATCCTTTACATAGATTGGTCTTGCACAAATGTACTGTACATATCGTATTTATGCATGATCAGTCCAATGTTTACTTTTTTAGGTGTTATTTCTCTCATCTTTCTTCATGCCGTGAGGTTCATGTACTGCTCTTATAGTGGCTATAACACCTACAGACACCCTAATATAGTCCCTAGTACCTGATCACAACCCTAGTTCACTGCTGTAAAGGGTCAAATAGACTTCTTCAAGCCAAGATGAATCTAATCTAACTATCTGTGCGTGCGTTGTCATAATTTCATGTACGGTCATAGCTACATTATAATTTCGCGTTACGTGATGTGTACAGCAGCCATTCAAAAGCTCCCTCTCAACAGGGCTTGAAAATTCACCCGCTGCATGGGCTAAATATAGAGGACCAGGAAAGGGTTAATTGCTCATCATTAGCCCTTGCTTGCACTCAGAGCAGAGTTCTGACAGATGGGCTGTGGATTAATTCAGTTATCTCTGGCCAGCCTCCTCATCACCAAAATGCCAATTCAGGTATAATTTGCTGACGGCTGTTTTCAAAGACTTCTCTCTGTCAGATTCATTACAAGCCTGCTCTCCTTTCCCTGCTCTCCTTTCCACAAATAGGTTCCAGTGAGGTAGGAAAGCTTCTGTTTTTTCCTGTGCCTCTACATTTTGACATGATTGAAACGTTGCTTCCTGGCAAACATACGCTCTTTCATTTGACCGTTCTGATTAAAAAGCAACGAGGAAAGGATTTATGCCCCCGTCAAACCAACAAAATGTAACTGAAAACTCTATCCTCAGAAAATAGCCTAGACATTCCAGTGCTGGCAAATGTGGATGACCATTACACTCCAATGTCTGCATCTTCTCATCCCAGTTCAAACATATTAATCGACATAATATTTTCAATGAAAACAAAAATGTATTATTAGACTTCTCAAAAGGGGGGGGAGGGGTTATTTGAGCAAGACATCCTCTTTCTTTCTTTCTTCTCGTAATTTTTTTGCCGGATTGGAGCCCCCTCAAGGTGGGGCACATGCAGCCAACCATTTGTGAAACCCTAAAAGTCTTTACCTCGGTTGTTGTCCATGTACCCGTCCCGGGACAGCTCTAAGTAGTGGGAGTCCAGTGGAGTCTGAAACACAGCTACACTGTTCTGATTTATGATCTTCAGCTTGAGCTTGGGCTTGGGTCGCCTGTTCTGACCTCGGCGGGTCGACGAAGAGGGCACCACCAGGCTCTGCAGCTGGCACATGCCCGACTCTGTCAGACACACCCCATCCTGGGTGTATGTCTTCTGATTGGCTAAAGGGAAGTTTAAACATTTCAACAACATTAGACACTGACTGAAAAACTAGCAGCAACTTAGCTCACGAGGACTTCGTATATTAAGTATTGTGAACTGAATGCTGAAGACCACTTACAGATCTAGAACCATATTTATTTTTTACAAACAGTGAAATACTCGTGTCCTCATACTGTGGATATTACGGTAGCAAGTCCAACGCTGTCAACAACACTAGCAGAAAGTAATGATTCATTTGATTCATACCACCTCACAAACCGTGACAATTATCTGGGTTTTTTGGATCTATAGAGCTTGATTACCTGGCTCTCTTATTTTAGTCACTATCTGGGTCACCATCGGGGCCTCACAGCCGTCAGACAGGAGGGCTTTCATTTTGCCTGAAACGATGACATGAAAAATAATGCATGAGTCATTATGAAAAGGATTTGCAGGATATCGATTTCAAGACATTGAAGTCAAAAACAGCAGTGAACACTATTGCCTTAGTAAAAGCATCAAACAGGGAGCACCGGATCCAACCACCGCCACAAAATGTAAAGAATAAACATTTAAATATGTTACTCAATTATTAGTTAACTGAGAGTTAATTCAATAATTCCATCATTCAAATAAGGATGTCTATTTATCTCCCTACCTCCCTCCTCACTTTTGTCGGAGGTAAAATCTGTCCCCAATTTCAATCATTATCAGATAGAATGGATGAGTGAACAGGTTGCAGGTTGATATTTAATTCTAGCCATCTGCTGTTGTAATGAACAGCCCACATTTGTTTGAGCCTGGTCCCATTAACAGAATAGAGGATGCCTTTAGGCTAATTGAGAGGAGCTGGTTGAGTTCATTGAGATGAGCTTGGGAACACTGTACTTTACAAGTACATTAAAAAAATATACAAGTAGGATATATTAACCATTATAAACTGGGTGGTTCGAGCCCTGAATGCTGATTGGCTGACAGCCGTGGTATATCAGACAATATACCACGGGTATGACAAAACATTAATTTTGACTGCTCTAATTACGTTGGTAACCAGTTTAAAATAGCAATAAGGCACCTCTGGGGTTTGTGGTATATGGCCAATATACCACGGCTAAGGGCTGTGTCCAGGCACTCTGCGATGTGTCATGCATAAGAACAGCCCTTAGCCGTGGTATATTGGCCATATACCACAAACGCCAGAGGTACCTTATTGCTTAATTATACAACAGGTGGGTCTAATCCACATTCCAGCCGGTGTCTATTCCACAAGTTACCACCGGCTAAATCTAGTTCCATCTGACTGCGCAATCCACTGTCTCATCAGCCCAGCCAGGCAATTTATAAACTTGATCTCCACTATAAAAAGCATCTAGAAATTCTCTCACATTTCTTTTAGACTAACATTTAGTTTTCATCAGTGGAGATTTGTATAAAAATTGCTGTCTGTCTGTCTTTCCGACATTTGCAACACTGTTTCAATATTCAAATTCCATCTCCAGCTGTCCCATAGTAATGAACATGTCGGGAGTCAGGATGAGACAAAGTGAGTTTCTCAGCCAGTTGAAATCAGATTCAGCATCATCTTTATGGATATATACAAAAAAATTATAATAGAAAACAGGTAAAACGAAGTACATCTAGTTTGCGGTCTTTCCAGCTTCAGTTTGAAGTGATTGTGTTAGCTGTGTTGTTGGCTAGCTCATCTCTAAACAACTAGTCATCAACTATTGTGCATAGGAGTCTATTTACAGCATCTTTCCAGGAAATCGGTTCCCGTTTTTCATGCAGACTAACGCACATTATATATATATATTTTTTTAAAAACCTTTATTTAACTAGGTAAGTCAGTTAAGAACAAATTCTTATTTACAATGACGGCCTACCCCGGCCAAACGCTGACGACGCTGGGCCAATTGTGCGCCGCCCTATGGGACTCCAATCACGGCCGGATATGATACAGCCTTGATTCGAACCAGGCACAGCAGTGACGCCTCTTGCACTGTGATGCAGTGCTTTAGACCACTGAGCCACTCGGGAGCATCATATAGCCAAAACCACATAACTATTTGTCAGGTCTATCATACACATAGCTTTCACGGTGTGTGGGCTAGGTATGGAGTCTTACCCTGTGAAGGCAGAGCGTGCATTCGACACATGGTGCAGTCAAAGCCATCATCCGCTGCATTCTCCACCTCCTCATCCGTGTTCAGGCCCTGGCAACACGCGTGGACCCACCTGATGGGAAGGAGAAGAAGATCAGATACATTTACACTTTTTGCCTGGACTTTATAAATGTGTAAGTAGTCACGCAATACGAATACATACAAGTGTAAAACAAAGCCACAGGTGTACAAAGACACATAAAGAAGCACTTGCCTACACACAGACTCCAACATGCATTAACCCGGTTGCCACAGCAACCATACGTTCTGGCCCCTCAAGCCTTACGATGACTAAATTAAACCATAGTAAATCTTTGGACTGTTGTCTTTGCCAAACTGAACACTGGATGCCAGCATGCCACGTGTACAGTGTTGCCAGGCCCTAGTGCCACCCAATCATGCTCGGCTGGCAACTGGCCTGGCAGAGGGAGCACTGCTCACCTGTCACACTGGCGGCACTGCACGATGAGCTCGTCCTCACGGTAGCTGTGCATGCACACCGGGCAGGATGCCAGGCTGCCACAGGGGCCACACAGGGTGTAGTGGTTCTGCCAGTCACACCTCAGGCCAGGGGAGGTGGCACCGCACTGGGTACAGGAGACACACCTATGGCAGGGGGGAGAGAGGGTGGCGTGAAGGGACGAGATTCAGCAGGGGTGAAATACACACAACCACAGCGACTCACAGTATATATAGCATACATTCAAACACAGATGTGTCCACTGATAATGCAGACACACAAATACTGTTCATCTAAACAAACCTGAGGGTAAACAGACACACACACACCTAATATAAACACTAAAATAACAGACTACAGTTACTGAAGTGTGTGTGTGTGTGTGTGTGTGTGTGTGTGTGTGTGTGTGTGTGTGTGTGTGTGTGTGTGTGTGTGTGTACGGATCATCCACCATGAAAAGAGCTGCTGGGTAAACAGACACACACACCTAATATAAACACTAAAATAACAGACTACAGTTACTGAAGTGTGTGTGTGTGTGTGTGTGTACGGATCATCCACCATGAAAAGAGCTGCCCTAAAAATAAATGCCACTGGCGTGGCTCCAAGGAAAGACCTGAATGAATGTGTCTCGATGCAGTGGCAACAGAGCGTTGTTTGACTGGGGATTAGGGACTGGCGTTACACCTGATATGGGGGAAATCCCATAAAGCGCTGCTACAGAGCCGTGTGAGGGGGAGGGACCACAGGGAAACGTAGATGAGAAGGTATATTATAGAGATGGAGCCATATCAACAGATACTAAGGGAAAGAAGAGTGACAGACCAACAATAAAAAACAAGTCATCTTCCGAAAATATTCGACAGCATCATTGGTGCAGCCAGACAAGCTCTGATTGGCTGTGCTCCGTGAGTGACAGCAGTCACAGCATATACACACCACTTGCACTTCCAGCTGCCCTTGGGCACTGTCTGTAGGGGCGGGTCCAAGCAGTAGGTGTGGTAGCTGATGTCACAGTCGTCACACAGCAGCAGGCGGCCCGGGTCGCTGGCCTGGCCACACGCCTCGCACACTGTGCACTCCAGACAGCGCCAGCCTTTACTCAGCACCACCCGGGTGATCTGGTGGCACAGAGGGAAAAGGGCAGAGGTTCGGGGGGAGTTAAAGGGGCACGGCAGGGATAGGTATCCCCTTTTAAGCTTCATTTCAATGGAACATATTGACTAATGGTTGTGTGTTATATAGCAGGGGAATAATCCCAACTCCCAGCAGCACATCTTCCAGAAGAGCTAATTGTCAGAGGGATGCACTGGTATTTATTAGCCATTATAAACTGGGTCTTTCGAGCCCTGAATGCTGATTGACTGAAAGCCGTGGTATATCAGACTCTATACCGTGGGTATGAAAACATGTATTTTTACTGTTCTAGTGAGTATTAAGGCACCTCTGGGGTTTGTAGTATATGGCCAATATACCACGACGAAGGGGCTGTATCCAGGCATCGTTGCGTCGTACATGAGAAAAGCCCTTAGCCGTGGTACATTGGCCATTGCCCCAACTCCCCTCAGGTCTTATTGCTTAAATAAACCATGGGGGAGGGGGAGGATCAATTCAACTAGAGAAAGACCCTCCTCCCCCACTCTGCCTCTTCTCATCATGTGCTGAAAGCCAGACAAAAGATACAGGGGAATATCACATAACAGGCTGACGTTGGTCCAACGATTTTTACTTGGATGGCCTAGCCAACCAGATTACATCCACTCCTGGACTAAAAAACAGGGTCAATGGATATCTCCATTAAAATGGCTTTTTAGTCAATGACTCTGGGTCAGGTATTTAGAGATTGCATAGTAAACAGTTACCCAATACCATGATCAAATTACTACTAAATGTATTATAGATTACTTGTATAGTAGGCCACCGTTTCCATTGGAGCTGGTAGACTGAGACGGCGGACACAAATTACCTATTCTCAACATGATGTCAATAACAGATAAATGCTCCTTTAAATAGCCTTGTACATTCTATACGGGGCAACTCTACTGAATACATTGAGGAGTCAGATTAGGCAAACGCGACAGCATGCATATGGCGATCATAAAAGCAAAAACAACTGCTTAACATACTATTGATTCATTGAAAAGGCTACGTTTCCAACTATAATGAACTATGACGCGGCTTGGAGTGGCGACTGGTTGAGGTGTTATTTGCAGGAACGACACCCTACAGTGCATTCGGAAAGTATTCAGACCCCCTGACTTTTTACACATTTTGGTAGGTTCCAGCATTATTCTCAAATTGATTTAAATACTTTTCCCCCCTCATCAATCTACACACATTTATCTGTTATTGACAATACCCCATAATGACAAAGCAAAATGAATGATGGCGGCCACTGTGTTCTTGTGGACCTTCATTGCTGCAGACATTTTTTGGTACCCTTCCCCAGATCTGTGTCTCGACACAATCCTGTCTCGGAGCTCCACGGACAATTCCTTCGATCTCAATAATTGGTTTTTGCTGACATGCACTGTCAACTGTGGGACCTTATATAGACAGGTGTGTGCCTTTCCAAATAATGTCCATACCATTGAATGACCACAGGTCAATGGAGACCACAGGACTCCAATCAAGTTGTAGAAACATCTCAATAAAGATTAATGGAAACAGGATGCACCTGAGCTCAATTTCGAGACTCATAGCAAAGGGTCTGAAAGTAAATAAAGTGGTGTTTTTTTTTTTTAAATGTGTAAAATTTCTAAAAACCTGTTTTCACTTTGTCAATATGGGGTAGTGTGTGTAGATTGATGAGGGAACATTTTTACTTCATCCATTTTAGAATAAGGCTAACGTAGCAAAATGTTGAAAAAATGTTGAAAAAGTCAAGTGGCTCAAGGCTGCTTTTGGAGGTCGACACAGAACCTATTACTATCTGTAGGGAATCACCTGGCAACTACACAACTAAACTATCCCCCCCCCCCCCCCACACACACACACACACCCAGATGAGTTTCCTAGGGCCTAAAAGAGTCGTGGGAATGGAAGAGGAACAGCCACATGCTTACGTAACCGAAACTGAAACTTTTGGTCGAAAAATAACGATCAGTCCCTGTCTCATTGCTGACTCAGTGAGTCTGCCGTGTTTCTCTTCGTACATATGGAAACCATTCAGTTACTTAGCATCTAACACTGGTACAGTAAATGTTCATATGGCTTTCAGACAGACAGACAGACTGCACATTATTCACTGACAGACATATTCAGTGTTTTTATACATCATTGGCTGGTTGGGTATGACCTTTTAGAGATAGGAAAGAAAGCCCTCTGCCCTGCCTCTGTTCCCTTTTGAGAGCTCAAACTGTCAAACGCTGTCACTTCTCCTCACCATCTACAGGTGATGCAAAAACAAAAAGGGGCCAAACCTCGCCCTACATAGTGTGTCACCCTATATTTTTTGATGATGCCATACCAAATTAACACCTTCAAGTATAATCTACGTGGCTTTTAGGAAACACGAAATAGAAACACTTTTAAAAGCCAAAGCCGATATTTTTTTTGATACAAGAACCAAATTTAAAACGTAGGCTATAAGTAAACGGAACTTCTGTGGTGGTACTTTTATGCGTAGGGTATACAGTCATTATAGGAGGTGATCTCAATATGACCGGGAGGCAAGTTCGATGGGAACTAAAAGGGAGAACAGCCATTGAAATTAAACATGGAAGGGGTGAACAATGGTAGATTCTTGTAAAAAAAAAAAATCGATTCTCAATCCTTTTTGTATTGTGAAATTAACTATTTCTGTGACGTATTGATGATAATCACCTCTTTCGATCTCAGAAATGATTTCAATATTGATCTCTCTATCGCTCCGTCTATCTAAAGCCTATTGAATATATAATACCAAATATATTTAACACACACACAATAAGCAAAACCACCATCTGTATCTCATGAAAGAGAAAATAATCAGAGAGCTATGGTTTTAAAGCTGATCTTGTGAAAACAAAAAAAGAGATGGGTTCACCTTGATGTTGACACAGAAGGGATGGTAACACTGGCCACACTGAGAGCAGGCCAGCAACCTGCCCTCTGCCCCCTGGCCAAAACTCCCACACACCACACACATGTCCTGTGGGAGGGAGAGAAGGAAATAGAAAGGATATTAGACAGAGGGAAAAAGGGAGGGAGGGAGAGAGAGGGGTAGAGAGAGGGAGGGAGAGAGGTAGAGAGAGGGAAAAAGGGAGGGAGGGAGGTAGAGAGAGGGAAAAAGGGAGGGAGGGAGGGAGGGAGGTAGAGAGAGGGAGAAAGGGAGGGAGGGAGAGAGAGAGGTAGAGAGAGGGAAAAAGAGAGGGAGGGAGGTAGAGAGAGGGAAAAAGGGAGGGAGGGAGGGAGGTAGAGAGAGGGAGAAAGGGAGGGAGGGAGAGAGGTAGAGAGAGGGAAAAGGGAGGGAGGGAGGTAGAGAGAGGGAAAAAGGGAGGGAGGGAGGGAGAGAGGTAGAGAGAGGGAGAAAGGGAGGGAGGGAGAGAGGGAGAAAGGGAGGGAGGGAGATAGGTAGAGAGAGGGAAAAAGGGAGGGAGGGAGAGAGGTAGAGAGAGGGAGAAAGGGGAACATTTTGAGGGAGCAGTGGAATGAGAGAAAAGGATGCGGAGGGAAGAGATTTGCAGAGAGTCGTGGGGGGGAAGAAAAGTGAAAAAGGAGAGAAAACAAGTGCCAGTTACATTTCCCAACAGTAATGGAGACACTTTCCCCAGCATACATCAAGACAACGCTCACGCAATAACAAGTAGAGTGACCCAGGGTGCTTCTGACTTCCACGACTCAGCATCTCTTCAGAGCAGTGGTGTAAATTACCTAAGTAGTACTTTAAAGTATTTTTACTTACGTCGTTTTTTGGGGTATCTGTATTTTACTTTACTATTCATAATTTTGACAACTTGTACTTCACTACATTCCTAAAGAAAATAATGAAAAAAATTGGAGACCTCCACAAGTCTAGTTCATCCTTGGGAGCAATTTCCAAATGCCTGAAGGCACCCATTCATCTGTACAAACAATAGTACTCCAGTATAAACACTATGGGACCATGGAGCCATCATACCACTCAGGAAGGAGACGCGTTCCGTCTCCTAGAGATGAACGTACTTTGGTGTGAAAAGTGCAAATCAATCCCAGAACAACAGCAAAGGACCTTGTGAAGGTACAAAAGTATCTAAATCCACAGTAAAACAAGTCCTATATTGACATAACCTGAAAGGCCGCTCAGCCAGGAAGAAGCCCCTGCTCCAAAACCGCCATAAAAAAGCCAGACTAAAGTTTGCAACTGCACATGGGGACAAAGATCATAATTTTTGGAGAAATATCCTCTGGTCTGATGAAACAAAAATAGAACTGTTTGGCCATAATGACTATCGTTATGTTGGGAGGAAAAAGGGGGAGGCTTGCAAGAAGAAGAACACCATCCCAAACGTGAAGCATGGGGGTGGCAGCATCATGTTGTGGGGGTGCTTTGCTGCAGGAGGGACTGGTGCACTTCACAAAATAGAAAACATCATGAGTAGATAAATTCATGTGGATATATTGAAGCAAAATCAAGACATCAGTCAGGAAGTTAAGCTTGGACGCAAATGGGTCTTCGATACGGACAATGACCCCAAGAATACTCCAAAGTTGTGGCAAAATGGCTTAAGGACAACAAAGTCAAGGTATTGGAGTGGCCATCACAAAGCCCTGAACTCAATCCTATACAAAATGTGGTCAGAACTGAAAAAGCGTGTGCGAGCAAGGAGGCCTACAAACCTGACTCCGTTATACCAGCTCTGTAAGGAGGAATGGGCCAAAATTCACCCAACTTATTGTGGGAAGCTTGTGGAAGGCTACCGGAAACATTTGACCCAAGTTAAACAATTTAAAGGCAATGCTACCAAATACTAATTGAGTGTATGTAAACGTCTGACCCACTGGGAATGTGATGAAATAAATCAAAGCTGAAATAAATCATTTTCTCTACTATTATTCTGACATTTTACATTCTTAAAATAAAGAGGTGATTCTAACTAAGCTAGGACAAGTAATTTGTACTAGGATTAAATCAGGAATTGTGAAAAACTGACTTCAACTGTATATACTGAAGTATGTTGGTACATAAGCACAGTGTTGGTACTGACCTGTCTGAGTGTGAAGTGGTCTCAGGTTGAGAACATGACCATGGTGTTGGTACTGACCTGTCTGAGTGAAGTGGTCTCAGGTTGAGAACATGACCATGGTGTTGGTACTGACCTGTCTGAGTGAAGTGGTCTCAGGTTGAGAACATGACCATGGTGTTGGTACTGACCTGTCTGAGTGAAGTGGTCTCAGGTTGAGAACATGACCATGGTGTTGGTACTGACCTGTCTGAGTGAAGTGGTCTGAGGTTGAGAACATGACCATGGTGTTGGTACTGACCTGTCTGAGTGAAGTGGTCTCAGGTTGAGAACATGACCATGGTGTTGGTACTGACCTGTCTGAGTGAAGTGGTCTCAGGTTGAGAACATGACCATGGTGTTGGTACTGACCTGTCTGAGTGAAGTGGTCTCATGACCATGGTGTGAGAACATGACCATGGTGTTGGTACTGACCTGTCTGAGTAAAGTGGTCAGAGGTTGAGAACATGACCATGGTGTTGATACTGACCTGTCTGAGTGAAGTGGTCTGAGAACATGGCCATGGTCTGAGTAAAGTGGTCTGAGGTTGAGAACATGACCATGGTGTTGGTACTGACCTGTCCATGGTGTTGGTAGTGTCTGAAAGTGGTCTGAGGTTGAGAACATGACCATGGTGTTGGTACTGACCTGTCTGAGTGTGAAGTGGTCTGAGGTTGAGAACATGACCATGGTGTTGGTACTGACCTGTCTGAGTGACCTGGCCGTGCTGCTGCTCCAGTTTCAACTGAACCGCGGCCCTAGGACCATGCCCCAGGACTACTTGACATGATGACTCCTTGCTGTCCCCAGTCCACCTGGCCGTGCTGCTGCTCCAGTTTCAACTGTTCTGCCTTATTATTATTCGACCATGCTGGTCATTTATGAACATTTGAACATCTTGGCCATGTTCTGTTATAATCTCTACCCGGTGGCCACCCCACATAGCCTGGTTCCTCTCTAGGTTTCTTCCTAGGTTTTGGCTTTTCTAGGGAGTTTTTCCTAGCCATGACACCTGCATTGCTTGCTGTTTGGGGTTTTAGGCTGGGTTTCTGTACAGCACTTTGAGATATCAGCTGATGTACGAAGGGCTATATAAATAAATTTGATTTGATTTGATGACCATGGTGTTGGTACTGACCTGTCTGAGTAAAGTGGTCTGAGGTTGAGAACATGACCATGGTGTTGGTACTGACCTGTCTGAGTAAAGTGGTCTGAGGTTGAGAACATGACCATGGTGTTGGTACTGACCTGTCTGAGTGAAGTGGTCTGAGGTTGAGAACATGACCATGGTGTTGGTACTGACCTGTCTGAGTGAAGTGGTCTGAGGTTGAGAACATGACCATGGTGTTGGTACTGACCTGTCTGAGTGAAGTGGTCTGAGTGGTGACCATGGTGTTGGTACTGGTCTGAGAACATGAGAACATGACCATGGTGTTGGTACCATGGTGTTGGTACTGACCTGTCTGAGTGAAGTGGTCTGAGGTTGAGAACATGACCATGGTGTTGGTACTGACCTGTCTGAGTGAAGTGGTCTCAGGTTGAGAACATGACCATGGTGTTGGTACTGACCTGTCTGAGTGAAGTGGTCTCAGGTTGAGAACATGACCATGGTGTTGGTACTGACCTGTCTGAGTGTGAAGTGGTCTGAGGTTGAGAACATGACCATGGTGTTGGTACTGACCTGTCTGAGTGAAGTGGTCTCAGGTTGAGAACATGACCATGGTGTTGGTACTGACCTGTCTGAGTGTGAAGTGGTCTGAGGTTGAGAACATGACCATGGTGTTGGTACTGACCTGTCTGAGTGTGAAGTGGTCTCAGGTTGAGAACATGACCATGGTGTTGGTACTGACCTGTCTGAGTGAAGTGGTCTGAGGTTGAGAACATGACCATGGTGTTGGTACTGACCTGTTTGAGTGTGAAGTGGTCTGAGGTTGAGAACATGACCACAGTGTTATGCATTGTGTTCTCCTCCACCACCAGGTACGGCTGCTCCACAAAACTGGCCTGGACACACACACAACATACAACACACACACACAAGCAGGGGTTAATTAACAGATTAGAAAAAATTAATATTTGTCTTTTGAAATTAAAACTGATAGTAAGATTGTGTTCAAAATCTGTAACGTTGTGCTTGGTCCCGTACAGTATTTTTCAGTTGAGGTAGAAAACATGTTCCAGGCATAATCAGGATCTAGGTCTATGACATGGCAGCACTTTTCATGTGACTAGCTGTCATACCTCTAGACTGTGTAGCTATATTATCATGTCATCCACAAGGACAAACACACAGCATGGTTCAGTAGATCAGCATTACCAGGACACGCGCGTGTCAACAAGCATGCTGCCTAGTGGCTGGCTGCAGCAGATCTGATTACAGTCTTACTTAACGCCTACCTACCTCCCGTATTGGATTCCAATAACACTCAACCGGGTAGAGACATGTTTGCTCGGTGGGAGAGGGTGTGAGGTTGTGTGCGTGGGGGTGGGGCACTGTCTGTATGGTTGTGTGTGTGTGTGTGTGTGTGTTCTCACCTAAAATTCAATTATCTAGCGTGTACACTCAATACAGCATTGAGACTTCTCCTGTGTCTACCTTAAAAGGTACCCACAATGTACAGTATATAAATCCACATTGGACACATTTTCCCAATCAACCACCCACCGTTTTTAGTGGGAGGAAAAAACATGTCACCGCTGTGTATGACATAGCATTTATACCCCTCCCCCTGTACCACCCCTCATGCCAAAATAGAGATAGAGTGCATTGCTCTTGTTAACGTGAGAGCGCTCTCTGGCCTAAGCTAAGCACATTTGGCCACTGTTTTATGAATGTATGCAGAAGATGGGGAGAGGAGGAGGGGTTTAGGGAGGCAGTAGATCGGGATGAAGGGAGGGGGCGAGGGCTCGTACCCCAGGGGTTACGGCAAAGCTGGTGTAGGCCTTGAGTCCTCGGGAGCGTCCGCGGCCCCCGCGCCCAGACAGATTGGCTCCCCGGGGTCTCCGCCTTCCAGGGAAGGTTGAACCACGACCCTGTGAAGGAAAAAGAAGGAGGGATGGAGGAGAGAGTGTGAGGAGAGAGACAGGCAAGAGGGAGAGAAGTGTGTGTGTGTGTGTGTGTGTGAGAACAGGAGAGAGGAATGAAAGAGGGAAGTGGAGGGAAAGAGATAACATGTCATCAGCCAATCACAACATTCCTCTGCGTTTTTTCGCTGGCGAACAATAAACACATTTCCCAAAACACACTCCTGCATCTACTGCCGTCAAAAGTAAATCCTAAAGGACTTCCCCACGGAGCCACAATATTAATATCCCCAGCTGCATTTACTGTCAAGCAAATTCAAAATGTGAACATTAGCATAAAGTGATTTAAACTGCGAGATTCTGACAATTACACTTTTCTACTTACCCAGAGTCAGATTAACTTGTGGATAACATTTTTATGTCTGTGTGTGCAGTATGTTCAAGCCAGTTTTGTGAGCCAATGCTCACTAGCGTTAGCGCAATGACTGGAAGTCTACAGGTACAGTAGCGTATGCTTCCTCTAACTTTGTTCATACTGCACGTAGAGACATAAAAATGGTCCACCTTCCTGTGCTGAGCGATTATTATTTTTTGGGGGGTATCAAACAAATAACTGACTGACTTTGGTTCAATTACTTGAATTCAATTTTTGTGTGTGAGCCCAACACTCGGTTTCTCTAGCGAGATATCAAATCATTCCTGAGAAATTTGAGAAATTAAGTCTGAGGCTGAAATTAAGTCTAAGGCTGAAGGGAGTTGTAGTTTTCATTAAGCAAATATTCAACCTAGTTCAGCGCAGAAATGTGGTAATTAACTATAATCACCACAATACATTGCGCCAGTTTTTCTGGCTCAGAGAGGAAGAGGCGAAACGAGATATTTCACTCTTAACAAAATTTGTTAAAATGAATCCCCCCAAAATCCCATCTAAGCTTTTGCATCTGCCTTCCCACCTTTGGGACAGCGACTCCCATTGTTACGGCGTAGATGTGAGCATCTCATCATTGTTTACATCTGGCTGGCTGACTGCTACTCTCTGAGCAGAGATAACATATACACAACAGAAATATTTTATAATTTCATAGTTATTTCCTATTTTTCTATTGACGTCTACCCAATGTGGACCTGATGCAACGGACTATTTTCAATGTTTTGGCAAATGAATGTTTACTATATTTGGCTTTGGAATTTCCATTTAAAAAAAACTCTGAAATCATTGTACTGTCATTATTTCACAATAAATTGTATATTTTAAAAAATCTTGATACCGAAAACCATGATTCTTTCTTTAATAATGTAACAGAAACCTGAAGCGACCTCAAAAAGCACTAATCGCTCAGCACTACCGCCTTTTAAAGCATGTGTGTGGTGCTTTATAATATATGCATGACAAAAGCCTGAGGGAGGGAGAGATCAACATTTTCTTTTTAGGTCAAATACATTTTCCATCTCCCCATGGACACTAACGTCACTCTTAATTATGGTTCCCCCACCCTTTCGAGTCAGTCCTTCAAATCAGGAAGACTGTTGCAAGTTTTATATAAAGTTATAAAAGAGAGGACTGTGCCAAAGCCAGCCAGTTGATGGAGTGTTGACACAGGAACAAGTGATAGTCCTTCCCACAGGAGTCCACCTTCATAACACCTATCAGTTACAGACTGACTGAGGAGGCTTGTTGTGGAGTGTTAGCGTCAAAGTGGAGTCCTGTCACAAAGTCCGGACTAAAGGGTTGCAGTGGGGGTGACAGACAGGAAACCCCGACTGGATTGAGCTCTGCTTCCCGTTCGTCTCACGCCACCATCAGTCTGGTATTCTTGTCATTCTGGTAATGGTAACAACGCTAAATGCTAACAAAGCTAATTTATAGGACAATAAACGCCATTCATAAACATTTGCAAAGCCTCTGTTTACATGGATTTCCCTTCCGTACTTCTCTGCAGGTGGCAAAGTGTGTGTACCGTGTCATATCTAAATCTGTCCTCACCTGGCCAGGCTAAACCACTGAGTGAAAGGGGGGTGGGGGTGTGGACATCATAAGCACTCCATTTACCACTCTCATGCTCCAGACGGGTGCCTCTTGCAGCTGCCTGGTTTGTGGGCCATCCCACCCCCCCTCCGAGGGGTCCTGCTGGGACCAAGAGGGGGGGCTCGAAGCCCTACGGTTACTCCATGCTCCCTGATGGGGGAGGAGGGGCAGGGGCAGAGAGGAAGAGGGACAGGGAGTGGGGAGGAGGCATAGAGGAGGAGGGGCAGAGAGGAAGAGGGACAGGGAGTGGGGAGGAGGCAGAGAGGAAGAGGGGCAGAGAGGAAGAGGGGCAGAGAGGAAGAGGGGCAGAGAGGAAGAGGGGCAGAGAGGAAGAGGGGCAGAGAGGAAGAGGAGCAGAGAGGAAGAGGAGCAGAGAGGAAGAGGAGCAGAGAGGAAGAGGAGAAGAGAGGAAGAGGAGCAGAGAGGAAGAGGGGCAGAGAGGAAGAGGGGCAGGGAGTGGAGAGGAGGGGCAGAGAGGAGGGGCAGAGAGGAAGAGGGGCAGCGAGTGGGGAGGAGGGGTAGGGAGTGGGGAGGAGGGGCAGAGAGGAAGAGGGGCAGGGAGTGGAGAGGAGGGGCAGAGAGAAAGAGGTGCAGGGAGTGAGGAAGAGGGGCAGGGAGTGGACAGGAGGGGCAGGGAATGGAGAGGAAGAGGGGCAGGGAGTGGGGAGGAAGAGGGGCAGGGAGTGGGGAGGAGGGGAAGAGAGGTTGGGAGGAGGGACAGAGTGGAAGAGGGGCAGGGAGTGGGGAGGAGAGGCAGGGAGTGGGGAGGAGAGGCAGGGAGTGGGGAGGAGAGGCAGGGAGTGTGGAGGAGAGGCAGGGAGGGGGAGTGGGGAGGAGGGGCAGAGAGGAAGAGGGGCAAGGAGGGGGAGTGGGGAGGAGGGGCAGAAAGGAAGAGGGGCAGGGAGGGGGGAGTGGGGAGGAGAGGCAGGGAGTGTGGAGGAGAGGCAGGGAGTGTGGAGGAGAGGCAGGGAGTGTGGAGGAGAGGCAGGGAGTGTGGAGGAGAGGCAGGGAGTGTGGAGGAGAGGCAGGGAGTGTGGAGGAGAGGCAGGGAGGGGGAGGAGAGGCAGGGAGTGGGGAGGAGAGGCAGGGAGGGGGAGGGAGGCAGGGAGTGGGGAGGAGAGGCAGGGAGTGTGGAGGAGAGGCAGGGAGGGGGAGGGGGGCAGAGAGGAAGAGGGGCAGGGAGGGGGAGTGGGGAGGAGGGGCAGAGTGGAAGAGGGGCAGGGAGGGGGAGTGGGGAGGAGGGGCAGGGAGTGGGGGCAGGGAGTGGGGGCAGGGAGTGGGGGCAGGGAGTGGGGGCAGGGAGTGTGGGGCAGGGGGAGGAGGAAGGAGGGGCAGGGAGGAAGAGGGGCAAGGAGGGGGGAGTGGGGAGGAGGGGCAGAGAGGAAGAGGGGCAGGGAGTGGGGAGGAGAGGGGCAGGGAGTGGGGAGGAGAGGCAGGGAGTGGGGAGGAGAGGCAGGGAGTGGGGAGGAGAGGCAGGGAGTGGGGAGGAGAGGCAGGGAGTGGGGAGGAGAGGCAGGGAGTGGGGAGGAGAGGCAGGGAGGGGGAGGAGAGGCAGGGAGGGGGAGGAGAGGCAGGGAGGGGGAGGAGGGGCAGAGAGGAAGAGGGGCAGGGAGGGGGAGTGGGGAGGGGGGCAGGGAGTGGGGAGGAGGGGCAGGGAGTGGGGAGGAGGGGCAGGGAGTGGGGAGGAGGGGCAGGGAATGGGGAGGAAGGAGGGGCAGAGGGAAGAGGGGCAGAGAGGAAGAGGGGCAGGGAGGAAGAGGGGCAGGGAGGAAGAGGGGCAGGGAGGAAGAGGGGCAGGGAGGAAGAGGGGCAGGGAGGAAGGGGGCAGGGAGGAAGAGGGGCAGGAGTGGGGAAGGAGTGGGGGGGGAGGGGCAGGGAGGAGGAAGGAGGGGCAGGGAGGAAAGGGGCAAGGAGGGGGAGTGGGGAGGAGGGGCGGAGAGGAAGAGGGGCAGGAAGTGGGGAGGAGGGGCAGAGAGGAAGAGGGGCAGGGAGGAAGAGGGGCAGAGAGTGGGGAAGGAGTGGGGAGGAGGGGCAGGGAGGAGGAAGGAGGGGCAGGGAGGAAAAGGGGCAGGGAGTGGGGAGGAGGGGCGGAGAGGAAGAGGGGCAGGAAGCGGGGAGGAGGGGCAGAGAGGAAGAGGGGCAGGGAGTGGGAGGAAGGGCAGGGAGTGGGGAGGAGGTGCAGAGAGTGGGGAGGAGGTGCAGAGAGTGGGGAGGAGGTGCAGAGAGTGGGGAGGAGGGGCGGGGAGTGGAGAGGAGGAAGGAGGGGCAGAGAGGAAGAGGGGCAGGGAGTGGGGAGGAGGGGCAGGGAGGAAGAGGGGCAGGGAGTGGGGAGGAGGGGCACAGAGGAAGAGGGGTTGGGAGTGAGGGGCAAATGCAGTAAATGCAACAGCCAAACAAAACAAACGAAGCAACAACAAAATAAAATTTGAATACAAGACAGACAGGCATTTTTTATAAACAGCCAAGAAACGAGCGAGATATGAGACATTTGGGACAGATCCTATACATGAGAAGATAAGCTGAACTCACTTTAATTTGGAGATGCAGTACTATTCAAATTGGAAATATATTGCAAATCAAAAGTAAAAGGGAGATTGTGGACAACGATAAAATTCAATACTGACGTCTGCAAGAAGCGGGTCTAGTTTAATAGTCTGACAGAAGACAAGACAGTGTTTGCACATCTATTGGGTCTAATAACACTATGCCTAGTCAAGTGCTCTGCAACAGTCAACCCACAAATCCACACTATCCAGTGTCAGGCCTGCTGGTTGCCATGGCAGCAGCGTGGCTTGTTGGCGTGTTTACAAAACAAGTTATGATTATGTCAGCATGACAGCGCGCCGTCGCTGCTGTCGAGTTAAACACAGCGACCGTTGTTAGGGAATTTCATTTTAGAATCGTCACTGGGAGGCGTTTAGTTTGTTTAATGAGCTAATCAGCGAGAGGCTATATAATTAGACTCAATAACACAATCACTGAGAGGCCTTTTTCCTTTTTTGTTTTGCATAAGTGAAATCATTTCGGGCCGATTAATAATATATCAGAGCCGTGGGTTGGATTTCTCGCTCTCCACTTGCTTCCTGCGTTTTTATCCATCTACATCTCATGTATACATTCGTCCCAAATCCCCTGTCAAGCACTTATTGAAACTGTCAGAAACCAAATAGCATTCCCTTAAGCATGAGATAACTTAAAAGTGGCAGTGCGCAAAAGATAGGCTTGGAGAGAGAGAGATTTCAGTAGATCCTGTACAGGGTGCAAAGGACTGGTGATGTAGGAGTTCAATACATTCATTGATACTGAAAAGAAAATGATCATGCCATCTTCAAGCTCATGCATGTGAATACAGTATGCTCAGAAGCAAGCCTCCGTCAATAGTTAGGCTGAACCCAAAACATGCCAATGTCAGAGAGAGTGAAAGGGGGATTGAACTGAGAGATGGTCTACTCCATGTGGGAGGACAGAGACGTTCAATGTCAGAGAGAGTGAAAGGGGGACTGAACTTGGTCACTCCATGTCAGAGAGTTCAATGTCAGAGAGTGAAAGGGGGATTGAACTGGGAGAGATGGTCTACTCCATGTGAGAGGACAGAGACATTCAATGTCAGAGAGTGAAAGGGGGATTGAACTGGGAGAGATGGTCTACTCCATGTGGGAGGACAGAGACTTTCAATGTCAGAGAGTGAAAGGGGGATTGAACTGGGAGAGATGGTCTACTCCATGTGAGAGGACAGAGAAGTTCAATGTCAGAGAGAGTGAAAGGGGGATTGAACTGGGAGAGATGGTCTACTCCATGTGGGAGGACAGAGACGTTCAATGTCAGAGAGTGAAAGGGGGATTGAACTGGGAGAGATGGTCTACTCCATGTGGGAGGACAGAGACTTTCAATGTCAGAGAGAGTGAAAGGGGGATTGAACTGGGAGAGATGGTCTACTCCATGTGGGAGGACAGAGACTTTCAATGTCAGAGAGAGTGAAAGGGGGATTGAACTGGGAGAGATGGTCTACTCCATGTGGGAGGACAGAGACTTTCAATGTCAGAGAGAGTGAAAGGGGGATTGAACTGGGAGAGATGGTCTACTCCATGCGAGAGGACAGAGACTTTCAATGTCAGAGAGAGTGAAAGGGGGATTGAACTGAGAGATGGTCTACTCCATGTGAGAGGACAGACGTTCAATGTCAGAGAGAGTGAAAGGGGGATTGAACTGAGAGATGGTCTACTCCATGTGAGAGGACAGAGACGTTCAATGTCAGAGACAGTGAAAGGGGGATTGAACTGAGAGATGGTCTACTCCATGTGAGAGGACAGACGTTCAATGTCAGAGACAGTGAAAGGGGGATTGAACTGGGAGAGATGGTCTACTCCATGTGAGAGGACAGAGACGTTCAATGTCAGAGAGAGTGAAAGGGGGACTGAACTGGGAGAGATGGTCTACTCCATGTGAGAGGACAGAGACTTTCTTTGCCGCTTCCATCATAAATATGTGACATGACCACAAATATTGTCAAACTGCCCGACTTCCTACGCAACCTAATTCTACACGTTATCCATTAAACAGGTAGACTAAGCAATAAGACATCCTTTGAGAAGACTTCCTGTTCACAGCCATCAACGACAATAACATGCACCTATTGGCTCTAAGTGTCGCCACGGCTCTAGGGAGGGCACAACTTAGGAAGAACCAATAGTGCCAGTTCTATCAGACTTGCATTTGGTTGTCTGATTCTTTAGGAATGTAGTGGAATGAAAGTCTCAAATAGAAATAGTTGAGTTCAGATACCCACATAAACTACTTAAGTAGAACTTTAAAGTATTTAACTTAAGTACCTTACACCACTGACACTGGACCAGTGAATCACCATCCAGATCATATTGGACCACTTGACAGTAGGTCAGAACAGTCTCCGGAGCGATTGACTCAGAATACTGGAGCACGGGAGAAGTATTTCATATCGTGCAGTAGAAAAATATTAAGCATATCTGTGCCCTGGCACATCTTCCTAATCTAGCAGCAATATTAGCCATCAGTGTAGTGGTACACCTCTCTATCCTCTTACAACAGCCAAGTACCCCCCCCCCCCCCCGCCATATTTCACATAAACACAACGGAAATGGCCCATGAATTTTAAAATGCTTCAATAAAGTAGGGAGGACACTGTGCCACATTTGGGTTTCATGTTTCACTGCGTAGGATTTCTTACTCAGATGGTATTGTTGATAACCTGTCAGTATAATATTAGAGACTAGAGGTCGACCGATCAATCGGAATGGCCGATTAATTAGGGAGTTTTCAAAACAATCGGAAGTGGGTAGTTTTGGACGCCAATTTTCTTTTCATTTACATTTTTTTTCTTATACCTTAACCTTTATTTAACGAGGCAAGTCCGTTAAGAACATTTTTATTTCCAATGACGGACTAGGAACAGTGGGTTAACTGCCTTGTTCAGGGGTAGAACAACAGATTTTTACCTTGTCAGCTCGGGGATTCAATCTTGCAACCTTACGGTTACTAGTCCAACGCTCAAACCACCTGCCTCACGAGGAGCCTGCCTGTTACACGAATGCAGTAAATAGCCAAGGTAAGTTGCTAGATAGCATCACACTTATCTTGTAAAAAAACAATCAATCAATCAATCATAATCACTAGTTATAACTACACATGGTTAATGATATTACTAGTTTATCTAGCGTGTCCTGCGTTGCATATTCGCGAAAAAGGACTGTCGTTGCTCCAACGTGTACCTAACCATAAACATCAATTCCTTTCTTAAAATCAAGACACAGAAGTATATATTTTAAACCTGCATATTTAGCTAAAAGAAATCCAGGTTAGCAGGCAACATTAACCAGGTGAAATTGTGTCATTTCTCTTGCGTTCATTGCACATAGAGTCAGGCTATATGCAACAGTTTGGGCCCCCTGGCACTTTGCAAACTAATTTTCCATAATTATGACATTACATTGAAGGTTGTGCAATGTAACAGGAATATTTAGACTTATGGATACCACCCGTTAGATAAAATACTGAAAGAATAAATGTTTTGTTTTCGAGATGATAGTTTCCGGATTCGACCATATTAATGACCAAAGGCTCGTATTTCTGTGTGTTATTATGTTATAATTAAGTCTATGATTTGATAGAGCAATGGGTAACGCTGCTTGGAGGGTGGCTGCTGTCGATGTGTTGCTGGTTCGAGCCCAGGTAGGAGCGAGGAGAGGGATGGAAGCTATACTGTTACACTGGCAATACTAAAGTGCCTTTAAGAACATCCAATAGTCAAAGGTATATGAAATACAAAAGGTATAGTGAGAAATAGCCTTATAATTCCTATAATAACTACAACCTAAAACTTCTTACCTGGGAATATTGAAGACTCATGTTAAAAGGAACCACCAGCTTTCATATGTTCTCATGTTCTGAGCAATGAACTTAAACGTTAGCTTTCTTACATGGCACATATTGCATTTTTACTTTCTTCTCCAACACTTTGTTTTTGCATTATTTAAACCAAATTGAACATTTTTCATTATTCAGTTGAGGCTAAATTGATTTTATTGATGTATTATATTAAGTTAAAATAAGTGTTCATTCAGTATTGTTGTAATTGTCATTATTACAAATAAAATTACAAATAAATGTTTTTTTAAATCGGAAGATTAATCGGCATCGGTATTGAAAAATCATAATCGGTCGACCTCTATTAGAGACATGCTGTTCGCTCTGAAAAAAATCTCCACAAAAACTGTATGGCATAACACATCTCATGTTGTATTTTAAACACAGTGTGCTGAAATTACTCCAGCTTAGAACCTTCCCACAAATGCATCACTGCCTGTCTCAAAGCAAGTCCATTGGGGAGTAGCCTGGTTCAAGGAAACGAAGCTCTGCTGCCTCATTTACACAACATAAACGTGCCAAGGAGCTAGGCTAATCCCCCCCCACACACACCAGCACTCATGGGAGTGCACACTGCACACAAGGAAGCACGTATGCAAACACACACACGAGCAGTAGAGCTCATGCCGGCAGGCAAGTAGACACACCACACACAGGAAATCCCAGCTGATTCTAGCGATGGAAGCCCACCCTGTAAATGATCCTATACTGGAAAGTGCAATCCCCCTGAGATAACAGGAAGTAGGGGGAAAAACTAAAGAAGTAGAAGAAAAAGTATGGACTAAAACTTCAGCTCAGAAACTTCTGTATAGACTCCAGTGATGTGTTATACACACAGCAAACCACTTGAAATGTGCCAATCAAATAGAAGTATTGTACATGTTTGCCCGAAGTCGAAGCAAGGTGGCTTCTTTAAAATGTGAGTTCTTACAGATCCTGACAACAACGAAAAAGTATATGTATATTATAATATACTCACAAATCGAAGTAAAAAAAACAACAAACATTAACCTCTATAATTGAAAAAACAAACAAAAAAGGCTATAGATTCTATAGCTGCCTTTGGGCTGAGATATACAGAGGAGCCAAGTTGAATTTCCACTTTTGACAGTTTTGGCTGTCCTCCCTCTTCCCTCAGCTTGGTGGAAATGGGTTTGTGTCGTGCTTTGCGCCTCAATGAGTTCATATCCAAATTAAAACACCTCCAAAAAAGACTCCCTTATGTAGTGCCCCTCCTTCTCCCCAGCATCAAACCCTTGGCACAGACTTGAAGGCTAGAAAGAGATAGAGAGCTAAAGAAAGAGGAGGAGAGAGAGGAGGGAGAAAGAACAAGGGAGACAGACGGCAAGAGCGAGAGAAGATGGGTAAAGGGACAGAGAAAGCAAGAGCGCAAGAAAGGGAGCCAAAAAGAGAGAGCAAGAAAGCAGCCACGACCTCTCAACATTCATTAATGCACACTCCACACTGGCACTAATCAATGTGACTGAGCAACACCAAAGGGACTATAACTACAGAGAGAGGGGATACGAGTTGTGGATCAGACAGAGGATCACAACTCCCACCACGGCAGAGCAGTCTATCTGCACCACTATCAAACATGTCCTCCTGTGAAGGTAGAAGGCTTCTGGAAGACTAGGAGCATTCCAAAGATCTTTGGATAGAGCTACAGACCTGGTTGAAAAGCTACAGACCGTCCTAAGAGCCTGCTCAAAGAGCTGCTACAAGCCTGCTCAAAGAGCTGCTACAGGCCTGCTCAAAGAGCTGCTACAGGTCTGCTCAAAGAGCTGCTACAGGTCTGCTCAAAGAGCTGCTATAGGTCTGCTCAAAGAGCTGCTACAGGCCTGCTCAAAGAGCTGCTACAGGCCTGCTCAAAGAGCTGCTACAGGCCTGCTCAAAGAGCTGCTATAGGCCTGCTCAAAGAACTGCTATAGGCTTGGTAGAATGGCTACAGACTGGAATAGACTACAGAAAAGCTACAGACTTGGTAGAAGAAGTGAAAAGCTGCTAGAATAGTTATAGGTCTGGCAGAAGAGATACAGACCTTGCTGAAACTATATAGGCCTGGGAGAAGAGCTACAGACCTTCAAGAGCTTTAACCCTTCCGGTACAGTTTTGGGGCAGAAACTTTTCTGTAAGGACCCAAAGACAGTAACAAAGAGATAAACAGCCTTACCTGCTTCACCCTTGGCTTCCCTGGGGAGAACTTCCTCTTGGAGATGGCAGGCTTCCCCATTCCAATCTTGGGGGTGAGGGGAATAAAGGTTGTGTTGGTGGGAGGCACACTAGCACCGTATCCAGGATAAGGCTGGACCTGAGGCGAAGCCTGGGCCTGGATTTGGACCTGAACCTGGGGTGGGCTGGCTTTCCTAGGGGAGGCCTCTGTAGAGAAGGGGGATGGGGCCAGCCCAAACGAGAGCTTGGGAGACAATCCAGGGGAGGCCTTGGGGGCTTTGCTCTCTCCCCTCGGAGAGCCGAAGTCCGAGAAGCTGCAGTTGCTGGCAGGGGTAGTATCCATTTCTACCGTGGTATCCATGTCTACCGTGGTATCCATGTCTACCGTGCTCTTCCATTCAGGAAGTTCAGCCATGGGACTAAGCTCCTTTTCTCTGATTGTATCCTCTTCAACTGGCAATACATTTGAAGGCAACAACTCCCCCTCATCTAAAACAATTGGAGGCAAATCCTCCCCCTCGTCCTTTAACTCCTTCTGCACAACCTCCTTTTCCGCAACTGCACCCTGCTCCTCCTGCATAGGTTCCAGAACATTCTCCTCAACAGCCTGTTCCAAATCTGAAGATGTCATTTCCACAGGTTCTACTTCCATAGGCTTCTCCTCCTCTACAGGGGGCTCCTCGGTAGTCTCCTCCAAAGGCTCATGGGATATTTCTTTGGTGGGCGGAGTAAAAGTGGTTTTGGAATCCTCCGATTTGGTCTCCTCTGCATTGTGGGGCAACGCCTCTTCAAGCTCCACCCTTTTTGCCGCTTCTGGAGAGTCTGATATTTCCAGTTCCTGTTGGTCGTCGTCAGCCCTGGGTGCTGCGGGACTCTGGGAGGCGAGCGGTGACACGCCCACTAGAGTTCCAGACCTCTGGGGAGACTCCGGGCCCTCCGTCAGGGTAACGGTCACCTGGATCTCCTGCGCAGGTTCAGCACCTGGAATGGAGAAAGCCAATTAAATAAGAGCTCCAGCTTGTTTATCATCCTGAATCAAATAGCATGTTTAATTGAATCGAAGCTGTGGTGTTTCTTTTTCAAAAGTGACACCCACAACAAGAGGGCGGAGACGATCTTATCGAAGTGGTTGGGTGGAATTATACTGATTTTAAAGCCTACAGCATGGTTTTCTATACTGTACCTGAGGAAGACTCTTTGGGCTCCTGCTCCGCCTCCGCCCCCTCCTCCCGCCGAGGGCTAGGGCACGCCCCTTCCTCCCGCAGAGGGCACGCCCCTTCCTCCCGCAGAGGGCACGCCCCTTCCTCCCGCAGAGGGCACGCCCCTTCCTCCCGCAGAGGGCACGCCCCTTCCTCCCGCAGAGGGCTAGGGCACGCCCCTTCCTCCCGCAGAGGGCTAGGGCACGCCCCTTCCTCCCGCAGAGGGCTAGGGCACGCCCCTTCCTCCCGCAGAGGGCTAGGGCACACCTCTCCCTCAAGTGGGCACGCCCCATCCTCCCGCAGAGGGCCTGGGCACGCCCCATCCTCCCGCAGAGGGCCTGGGCACGCCCCATCCTCCCGCAGAGGGCCTGGGCACGCCCCATCCTCCCGCAGAGGGCCTGGGCACGCCCCATCCTCCCGCAGAGGGCCTGGGCACGCCCCATCCTCCCGCAGAGGGCCTGGGCACGCCCCATCCTCCCGCAGAGGGCCTGGGCACGCCCCATCCTCCCGCAGAGGGCCTGGGCACGCCTCTCCCTCCTTAAGTGGGCACGCCCCTTGCTCCAGCCGAGGGCCTGGGCACGCCTCTCCCTCCTTAAGTGGGCACGCCCCTTGCTCCAGCCGAGGGCCTGGGCACGCCTCTCCCTCCTTAAGTGGGCACGCCCCTTGCTCCAGCCGAGGGCCTGGGCACGCCTCTCCCTCCTTAAGTGGGCACGCCCCTTGCTCCAGCCGAGGGCCTGGGCACGCCTCTCCCTCCTTAAGTGGGCACGCCCCTTGCTCCAGCCGAGGGCCAGGGCACGCCCCTTGCTCCAGCCGAGGGCTAGGGCACGCCCCTTGCTCCAGCCGAGGGCTAGGGCACGCCCTTGCTCCAGCCGAGGGCTAGGGCACGCCCCTTGCTCCAGCCGAGGGCTAGGGCACGCCCCTTGCTCCAGCCGAGGGCTAGGGCACGCCACTTGCTCCAGCCGAGGGCTAGGGCACGCCCCTTGCTCCAGCACGCCCCTTGCTCCAGCCGAGGGCTAGGGCACGCCCCTTGCTCCAGCCGAGGGCTTGCTCCAGGAGGGCACGCCCCTTGCTCCAGCCGAGGGCTAGGGCACGCCCCTTGCTCCAGCCGAGGGCTAGGGCACGCCCCTTGCTCCAGCCGAGGGCTAGGGCACGCCCCTTGCTCCAGCCGAGGGCTAGGGCACGCCCCTTGCTCCAGCCGAGGGCTAGGGCACGCCTCTTCCAAAAGCGGCACCACCACCTCCACCACAGCCATGAAGACATCTGGAAGACAGGAAATAAAAGCAAAGTCATGCCTTAATTGACAGCTGTTTGTAACAAAAAAAGTAATAGGCTTCCAACCAATTCTCACAACAACAAAAAAAGAATAACAATAAAACATTTGGCCATGATGCAGTAGAGTAATCGAGAGGATATGGATAAATGTGAGCTCAGTTTGGTCCCGTAGGACACCTGGCCCTGTGACAAAGGTATATGAGACAAATGCTATTTATTTCCAAAATGGTTTGGCCACCATCAAAGGAATTTCTCATTAGAAAAAGTTCCCAGTTTTGAATGCAGAACAATGGGGAACTGAGGCCCCGCTCAACTCCTGTGGTTCTCTAGTGAGTCACACACTGACACCATCCAAGCAGAACAATTCACAGCCCTTCCAATTAGGCTCTAATTTCGAGTTAATTAGGGAACATCTTCCTCCCAGGTATTCTCACTTCAACTCACCACCACATTCCAAAGCCAAAACCCAGCTGCTTTAATAACTCAATACCTCGTCTTCTCTCTATAAACAGCGTCTACGACTTGACAATTCCATGCCCTGAGGTGTTTCTATAGTGGATGGAGAGGATGTGAATACTAGAACGTAAGCCGATACCACTGCTATTGAGTGATTCCTCAAGAAACCAGGGAAAAAAAAAAAAGATTTCAGATTTTCACTAAATTTAATCCATAGAATGCTCCTTTGGATGAAGGATTGTTGGCATATATTTTGTATCTAAAAGCATAATTGATAAATAATTTAAGTTGAAAAATGTCACATTTTGGCCTTACCCAGGCCTCCTTTATGGCTGCAATGTGTAACTTTTTGGGCGATCCAACAAAATTCACATAGAAATGTGAGTTATAGATCTGTCACTCTCATTGAATGCAAGTCTAAGTTCTATGTGTGCTATTTGTAAGCTTCCCATTTTAAAAATGAGTTCTCGTCTTTTACCTTTGGTTTTGTACACAAACTTCAAACAGCTGAAAATACATTCCACAGTAGTTTATATGGTACAATGATTATCTACACTATACTTGTATGTTTTGTCACAATCTGAAATGATGTGAACTAATAGAATTTTAGCAACCAGAAAATGGCAGAGCGATTTCTGCATAGTACATCTTTAAGACTCCATAATGATTCATCTGTAAGTGCGACAAAGCAAGCAGTGGTGTCATATGAAGCTTTGCCACTTTGCTCTGTAATACCAGAAGTATTTTAATTTCAATGGAAAAAAACACATTAACATATGAATATTGAAAAATATAAACATGAATATTGAAAGTATACAGTACCAGTCAAAAGTTTGGACACATATACTTTTTCAAGTGTTTGTCTTTATTTGTACTATTTTCTACATTGTAGAATAAACAGTGAAGCCATGAAAACAATGCAATAACACATATGGAATCATGTAGTAACCCAAGAAGTGATAAACAAATCTAAATATATTTGAGATTTGAGATTCTTCAAAGTAGCCACCCTTTGCCTTGATGACAGCTTTGCACACTCTTTGCATTCTCTCAACCAACTTCATGAGGTCATCACCTGGAGTGCATTTCAATTAACAGGTGTGCCTTGTTAAAAGTTGAAATTTCTTTCCCTTTTAATGCATTTGAGCCAATCAGTTGGGTTGTGACACGGTAGGGGTGGTATACAGAAGATGGTATTTTACCAAACAGGGATAAGTCCATATTATGACAAAAACAGCTCAAATAAGCAAAAAGAAACAGTCCATCACGACTTTAAGACATGAAGGTCAGTCAATGCTGTCATGACGCTGGCCTGGGGGTAGGTTTATGACAGTCATAAATACCTCTCTCCCCTTTTTCCTCTCTCTACCCTACTGATGTGACTATTGAAAACTCATTGGTTAATATAGAGATTCTGGGAACATCAGAAGTTGGTGGGAAATTAACGATATTTTGGTAATCCAACCAGTTGAACATATGCGTTGGTACTTAATGAATATGATGTCAGTTCGGTTGTCATCTGAGACATTCTCATCAATGATAGGATGACAAAATCTGTACAGTTGAAACTCTACACATTACAGTTATCAGATTCACATGGAATTGTTGTGCAATTTAAACGTTTGTGAGTTTAGCTTCTAAAATGTGAGAATTGGGTTTTCATAAGTGAATTAGGCCTGACTCAGTGGCCCGCCTACGTGAAGAGATATTGGTTATAAACTACGAAACACGCCCTCCTCTCCCTTCCTATATAAAGCCTTGACGACAATATAACTTTCTGTTCCGGGTACATTTGGATGATGGTCCGATGTCAGAAGGGTTCATATAATAACTACAGAACGAAGCCAACCTCAGCGTGAGCTTTGGTTGCGAATGGTATGAACTTTGAACTCTTATTCGCAACAGAAGTGATACCTCCTAGCCGTTGAGTTAACAGCAGCCTCTGTAAACGTGGGCGAGGAGAGGACAGACAGAGTATTCCATCTACCACACAACGACGACACTACAACATTTACCGTTCACCACCAGAGACACTCTTCAAAGGACAAAGGACTGTTGGGCAACACGGCCTTCCATCTACCACCAACCTATTGAAGCGCAGCTCAGAGTAAACATTTATTACATTTTCCTTTTCCAAATGGGCGGTAATTTAGAATGCATAAGATTCTGTATTTATGATAGAGTAGCTGGCTACGGCCCATTAGAGACATCGCTTCTCCCTTTGTTCTTTAGTCTTCCCGCTCTTTCACTCAAACCCAGCCCCTTTTCTAGCTGATTGAAATTCAGGAGATATTAGCTTGACCAGCAATAATTATCTCTGTCTCTCTCGTGCTTCCTCCGCCTTGCGGAATGGAAGTCCCGCCCCGCGTACATCCGTTTGATTTCAGTGTGTGCCAGTACTTTCCTTCAAGAATTATTCAGGACACACTCAAGTCATTACTTATGATATCCAGACAGATATCAATGTCTTATTCAATTGAACTAATAATAAGTGAAATTGCCAGATTTACATTCTCAAATGGATCTTTTAAATAATATCCCATTTGTTGACTTTTTAATAAGACATTGTAAACTTTTTCCAAACTAACCTAGATGAAGTCACTTCGCAGGTTAATTAAAGTTTGATACCCACATAGCCTACCAAGGTAGGATTAATCATTGGCATTGATTAATTAATTACATTTGCTTTTGAAAATTCATTCACGTCCAACTTCCACATTACTGGTACGGTACTGATGTTTCGTCAACATCTATGAATAGATTAAACTTCTCTTTGGAGCTTCCAATGAATTCCAAACCCAAACTTTGAAAAAAAAATAGGAAAATGTTTCCTCTAATTTTTTCTAATGATGTGCAAGCTATCAAAGGAGGTGGTCACCACTCCTCCGCTAATTAGTGATCCTCCACCCATAAAAGGATTGAACTCTGACCTCAGCAGCGATACCAACTAATTATACCATTAGCGAAACGCTCTCCGAAATCAACTATCAAATACAGGCTTTGTGACGGTTCTCTCCACTTTAGCACTGATGTATCGCCATCAAAGGTTGGAATCGGTCCAATATCACAGTGCACAATTGAAGCACGTGCAAGACATGGCTAACATGAGAGCACAGGTGGAGAGAACTGAGCAACTATTGACAAAAGCAGGAAATGAAAACATTCTGCTCGTCGAGCAACTGCGTTTGAAATCTGAACAATTAAAAGTAATTGCAAATGCTCATGAAGATGAACGAGCACAAACACCAACAAAATCGGCGCCTGCAGGAACTCGATTTAGCCAAAACTAAATACGATGAAGTCCACTCTAAACTAGATAAATCTGTTGAGTTATCTACAAAGAGGAGCGCGCAATTTGATAACATGCAGGCAGTTTTGTTGAACGTTACTCAAGAAAACAATGTTCTACTCCAAATTCTGCAAACCAAAGACGATCAGTTGATGAACACAATGACTAACTCATTGAAGTCGCTGACCAAATGAAGGTTGAGAGAACTCGGGTGATGGACATGGAAATATTGATTTCCAAGCAAGCGGAAGAAATCTCATCACTGAATCTCTCGCTCCATACACAATCTGCAAACCATGACAGTTAAGTTTGAGACCGAAAGGAGCAGGGGCAAAACTCACGTATCCAAAATCAGTATTCTAAGCGCTCAAGTGGGCTCAGCAGAATACCACCCTTAGGTACCATCTGGAGGAAGTCCAGAATGATCACGTTCTACAGCATGACTATCCATCCAAGCAACCGGAGTCCGGAACTCAAAGGAGTGAAGACAATAGGTTTCAGACATTGCCTCCATAATGTGTCCCTCAGTCTTCTCCTCTTGGATGGATATTTGGCACTGAGTAATATGGCACATCTTAGCCAACAAAGCTTGGCTTTGGCCCAAAGCTTGGCTTCTCCTCTTGGCCTTTCAGCCCCACTATCCCCACAGAATGAAGCCAATCTTCTCCGCCCGCTTGACGCGGAATACCTTGACAAACGAGTCAAGAATTTCCCCACCTTTGACCCCGTTCCAGGTCAGCCGAACGATACTGAGATGTTCCTAGCTGACAGAGGAAGAGTTGGATGGCTACCCAAACGCTACGGGTTCTGACAGGGTTTACCTGTTGAAGCGAACTTCGAATAGACACGTGACAAGGTTCATTCGCCTACAACAGCAACACATGCTAAATGACTACGCTAAACTTGCCACAGCTTTGAAATTAGAATTCAGTGGTTCTGCAACTCGCAAACGCGATAGCTCACTGGCTAACACGGTCAAACAAGCTCAATATTATAGGCTTCGTTCAGCTTACTTACTGAAACAGGAATGGAAGACGTGTTACCATTTAAACAAATGTTTCTGTCGAACATGTATCCCACCTTCATTACCTACTTGGGCCCTGCAGCCCACGTTGGCTTGCCTATCTTACAACTCAGAGAGCTTGCAAGCACAGCTTTTGAGGCATCAAAAGTTCATCGCTAAAAGCCCTGACCACTCGGTTTTGAAGTTTGACCAGGAGCACTCACTCCGGTCAGAGGGTGCATTATCATGTATTGGAGCATTGAGAGTTGACGCACAACAACGGTTTCTACCACGAATCCAATAACCACCGCGGTCTAAATAACTGTAAAGTACGACGCCATCAAAACGACTACTGCTACAATCGACCTGTTCGCTACGTTACTGCACCCAACCCACAAAAAGTGTCAGAGCACAAGGGTAACAAAGGGTTGAAGGAAGATCAAAACGTAGACCAATGTTCTCCTGAAGTTCCACTACGTGAAGAACTAAAGCGAGAAACATTTGAGAAAAAAGACTGGTGACATCCAGTGGAAGTGATAGGAACTGAAAAATGGTTCCTATCAAATATCCCTTGGCAAAGACATCTGAGGGAGCAGTCAGAGGCAAAAAAAAAAAAAAAACAATCTGAACAGTCCTCGGTTTTGCCTGCTCCATAAGTTCTGTTTTACTCACAGGCATGATTCAAACAGTTGTTTTCTATCCACATCTATTAATAATATGCATATCTTATATTCCTGGAATGAGTAGCAGGAAGTTGAAATTGGGCACGCTATTTATCCAAAAGTGAAAATGCTGCCCTCTATACCTTAAAAGGTTAAAAGTGGAATGATGCGACACTACACTTCGAGGGGTCACTCAGACA
This sequence comes from Oncorhynchus masou masou, assembly GCF_036934945.1. Classification (NCBI taxonomy): domain Eukaryota; kingdom Metazoa; phylum Chordata; class Actinopteri; order Salmoniformes; family Salmonidae; genus Oncorhynchus; species Oncorhynchus masou. The sequence goes on along the minus strand of NC_088241.1, from coordinate 57,979,462 downwards.
ACCTCGCCTCTCACATGCTGAAACTACACTTCAAGGATGTATCGCTCGTCCATCCTGTGTATGTTTACCAGCCTCGACACTGTACCAGTGCTACTTGGAGCAGACTTGATGGATCGGTTACTCCCATTGATGGATTGGAAAACCAACCAGGTATGGTCACAGGCCACAGTGCTTTCTCCACTGACCACACGTTCTCCCTCTAACGCCAGCTGCAACGCAGTCATTCACCAGGGGTATCTGTCGAAAGCACCCCTTGGGAATAGGACATTTAGAAACCACTTGGTGCAGAATCCGATCCAAGGAGATATTACAATATCTCAACCCATTCCATCAGCCAATCTGATTGACCAACTTCTCTCCTCCTTGCAGTCGTGCAATACGGTAGTTGAGATGAACTCTCTTGCCCTTCGGACACTTCCGCAAGCACTGCGGCCGTCTCAGCAAGAAAAACATTGATGCACAGAGTACATTCTGCTTCCGATGACACACCTTCGGGCTTTGTGGGGGACTGTCAACCCTTACAATGACACTAATGGCGTCAGTCCAGCAACTGACCCGATGACTCCCACTGGTGAAACACTTTTTTATCCTCGTCTCAGTTTGCAGGTACTGAAGAGGTTGCCACACACGGACGCGGTGGTGACTGAGACCTCGACAGCCACCGAGGGTGTTGAAGCACAAACACCAGGAGATTTGGTTGAAAGGTTACAGCCATTCTCATAACGCGGCCACTGACTACTCGTACATAGGTTCTGAACTTTTCATTTGCGCCTCAGATACCAACACCACATGCTGGTGGGGGGGTCCCCGAGACACAAAAGGGGGGGGGGGGGGGATAGTAGCCCAGACCCATGATGAGCCTCATCGAGGCCGGGGGGGTGGTGGAGACTACGGACAACACCGTACGAGGCCGCCAGAGCATAAATCAAATCTAGTTGTAAACTCCCCTATGAGAACATTGAGGAGCAGACAGGCCCCTAGACGGGGATTATCTTAGAACACATCTAGGATAGTACTGAGGAGTACCACACTGGTTGTAAAGGAAGTCCAGTGGACTTGTCCACCTCCAAAACAAATGGCAACAATAATCATTCCTTGCCATGTGTAGTAGTCACTACAAGACAACTAGTAAAATTCTCTAATCATGTATTCCTGTAGGATAACATTTCAGAATAAATCAGTAGCACAACTGGTCCCCTTGAGTACCAATACCACAGTCAGTCCAGCAACACCCAGTAAGAGGATTAGTAACCTCAGAAGTTAAATTGCTATTGAAAATAGCGACATAGGAGTCACTCAGAGTGCAACATGGGGAAAGGAATCTTCATTAAACTCTTCCAATGGTTAACACACACCACTAATAAATAGAACCCTCCGTTCAGGAGAAAAGTTACTAGAAGTTATGAACCATGATCACACCGCGTATGACTGGTCCAATACTTAAAGAGTACTTCCGTCATGAGGTTAGCTCCACCGTGGATAACATAGCTACCGCCACTACAATAGTGGAAGACAGTGACTGGTAGTAAACCACTTCAGACTCCCTCGACACCAATTCTGACTGGTATTGACCTGAAAATTACCTGACTATGTCAGACTCATTCTTTAACCTCTGTGCACATAAATAGTCATATTAAACATTCATGAAAATACAAGTGTCTCACATGTTTCGAAAGCCTAGAATCTTGCTAATCCAACTGCGAAAGAATATGATGCGATTATCTGAGGATAGAGCCCAATAAAAAACAACTATTTCAACCAACACAGGCGTAACAAAATCAAACTGCAATAAAATAATTTTTTTAACTTTGACGATCTTCGTCTGTTTGCAATCCCAATGCTCATTGTTACAAATGAATGGTCTTTTCATTGATAAAATCAATTTTTCTAGCCTAACACGAAACATTTTGTGAACCGCTTGTGTCGAGAATTCCGTCTCATTCCATTTTCGACGACACATTCGGAGTAAATACACACACTAAACGTGACTTTTCCAGTCATGTTTGGTTTCATTGCAATCAACTGGTTTGTTTGTAACACAACCAAACGTGATGGGTCATTTCGCGGGACGTATTGACTGAAAGAAACTGATTTGAAGACAACAAGTAATGACATCATTGTGCACCAATGACATGACCAGTGTTTCGTTGATAGACTGTATTTTAACCCAATGACCACTGATCGTCTTGAAATCTAGCTGGGTAGAAAGCCAATGAGCTGAGGTAAACGGCAATATGTAATGTTTATGTGTTGGAAGACCAAACGATGTAGTAAACTCCGGCATAAAGAGGGTCATTCGCCATTGAAGTTTCATATCGGAAGGAGCAACACATGTTACGCACAGCGTTGTTTTGGTAAAGCACATCTTCAGCTGTTTATATATCAATCAGTATGGCGACTTGGTAAGGGAAAGCTAAATCCAAGTCTAGATATACAGATGTACACACAAAGTGAGACAGAGATTGCTGTTGTAATGTATGCTAATGCCGTTATTTGAAAATAATAATATAAAATATTATGCGATTTTTTTTACATTTTAGTAGCAATATATAAAAATGTAATGCAATGAAATGTGAGATCCGCGTGTCTGCCACCCCACACCCACATGAAATAGCCTATTTGAGGCTGTTAAGGGGAGGGCAGGCCCACAACAATGGCCAAAGTGAATTGGAGACAGTAGATACAGCTGGTCTATAATAATATATTCAACCTTATGTTCCCCGTACTCACTCACTCACTCACTCACTCACTCACTCACTCACTCACTCACTCACTCACTCACTCACTCACTCACTCACTCACTCACTCACTCACTCACTCACTCACTCACTCACTGTGTATGTATGTATGTATGTATGTATGTATGTATGTATGTATGTATGTATATATATATATATATATATAATGCCTGTTGATACAGGGCTCATATGTGAAACTATTCTAACTGAACATTGTCTTTCACAGTGACACTGACTCCGAATGAGAGCCCCCAGTGCCAAGGTGTCCATTCCCCACTGCAGCTGGTTCATCCAGCTCCTACCACAAGTGGTGTTCATCTGCCCAAATTTATTTCTGCAAGCATGGATGTGCCAGGGCCAAAAGGGCACAGCATGGAGGCGTCGCTGTGTTCTTTGCAAAATGAAGTCCCCCATCACCTACACCACATGCTTGGTGACCCTCTGCTTTACAGCAGAAAGAGACTGCTATGGCACCTGGCATCAGCAGCACAATATTGTGTAGAGGACTGAGGGTCTTCCAAATATTGAAAGTGTTATTTTGTAAATTTATATATATTTTTTTCATGATTTTTCTCCATTTTTGGGGTGTGTGTGTTAGAATACCATTTTGGTATTTTGTATATAGTTATTCCATTCAAAATGTATAACTTCACCAATTTGGCCACTTGGGGACATTTGGGCTACTTGTGTGGGACACCTGGGTGACTTCATGATAAAAGTCATGTAGCACACTTATTTTGGAAGTTTTTATTCTGAAACTTTGAACAAGTACTGTTGCCCTCTTAGTTTTTTCACTGAAATTGTCCCCATCTTCCTTTCTGAATGTTTGTTTTGTCTTGTTCATTTTAAAGATGATACAACAAAAAATGTATTTTTTTTCATTGTATTACCTAAACCAGATCTATTGTGTTATATTCTCCTACATTCAATTCACATTTACACAAACTTCAGAGTGTTTTCTTTCAAATTAAATCAAGAATATGCATATCCTTGGTTCTGAGCCTGAGCTACAGGCAGGTAGATTTTGGTATGTCTTCAGGCGGAAATTGAAAAAAGTAGGGGGGTAGCTGTAAGAGGTTTTAAGTCCAAAATGTCACAAATATTCAAAATGATATGAATTCATTCTCAATTATGCTTTAAAATACAACAATCCTTCCTCCAAAGTACCATTCTATGGATTACATTTAGTGAAAATCCAAAACATCATGGTATTTTTCTGTCCTCGTCTCGTGAGGAATCACTCAATAGCAGTGATATCAGCTTACATTCTAGTATTCACATCCTCTCCATCTACTATAGAAAGATCGCAGGGCATGGTAATTGTTTTCCAATAAGAATTATTTTTGTGAAATACAGGAATAATAATATAATAATAATATATATAATATTAATATATATAATAATATAAGCTTCATTTCAAGACTCTTTAGTACTCACTGTATCTAAGCCTATTTTTCAATGCAAAAATAGGCTATTGGGGAGAAGTACCCTTTTCAATTTCTTAAGATATTAACAAACACTACATCCTTGTTCATTTTCCCTGCAACTACCATTCACATTACCCTGGGAGCTGGTCTGAAAAAGGCCCCCACCCTCCATTTCTGCCTCTCGCTCCTTGCGTCCACGCTTCCCTCTTTTTCTTCTTCCCCTCCTCACATTGGAGGATCAGCACATGCAGTCAAACCCACAGAAAGGCGTCACCATGACAACCCCTGTTTAGAAGACCCCCGCTCTCATTAGAACGCCGAGGCAATGGTTTCAGGCAGAACATAACAGTCCCAGCAAATCAGGTGACAGATTAGAGTGCGAGAGAGAGAGAGTGAGAGAAAGAGTTAACAAACCACCTGTGTTTGGCCTGCAATGAAACTCTTAGCAAACTAAATGGAATGAAATGGATGGGTGTGAGACTACACCAGTGGGGGAGTCAGAGTGTGCAAAGTTCAATGTGTAACTGAGTTATAAGGCCTGGGGACCCACCTTGAACTCTAGTACTACAGTACCACATCTCACTGGGAGGTTCACCAAAAATGACTTGAGACAAATTACCCCCCCAATCAGACGAGTGGGAACTTGTAGCTTTAGCGATCAGTTTGGTGACCGCTCAGAAGAAATCAGGGGACCCCCGTTGATGACATCAATGGTTGGGAATGCACTCAGTATGATCAGGGATCCGTTAAGGGCATAGTGAACACACAGGGAAGACAAGCTGAGCCTCTTGATTAGACTTACATGGGAATGTCATTGGGAACAAAGCACACCTGCTAAATACTGACATGATGGATTTATAGAGCCTCAATTATCCATCCAATCAAAACTCTGTCCTTGGGGGGGGGGAATGTATGCATTCAGATGATAATATGCTTATAGTCTGTGTCATTGTAGAGGTAGGGGGAGATGCATCAGAAAAGGAGATATGGAGACAAGAGGAGCCTGTTTTAATCCTCTCTCCAGTGGTAAATACACCAGCGTCTCTCCATCTCTGTCTCTTTGCTGCTGCTGCCGTGGTGAATAGATTCACGCTCGACTAGCACAGATGGGAGAGGGGGGGTGACGAGGCCAGAGCATCCCATTGGCTGAGCCCGGGCAGCTATTTTTAACTTGCGGCAGAACTGCCACTGTCTCCTGAGATGTCCCCCCCCCCCCAAGAGAGCCGTACTGCAGCAAGAACATCTCAACACCACCACAGAACAGCCAGACAAGGCTGGATTCCCTTCACACTTCAGTTCTCCACCCATACTCCTATTATGCTGCTGGGCTGTTAGTTTCTCATAGAGAATAATGAAGAGTATAGGTTTGAGTCCCGCTGGGACCTCCATAGGAAAATGCATGTATGACTTGAACAAGGGTCTGCTAAATGGCATATATCATTATATTATAGAAAGAGCACCTATATATGATTATCTATAGACTAGCTATCTATACTAGACACACAGCGCCACACACACACAGCGCCACACACACACACACAGCGCCACACACACACACACAGCGCCACACACACACACACACAGCGCCACACACACACAGCGCCACACACACACACACAGCGCCACACACACACACACAGCGCCACACACACACACAGCGCCACACACACACACACACAGCGCCACACACACACACACAGCGCCACACACACACACACACAGCGCCACACACACAGCCCCACACAGCGCCACACACACACAGTGCCACACACACACAGTGCCACACACTCACAGTGCCACACACTCACAGTGCCACACACTCACAGTGCCACACACGCACACACAGTGCCACACACGCACACACAGTGCCACACACGCACACACAGTGCCACACACGCACACACAGTGCCACACACACACACACACAGCGCCACACACACACACACACAGCGCCACACACACACACACACAGCGCCACACACACACACACACAGCGCCACACACACAGCGCCACACACACACAGCGCCACACACACAGCCCCACACAGCGCCACACACACACAGTGCCACACACACACAGTGCCACACACGCACACACAGTGCCACACACGCACACACAGTGCCACACACGCACACACAGTGCCACACACACACACACAGTGCCACACACACACACAGTGCCACACACACAGTGCCACACACACAGTGCCACACACACACAGTGCCACACACACACAGTGCCACACACACACAGTGCCACACACACACACAGTGCCACACACACACACAGTGCCACACACACACACACAGTGCCACACACACACACACAGTGCCACACACACACACACACACAGTGCCACACACACACACACACACACACACAGTGCCACACACACACAGTGCCACACACACACAGTGCCACACACACACACAGTGCCACACACACACACAGTGCCACACACACACACAGTGCCACACACACACACAGTGCCACACACACACACACACACACACACACACACACACACACACAGTGCCACACACACACACAGTGCCACACACACACACACACAGTGCCACACACACACACACAGTGCCACACACACACACACAGTGCCACACACACACACACACAGTGCCACACACACACACACAGTGCCACACACACACACACAGTGCCACACACACAATAGCCTCAGCTGCCTTGGCTAGATAGAGACAAGCGCTGTGACGATACCAGTATAGATGGCAAAAATGAAAATACGAAGCACACCAGACTCTTTTGCCCTTTAAAAAATGTGCCATATGTAAAATATTGAGTGCTTGGAAAACAAATAAATGTGACTGGATGACAACCTAATGATGTTTGTTTCCAAGATTAGGGCTGTAAAATCCGAATCGTGGATTTTTTTCGTAGCCACAACGCTAATGAGTATCGTGATACTGTATCGTACCGGCCCTAATAGAGCGAGACTGGATCGGAGAAAGAGAGAGTGACCAGTAAAAAAAAGAGCCGACAGGACAGACAGAAAGTGTGAAAAGAAGACTTTGGCTCTGACTGAGCGACACCTCCCCCCTCTCCCCCTCTCCCCCACCTCCTAGCCATCACGCAGTCCCAGGATTTCAGCCTCGGGAGAGACCTTCCACCTCTTCTCCCTCCGCCGCTCCAAGCAGCACAAAAATAGAGGGAAAGGGGGAAGGGAGAACAAACGAGACAGTATGAGCCAAGGAGAAAGAGATCGAGAGTGCGAGGTAAGGCAGAAAACACGAGACAGATCAAGATGGGAATGCACGAAAGGGCTCCAAAGAAAACATTAGCGCTGCCACTGATGATAAATAGTCTGTGTGTAGGTGACTAATAACAGTCTGGTTAACCCACAGTGGGCTGTGGCAGACAGTGGCAACAGCAGGTAAGTGGGTAGCCAGTGGGGTCAAAGACCACCCACACCCCCACTCCAGAGGGGCCCATCCCCGACCTCATTGGCTAAGCACACTCCAATCCCCACCTCTGACACCCCAGATCGATGCACAGCCATGTCTCACCTGACAGCATGGAGAAAGGGAGTATTCCCCCTCAATGCAAAGCTGCTGCACTGAGTTATTCAGCCATGAATGTTTGAGGTTGTGTGGAGTTGGTGTGTGTGTGTGTGTCTGTTTGTGGAATTTTAGGTAATAGAGTCAGATGAGGCACAAAGCAAAGCTCAGATTATGGTGTTATTGGTCATTGGGCCAGAATGAGTTACACAGTTCTGCATTAGCAACTGCGGATGCATGTACAGCGCATTCGGAAGGTATTCAGACCCCTTGAATTTTTCCACATTTTGTTAAGTTACAGCCTTATTCTATAATGGATTCAATAGTTTTTCCCAATCATCAATCAACACACGATAAAGCAATGACAAAGCAAAAACAGGTTTTTTTGAACATTAAAATGGAATATCAGATTTACATTAGTATTCAGACCCTTTACTCAGTACTTTGTTGAAGCATCTTTGGCAGCGAATACAGCCGAGTCTTCTTGGGTATGACGCTACATGCTTGGCACACCTGTATTTGGGGAGTTAATCCCATTCATCTCTGCAGATGCTCTCAAGCTCTGTCAGGTTGGATGGGGAGCGTCGCTGCATGGCAATTTTCAGGTCTCCAGAGATGTTTGGTCAGGTTCAAGCCCAGTCTCTGACTGTGCCACTCAAGGACATTCAGAGACTTGTCCCAAAGCTACTCCTGCATTGTCTTAGCTGTGTGCTTAGGGTTGTTGTCTTGTTGGTAGGTGAACTTTCGCCCTAGTCTGAAATCCTGAATGCTCTGGAGCAGATTTTCATCAAGGAACTCTGTACTTGATGAGGACAAGTCTCCCAGTCCCTTCCGCTGAAAAACATCCCCACAGCATGATGTTGCCACCACCATGCTTTACTGTAGGGATGGTGCCTGGTTTCCTCCAGACATGACGCTTGGCATTTAGGCCAAAAAATTCAATCTTGGTTTCATCAGACCAGAGAATCTTGTTTCTCATGGTCAGAGTATTTTAGGTGCCTTTTGGCTAACGACAAGTGGGTTGTCATGTGCCTTTTAGTGAGGAGTGGCTTCCGTCTGGCCACTCTACCATAAAGGCCTGATTGGTGGAGTGTTGCAGAGATGGTTGTCCTTCCCCACAGAGGAACTCTGGAACTCTGTCAAAGTGACCACCGGGTTCTTGGTCACCCCCTTAACTCTCAGTTAGGCCGGGCAGCCAGCCAGCCAGCTCTCGGGAAGAAACTTGGTGGTTGCAAAATTCTTCCATTTAAGAATGATGGAGGCCACTGTGTTCTTGGGGACCTTCAATGCCGCAGAAATGTTTTGGTACCCTTCCCCAGGTCTGTGCATCGACACAAGGCTGTCTCGGAGCTCTGAGGTCAATTCCTTTGACCTCATGGCTTGATTATTTCTCTGACATGCACAGTCAACTGTGGGACCTTATATAGAACTGGCGTGTGCCTTTCCAAATTATGTCCAATCAAGTTGTAGAAACATCTCAAGGATGATAAATGGAAACAGGATGCACCTGAGTTCAATTTCATAGCAAATGGTCTGAATACTTATTTAAATAAGGTATTTCTGTTGATGTATAAAATTGAGGTCGACCGATTATGATTTTTCAACGCCGATACCGATTATTTGAGGACAAAAAAAATAGATAGCGATTAATCTGACGATTTTTCAAAAATGTATTTGTAATAATGACAATTACAACAATACTGAATGAACACTTATTTTAACTTAATATAATACATTAACATATTCAATTTAGCCTCAAATAAATAATGAAACATGTTCAATTTGGTTTAAATAATGCAAAAACAAAGTGTTGGAGAAGAAAGTAAAAGTGCAATAAAAGTGTAAGTCCACATAAGAAAGCAAACGTTTCAGTTCATTGCTCAGAACATGAGAACGTATGAAAGCTGGTGGTTCCTTTTAACATGAGTCTTCAATATTCCCAGGTAAGAAGTTTAAGGTTGTAGTTATTATAGGAATTATAGGACTATTTCTCTCTATACCCTTTGTATTTCATATACCTTCTTAAAAGCTCTTTAGTATTGCCAGTGTAACAGTATAGCTTCCGTCCCTCTCCTCGCTCCTACCTGGACTCGAACCAGGAACACATCGACAACAGCCACCCTCGAAGCAGTGTTACCCAAGCAGAGCAAGGGAAAGAACTACTCCAAGTCTTAGAGCGTGTGACGTTTGAAACGCTATTAGCGCGCACCCCGCTAACTAGCTAGACTTTTCACATCGGTTACACCAGCCTAATCTCGGGAGTTGATAGGCTTGGAGTCATAAACAGCTCAATGCTTGAAGCATTGCGAAGAGCTGCTGGCAAAACGCACGAAAGTGCTGTTTGAATGAATGCGTACGAGCCTGCTCACTCAGTCAGACTTCTATATCAAATCATACACTTAATTATAACATAATAACACACAGAAATACGAGCCTTTGGTCATTAATATGGTAGAATCCGGAAACTATCATTTCGAAAAACAAAATGTTTATTCTGTCAGTGAAATACGGAACCGTTCCGTACTTTATCTAACGGGTGGCATCTAAAAGTCTAAATATTCCTGTTATATTGCACAACCTTCAATGTTATGTCATAATTACGTAAAATTCTGGCAAATTAGTTCGCAACGAGCCAGGCGGCCCAAAATGTTGTATATACCCTAACTCTGTGTGCAATGAACGCAAGAGAAGTGACACAATTTCACCTGGTTAATAATGCCTGCTAACCTGGATTTCTTTTAGCTAAATATGCAGGTTTAAAAACATATACTTCTGTCTTGATTTTAAGAAAGGCATTGATGTTTATGGTTAGGTACAGTCATGCAACGATTGTGCTTTTTTCACAAATGTGCTTTTGTTAAATCATCCCCCGTTTGGCAAAGTTTGCTGTCTTAGTTAGGAAGAAATAGTCTTCACACAGTTCGCAACGAGCCAGGCGGCCCAAACTGCTGCAGCTACCCTGACTCTGATGCAAGAGAAGTGACACATTTTCACTAGTTAAAAAAATTCAAGTTCGCAGGCAATATTAACTAAATATGCAGGTTTAAAAATATATTGAAGTGTATTGTGTAAAGTGTATTGATTTTAAGAAAGGAATTGATGTTTATGGTTAGGTACACGTTGGAGCAACGACAGTCCTTTTTCGCACCGCATCGATTATATGCAACGCAGAACACGCTAGATAAACTAGTAATATCATCAACCATGTGTCGTTAACTAGTGATCATGATTGATTAATTGTTTTTTGTAAGACAGGTTTAATGCTAACTAGCATGAGTTTAATGCTACTTACCTTGGCTTCTTACTGCATTCGCGTAACAGGCAGGCGCCTCGTGGAGTGCAATGTAAGGCAGGTGGTTAGAGCGTTGGACGAGTCAACCGTAAGGTTTCAAGATTGAATCCCTGAGCTGACATGGTAAAACTCTGTTGTTCTGCCCCTGAACAAGGCAGTTAACCCACCGTTCCTAGTCTTTCATTGAAAATAAGAGTTAGTTCTTAACTGACTTGCCTAGTTAAATAAAGGTGTAAATCGGCCAAATCGGTGTCCAAAAATACCGATTTCTGATTGTTATAAAACTTGAAATTGGCCCTAATTAAATCGGCCATTCCAGTTAATTGGTCGACCTCTAGTATAAATTTGAAAACATTTCTTACAACCTGTTTTTTGCTTTGTCATTATGGGGTATTGTGATGTCATTGTGGGGTATTGTGACGTCATTGTGGGGTATTGTGTGTAGATTGATGAGGGCAAAACATTTATCTAATCCATTTTACAATAAGGCTGTAAGGTAACAAAATGTGGAGAAAAAAACAGGGTCCGACTCCTTTCCAAATGCACAATACATGCAAACTGTATGCATGTGAAAAACGACTGCAAAAGTGAACATGAATGTAGGCCTAGGAGTCTAGCCGCGTGTATACAGCTTGATGTGGTGTTGTGTCTGCACCCGCCAGGACATGTGACAGGAACAGGATGGAGAGAGGCAGGGGGTGGGGATGAGAGAGGCAGGGGAGGAGAGGGGCATGGGGTGGGAAAGAGAGCGACAGAGCGAGAGCGTGACCGAGAGAGCGAGAAAGAGCGACAGAGCGAGAACGCGCTAGAGAGCACAAACAGAGAGAGAGAGAGACATATGGAACAAACAGAGAGGGGGGGGGGGGGGTGGTTTCTTCCTCTCCCTGTGCTACTCTGCAGCCTGTTTTGGCCCGGGCCCAGAATTCTGCTGCTTCTGGCAACCTGGTTCCACAAAGGAAAGGCCCATGGCTACGGTGAGTAACAAACACATCCGATCCCATCATCACTCAACTTGTCCCAAGCATATATGCGAGCGCACGCACAGTGACGCGCTTTAATTTATGCATGCACATCCCAGTTGTACACACTAACACACACACAAACACACACAGGCAGGCGGGCACGCACAGACAGACAGGCAGAGACAGGCATGCACAGAGAGAGACACGCCCGCACACAGACAGACAGATAAGCCCTACAGACAGACGCCCGCACAAACAGACAGGCAGACAGAACAGCTTGCACGTCCGGCAGGCAGACCCGCCATCACACACACCCGCCGAAACACACACCAGAGTATGTAGAGAGGTGATGGGGTGGCTAGAAGACAGTGTAGAGAGGTGATGGGGTGGCTAGAAGACAGTGTAGAGAGGTGATGGGGTGGATAGAAGACAGTATAGAGAGGTGATGGGGTGGCTAGAAGACAGTATAGAGAGGTGATGTGGTGGATAGAAGACAGTGTAGAGAGGTGATGGGGTGGCTAGAAGACAGTGTAGAGAGGTGATGGGGTGGCTAGAAGACAGTGTAGAGAGGTGATGGGGTGGCTAGAAGACAGTGTAGAGAGGTGATGGGGTGGCTAGAAGACAGTGTAGAGAGGTGATGGGGTGGCTAGAAGACAGTGTAGAGAGGTGATGGGGTGGCTAGAAGACAGTGTAGAGAGGTGATGGGGTGGCTAGAAGACAGTGTAGAGAGGTGATGGGGTGGCTAGAAGACAGTGTAGAGAGGTGATGGGGTGGATAGAAGACAGTGTAGAGAGGTGATGGGGTGGATAGAAGACAGTGTAGAGAGGTGATGGGGTGGATAGAAGACAGTGTAGAGAGGTGATGGGGTGTATAGAAGACAGTGTAGAGAGGTGATGGGGTGGATAGAAGACAGTGTAGAGAGGTGATGGGGTGGATAGAAGACAGTGTAGAGAGGGTGATGGGGTGGATAGAAGACAGTGTAGAAAGGTGATGGGGTGGATAGAAGACAGTGTAGAGAGGTGATGGGGTGGATAGAAGACAGTGTAGAGAGGTGATGGGGTGGATAGAAGACAGTGTAGAGAGGTGATGGGGTGGATAGAAGACAGTGTAGAGAGGTGATGGGGTGGATAGAAGACAGTGTAGAGAGGTGATGGGTTGGATAGAAGACAGTGTAGAGAGGTGATGGGGTGGATAGAAGACAGTGTAGAGAGGTGATGGGGTGGATAGAAGACAGTAGAGAGGTGATGGGGTGGATAGAAGACAGTGTAGAGAGGTGATGGGGTGGATAGAAGACAGTGTAGAGAGGTGATGGGGTGGATAGAAGACGGTGTAGAGAGGTGATGGGGTGGATAGAAGACAGTGTAGAGAGGTGATGGGGTGGATAGAAGACAGTGTAGAGAGGTGATGGGGTGGATAGAAGACAGTGTAGATAGGTGATGGGGTGGATAGAAGACAGTATAGAGAGGTGATGGGGTGGATAGAAGACAGTATAGAGAGGTGATGGGGTGGATAGAAGACAGTATAGAGAGGTGATGGGGTGGATAGAAGACAGTGTAGAGGGGTGATTAGAGTGTGTAGTTTAGAGTGTGTAGACTTAGAGTGATTATCTTAATTTACCGAGGTTAGCTAGCCAGCTATTTGTCGTCCTTAACGTAGGAGATGCTGCTAGCTAGCTAGCCAACAGCTAGCCAACCTCTACCGAATTGAACTTCAACTACCCGGTCAACATTCCGCGTCGCTCCACAGGTAGTATCACATTTTCATTTCACTTCATTACAGTACAATGGTTTGATTTGTTTGATCGTAGCTAGCCAGCTACATAGCCGTCTTTGTATCTAAGACAATTGTGTAGTCTAGAGCGATTTTCTAGGTTAGCTGGCCAGCTATTGTCGTTCTTTTAACGTAGCTAGCCAGCTAGCCCCCGAATAGCAGCACTGTAGTAACTATTACAGTACAACGGTTTGTTTTGTTTGATCGTAGCTAGCTAGCTACATAGCCGTCTTTGTATCTAAGACAATTGTGTAGCCTAGAGCGATTTTCTAGGTTAGCTAGCCAGCTATTGTCGTTCTCTTAAGGTAACGTAACGCAATCAACCTGCTAGCTAGCCAGCTAGCCCCCGAATAGCAGCACTGTAGAAACTATTACACTCGACGGAACGACTTGATTAGTGTAGTGTCAACATCGCAGCCACTACCAGCTAGCCTACTCCAGCAGTACTGTATCATTTCAATCATTTTAGTCAATAAGATTCTTGCTACGTAAGCTTAACTTTCTGAACATTCGAGATGTGTAGTCCACTTGTCATTCCAATCTCCTTTGCATTAGCGTAGCCTCTTCTGTAGCCTGTCAACTATGTGTCTATCTATCCCTGTTCTCTCCTCTCTGCACAGACCATACAAACGCTCCACACCGCGTGGCCGCGGCCACCCTAATCTGGTGGTCCCAGCGCGCACGACCCACGTGGAGTTCCTGGTCTCCGGTAGCCTCTGGAACTGCCGATCTGCGGCTAACAAGGCAGAGTTCATCTCAGCCTATGCCTCCCTCCAGTCCCTCGACTTCCTGGCACTGACGGAAACATGGATCACCACAGATAACACTGCTACTCCTACTGCTCTCTCTTCGTCCGCCCACGTGTTCTCGCACACCCCGAGAGCTTCTGGTCAGCGGGGTGGTGGCACCGGGATCCTCATCTCTCCCAAGTGGTCATTCTCTCTCTCTCCCCTTACCCATCTATCTATCGCCTCCTTTGAATTCCATGCTGTCACAGTTACCAGCCCTTTCAAGCTTAACATCCTTATCATTTATCGCCCTCCAGGTTCCCTCGGAGAGTTCATCAATGAGCTTGATGCCTTGATAAGCTCCTTTCCTGAGGACGGCTCACCTCTCACAGTCCTGGGCGACTTTAACCTCCCCACGTCTACCTTTGACTCATTCCTCTCTGCCTCCTTCTTTCCACTCCTCTCCTCTTTTGACCTCACCCTCTCACCTTCCCCCCCTACTCACAAGGCAGGCAATACGCTCGACCTCATCTTTACTAGATGCTGTTCTTCCACTAACCTCATTGCAACTCCCCTCCAAGTCTCCGACCACTACCTTGTATACTTTAACCTCTCGCTCTCATCCAACACTTCCCACACTGCCCCTACTCGGATGGTATCGCGCCGTCCCAACCTTCGCTCTCTCTCCCCCGCTACTCTCTCCTCTTCCATCCTATAGTCTCTTCCCTCTGCTCATACCTTCTCCAACCTTTCTCCTGATTCTGCCTACTCAACCCTCCTCTCTTCCCTTTCTGCATCCTTTGACTCTCTATGTCCCCTATCCTCCAGGCCGGCTCGGTCCTCCCCTCCCGCTCCGTGGCTCGATGACTCATTGCGAGCTCACAGAACAGAGCTCCGGGAAGCCGAGCGGAAATGGAGGAAAACTCGCCTCCCTGCGGACCTGGCATCCTTTCACTCCCTCCTCTCTACATTTTCCTCCTCTGTCTCTGCTGCTAAAGCCACTTTCTACCACTCTAAATTCCAAGCATCTGCCTCTAACCCTAGGAAGCTCTTTGCCACCTTCTCCTCCCTCCTGAATCCTCCTCCCCCTCCCCCCCCTCCCTCTCTGCAGATGACTTCGTCAACCATTTTGAAAAGAAGGTCGACGACATCCGATCCTCGTTTGCTAAGTCAAACGACACCGCTGGTTCTGCTCACACTGCCCTACCCTGTGCTCTGACCTCTTTCTCCCCTCTCTCTCCAGATGAAATCTCGCTTCTTGTGACGGCCGGCCGCCCAACAACCTGCCCGCTTGACCCTATCCCCTCCTCTCTTCTCCAGACCATTTCCGGAGACCTTCTCCCTTACCTCACCTCGCTCATCAACTCATCCCTGACCGCTGGCTACGTCCCTTCCGTCTTCAAGAGAGCGAGAGTTGCACCCCTTCTGAAAAAACCTACACTCGATCCCTCCGATGTCAACAACTACAGACCAGTATCCCTTCTTTCTTTTCTCTCCAAAACTCTTGAACGTGCCGTCCTTGGCCAGCTCTCCCGCTATCTCTCTCAGAATGACCTTCTTGATCCAAATCAGTCAGGTTTCAAGACTAGTCATTCAACTGAGACTGCTCTTCTCTGTATCACGGAGGCGCTCCGCACTGCTAAAGCTAACTCTCTCTCCTCTGCTCTCATCCTTCTAGACCTATCGGCTGCCTTCGATACTGTGAACCATCAGATCCTCCTCTCCACCCTCTCCGAGTTGGGCATCTCCGGCGCGGCCCACGCTTGGATTGCGTCCTACCTGACAGGTCGCTCCTACCTGGTGGCGTGGCGAGAATCTGTCTCCTCGCCACGCGCTCTCACCACTGGTGTCCCCCAGGGCTCTGTTCTAGGCCCTCTCCTATTCTCGCTATACACCAAGTCACTTGGCTCTGTCATAACCTCACATGGTCTCTCCTATCATTGCTATGCAGACGACACACAATTAATCTTCTCCTTTCCCCTTCTGATGACCAGGTGGCGAATCGCATCTCTGCATGTCTGGCAGACATATCAGTGTGGATGACGGATCACCACCTCAAGCTGAACCTCGGCAAGACGGAGCTGCTCTTCCTCCCGGGGAAGGACTGCCCGTTCCATGATCTCGCCATCACGGTTGACAACTCCATTGTGTCCTCCTCCCAGAGCGCTAAGAACCTTGGCGTGATCCTGGACAACACCCTGTCGTTCTCAACCAACATCATGGCGGTGGCCCGTTCCTGTAGGTTCATGCTCTACAACATCCGCAGAGTACGACCCTGCCTCACACAGGAAGCGGCGCAGGTCCTAATCCAGGCACTTGTCATCTCCCGTCTGGATTACTGCAACTCGCTGTTGGCTGGGCTCCCTGCCTGTGCCATTAAACCCCTACAACTCATCCAGAACGCCGCAGCCCGTCTGGTGTTCAACCTTCCCAAGTTCTCTCACGTCACCCCGCTCCTCCCGCTCTCTCCACTGGCTTCCAGTTGAAGCTCGCATCCGCTACAAGACCATGGTGCTTGCCTACGGAGCTGTGAGGGGAACGGCACCGCAGTACCTCCAGGCTCTGATCAGGCCCTACACCCAAGCAAGGGCACTGCGTTCATCCACCTCTGGCCTGCTCGCCTCCCTACCATTGAGGAAGTACAGTTCCCGCTCAGCCCAGTCAAAACTGTTCGCTGCTCTGGCCCCCCAATGGTGGAACAAACTCCCTCACGACGCCAGGACAGCGGAGTCAATCACCACCTTCCGGAGACACCTGAAACCCCACCTCTTCAAGGAATACCTAGGATAGGATAAGTAATCCTTCTCACCACCCCCCCCTAATGATTTAGATGCACTATTGTAAAGTGGCTGTTCCACTGGATGTCAGAAGGTGAATTCACCAATTTGTAAGTCGCTCTGGATAAGAGCGTCTGCTAAATGACTTAAATGTAATGTAATGTAAATGTGATGGGGTGTATAGAAGACAGTGTAGATGGGTGATGGGGTGTATAGAAGACAGTGTAGAGAGGTGATGGGGTGGATAGAAGACAGTGTAGAGAGGTGATGGGGTGGATAGAAGACAGTGTAGATAGGTGATGGGGTGGATAGAAGACAGTATAGAGAGGTGATGGGGTGGATAGAAGACAGTATAGAGAGGTGATGGGGTGGATAGAAGACAGTGTAGAGGGGTGATGGGGTGTATAGAAGACAGTGTAGATGGGTGATGGGGTGTATAGAAGACAGTGTAGATGGGTGATGGGGTGTATAGAAGACAGTGTAGAGAGGTGATGGGGTGTATAGAAGACAGTGTAGAGAGGTGATGGGGTGGATAGAAGACAGTAGAGAGGTGATGGGGTGGATAGAAGACAGTGTAGATGGGTGATGGGGTGTATAGAAGACAGTGTAGAGAGGTGATGGGGTGGATAGAAGACAGTATAGAGAGGTGATGGGGTGGATAGAAGACAGTGTAGAGAGGTGATGGGGTGGATAGAAGACAGTGTAGAGAGGTGATGGGGTGGATAGAAGACAGTATAGAGAGGTGATGGGGTGGATAGAAGACAGTATAGAGAGGTGATGGGGTGGATAGAAGACAGTGTAGAGGGGTGATGGGGTGGCTAGAAGACAGTGTAGAGAGGTGATGGGGTGGCTAGAAGACAGTGTAGAGGTGATGGGGTGGATAGAAGACAGTGTAGATGGGTGATGGGGTGTATAGAAGACAGTGTAGATGGGTGATGGGGTGTATAGAAGACAGTGTAGAGAGGTGATGGGGTGTATAGAAGACAGTGTAGAGAGGTGATGGGGTGTATAGAAGACAGTGTAGAGAGGTGATGGGGTGGATAGAAGACAGTAGAGAGGTGATGGGGTGGATAGAAGACAGTGTATAGAGGTGATGGGGTGGATAGAAGACAGTATAGAGAGGTGATGGGGTGGATAGAAGACAGTGTAGAGAGGTGATGGGGTGGATTGAAGACAGTATAGAGAGGTGATGGGGTGGATAGAAGACAGTATAGAGAGGTGATGGGGTGGATAGAAGACAGTATAGAGAGGTGATGGGGTGGATAGAAGACAGTGTAGAGAGGTGATGGGGTGGATAGAAGACAGTGTAGAGAGGTGATGGGGTGGATAGAAGACAGTGTAGATGGGTGATGGGGTGGATAGAAGACAGTGTAGATGGGTGATGGGTTGGCTACAGGGAGAGAGAAGAGGAGGAGAGAAGAGGAAATCACAACAACTCTGCACCGCAATTCATCTGGGTGCCAAGCAGGCTGGGAACAGGGTCCATTTTAATTTGGCCAGGTAATAACTAGGTCTGTCACGTTAACAGTATCCCAATTTCAGTGGCAAAAATGAAAACATGAAGCAAACCTAACTCTTTGCTGCTTTAATAACCTGCTGTATGTAACATATTTTGTGCTGTAGTTTAGAAAATAAATACATGTGACTCTGGATGACAACATAATGATGTTTGTTTCCAACATTAGGGCAGTTCCGCTTCGTGTTTTGTTTCCTTGCCACGATACTAACGAGTATCGGGATACTGTTAACCTCCCAGACCAAGTAATATATATTTTGAGGGAAATTAGATTGGCTTTTAGCTGGTGGTGCGGGGCCAGCCCATGATAGGTCACCAGCTGGTTCTGTGTATACAGGAAGCCAGTAATTGAAGCATTTCTCTCCCGCTACACCCGGCCTGGCTCTGTGAGAGATGATGTGGGTGGAGAGGATTCAATGCTGTGTGGACCTTCAATTTGGGGATGACCAGAATTGCACAGCATCATCCAAAAAGACATTACAAAACCTAAAGAGATAGTCCAAAAATATGTTCAGGACAATTAATTGTTGGGTAGCGCCAAATAGTCAACAGTACTATTCCACATAGTCAACAACAAGAGCACGGCACTATTCCACATAGTCAACAACAAGAGCACGGCACTATTCCACATAGTCAACAACAAGAGCACGGCACTATTCCACATAGTCAACAACAAGAGCACGGCACTATTCCACATAGTCAACAACAAGACTACAGCAAAACAAGACTACAGCACATAGTCAACAACAAGACTACAGCACTATTGCACATAGTCAATGAGACGACAGCAGTGCTACTTAATCCTGGTGCTGGGGACCTAAAGGGGTGACCATGTTTGTTTTTGCCCTGGGCACTACACACCTGATTACACTAATCAAACCAACGTCTGATGATTCGTTGATTAGTGGAACCAGGTGTGTAGTGCTTGATCAAAATCCCTTTTGGGTCCCCGTGACCAGGATTAAGAAACTACAGCAATATTCCACTTAGTCAACAACTAGACTACAGTTATATTCTACATAGTCAACTTGACAACAGTACTAATTGAAATAGTCAACAAGACAACAACACTGTTCCACATCATATGTATTTGGACAGTGAAGCAAAAACATGTACGTATACACAGTCCCAGTCAAAAGTATGGACACACCTGCTCATTCAAGAGTTTTTCTTTATTTGTACTATTTTCTACATTGTTGTACTATTTTCTACATTGTGCGCAAATCTGTCAAAGGCAAAGTGTGGCAACTTTGAAGAATCTCAAATATATTTTGATTTGTTTAACACTTTCTTTTAGTTATTACATGATTTCATATGTGTTATTTATTCTACAATGTCGAAAATTGTTTTGTTTTTTAAATAAAGAAAAACCCTTGAATGAGTAGGTGTCCAAAAGTTTGACTGCTTCTATCTACACACACAGTACCAGTAAATACCCTCAAATAGAAGTTGACATTCTGTACTGTTTCCTATGAAACATTTTCCAAATCAAATCCAAATTGAGATCAAATGTTTCATAGGAAACAGTACAGAATGTCAACTTCTATTTGAGGTTTTTTTTTTATACATTCTGTATTTGAGGATATTTTCATACATGCCTAATATGTAAGATTCACATCTCTAAAATGCTGGTGTATAGAGCCACATTACATATAACACTAGTCCACAAAACTATTCCACATAGTCCACTACACTCCAGATGTGCAGTTTCTGTTCTTACCCATAGTTGGTTCTGGTTCTGGTTCTGTGGGTTCCTGGATGGGGCTGGCTGGGGTTTCCACCATGTCCCTCTGTGTACAGACGTAGTCGGCCTGGGGGTGAAGGTCCAGGTCGCCCCCTGCCTGCTTCTCACACTCCCCATGAAGCCACCTGAGAGAAACAAAAAAACACCATTAAATCAAGAACACAGCTTTACATTACTTCAACTTGTAGCATCAGTGTTTCCCCAATAATTTATTCTTCTACAATAACCAGCACCATCTCCATATTGTTTACACAAATGTCAGGTCATGACAATATACATAACCCACTAACAATACCCCCACCTGACGTGACTATGACAAGGCAAGAAATATACTATTTTGACTGGAACGCACCACAATCACATGCTCCATCATAACAGTGCAACTTCACTTGTCATCAGTGTGAAGCTGGTTTCCATCAGTCCTTCTTCATACCAGCCTTAGTTATAATTTGATGTCCACCCTGATGCATTAAGCATGACTAAACTGTCTAGTCAGGCAGGTTTGGTTCATCATCAGTCAGACAGTCTCCAGGGCAGCTCTCCCAGAGCGGGTCTCTAAGCCTGTGGGTTTACTCTGCCAGCTGTTTCCCCTCTCTCACTCTCCTCCACTCTTCTTCCCTTTTCTCGCACCCTCTCTTACTCTGCCTTGCTCCCTCTCCCTCGTCTCCCCTTCCCTCTCTCCAGATGAATTCTCTGTGTCGCGCTGCAGCAGGTTTGTCCCAGTAGGGTGCAGCCCGACTGTCTCCTGCTCCATTTTCTCTCCGGCTCTCCCTGCTGTAATTACATTTCTGCACAGGCATCAGGGCAGGGCAGCCGGCTGTGTCGAAAGGACCCCCGAGTGAGTGTCCGCGGGAGGTAGAGAGTCATTATGGGGAATTGGGCTACTCCAGCGACTGCCGAGCTCTGGCTACTTCAAAAAGACAGACCAGTTTGAGTTCGATTAGAGTTTCAGTGTGGAAACTGGCAAAAAGCTAGTTAGCTGAGTCAGTGTGATAGGTAAGCACTATGCAAACACACCAATGCAGTTCATCGATGGTAATACATCCCAGTGTGTTCGGGGAATATTAGGATGACTACCAGAGAAGTGGCTGTGTGAGCCCTACTCGGCAATGTGAGTATGCTTCGTCATACTTATGAGGGACTTCTTAGAGAATGGCCATGTCATCCCTTTCCCGGGAGCTGGTGTTAATGCTACTGTTAAAACTATCCACAATAACAATGCAGAACTGGCCTTGTGAACACTTTGTGAATAACCTATGGCTGCCACAGTTTTCCCACTCCCCAATACAAAATGCCTAAAACAGCACTTCAAGTGTGGTTCCACTGTAAGGGTTGATATGAGTTTGCAGCTTCCATCTACTTCCCTGGACCCCAGGAAGTGTCTAGTACAGTGAAAATTGTGTGTGACCCTCAGGCGACTTGCTGGACCTTGGATAAACCAATCCATTCGCCACAGCGGTTTTTACTTTACACAACCCCTTATCACAAAGCCATCACTGTGCCACTGACCGCATGAGCTCTGGGTTGCCGTAATGACTTGTGGTCGGCGTGGCAACAATTACTCTGTTGTGGAAATATTTTGGCCCTCAGCAGGGCTGTCAAATCCAGCTCTGTGATTGGTTAACAATAGTGGTTGGTGTAGAGGCCCCGTAGCCAGTAATCTACAGATTTATCTTTTCTGTGACCAGGATTGGCTGGAGCGGTGAGCCAGTTGTTAACCTGAAGATGACCTTTGGTATTGAACATTTGTACGATGTGAAAGGTGTGAGAAACCAACTAAACTAACCTAAGTATGTAACGCTACATTTCCCTGTCTGTGAAACTTCAACAAACTAAAGTTTAATATATTGAAGATCAAATATTTGTCAGATGCGCTGAATTAAACAGGTGTAGACCTTACCGTGAAATGCTTACTTACAGGCACTTAACTCTATTTCTTAAACTGCATTGTTGGTTAAGAACATTTTTACAAAATAAACTAAAGTAAAAAATAAGACAAAATAACAATAACAAGGCTATATACAGGTGGTACCGGTACAGAGTCAATGTGCTGGGGGTGGAGTTAAAGTGACTATGCATGGATAATAAACAGAGTAGTAGCAGTGTAAAAATGGGGGGGGGGGAGGCAATGCCAATAGTCCGGGTAGCCATTTCATTAGCTATTCAGGAGTTTATTGGCTTGGGGGTAGAAGCTGTTAAGAAGCCTTTTGGACCTAGACTTGGAGATCTGTTACCGCTTGCTGTACAGTAGCAGAGAGAACAGTCTATGACTAGGGTGGCTGGAGTCTTGGGCAATTATTAGGGCCTTCCACTGACACCGCCTGGTATAGAGGTTCTGGATGGCAGGTAGCTTGGCCCCGGTGATGTGCTGGGCCGTACGCACTACCCTCCGTAGTGCCTTGCGGTCGAAGGCCAGGCAGTTGCCATAACAGGTGGTGATGCAACCAGTCAGGATGCTCTCGATGTTGCAGCTGTATAACTATTTGAAGATCTGAGGATCCATGCCAAATCTTTTCAGACTCCTGAGGGGGAATAGGCAATATAGTGCCTTCTTCACGACTGTCTTCGTGTGGTCGGACCATGATAGTTTGTAGGTGATGTGGACACTTGAAGCTCTCAGCCTGCTCGAATACAGCCCTGTCGATGAGAATGGGGGTGTGTTCGGTCCTCCTTTTCCTGTAGTCCACAATCATCTCCTTTGTCTTGATCACATTGAGGGAGAGGTTGTTATTCTGGCACCACACTGTCAGGGCTCTGACCACCTCCCTATAGGCTGTCTCGTCGTTGTCGGTGAGCAGGTCTACCACTGTTGTGTCGTCTGCAAACTTAATTATGGTGTTGGTGTCAAGCCTGGCCATGCAGTCGTGGGTGAACAGGGAGTACAGGAGGGGACTGAGCACGCACCTGTGGGAAGCTCCAGTATTGAGGATCAGCGTGGCAGATGTGCTGCTACCTATCCTCACCACCTGGGGACGGCCATTTAGGAAGTCCAGGATCCAGTTGCAGAGGGAGGTGTTTAGTCCCAGGATCCTTAGCTTAGTGATGATCTTTAAGGGTACCATGGTGTTGAACGCTGAGCTGTAGTCAATTAATAGCATTCTCACATAAGTGTTCCTTTTGTCCAGGTGGGAAATGGCAGTGCAATAGAGATTGCATCATCTGTGGATCCGTTTGAGAGTTATGCAAATTGCAGTGGGTCTAGGGTTTCTGGGATAATGGTGTTGATGTGAGCCATTAACAACCTTTCAAAGCACTTCATGGCTATGGACGTGAGTGCTACGGGTCTGTAGTCATTTAGGCAGGTTGTCTTTGTGTTCTTGGGCACAAGGAGTATGGTGGTCTGCTTGAAACACGTTGGTATTAAAAATACTTAATATGGGACATGTTGAAAATATTAGTGAAGACACCGGTCAGTTGGTCAGCACATGCCCGGAGCACAGGTCCTTGTAATTTGTCAGGCCCTGCAGCCTTGTGTATGTTGACCTGTTTAAAGGTCTAACTCACCTCGGCTACGGAGAGCGCGATCACACAGTTGTCCGGAACAGCTGATGCTCTCATGCATGCCTCAGTGTTGCTTGTCTAGAAGTGATTTAGCTTGTCTGGTAGGCTCGTGTCACTGGGCAGCTCACGGCTGTGCTTCCCTTTGTAGTCTGTAATAGTTTGCAAGCCCTGCCACACAAGACGAATGTCGGAGCTGGAATAGTATGATTCAATCTTAGCCCTGTATTGACGTTTTGCCTGCTTGATGGTTCGTTACAGGGCATATCAGGATTTAATTGAAGCTTCCGGGTTAGAGTCCCCCTCCTTGAAAGCGGCAGCTCTGTGCGAATGTTGCCTGTTATCCATGGCTTCTGGTTGGGGTATGTACGTACAGTCACTGTGGGGACGACGTCCTCAATGCACTTATTGATAAAGCCAGTGACTGATGTGGTGTACTCCTCAATGCCATCGGAAGAATCCTGGAACATGTTCCAGTCTGTGATAGCAAAACAGTCCTGTATCTTAGCATCTGCTTCATCTGACTCTTCATCTGAGTAACTGGCGCTTTCTGCTTTAATTTTTTGCTTGTAAGCAGGAATCAGGAGGATAGAGTTGTGGTCAGATTTACCAAATGGAGGGCGAGGGAGAGCTTTGTACGCGTCTCTTTGTGTGGAGTACAGGTGATCTCGATTTTTTTTCCCCCCTCTGGTTGCACATTAACATGCTGGTAGAAATGAGGTAAAATGGATTTAAGTTTCCCTGCATTAAAGTCCCCACCCACTAGGAGCGCCGCCTCTGGATGAGCATTTTCTTGTTTGCTCATGGCCTTATACAGCTCGTTGAGTGCCGTCTTAGTGCCTGCATCGGTTTGTGGTGGTAAATAGACAGCTCCGACAAATATAGTTGAACTCTCCTTGTAAGTGTGGTCTACAATTTATCATGAGATAATCTACCTCAGGCAAGCAAAACCTCAAGACTTCCTTAATATTAGATTTTGTGCACCAGCTGTTATTTAAAAATAGACAGACCACCACCCCTTGTCTTAACCGAGGCAGCTGTTCTTTCTTGCCATTGGACCAAAAACCCAGCCAGCTGTATGTTATCCATGTCGTCGGTCAACCACAACTCGGTGAAAAATAAGATATTACAGTTTTTAATGTCCCGTTGGTAGGATAGTCTTGATCGGAGCTCATCCATTTTGTTATCCAATGATTGCACGTTGGCTAATAAAACTGATGGTAGATGGGAATTACTCGCTCGCCATCGGATCCTGACAAGGCACCCCGACCTACGTCCCTGATATCTAGTCTCTTCTTCATGGGAATGGATTTGGGCCTTGTCGGGTGTCTGAAGTAAATCCTTCGCGTCTGACTCATTAAAGAAAATATCTTTGTCCAGTACGAGGTGAGTCATCGCTGTCCTGATATCCAGTAGCTCTTTTCAGTCATAAGAGACGGTGGCAGAAACATTACGTACAAAATAAGTTTAATACGTTTAAAAATATATATTTTAACCTTTATTTAACTAGGCAAGTCAGTTAAGAACAAATTCTTATTTACAATTAAGGCCTAACCAGGCCAAACCCTAATGACGCTGGGCCAATTGTGCACAGCCCTATGGGATTCCCAATCACGGCCAGTTGTGATACTGCCTGGAATCAAACCATGGTCTGTAGTGACGCCTCTAGCACTCAGATGCAGTGCCTTAGACCGCTGCGTCACTCAATCACACATAATGAGACAGATGATACAATCTGCGTACACAGAGACACTTAAAGAGGACCCTTGGGAACCCATGTGGCAGATACAGTATAATACACTACTCACTGATACATGTAAGCCTGGTCCCAGATCTGTTTGTGCTGTATGACCCCTTATGTGAAAAATGACAATGACCAAAACACTAACAGAATTGGGACCAGGCTAGTCACATCCAAATTAAATATTATAAACTGGGTGGTTTGAGCCCTGAATGCTGATTGACTGACAGTCGTGATATATTTTATTATATTTTACTGGGCAAGTCAGTTAAGAACAAATTATTTTTTTCAAAAACGGCCTAGGATCTCTGCCTTGTTCAGGGGCAGAACGACAGATTTTTACCTTGTCAGCTCGGGGATTCGATCTTGCAACCTTTCGGTTACTAGTCCAATGCTCTAACCACTAGGCTACTTGCCGCCCCAGGTATCAGACCGTATACCATGGCTATGACAAAATATTTATTTTAACTGCTCTAATTTCGATGGTAACCAGTTTATAATATCAATAAGGTACCAAAGGGGATAAAGCAATAAGGAACCTAACAGAGCTTAGCAATGGAATACTATCACTGTCTGTCACAGCTAAGGGCTGTGTCCAGGCACTCCGCGTTGCTTTGTGCATAAGAACAGCGCTTAGCCATGGTATATTGGCCATATACCACATACCCCTTCGAGTCTTATTGCTTAATTACAGCTCTGCTGTGTATCAGCTCATTGTCTTGCATTCCCTCAGCAGAATTCTGTAACATAATCAACAGTAACCACGGAATGAGGCGTACCTTTTGCAGCTATGGCAGTTGAGGAGGTCATCCTTGGGGACGTCACTGGGGCCCTGGCCCCTCCCACACAGCGGACACGACAGGGCGGGGGCGGGCTCCTCCGGTCGCGTGTGGCAACTCTCACACAGTGTGATGTTGTGGCCCCAGTGGCCTGCCTGCCTGACTCCGCACTGAGAACACACCCGACAGTTCTGGAGAGGGAGAGACATGCTACATTAGTTACATTACTACATGGATTCATTGCCTTCCAGAAAATTTAAACATTTGTCTTTTCATTGTCTAACAAGTTTGGAGTTGCAAAACTATAATGTGAAAAAGACATTATTTGAAAAAGACTTTTCCCGGTGGCTATAGAATGCTTAGATACATGGCAACAGAACGACCATAGATAACATAGAAAGTAATGACCCTTCAAAACTTTTGCCAACTGACCTCACTTTGTTATGAAGCATGAAATTGTTCTGTATGAATGTTTGCTGAAAATGTAACACAGAGGTCTAAACTAATTTACATTTATTTACATTGTAATGTTAGTAATTAAAACTGATACAACACTTAACATCTCTACGACAGCCATTTCAAATGCTTTTTCACTGCATTGAGTTACGAAATATCAAAATTAACATCAATTTCCCCAACGCATCTTTAAGAATATGCCTCTATGCAATGAGCATGTGATCAGCCAGCTGGAAATTTCATTACGCCTTCAAAAGTACCACTTCAAGCTCATTGAGTAGCGTTCAAAAGGAGCAGCATCATTCCCGGATTTTGGTGGCGAGGAGGAGGAACAAGCTCATTCTAAAGCTTCTCTGTGAAAACACCCACAACACTCAAACCCTCCCCTTCTAAGGCTCAGACCCCCACTGGCCTAGTACAGTAACAAGCCACCACTCTGGCCTGGGTACAGTGGCCGGCTCATGTCCAACAGTGGGGGAGAGAGTTGGTGAATACTATCACTGTCTGTCAGGTCCTGCCTGTGGGACCGGGGAAGGAGGGAGAGGAAGAGATAAATGCCCACCCGTCCATCCTAAGGAAAGTAAGTGCCTGTCTGGGAAT
The DNA here is from genome assembly GCF_036934945.1 of Oncorhynchus masou masou. Taxonomy (NCBI): domain Eukaryota; kingdom Metazoa; phylum Chordata; class Actinopteri; order Salmoniformes; family Salmonidae; genus Oncorhynchus; species Oncorhynchus masou. The sequence goes on along the minus strand of NC_088241.1, from coordinate 57,951,900 downwards.
TGGGAGAAGATGGGGATAAGGTGGGGGAGGGGTGAGTGTGTGTGTTAGCAGGCCTCAGATAACTCAATTTGCCATGGCAGCACAGTGTGTGTTTTGTCACAGTGAGCAGTGGACAGACAGGGATTAATGAGATGGGGTGGTGGAGTTTGGGTGTAGGCTATGCTCAAACCCTACACTCCAACCCGAGTACTCCGTTCTGTCACCTCTGGTCTCTTAGCCCTCCGACCCCTACGGACGGGCAGCTCTCTGTACTGGCACTAAGCTCTCCTCTGTCCTGGCACCCCAACGGTAGAACCAGCTTCCCCCCTGAAGCTAGGACAGCAGAGTCCCTGCCCATCTTCCCCCCTGAAGCTAGAACAGCAGAGTCCCTGCCCATCTTCCCCCCTGAAGCTAGAACAGCAGAGTCCCTGCCCATCTTCCCCCCTGAAGCTAGAACAGCAGAGTCCCTGCCCATCTTCCCCCCTGAAGCTAGAACAGCAGAGTCCCTGCCCATCTTCCCCCTGAAGCTAGAACAGCAGAGTCCCTGCCCATCTTCCCCCTGAAGCTAGAACAGCAGAGTCCCTGCCCATCTTCCCCCTGACTAGAACAGCAGAGTCCCTGCCCATCTTCCCCCTGAAGCTAGGACAGCAGAGTCCCTGCCCATCTTCCCCCCTGAAGCTAGGACAGCAGAGTCCCTGCCCATCTTCCCCCTGAAGCTAGAACAGCAGAGTCCCTGCCCATCTTCCCCCCTGAAGCTAGGACAGCAGAGTCCCTGCCCATCTTCCCCCTGAAGCTAGGACAGCAGAGTCCCTGCCCATCTTCCCCCTGAAGCTAGGACAGCAGAGTCCCTGCCCATCTTCCCCCCTGAAGCTAGGACAGCAGAGTCCCTGCCCATCTTCCCCCTGAAGCTAGAACAGCAGAGTCCCTGCCCATCTTCCCCCCTGAAGCTAGGACAGCAGACTCCCTGCCCATCTTCCCCCCTGAAGCTAGAACAGCAGAGTCCCTGCCCATCTTCAGAAAACATCTAAAACCCTACCTCTTCAAAGAGTATCTTCAATAATCGCACAGCACCCCCCCCCCCCCCACACACACACAATTGCATAACATTTTTTTTAAAGGCCTTTTATGAACTAACACCCCACTTGAATCTCTTCCCTTTTACTAGCTCCGACTATCCTGATAGTTACCTTGAGTAAAAATGTACTGCCTATGACTGATATGTGGTTGTCCCACCTTGCTATCTTAAGATGAATGCACTAAGTCGCTCCAGATAAGAGCATCTGCTAAATGACTAAAATGTAAAATATTTAGAGTGAAAGAAAGAGGGGGAGAAAGGGGGACAGAGAGAGAGAAAGGGAGACAGACAGAGAGAGCAAGAGAGAGAGAAAGAGGAGGAGAAAGGGGGACAGAGAGAGCGAGAGAGAGGCAGAGAGTGAGAGAAGGGGGAAAGAGAGAGCGAGAGAGATGCAGAGAGAGCGAGAGAGATGCAGAGAGAGCGAGAGAGATGCAGAGAGAGAGGCAGAGAGAGCGAGCGAGAGAGCGAGCGCGCGAGCGAGAAAGGGGGACAGAGAGAGCGAGAGAGAGAAAGAGGGGGAGAAAGGGGGACAGAGAAAGAGAGGCAGAGAGTGAGAAGGGGCACAGAGAGAGAGATGCAGAGAGAGCGAGAAGGGGGACAGAGAGAGAGAGAGATGCAGAGAGAGAGGGAATGGGGACAGGGGAGAGATGCAGAAGAGGGGGACAGACCGAGAGAGATGCAGAGAGAGAGAGGGGAGAAAGGGGGACAGGGGGACAGAGAGAGATGCAGAGAGAGAGAGAATGGGGACAGACCGAGAGAGAGAGCGAGAGAGAGAGAGGGGGAGAAAGGGGGAGAAAGGGGGACAGAGAGAGATGCAGAGAGAGAGAGATGGGGACAGACCGAGAGAGATGCAGAGGGGACAGACCGAGAGAGAGAGCGAGAGAGATGCAGAGAGAGAGAGAGATGCAGAGGAGAGGGAATGGGGGACCGAGAGAGAGAGAGAGAGCAGGGGAGAGAGGGAGAATGGGGACAGACCGAGAGAGATGCAGAGAGAGAGAGAATGGGGACAGACCGAGAGAGATGCAGAGAGAGAGAGAATGGGGACAGACCGAGAGAGAGAGCGAGAGAGAGAGAGGGGGAGAAAGGGGGACAGAGAGAGAGATGCAGAGAGAGAGAGAGAATGGGGACAGACCGAGAGAGATGCAGAGAGAGAGAGAATGGGGACAGACCGAGAGAGATGCAGAGAGAGAGAGAGGGGGAGAAAGGGGGACAGAGAAAGAGGAAGAGAGTGAGAGAAGGGGGACAGAGAGAGAGATGCAGAGAGAGAGGGAATGGGGACAGACCGAGAGAGATGCAGAGAGAGAGAGAATGGGGACAGACCGAGAGAGAGAGCGAGAGAGGGGGAGCGAGAAAGAGGGGGAGAAAGGGGGACAGAGAGAAAGGAGACAGGAAAGCAACACAATTGTACCCAACCAAATCATGAGAAAAAAAAGATAAATTACTTGACACATTGGAAAGAATGAACAAAAAAAAAGACCATACTAGAATGCTATTTGGCCCTAAACAAAGAGTACACAGTGGCAGAATACCTGACCACTGTGACTGACCCAAACTGAAGGAAAGCTTTGACTATGTACAGACTCAGCGAGCATAACCTTACTATTGAGAAAGGCCGCCCTAGGCAGACATGGCTCTCAAGAGAAGACAGGCTATGTGCACACTGCCCACAAAATGAGGTGGAAACTGAGCTGCACTTCCTAACCTCCTACCCAATGTATGACCATTTAGAGAGACATATTTCCCTCAGATTACACAGATCCACAAAGAATTCAAAAACAAACCCAATTTTGATAAACTCCCATATCTACTGGGTGAAATACCACAGTGTGCATCACAGCAGCAAGATTTGTGACCTGTTGCCACAAAAAACAGGCAACCAGTGAAGAACAAACACCATTGTAAATACAACCCATATTTATGCTTATTTATTTTCCCTTGTGTACTTTAACTATTTGTACATTGTTACAACACTGTATATATACATAATATGACATGTGTAATGTCATTCTTTTGAAACTTCTGTATGTGTAATGTTTACTTTTAACTGTGATTGTTTATTTAACTTTTGTATATTATTTACCTCAATTGCTTTGGCAATGTTAACACATGTTTCCCATGCCAATAAAGCCCCTTGAATTGAATTGAGAGAGCGAGACAGAGACAGATAGTGAGAGAAAGAGGGGGAGAAATAGGGACAGACAAAGAGAGAGAGAGAGAAAGAGGGGGAGCTGGTGGCCAGGCATGGGATCAGAGAGAGGCATATCTATCCAATTCATGTGACAGGTTAGGAGAATCCCTCCAATCCCTACCACTCTCATACCACTGCTGGCCGGGTGAAGAGGGGGATGTGAAATGATGGATTAGCTCAGATTACATCCCAATCTCTTCACCTTGTGGACTAATTAACTTAATTTGTTTTATTTATTTAACTAGGCAAGTCAGTTAAGAACAAATTCTTATTTACAATGACGGTCTACCCCGACCAAACCATAACCTGAGCCAATTAATTGAGCGCTGCCCTATGGGACTCCCAATCACAGCCAGTAGTGATACAGCCTGGAAATAAACCAGGATCTGTAGTGACACCTCTAGCACTGAGATGCTGCGCCACCCAGGGGCCCAAAACTAAGTAAAATGGGTGAATGAAAACAAAATGTTGGTTTGAAAGATAGAAGTTTAAAACTAAGAAATCCTCACAAGTCTTCCAGAATGCAATAACAATAATAATAATGTTCACCTTTACAATAATGTAAAGAGATTGGGGCCATCTTAGCCTTGGGCACTCACCGCTCCCTCCATTTTAGGAAGCAAAAAACCTACTTGTTATGACTTAATACAGAGCATAATAGCAGAGATGAACGCTTGGGTGCTTGCAAACCCTCACTGCAACCCACAGCAAAGCAGAGAGAACACACTGTATTGTTGATGATTGAGGTCTGTATCGCCTCCCTCCCGCGGCCAAAAAGACGCTACAAAGAGGCACTAAAAGGCCCGAAAGCTATTTTCAACCATCGGATAAAAACAGCTGGGAGACTCTTAAGGGACAGTGGAGAGATGGAGAGATGGAGAGATGTGGAGAGAGAGGGGGGTGGAAGAATGAGGGGAATGGGGATAATGTGAAACAGCCGGGAGACTCTTCGGGGGACAACAGAGATAGAGGGGGAAAAGAGAGACAGTGAGAGAGCGAGAGAAAGAGCGGGGAGGAATGGAAAACAGAAAGAGGAGGCCGGGGAGGGGTGAAAACAGTATCACTGCAAACAAGGAGATGTGATTTGAAGAGAGCTTCACATAAAAGCTCTTGTTCGTTCAGAGCTTATTCTCACCGCCACATTTTCCTCCCCCGTGAGGTAAATTGACAGCACTTTATTCCTCATACAAATACAGTGCCTTCAGAAATTATTCCCACTCCTTTACCTTCTCCATATTTTGTTGTTACAGCCTGAATTTTAAATGTATTAAATTGAGATTTTGTCACTGATTAACACACAATGTCAAAGTGGAATTTTATTTGTCGAAAATGTTCTTATTATTTGAAAAAAATAGACTGAAAACATTTCAGCTTTACAAGTATTCAATCCCTTTGTTATGGCAAGCCTAAATAAGTTCAGGAGTAAACATGTGCTTAACAAGTCACATAATACCTTGCATTGACTTACTCTGTGTGCAATAATAGTGTTTAAAATGATTTTTGAATGACTACGCCATCTCTGTACCCCACACATATAGATAATTCTAAAGTCCCTCAATCGAGTTCTGAATTTCAAGCACAAAGACCAGGGAGGTTTTCCAATGCCTCGCAAAGAAGGGCACCGATTGGTAGATGGGTACAAATGAAAAAGCAGACACTGTATATCCCTTTGAGCATGGTGAAGTTATAAATTACACTTTGTCTGCTGTATCAATACATCCAGTCACTACAAAGATACAGGCATCCTTCCTAAATGATTTGCAGAAGAGGAAGGTAACTACTCAGGGATTTCACCATGAGGCCGATGGTGATTTTAAAACCAGTACAGAGTTTGATAGTTGTGATAGGAGAAAGCTGAGGATAGATCAACAACATTGTAGTTATGCCACAATACAAACCTAAATGACAGTCAAAAGAAGGACGCCTGTACAGAATACAAATATTCTAAAACATTCATCCTGTTTGCAACAATGCAGTTAAGTAATTCTGCAAAAAATGGTGTCAAAGAAATCTACTTTTTATCATGAATACAAATCGCTATGTTTGGGGCAAATCCAACACAATAGATCACGGAGTACCACTTCATATTTTCAATTATGGTGGTGGCTGCCTCATGTTAGTCATGGGCAAGGTCTAGGGAGTTTCTCTTTAATAAAAAATACATGTAATACAGCACAGACACATTTACCTTTCAGCAGGACAATAACCTTAAACACAATGCCAAATCTCCACTGGAGTTGCTTACCAAGACAGCATTGAATGTTCCTGAGTGGCCTAGTTAAGTGTTGACTTAAGACTTTCTGTTTAGCAATGACCAACAAGCAACTTGACAGAGCTTGAAGAATGTTTAAAAGTAATAAATGGGCAAATATTGTACAATCCATGTGTGCAAACCTCTTAGAAGCTTACCCAGAAATACTCTCACCTGAAAACCCTACAAAATGTGCTTCTAACATGTATTGTCTCAGGGGGGTGAATACTTATCTATTCAAGATATTTTTATGTATGAAAAATAAAAAACAGGGGTAAATTATAATATACAGTCATTATTGCTCATAATTGACCCCTACCTTTGTGAGAAAAACTAAACAAAACCTCTTTCTCTGAGCAATTTTAGTATAAAAATAAATAATTCAAATATTGAGCTAGATTGTATGCCAATTGTTTGGGGGAAATTACATTTTTTTATACTAATAAAATTACTCAGAGGTAGAAATTGTGATTCGTTATTTTCTCAAAAAAGGTAGGGGTAAATTACTGACACCCCTAAAGATATTAATAAATTAAAACAGCCAAAAGTGTAGTATTTGGTCACATATTCCTAGCACACAATTATTACATCAAGGTTGTGAATTTACAAAGTTGTTGGATGCATTTGCAGTTCATTTTGTTTGTGTTTCAGACAATTTTGTGCCCAATAGATATGAGATGGTAAATAATGCAGTTAATTTTTATGCATTTCTTACTTTTACTATAAATAAGAATATAATATGTTTCTAAGAACTTCCAAATTAAAATGTCAACACTACCATGATTCCGGATGAACCTGAGTGAACCGTGAATAATGATGAGTGAGAAAGTTAACGGGTCAAATGATGGTAATGATGTTGCAAATTAAAGAAAATGTTATTTGTCACATGCTTCGTAAACAACAGATGTGAGCATACAATATAGCTCAGAATTTGAATTATTTATTTTAAATATTCATTATTAATCATCTTTATCAACGGTGTCAATCATTTCGGACATCAATGTATTTTGCTAAGTTATCATCAATGCGTTTTTGAAAATTCTGTTTTATCGTGATAAAAAATTAAGAAACCGGGGCCTCCCGGGTGGCGCAGTGCTAGCAGTGTCACCAGAGACTCGGTTTGAGCCCAGGCTCTGACGGCGCCGGCCGCAACCAGGGAGGTCCATGGGGCAATGCACAATTGGCCCAGCTTCGTCCGGGTTAGGGAGTGTTTGGCCGGTAGGGATATCCGTGTCTCATCGCGCATTAGTGACTCCTGTGGCGAGCCAGGCTCAGTGCACGCTAACCAGGTCGCCAGGTGCACGGTCTTTCCTCCGACACATTGGTGTGGCTGGCTTCCGGGTTGGATGCGCGCTGTGTTAAGAAGCACTGCGGCATGGTTGGGGTGTGTTTCGGAGGACGCATGGCTTTCGACCTTTGTCTCTCGCGAGCCCGTATGGGAGTTGTAGCGATGAGAAAAGATAGTAACTACTAACAATTGGATACCACAAAATTGGGGAGAAAAGAGGGTAAAATTTAAATTGTAAAAATTAAAAATGTAAAAGTAAGATACCGGAAACTACTCATCTGGCAACCTGCTGAAAGGATGTCATTTCACCATCAGCAATAGTTTGGGTAAAGTTGATCATTTCATAAGGTGGACAGCAATTCATTTGTGACGCGCACTACATGGCCAAAGCGGGATGAGAAAAGAAGCCCAATAAAAACGTCCAAACGGTCAAGGGGTGACATCCAACGTTGTGGTATATATTCACTTATTGCTCATTTGTAAACTATAAATATTCATACATTACTAGCTCAAACACCTAATCAGCAAAAATGACAAGTTAATTAGTGGGTGATGGTGATTTCAGAAGGGGGACAAAAAACATAGGCTATATTGCCCTCCCTAAACTGATAGTGGTGGTCATCTGGTGGTAGATGCCTAGTCTCCCTTATGGCTCAGATCAGGTGCCTAACAAAGTCCATACACATACATAATAATTATTACTTATTATTATTTTTAACGCACAAAAAATAACAATCAAGTGCTATGATGAAACTGGCTCTCATGAGGACCGCCACAGTAAAGGAAGAGTTACCTCTGATGCAGAGGATAAGTTCATTAGAGTTACCAGCTTCAGAATGTAGTCAAAATAAATGCTTCAGAGTTCAAGTAACAGACACATCTCAAATCTGTCATTCTGAACAGGCAGTTAACCCACTGTTCTTAGGCCGTCATTGAAAATAAGAATTTGTTCTTCACTGACTTGCCTAGTTAAATAAAGATTATTTTTTTTAAAGGCAAAATGTGACTACTTTGAAGAATCTCAAATATAATTTAACACTTTTTTGGTTATTCCATGTGTTATTTCATCGTTTATATGTCTTCACCATGATTCTACAATGTAGAAAACAGTTTAAAAAAAGAAAAACCCTAAAAAAAGCCCTAAAATGACGTTTGAACTGGAATTGTTCCAAAAGATTTGAAAATTGCCAAAGTTATTATTATAAATTATCTCCCTTTATAAATCTGATGATCCAAGATCTTTCACAAATTAAAATCGCCTATTATCTGTAGTATCATGTTTTTCTAAAATCCTAGAATAATTGGTGTATAAGAGAATGTTCAAACATTTAAAATGAACACTGTATTCTACGAGTACCAATATTGTAAAAACTCGTAAAATCTACTCCACAGATATGGCTCTTTTGCAACTTGAAGATCAAATCTTTACAGCTCTTAACAAAGAATACAGTCTTGGCATATTTTTTTTATTTATCCAACGCGTTTGACACAGTCGATCATGAAATATTACTTTCTAAATTGTATGAGATTATATATATATATATATATCATTCTCTTTGCCGAGGATACCAATTTCATTTTATCACAATCATTTTGATTCACTAATGAATTAAGCTGTAGTATGGTCACATTTTCTGAATGGTTCCAGATAATTTGTTAATCTTCAAAATGTTAAAACATTATTCTATTAAATAGTAAGTAAATAATAAATATATAAAAATAAAAAGAGCCAGAATCTAAATTGGTTGGAAATGAAATGGAACAAGTCACATCCACTAGATTCCTCTGAGTTCTAATTAATGAAAAGTTATCCTGGAAAGATCATATTACATTTGTCTGCAGCAAAGTGATGAAATCTGTAGGTATCATCAGAAAGATTAGTGGTTTGGTTCATCAGGCTTGCTTCCTAACTCTCTACTATAGCTTCATGTACCCATATCTGATTTACTGTAATATTAGGCCCGTACATATGCCTCATACCCACACAAATTACTCATCATACAAAATACACTTGCAAGACTAGCTGCCACCAAATCTCAGTATCTTGTCTATTTATGATATTAATGTACGTCAATTATACACTTTCATCTACAACTACTCATACCTCCCAGACAGTTTACCTTTCAATGGATTCTTCCAGGTTCATTCTGACATCCGTCTATATAACACACTGCAATAACCTTCACCCTCTCCACTGACGCACCTCACAGTCAGTTCTCTATCAGATAAAGAGGTACCATACTCTGGAATTCTTATCTTCACATTGCCGAAAGCTCATCATCCCTCAATAGCTTCAAGCGAAGAAAGGGGGTCAGCCTGATGAACCAAACTACCCAATAATCCCCTCTATGTAGCCAGACAGAAGCTGCTCCTCAGTAAAAGGCACGACAACCCACTCGGAGTTTGCCTAAAGGACTCTCAGACCATGAGAAACAAGTTTCTCTGGTCTGATGAAACGAAGATTGAACTCTTTGGCCTGAATGCCAAGCGTCACATCTAAACCTGACACCATCCCTACGATGAAGCATGGTGGTGGCAGCAGCATCATGCTGTGGGGATGTTTTTCAGCAGCAGGACCTGGAAGACTAGTCAGGATCGAGGGAAAGATGAATGGAGCACAGACCAGCGCAACAGGACAACGACCCTAGGAATACAGGAAAGACAACGCAAGAGTGTCTCTGAATGTCCTTGAGTGGCCGAGCCAGAGCCCGGACTGGAACCCGATCGAACTTCTCTGGTGCGACCTGAAAATAGCTGTGCAGCGACGCTCCCCATCCAACCTGACAGAGCCTGAGAGGATCTGCAGAGAAGAATGGGAGAAACTCTACAAATACAGGTGTGCCAAGCTTGTACCGTCATATCCAAGAAGACACGAGGCTGAAATCGATGCCAAAGGTGCTTCAACGAAGTACTAAGAAAAGGGTCTGAATACTTATGTAAATGTAACACACTTGTATAAAAAAAAAAAAAAAAAAAATGTTTAACCGTTTTTACCCTGTCATTATGGTGTATTGTGTGTAGCAAAAACAATTTAATCCATTTTAGAATAAGGCTGTAACATAACAAAACGTGGAAATAGTCAAGAGGTCTGCATACTTTCCGAATGCACTGTATTGAAGTGTTTTGAAAGGGAAAGATGCACATCCCTTACACGCTCGTCTCGGCCCGACGGTATTCCGTGTTGTGAAAGGTGTTTAGAGTGTTTCTTACCTTGCATCGCCAGCCATTGGTGGGGATGGATTCCATGGCAGGCTGGAGACAGAAGGTGTGATAGCCTTTGTCACACATGTCACACACCAGCATCTTGCTGTCCTCTCCCGGGTTCCTGAAAAACACACACAGTAGAGGGAAAGATGACACACACACACCTAATCTCAGTGTACATGACATTAGGAACACCTTCCTAATATTGGGTTGCATCCCCCTTTGCCCTCAGAACAGCCTCAATTCATTTGGGCATGGACTCTACAAGATGTCGAAAGCATTCTGCAGGGATCCTGGCCCATGTTGACTCCAATGCTTCTCACAGTTGTGTCAAGTTGGCTGGATGTCCTTTGGGTGGTGGACCATTCTTGATACACAACTGTTGAGCGGGAAAACCCCAGCAGTGCTGCAATTCTTGCCACACTCAAACCAGTGCACCTGGCACCTACTACCATGCCCCTGTCAAAGGCACTTGTGTCTTGTCCACTAACCCTCTGAATGGCACACATACACAATCCTTGTCTGAATTGTCTCAAGGCTTAAAAATCCTTCTTTAACTTCTTGGTGACTTGGGGACAGTATTGAGTAGCTTGGATGAATAAGGTGCCCAGAGTAAATTAGTATATTTGGATAGAAAACACTATGAAGTTTCTAAAACTGTTTGAATGATGTATGAGAGTATAACAGAACACATATGGCAGGTGAAAACCTGAGAAAAATCCAACCAGGAAGTGGGAAATCTGAGGTTTGTCGTTTTTCAACTTATTGCCATTCCAATATACAGTGTCTGTGGGGTAATTTTGCACTTCCTAAGGCTTCCACTAGATGTCAACAGTCTTTAGAACCTTGTTTGATGCTTCTACTATGAAGGGGGACCGATCGAGAGGGGATTGAGCCAGGTGTCTGGCAGATTGTGACGCGCGGTCATGTGAAAGTTAGCTTGCATTCCATTACTTTTCTACAGACAAAGGAATTCTCTGGTTGGAACATTATTGAAGATTTATGATAAAAACATCCTAAAGATTGATTCTATACTTCGTTTGACATGTTTCTATGACCTGTAATATAACTTTTTGGACTTTTCGTCCGACCTTTCGGCTGGACTAGCACGCGCATTTGGATTTGTTTACCAAACACCCTAACAAAAGGAGGTATTTGGACATACATTATGAACTTTATTGAACAAATCAAACATTTATTGTGGAACTGGGATTCCTAGGAGTGCATTCTGATGAAGATCATCAAAGGTAAGTGAATATTTATAATGCTATGTCTGACTAATGTTGACTCCACAACAAGGCAGATATCTCTATGGCTATTTTGGTCTCTGAGCGCTGTACTCAGATTATTGCATGGTAAGCTTTTTCCGTAATTTTTTTGAGAATCTGACACAGTGGTTGCATTAAGGAGAGGTGGATCTAAAGTTCAATATTTAATAATGTTTATTATGAGTATTTCTGTAAATTGATGTGGCTCTCTGCAAAATCACCCCATGTTTTGGAACTACTGAACATAACACGCCAATGTAAAATGAGATTTTTGGATATAAATATGCACTTTATCGAACAAAACATACATGTATTGTGTAACATGAAGTCCTATGAGTGTCATCTGATGAAGATCATCAAAGGTTAGTGGCTGTGTTTTTCTGTGACTTGGTGGTGACCTAACAATCGTTTGTGGTGCTTTCGCTGTAAAGCCTTTTTGAAAACAGACGCTGTGGCTGGATTAACGAGAATTGGATCTTTAAAATGGTGTAAAATATTTGTATGCTTGAGGAATTTTAATGATGAGATTTTTGTTGTTTTGAATTTGGCGCCCTGCACTTTCACTGGCTGTTTGTGAGGTGGGATGCTACCGTCCCTAATATCACAGAGAGGTTAACCTGTCTCCTCCACTTCATCTATACTGATTGAAGTGGATTTAACAAATGACAATGTTTTGTATATTCAGTGTATGAGACACTTATGGAGACACACAAAAAAGAGAAAAATGACACCCACCCACACACCTAATAAGCAACTAACACAAAAATCAGAGAAATTGGCAGGGTTGTAGTATGGATAGCACAAGAGTTTGTTTCCCGACCGTGTCGACAGACAACCTAACAAACCGTCAACTGTTGACTCTGGTCCTCCAGGGTCTCAGTGTCTATGGGCTCTTTATCAGTGACTCATTTCGAGTCTGGGACTTGGACAATCGACTACATTCATTTATCAATGAAGTATGAGGAAGAAAAGAAAGCCAGCCAGACAGTTGGGAGTTTGAATTTAGTTTGTCAATGGGGGAGGTTCACATAGTAGGTTATGTTTAATACAATATATTTTATCACACACCACATTGTGAACAATACCTTTTTTTAACAGTGTTTATAGGAATGAGAAAATAACATTTCCTTCAACAGAATCAAATTTGCTAAGCTTCAAGATTCAAAATTTGTTCAGCCAATCAAACCTGCCATTAAACTGAACCCGCAATCGAGAACAGTCCCTCTACGGCGGATTTTGGTTGGATTAACAATGTTTGAAGAATAAATCAAGAGACCAGAGCGTAAGATTTATGGTGTACGCATGTGTGTGAGCAGTGGAGGGTTATGATATTAGGGAAGAGGCTAGAGCCCTGAGATCTATCAAATCCCAGCAGCCTGTATTTCAGCTGACGCAAATCCAACCTGAATGAAAACATCATCTGAGATTTACAACTGTGCAGTGGAGTCATTACCGCCCGCACACACACATCCCTAGATCACTCCCCCCCCCCCCCCTGCCAATTCCACAGTGCTCCATCTGGTAAAACTGCACTATACATTTCACTATTCTTTTCCCCCCTCTCTCTTCCTTCCCAGTTCCTTGGGAGGCTAAGCACCATGATGCAGGGATCCAAAATAAGGTGGGGTGGAGGTGGGTGTGTATGTGTGCTTGCATTATGAGAGGATAGCAGTGGTATACGGCAGGCCTCTTGCCCCTACAGACAGGCTTCACGGCGGGCCTCTTGCCCCTACAGACAGGCTTCACGGCGGGCCTCTTGCCCCTACAGACAGGCTTCACGGCGGGCCTCTTGCCCCTACAGACAGGCTTCACGGTGGGCCTCTTGCCCCTACAGACAGGCTTCACGGTGGGCCTCTTGCCCCTACAGACAGGCTTCACGGCGGGCCTCTTGCCCCTACAGACAGGCTTCGCGGCGGGCCTCTTGCCCCTACAGACAGGCTTCGCGGCGGGCCTCTTGCCCCTACAGACAGGCTTCACGGCGGGCCACTTGCCCCTACAGACAGGCTTCACGGCGGGCCACTTGCCCCTACAGACAGGCTTCACGGCGGGCCTCTTGCCCCTACAGACAGGCTTCACGGTGGGCCTCTTGCCCCTACAGACAGGCTTCACGGCGGGCCTCTTGCCCCTACAGACAGGCTTCGCGGCGGGCCACTTGCCCCTACAGACAGGCTTCACGGTGGGCCTCTTGCCCCTACAGACAGGCTTCACGGCGGGCCTCTTGCCCCTACATACAGGCTTTACATTAGGCCTCCTGCCCCTACATACAGGCTTTCAGTTCCCACAATCTCAGATGTCATCTCTTTCAACATTAAGAGCTTCTGTTAAATTCTGTCCATGATTGACAGGCTATGACATGCAAATGCTATGGAGATGAACCTGCATGTCCCACGTGGGATTCCATGTCAAATCAACAAGCACACCAGAGACTAACGTGGTGATTATCACCCTACCAAAATCATGGCCTTGGTCCATGAAATTAACATTTTCATTTTTGACCATGCAGAGTTCAGGAAACTATAAAAATCATTAAAAGCCCAGCTTCAATGGAGGCAACTTTAGGTCACGCTCTGTTGGTTTTCGATTACTTCATTTGCTGGCCCCTGGAGCATTTTGAATCGTAATATGTCCCTGCAAACATAGTCACCACCGTCTTTCATCTAATCTTTACTATATACACTGGCTTGTGAAAGTATTTCTACACCTTGACATTTTACACATTTTGTTATAATTTACAAGTATTCACAACCGAGTCAATACATGTTATAATCACCTGAGACAGTGATTACAACTGTGAGTCTTTCTGGGTATGGATTGTACAATATTTGCACATTATTATTTTAAACATTCTTTAAGCTCTGCTGAGTTGGTTGTTGTTCATTGCAAGACAGCCATTTTCAAGTCTTGCCATTTTTAGGCCAAAAATTCAATGTTGTCTTGGTAAGCTACTCCAGCATACTTTTGACCTTGTGTTTTAGTCTATTGTCCTTTTAAAAGGTGATATCGTCTCAAAGTGTCTGCTGAAAAGCAGACCGGAAAAAATATTTTTCCTGTGCTTAGCTTCATTCCTTTTCTTTTTAAGCAAAAAAAAAACTCTGCAGTCATTGCCGATGACAAGAATACCCATAACATGATGCAGCCACCACCATGCTTGAAAAATATTAGTGTTACTCAGTGATGTGTTGTGTTTACCCAAAACATAACGCTTTGTATTCAGGAAATTAAGTAGATTTTTTTTGCCAAATGTTTTGCAGTATTACTTAAGTGCCTTATTGCAAACAGGATGCATATTTTTGAATACTTTTATTCTGTACAAGCTTCCTTTTCCCTGTCTATTATGTTCGAATTTTGGAGAAACTACAATGTTGTAGATCAATCGTCACAGCCATTAAACTCTAACTGTTTACATACAGTTGATGTCAGAAGTTTACATAAACGAGTTTTAATGACTCCAACCTAAGTGTTTCAACCACTCCACAAATTTCTTTTGAACAAACTATAGTTTTGGCAAGTCGGCTAGGACATCTACCTTGTGCATGACACAAGGTATTTTTCCAACAATTGTTTACAGACAGATTATTTCACTGTATCACAATTCAGGTGGGTCAGAAGTTTACATACACTAAGTTGACAGTGCCTTTATACAGCTTGGAAAATTATAGAAAATAATGGCATGGCTTTAGAAGCTTCTGAGGCTAATTGACATCATTTGAGTCAATTGGAGGTGTACCTGTAGATGTATTTCAAGGCCTACCTTCAAACTCAGTGCCTCTTTACTCTTTACTTGACATCATGGGAAAATCAAAAGAAATCAGCCAAGAGCTCAGAAAAAAATGTGAGACCTCCACAAGTCTGGTTCATCCTTGGGAGCAATTTCCAAATGCCTGAAGGTACCACGTTCATCTGTAAAAACAATAGTATGCCAGTATAAACACCATGGGACCACGCAGCCATCATATTGCTCAGGAAAGACACGCGCTCTGTTTCCTAGAGATGAACATACTTTGGTGCAAAAAGTGCAAATCGATCCCAGAACAACAGCAAAGATCTTGTGAAGATGCTGGAGGAAACAGGTACAAAAGTAACTATTTCCACAGTAAAACGAGTCCTATATTGATATAAACTGAAAGGCCGCTCAGCAAGGAAGAAGCCACTGCTCCAAAACCACCATTAAAAAAGCCAGACTACAGTTTGCAACTGCACATGGGGTCAAAGTACTTGTGGAGAAATGTCCTCTGGTCTGATGAAACAAAAATAGAACTGTTTGGCCATAATGACCATCGTTATGTTTGGAGGAAAAAGGCGGAAGCTTGCAAGCCGAAGACTACCATCCCAACCGTGAAGCACGGGGGTGGCAGCATCATGTTGTGGGGGTGCTTTGTTGCAGGACGAACTGGTGCACTTCACAAAATAAATGACATCATGAGGGAGGAAAATTATGTGGATATATTGAAGCAACATCAAGACATCAGTCAGGAAGTTAAAGCTTGGTCGCAAATGGGTCTTCCAAATGGACAATGACCCCAAGCATACTTCCAAATTTGTGGCAAAATGACTTAAGGACAACACAGTCAAGGTATTGGAGTGGCCATCACAAAGCCCTAACCTCAAAATGTGTGGGCAGAACTGCTTGTGCGAGCAAGGAGGCCTACAAACCTGACTCGGTTACACCAGCCCTGTCAACTTATTGTGGGAAGCTTGTGGAAGGCTACCTGAAGCATTTAACCCAAGGTAAACCATTTAAAGGCAATGCTACCAAATAGTAATTGAGTATATGTAAACTTCTGACCTACTGGGAATGTGATGAAAGAAATAAAAGCCGAAATAAATAATTATTCTCTACTATTATTCTCACATTTCACATTCTTAAAATCAAGTAGTGATCCTAACTGATCAAAGACAGGGTATTTTTAATAGGATTAAATGTCAGGAATTGTGAAAAACTGAGTTTAATGTATTTGGCTAAGGTGTATGTAAACTTCCGACTTTAACTGTATACGTGCCCCGTTTCAGGAAACTAGGCGTATGTCATGGGTCACTAGTTCACAGGAGAGCCATTAGAAAGTACTTGGTTTTTTTTAATCAAAATGGGTTTTTGGGCAGAAATGCCTTCTCGAACGTCTGAACTTCCATGTGCCTTAATAAGAAACTTGTGTGCCTTCTGTAAATACCAATGAAATTGTTAAATTACAAGCCAAGTTGGTTAAGATACAGAAAAAGACAGAAACCTCTTCTAGCAATGATTGGCTGAGATAATGAGTGAGCTGGACATGCCGAGAGATGAGTTTGGATTGGTCTGCCATATAGCACACTTCTGTCTATTTGAGCTGGTCAGAATGTGTCGGGTAATCCCGCCTAACGCGGCTTTATTTTTAAAGTATTGCATATTAAAACTTAACAAAAGACGTCACTGCAACAACTGTTTCAGAGCACTCTGGTCTGAGTGTACCAGAGTGCAGAATAACTGATGAATTTACGAACGCTGAACACCGATTGAATATGGTGGGTGTCATTAAACATTGACAAAAAAGCTTAATTAAATTGTTTCCAGGAGCAGTGACAGTCACCAACGCTCTGGATAACATGAAAACAGTTCAACCAGCTCTGCTAGGGCGAGTAAAATGGTCAGAGATTGGGTGGGGGCTAAAGTTTAAATAATTCAAATAAATGTTTAATTATTTGTACCTGTAATTTGTCTTTCAGTTATCAGTAGGACACGCCTGACTCCTCCACCAGTCATACAAGGAGAATGGTGTAATGCCTCCCATCTAAAAGAGAGCTGGCCCAAGCACAGGTTACACCTGAAGTATGAGGACTTGCAGTGAGTGCTGAACTTCAACAACTACTTGGAGGATAATGCAATAGTATTACCAGGACACCACTGGTGGAAACTGCTGCCATCTCACGTGACAAAAACAGCAGTGTGGCGTCTCCGCAAGGATTCGATGACAACACATGGTATGTAAAGCAAAAAAAACGTTTTGATTATTTAATTGACCTCCCAACATGACTGGCACTACTTTTATTGACCACACATTGTTTCTGTATTTTGTTTAGTCAAGCTGTGTCATTTTAACTTCCAGTTTCCAATATTATGTTTCTGTATGCAGTGCTGCTGCTCTGAACATTTGTAGGTAAGTGTAACTTACCTGACAATGATGCATTAAAAAATTATATTATGTTTAACATTGCATTTTCTTTTCATTAACTTATCTTAATGTTCTTTTGTTGTTGGCAGGTGTACTATCCTTCTGACCCTATGCAGCCAGGTCCCATCTACTTTCTATCTCCTCGCAACTGCAGTGCCCAAAACAAGAACAGGTTTGTGCTCTGGTACTGTGCCTGGCGGACCATGCACAAGGCTCCACCACAGTTTTGACCTTCACTTCCTGATCACAGGCCACACAAAGTTTGCCCCTGACTGATGTGTGGGCATCAACAAGCAGCGCTTCAGAAAGAACAGAGTGAACACATTGTCTGAGATTGCTGGTGTTGTGAAGGACAGCACTGTGACAGGGGTCAACATCCCACAGCTGTTTGGATTGGAGGATGGTATGGTGCTGGTGGAAAGCTATGACTGGCCTTACAGACTGGCCTTACTTCTTCTTTTATAAGAATACAAGCCTGAAACGATTTCTAAAGACTGTTGACATCTAGTGGAAGGCATAGGAACTGCAAATGGAGTCCTAAGTCAATAGATACTGTAATGGCATTGAATAGAAAACTACAAAACCAAATTAAGACTACTTCCTGATTGGATTTTTTTCTCAGGTTTTCGCCTGCTAAATCAGTTCTGTTATACTCACAGACACTATTTTAACCGTTTTGGAAACTTTAGAGGGTTGTCTATCCAAATCTACCAGTTATATGCATATCATATCTTCTGGGCCCGAGTAGCAGGCAGTTTAATTTGGGCATGCTTTTCATCCAAAATTCCGAATGCTGCCCCCTACCCTAGAGAAGGTAAGTTCTCGGGGGTGGGTGACCACACCACACGATGGCTACTATCAAACACCGCCAACTCGCGCACACCGCCTACTCGCGCACACCGCCAACTAGCGCACACCGCCAACTAGCGCACACAGCCAACTAGCGCACACAGCCAACTAGCGCACACAGCCAACTAGCGCACACAGCCAACTAGCGCACACAGCCAACTAGCGCACACCGCCAACTAGCGCACACAGCAAACTAGCGCACACAGCCAACTAGCGCACACAGCCAACTAGCGCACACAGCCAACTAGCGCACACAGCCAACTAGCGCACACAGCCAACTAGCAAACACAGCCAACTAGCAAACACAGCCAACTAGCAAACACAGCCAACTAGCAAACACAGCCAACTAGCAAACACAGCCAACTAGCAAACACAGCCAACTAGCAAACACAGCCAACTAGCAAACACAGCCAACTCGTAAAACGGCTACTAATGCTAACTAGCACAGTGGCTACTAGTGCATACAGTTAATTAACAAGCTCACATCTGGTAACTTATGCTACAGAGTCGACCCTTACCTGCAGGTCAAACAGACTTTGCACTCGGGGCACTGCCAGCCTGCCCTCTTCAGGGGGGTAACACCCACGTCCAAACACGCCCCGTGGTAGTGCTGCCCACACGCGGTACAGAAGAGCTGGTCCTGCAGGTCCCCAGCACTGTCACACAACAAGCACTTCACCTCCTCTTTAGCTGTGGGTGAGGAGAAAAAAAATACTAAAAAGGGACAGTTTAGGAAAGGGACATAATATTAAAAAAATACAGTTCATGGAGGCACTATAGTAAAAAAGACAGTTCATGGAGGCACTATAGTAAAAAAGACAGTTCAGGGAGGCACTATATTGAAAAATACAGTTCAGAGAGGCACTATATTGTAAAAGACAGTTCAGGGAGGCACTATATTGATAGACAGTTCAGGGAGGCACTATATTAAAAAAGTTCACAGTTCAAAAGGTTCAGTGAGGCACTATATTAAGAAAACAGTTCACAGTTCAGAGGTTCAGGCACTATATTAAAAAACCGTTCATGACAGTTATTAAAAAAGAGGGAGGCACTATATTAAAAAATACAAAAGGCACTATATTGAAAAAGACAGTTCAGTTCAGAGGCACTATATTAAAAAGACAGTTCAGGAGGCACTATATTAAAAAGACAGTTCAGGGAGGCACTATATTGAAAAATACAGTTCAGAGAGGCACTATATTGAAAAAGACAGTTCAGGGAGGCACTATATTGAAAAAGACAGTTATTAAAAAAGACAGTTCAGGGAGGCACTATATTAAAAAAAGACAGTTCAGGGAGGCACTATATTAAAAAAGACAGTTCAGTGAGGCACTATATTAAAAAAGACAGTTCAGGGAGGCACTATATTAAAAAAGACAGTTCAGGGAGGCACTATATTAAAAAAGACAGTTCAGGGAGGCACTATATTAAAAAGGGAAATTTCTAAATCGTTCAACGTAAAATTAATAATCTCCAGCACTACCCCAACTGCAGCTGGGCGATATATCAAATGAATTAGAATTTATCTTTTAGCGCAATATTCCAAAGGACTGTATTGCAAGAATCAAAAGGGTGAGGTGTGGTTATTTTTTTATGAGCGCTTGTTTCATGTTTTCTTTTTGGTCTCGTCTGCTCCTTTTGCTGTAACTGTGCACCTTCCCATTTACACACACATACCAATCTCCTCCCCCTGCCACAACAACAAAGATGAGAGATCACTTTTTCCTCTCTGACTATTTGCAGAATCGGTCATATGGACACTGAAAGACATTGAGAATTTATTTTACTGTAAAGTTTCAACTTCCTAACAATACCTATGTCTCCACTCCTCAAATTGCTCCCAGAACAGACACTGAAACAGTTAGACCACGTACTGCTAGTAGCATGTTAGCCAAAGACTGCTATACTAGCGGTCTACTCTATGTTTAATAAACGTGCTATAAGCATAAAACACAATTATATAAGGAATCGGCAACTTGTTCTCATTCTGAGAAATAAGGTAGGCCACTTGATTTCAAGATCTGAACAAAGTGAGCAGGCTAACATGCTGTTCAAACAGTTGGAGACGGACAGAAGGGTGTGTTTAAAACCATTCAACTGGTCTAGCAAACAAATCCAAGTTGGCTAAACTTGAAATATAAAGATTAGCTGGCAACTCGGTAGCATGTGGCCTTGTGCTTGAGAGATTGCTGACGAGGCCTGTGTCCTTGTTCTATAATGTCTGCTACAAGAAGTTAGTCAGTATTAGTTCATGTGCATTATGCATGGTTCTGGGTAAATTTGGAACAAAAAGGGGATTTTCATAGACAGACTTGAAAGCCAGATCAGTGATTATTATATTAGCCTAGGTATAATTCCAAAAGCCCTGAATTCATTAGATTATTGCTGACTGTTTGAAATGCAGTGTATATGATCTTTGAATTGTACAAAGCTTATTTAGATAACTCTATTTAAAAAAAAAAAAGTTTTATCGTAAATCGCCCATAAGGTTGAAAAAAGTATATATTTTTAGGCCATATCGCCAAGCCCGAACTTGGCAGTATGTGAAAATGCTGCGTTTATGTTTTGTAATCAAAAAGGAAGTTACGTTGTTCCAATGGCATCATCTGGTGTGCACAATGTGATCTTAACCAATGAGTAGACAATGACTATTCATAATTGGTTGAAATCACGACACACAAGAGATTATGCCATTGGGGAAAAAAAGATTCAGTTTTGACACAAAACATAGAAACCTGTATACGATGATATTGGAGATGATAATATGAAGTTGAAAAAAGGTAAAGGAACATTTCACACAACAGATGGCCTGGGATGTGGACTTGTTTCAACATGGGACCACATGTGAGGTATGAAAGCCTCAAACAAAAAAGTATTTTGGAGTGACCTGCCATGGACCATTAGGTTAATAGGTTATTAGGCTAAAGGTTATTAGGCTAAAGGCTGCAAAAATGTTTACATACATTTCATCCAACGAGAAAGTAACATCACTTTGAATTTAACACACTGCAAAAACATACAAAGGGTGATTTGAGTGAATTTCATAATAGACATGACCAAAAGTATGTGGACACCAGCTCGTCGAACATCTCATTCCAAAATCATAGGCATTAATATGGAGTAGGTCCCCCCTTTGCTGCTGTAACATCATCCACCCTTTTTTGAAGGCTTTCCACAAGATGTTAGAACATTGCTGCTGGGACTTGCTTTCATTCAGCAATATGAGCATTAGTGAGTTCGGGCACTGATGTTTGGCGACTAGGCCTGGCTCGCAGTCGGCGTTCCAATTCATACGAAAGGTCTTCGATGGGGTTGAGGTCAGTTCTCTGTGCAGGCCAGTCAACTTCTTCCACACCAATCTTGACAAACCATTTCTGTATGGGGACATTGCCATGATGAAACAGGAAAGGACCTCCCCCAAACTGTTGCCACAAAGTTGGAAGCACTGAATTGTCAAGAATGTCATTGTATGCTCTAGCGTTAATATTTCCCTTCACTGGAACTAAGGAGCCTTGGCCGAACCATGAAAAACAGCCCCAGACCATTATTCTTCCTCCACCAAAATTTACAGTTAGCACTATGCATTGGAGCAGGTAGCGTTCTCCTGGCATCCGCCAAACCCAGATTCATCCGTCGGACTGCCAGAACACGTTTCCACTGCTTCAGTGTCCAATTGCAGCGAGCTTTACATCACTCCAGCCGACATTGCGCCTGGTGATCTTAGGCTTGTGTGCGGCTGCTCGGCCATGGAAACCCATTTCATGAAGCTCTCGACGAACAGTTCTTGTGCTGACTTTGCTTCCAGAGGCAGCTTGGAACTTGGTAGTGAGTGTTGCAACCGAGTAGGGGATTTTTATGCATTACGCACTTCAGCACTCGGCGGTCCCGTTCTGTGGGCTTGTGTGACCTACCACTTCGCAGCTGAGCCGTTGTTGCTTCTAGACGTTTCCACTTCAATAACATCATTTAGCTGACCAGTGCAAATATTGCAGGGCAGAATTTTGTATTATTAATACAACTGTCAGCAATGAATTGGCTGAAATAGCCAAATCTACTAATTTGAAGGGTTGTCCACATACTTTTGTATATATAGTGTACCTTCGTGACACTCACTGACAATATAGCCTACACCAAGTCAAGGCTGTTTGTTTCACATCTATAGTGTAATCCAGTTGTCCTCATTCTCCCAGTGGAACACAGGATCTATACTCACATGTTTGTGAGGCCAGCTGGAGGTGGTCAGGGCAGAGGAGGGTGTGTCGGCGCAGGTCCTGGAATGTTCCGGCAACGGCAGCGCAGGGGAAATGGTACGAGCGGCAGCAGCCCTCCTCACAGCACTTGATGGATGCCCCAAGGCGCTTACAGTATGCACAGCACTGCAAAACAGAGAGAGAGCGCATGAGACAGCGAAAGAGAGAAAGACAATGATTTAGAAAGCTAGTTCGAATACTTAAGTTTTTCCTGATTCACTCAATAACGCCTATAAGAAAACAACCTGGTCATTTTTGAGAAGAAACCAGGGGTAATCAGTGATTTGAAACCTTTTCAAAAGTTACAGATTGAAATGGAACAAGTCGAGCCTGACAAATGCCTTTCAAGGTGACAGGCAATCATATCGGTTCTATACAATACATTTTAAATCGGAACGTTCTGAACAGACCCCTGGTTGAGCTGATCAGGTTTTCAGGCATCGTGATTGGAGGCTGGAACCATATGCTTCATCTTTAAGGCCAATTAACCACTGGCTCTATATTCAGTTTCAGCACTTACTACAAGCTTTACAAAAATGTCATACGAATTCACACGTTGACGACAATCGCTAGGTATTGACACATTTCAGCTCTAAACCCCCAGCCTAAAAAGCATTGGTGCTTTTACACATAAAATCTCATTATTTTTTGTCAGGCTTCACCAGTGAAATGAAGAAAATAAAAGCATATTGGATTCAAAACACAGGTTCAAATTGAAGCCAACCTCTGTAATAGTAGAGAATTGCGATTATAGTAAAAAAAATAAAAAAAATAGACTGCCTAAATGAGGTGCTCTGGTCAAGGCGAGCGAACCTGGCTCTAGCACCTGAATATACATTGACATTTCCGTGGCCAGAGAATGCGAGTTCTCCTTTGGATAATGAAAACTGTCAAGAGTCGAGAAAGAATGGGGCCTTCAAGTTAAAATGGTTCCAGTCTGCACTGATGTTGCTCACTTTCTCCTTCTCTTCTTTAGCTTTCTCTGCCTCTCCTTAGTTCTAGCAAACCCTTGTCGGGGGGGTCAAATAAAAAACCTGCAAATACCTTTTAACACCAAGTGTTAGACAATTATCGCCCATGCGCCAGTGGCTTCCTGGGGGCATCATGGGTAGGACATCCTGTGGCATGTTGTCGTATGCGGGACCATGCCCGGCTCGGGACAACACAGGCAATAACTTATTACCAAAGAAATATAACTATTAGTCTTATTATTCAAGTCAATGTTCTGTAATTCTACTGATATGCTTACTATACCCATCAAGTTCCTTGAGATGGCATAGGGAGAAATGAAGGAAAAAGTGATCCCCTTCAAAATGACACCACCCTCTCTTCAAACCTTAATCCGTTGTTTTGTTGAAAATAATAATCAAGCAAGACTGCTGTAATCGCATTACAGTGTGGCACAGAATTCTCTTTCATAATCTACGCTAAAGCAGAAATATAAAAAAATGTAACTGGAGTGTTTCCATCTCGCCATACTGGCTTGAGCCCACTTCTCCCACAACGCCCCAAAGAGTAATAATGGAGTCAAAATGATAGTGGCCCACCTCTACAAACCCTCCCTCCCTCTACAAATAGACAAAATGGCTACTGTCCAAATGGACCAACCCAGAGAGGAGAAATGCAAAGGATGGATATCTGGTCCAGTGCTACTTAGAATAGAACAACAAGTTGGACCGGCCTGGTATCATATAACCGTTGTTTCACCATTGTGCTAACCCAAACCGTACTGTGCTGGCTTGGAAGTGTTCTTTTCACATTGTCCTTTCCAGGACGGTTCCAGCCACTTTGGTGGAAGCGTAACCAGGGAAGCACAGTACAGCTTGGCTCAGTAGTATGAAGAGGGTAATTATAAAATTGCTTCTTCCAGTTAATGATAAGCACGCACCCATTAAGAAACTGACGGTAAAAAAACTTCTAAATCTAAGTGATTGATGAGGAATTCAAAAACTGCACAAAGGGAATGGCAAATAAGTCAGGCTGCACAGATGATTGGCAAACATACTGTAATTGACAATGACTTTTTCATTGGCAAGATTAGCAAACTTAGGCATGACATGCCAACAAACTCCGAACCTTCCAATCCATGCATTAATGAAAAATTATGAAAGACAAGCATTGTCATTTCTAGTGTGGAAGGGGTGTAAAAAAAAAGATTGTTGTCTATCAATAATGACAACACCTGGTACTGACAACTTGGATGCAAAATGACTGAAGATGGTAGTGATCTACACTGAGAAACACCTTTGTAATATTGACTTCAGAACAGCCTCAGGCTTCGTTCCACTAAGCGAACATATGGAATTGTTTAAAGATAGTCAAACCAAGGATCATTCAGCCATTTAATTTAGAATTTTAAGTTCACTTATGGTTTCAAAAAAAAAAAGTAACAAATATTTGATGACCATTGAATATGTCATTAATGCTATTAGCCCATAGAAACACATTGAATAACAGATTCCTGACATGTTACAGATGTTACCCGCCCAAAAATTCAAAGGAAGTTTGTGCTGATGTGTCCGTCTTATATCTGAGAGATATAAGAAAGACCAGGAAACTATTTATATACTGTATTATTTGTGTTTTACAGGTATTGAACCCCTTATTTTAGCAATCTCCATATATACTTCCATTCATTTTTTAAACTGGTACTGGGGACTTTCAGACGAGCCTCTTTTCAGCTTCTATCTCAAGGCCATTAGACTGTTAAACAACCACCACTAGCTCATTAGAGGCTGCTGCCTATAGGCATAGACTAGAAATCACTGGCCACTTTAAGGAATGGAACACTAGTCACTTAATGTTTACATATCTGGCATTACTCATCTCATATGTATATACTGTATTCTATACTATTCTACGGTATCTTAGTCACTTAATAATGTTTATATATCTGGCATTACTCATCTCATATGTATATACTGTGTTCTATACTATTCTACGGTATCTTAGTCCATTCCACTCTGACATCGCTCGTCCATATATTTATATATTCTTTATTCATTCCTACTTAGATTTGTGTGTATTGGGTTTATGTTGTGTAATTTGTTAAATATTACTGCACTGTCGGAGCAAGAAGCACAAGCATTTCCCTACACCCGCAATAACATCTGCTAATCACGTGTATGTGACCAATAAAATTTGATTTGAAACTTGTGGGCATCCTAGAGGAAAACAACCGACATGTACGTGAGAGAATCACCTTTCCACAGAGATGTGTAGCCCAAACTGTTCGGATGATACAGACAGAAGTTGGCAGAAGAGGCTGCTATGACATCAGATGATTCCTGTGATGCTGTTCTTTCTACAGAAGGGTCATAGTAGTTCGCAGAACAAAGCCTTCGGACGCTACAGACGTTTTGGTGAGAAGACTGATTTTCAGGATGCCTCATGGTCTGACGAACACTGCAGATGCCTCTAGCTTAAACAGATGGATTTTGATG
The DNA here is from genome assembly GCF_036934945.1 of Oncorhynchus masou masou. Classification (NCBI taxonomy): domain Eukaryota; kingdom Metazoa; phylum Chordata; class Actinopteri; order Salmoniformes; family Salmonidae; genus Oncorhynchus; species Oncorhynchus masou. Next base: position 57,925,959 of record NC_088241.1, on the reverse strand, counting down.
GGGATTTTTTCATGATAATGATATTTCCGCGGGGCCACGGGAATTGTAGGAGGGTTAGCCTGTCTCCTCCCCTTCATTGACACTGATTGAATTTAACCAGTGATTTTAAGCTTGCTTACAGGGAATCAAATCAAACTTTGTCACATGCGCCAAAAAACAAATAGTGTAGACCTTACCATGAAATGCTTACTTACAAGCCCTTAACCAACAGTTCAGTTCAAGAAGAGTTAAAAGATTTACCAAATAGGCTAAAGTAAAAAATAATAAAAAGTAACACAATAAGAATAACGAGGCTATATACAGGGGGTACCGGTACAGAGTCAGTGTGGAGGCTATATACAGGGGGTACCGGTACAGAGTCAGTGTGGAGGCTATGTACAGGGGGTACCGGTACAGAGTCAGTGTGGAGGCTATATACAGGGGGTACCGGTACAGAGTCAGTGTGGAGGCTATATACAGGGGGTACCGGTACAGAGTCAGTGTGGAGGCTATATACAGGGGGTACCGGTACAGAGTCAGTGTGGAGGCTATATACAGGGGTGGAGGCTACCGGTACAGAGTCAGTGTGGAGGCTATATACAGGGTGTACCGGGGGTACAGAGTCAGTGTGGAGGCTATATACAGGGGGTACCGGTACAGAGTCAGTGTGGAGGCTATATACAGGGGGTACCGGTACAGAGTCAGTGTGGAGGCTATATACAGGGGGTACCGGTACAGAGTCAGTGTGGAGGCTATATACAGGGGGTACCGGTACAGAGTCAGTGTGGAGGCTATATACAGGGGTACCGGTACAGAGTCAGTGTGGAGGCTATATACAGGGGTACCAGTACAGAGTCAGTGTGGAGGCTATATACAGGGGGTACCAGTACAGAGTCAGTGTGGAGGCTATATACAGGGGGTACCAGTACAGAGTCAGTGTGGAGGCTATATACAGGGGGTACCAGTACAGAGTCAGTGTGGAGGCTATATACAGGGGTACCGGTACAGAGTCAGTGTGGAGGCTATATACAGGGGGTACCGGTACAGAGTCAGTGTGGAGGCTATATACAGGGGGTACCGGTACAGAGTCAGTGTGGAGGCTAGTCAGTGTGGAGGCTATATACAGGGGGTACCGGTACAGAGTCAGTGTGGAGGCTATATACAGGGGGTACCGGTACCGAGTCAGTGTGGAGGCTATATACAGGGGGTACCGGTACAGAGTCAGTGTGGAGGCTATATACAGGGGGTACCGGTACAGAGTCAGTGTGGAGGCTATATACAGGGGGTACCGGTACCGAGTCAGTGTGGAGGCTATATACAGGGGGTACCGGTACAGAGTCAGTGTGGAGGCTATTTACAGGGGGTACCGGTACAGAGTCAGTGTGGAGGCTATATACAGGGGGTACCGGTACAGAGTCAATGTGGAGGCTATATACAGGGGTACCGGTACAGAGTCAGTGTGGAGGCTATATACAGGGGGTACCGGTACAGAGTCAGTGTGGAGGCTATATACAGGGGGTACCAGTGTGGAGGCTACAGAGTCAGTGTGGAGGCTATATACAGGGGGTACCGGTACAGAGTCAGTGTGGAGGCTATATACAGGGGGTACCGGTACAGAGTCAGTGTGGAGGCTATATACAGGGGGTACCGGTACAGAGTCAGTGTGGAGGCTATATACAGGGGGTACCGGTACAGAGTCAGTGTGGAGGCTATATACAGGGGGTACCGGTACAGAGTCAGTGTGCGAGTGTACAATAAACATAGACAATAAACAACGAGTTGCAACAGTGTACAAAAGGAAGGTGGGGGGGGTCAATGTAAATAGTCCTGTGGCAAATGTATTAATTGTTCAGCAGTCTTACGGCTTGGGGTAGAAGCTGTTGAGAAGCCTTTTGGTCTAGACTTGGCGCTGAAAGAAATTGATAATAAAGAGATACTGGGAGCTGTTCTGTTAGACTTCAGTGCAAGGATTTAACATTATCGATCACAGACTGCTGTTGAAAAAATGTGTGTTCTGGCTTTACATCCTTTGTTATGTTGTTGGTCGATAGTTACCCACCTATCAGAAAACAGAGGGTATTCTTTATTAATGGAAGCCTCTCTAACACAAAGTAAACCTCAAGGTAGCTGTCTTGGCCTCTTACTTTCTCTTACTAATGACCTACCTACCACTAACCTTGAGTAAAGCCTGTGTGTCTATGTATGCTGATAACATTAGATACCACAGCCAGTGAAATTACTGCAACACTTAAAGAGCTGCAGTCAGTTTTAGAATGGGTGGATAGTAATAAGCTCATCTTAAATATATCAAAAAACAAAAACCATTGTATTTGGGACAAATCATTTGCTAACCTTAAACATCATCTAAATCTTGTAATGAATAATGTGGCAACTGAACAACTGGAGGAGACTAAACTGCTTGTCTAACCTTAGATTGTAAACTGACATTTCAGCTAGCGACTGGAACGAGCTGCAACAAACATTCAAACTGGACAGTTTTATCTTAATCTCTTCATTCAAAGACTCAATCATCGACACTCTTACTGACTGTTGTGGCTGCTTTGTGTAATGTTTGTACCATGTTTTGTGCAGCTACCACGTTGTGTTACTACCATGTTGTTGTTATGTTGCTACCATACTGTGTTGTCATGTGTTGCTGCCATGCTATGTTGTCGTCTCAGGTCTCTCTTTATGTAGTGCTGTCTCTCTTGTCATGACGTGTGTTTTGTCCTATATTTAGATTTTTTATATGTTTTTATCCCAGCCTCTGTCCTTTTGGTAGGCCGTCATTGTAAATAAGAATATATGTTATTAACTGACTTGGCTAGTTAAATAAAGGTTCAATAAAAATACACAATTCAACAGTAGCTAAGAGGGAGACATCACAATCCACCAAACAAGTCCAACAGGCCCTAGTTTATCACACCTGGACTACTGCTCAGTTGTGCCACAAAGGACGCAGACAAATTACAGTTCAACCAGAACTCAAATGTACATGGAAGGCTAATATCAATCTCTCCTGACTCAAAGTCATCACTACTCTTCTTTGTGAGAGGCATTGACATGTTTACAGCACTGAATTGTCTGTTCAAACAGCGAACACACAGCTCAGAAACACATACTCTATAAGACATGCCACCAGGGGTCTCTTCACAGTCCAAGTCCAGAACAGACTCTGGGAAAAACACAGTACTACATAGAGCCATGACTACATGGAACTCTTTCACATCAAGTAACTAAATTGAGCACGGCACAACACGGACTGTGAAGAGGCGCATACGCACACACACGAACACAAGCACTCCACACACAAACTGTAATAATATTGAAATATTGTAAGATATTTTATACTGAAAATGTGTAGTAATAGAGCAATGTACAATGTCTAGTTTGATGTACCATTTTATTTATGTAGGCCTTTGATTTACGACGAGGTATTGTTTTATTATTGTTTGGACCACAGGAAGGTCAGTTAATGGGGATCCTATATAAATACTTGTGACACAACACCATACTCAAGTACAACTTAGAAACCTGTTGATTTAACATTTTAAATATCTAGCAAAATGACAACATATCCAACTACCTAATAGTATAACCTAACACGCTGCTATAGTGAGTTCACAACAACCTGGCCGTAGCCGTGTTGGACCTGTCGGCAGACATATCAATGAGTCAGTCGGGCATACAGTAATCCTTCCTCTCGAAAGCTGGCACTTCAACAGGAGATAAGGCGATGGCATCTTATAAATCAGGGCTACATTGTAAGGGTCTGAAAGATTATCCTGATGTCCTAATGCCAGGGTTTTTCATGGCTCACTGCCAAACGCTGTCAACTCACACTGGAGGGGCAGAACACCACTGGTGGAAAGGGAGGGAGGGAACTGCCTGGGCAACCAACACACAGCCTGCCGGCCGAAAAACAATGGTGTTTCTGTAGTGCTATTAGCACAAACACACACACACACACTGTATAGTTAGATACACACTCATCCATAAGGTACACAGTGCCTTTAGAAAGTATTCATACCCCTTGATGTTTTTCTCTCACCCATCTACACACAATACCCCATAATGACAAAATATGCAAATATTTCTAAATATTTGCTATTTTTTTTTATTTACATAAGTATTCACACACTTGAGTCAATACTTTGTAAAAGCACCTTTGGCAGTGATTACAACTGAGTCTTTATGTCAGTCTCCAAGAATTATGCATATCTGGATCGTACAATATTTGCCCATTGTTCTTTTCAAAAATCTAAAAGCTCTGTCAAGTTGATTGTTGATCATTGCAAGACAGCCATTTTCAAGGGTTGGCATAGATTTTCAAGACGATTTAAGTCAAAACTGTAACTTGGCCACTCAGGAACATTGAACGTCATCTTGGTAAGCAACAAATTTGACCTTGTGTTTAAGTCTATGGTGGTTTTCAAAGGTGATTTTGTCTCCCAGTGTCTGTTGAAAGCAGACTGAAAAGGTTTTCCTCTAGGATTTTGCCTGTAATTATAGCTTAGATTTTTTTATCCTAAAAAACTCCCTAGTGTTTGCCGATGACCAGCATAGCCATAACATGATACAGCCACCACCAAGCTTGAAAATATGTAGTACTGAGTGTTGCATTGTGTTGGATTTGGATATTTTGGAATATTTGTATTCTGTACAGGGTTCCTTCTTTTGACTGTCATTTAGGTTAGTAAGTGGAGTAACTACAATGTTATTCATCTATCCTCAGGTTTTCACATCACAACCATTAAACTCTAATTGTTTTCAAAATCACCATTGGCCTCATGGTGAAATCCCTGAGCAAATTCCTTCCTCTTCTGCAAATCATTAAGGAAGGATGCCTGTATCTTTGTAGTGACAGGATGTATTGATACAGCAGACAAAGTGTAATTTATAACTTCACCATGCTCAAAGGGATATACAGCATCTGCTTTTTTTCATCTTTACATATTTACCTATTTGTGCCCCTTTCTGCGAGGTATTGAAATATCTCCCTGGACTTTGTGGTCTGTGCTTGTAATTCACTACTCGATTGAGGGATCTTAGAGATAATTGTATGTGTGTGGTCATTCAAAAGTCATGTCAACCACTATCATTGAACACAAGTCCATACAACTTAAGTGATATATTATAAGCACATTGTTCTCCTGAACTCATTTAGGATTGCCATAACAAAGGGGTTGAATACTTATTGCCTTGAGAGATTTGAACCTTATTCATTTCTGGAATGTTCGACAAACAAAATTCCACTTTGATATTATGGACTATTGTGTGTAGAACAGTGACACAAAATGTACATTTAATCAATTTCAAATTCAGGCGGTAACAACAGAATGTAGAAAAAGTAATGTGAAAATTTTCTGAAGGCACTGTACATACTTGTCAATAAGACACTCACACAAAAACTCAAGTGTATGTGCGCACACACACACACACACACGCCTGACATTTCAGCTGACAGCTAAAGGAGCAATCTGCCGATAGTGTTGCTGATTTAGGGTGTAAATGCAATCAGGCGAACATGACATGGAGGTGAGGATGGCATGTGTGTGTGGGTAGTGTGTGCGTCAGCAGTGTATGAATTTCAGAACTGGGTGAGTGTATAGCAGGCTGCAGCATCTGAGTGTACATGTGTACAAATAAAAATCTATGTGAGGTGCATTACAGTGTGTACGTATGTACGTATGTATGTACGTATGTACGTATGTATGTATGTGTGTGTGTGTCAAGGATTCCGCTGGACATTTGACTGGCAGCATTTTAAATGTACCAGACATTTGAGAAATGTACCGGACCCACATGATGATTTGGGTGCATAAACTGATTAGTGCTCAGAATGACAGATTTAGATTAGAGGAATTCATATTTGACAGAACAAGTTGAGAAGATGCAACGATGTGCAGTGATTCTTAACAGATTCTGACGTTAGAAAACTTCATTTACTTTGTCAGCCAACAAGACGAGTAAAGAACAGCAAAATCAGTAGCCTACTGTAAATTCATCTACTATCCCCCATAGTAAAAATCAGTAGCCTACTGTAAATTCATCTACTATCCCCATAGTAAAAAAGTTGACCTATTCTATGCCGGTCTAGAGATGGTTCTGTACTGCTGCAGCATATTTCGTGGCAAAGTTTACAAATAATAGATACAAATACAAACTATATACTGTAATTACTGTAATTACTTTACAGTTGAAATTGAATTGAGAAGGTTTTGGGGATAGTATTACATTCAACCCAAAATACTTTAATCATAACAACTGGAGTGATAGACAAATGTGGGCACCACACAGGCAGACAGAGGCAATATTGCTGGAAGTTAATTGGCAGATATTGTGTTAGATTTGGCTTTTAAAGCCAATAGTGGCTAACCAGGGGTGGGATAATGTTGCGTTGATTAGATAGTAGTTGGGAGCTTGAAGTGTTCAATACTTGTGAGATTTGTTTATGACAGTTTGCGGTGGAACACGTGAACATTGCATGTACTTTCAGAAATGTTTAGCAAGCTACTCATAGGAGGGCTGCAAGCTACTGGTAGCTCAAGATCAACCTATTGGAGACCCCGGCTATAGACCGATAAGCATGACCAGTCACATCTATCGATATCTATATATTTGCGATGGCCACTCCAATACCTTGACTTTGTTGACCTTAATTAAGCCATTTTGCCACAACTTTGGAAGTATGCTTGGGGTCATTGTCCATTAGGAAGACCCATTTGCAACCAAGCTTTAACTTCCTGACTGATGTCTTGAGATGTTGCTTCAATAGATCCACGTAATTTTCCTCCTTCATGATGCCATCTTTTTTTGTGAAGTGCACCAGTCCCTCCTGCAGCAAAGCACCTCCACAACATGATGCTGCCACCCCCGTGCTTCATGGTTGGGATGGTGTTCTTCGGCTTGAAGCTTCACCCTTTCTCCTCCAAACATCACGACGGTCATTATGGCCAAACATTCCTATTTTTGTTTCATCAGACCAGAGGACATTTCTTCAAAAAATACAATCTTTGTCCCTATATGCAGATGCAAACTGTAGTCTGGCGTTCTTATGGCAGTCTTGGAGCAGTGGCTTCTTCCTTGCTGTGCGGCCTCTCAGGTTGTGTTGATATAGGACTCATTTGACTGTGGATATAGATACTTCTGTACCTGTCTCCTCCAGCATCTTCACAAGGTCCTTTGCTGTTGTTCTGGGATTGATTTGCACTTTTCGCACCAAAGTACGTTCATCTTTAGGAGACAGAACGTGTTTCCTTCCTGAGCGGTATGACGGCTGCTTGGTCCCATGGTGTTTATACTTGTGTACTATTGTTTGTACAGATAAATGTGGTACCTTCAGGCATTTGGAAATTGCTCTCAAGGATGAACCAGACTTGTAGAGGTCTACAATTGTTTTTCTGAGCTCTTGGCTGATTTATTGTGATTTTCCCATGATGTCAAGCAAAGGAGGTACTGAGTTTGAAAGTAGGCCTTGAAATACATCCACAGGTACACCTCCAATTGACTCAAATGATGTCAATTAGCCTATCAGAAGCTTCTAAAGCCATGACATCATTTTCTGGAATTTTCCAAGCTGTTTAAAGGCAGAGTCAACTTAGTGTATGTAAACTTCTGACCCACTGGAATTGTGATTCAGTTAATTATAAGTGAAATAATCTGTCTGTAAACAATTGTTGGAAAAATATCTTGTGTCATGCACAAAGTAGATGTCCTAGCCGACTTGCCAAAACTATAGTTAACAAGACATTTGTGGAGTGATTGAAAAACGAGTTAACCTAAGTGTACGTAAACTTCTGACATCAACTGTATGTGTAGATAGATACATATATATCCATCCATATATTAGAAAGCTGATAAAAGAAATATATATATTTATTTATTGTTTTTTACCGGCCAAAATCCAGCTATAAGCAGCTAACAGAAACCTGCATGTGTTAACCTCCAGATGTGCTTTCTCCTGACCTTATCTGCTTCACACTCCAATGAGCCGTATTATAGTGCCAAAGATGACCTTTAACAGGGCCCCATCAGCTCTCACACACAAACACACAACTATAGCTGCATTGCCCTCAGCACAGACAACAAACCAACAATAGGCTTTTTTAAATGCACTGTAACTGTGCCCAGACACACACACACACACACACACACACACACTTAAGCACAATCCCAATCATACAGTCAGCAGTGTAGTACATGTCACGTAAAAATGAGGCAAGTCATCACATGCTGAGTCCCTCATGTTAGCAGTACTAAAAAAACTGTTGTACATGTTAAGATGCTATATTTCAACTCAGCCAGCAATCAATATCACGTCCTCACAGCAAAAGTACAAGCTAAAATATAGTGAATTAATTAACCTGTAATGTGGCCTCCCTCCCCCACTTTGCATTGTGTTAAGTGTTAATGGAAAGTTCCGCTGAGCTAAATGACACAGTAGCGACACACTACTCTCAATCAATCCAATTTATTTAAAGCCCATTTTACATCAGCAAATGTCACAAAGTGCTTATACAGAAACTCAGCCTAAAACCCCAGACAGCAAGTAATGCAGATGTAGAAACTCAGTGGTTAGGAAAAACGCTGCAGAAAGGTCGGAACCTAGGAAGAAACCTTGAGAGGAAACAGGCTTTGAGGGGTGGCCAGTCCTCTTCTGGCTGTACTCAAATACTAATAAGACCCCCAACCCCCCCCCCCCCCATCCCAAAAAAAGGGGGTGCCGGGACCTGCTGAACTACTCGGTGCCCCCTTCAACCTCACACATCTTTATTAATACCATTTATGATCAACCGTGAACATAATCAAGACAGTCCACTTACTTCCCGACGTTCAACTTAAAATCAATTAGCCGGTTCGTAATCATAAATCACACAACAAGTTGTCAGTCAAAACATTGTGGGGGAAGCGGTAGAGAAACACAGCTAACCTGAACACTAAGTAGCGTCATTGATTTCACCCAGACACCACGGTACAGTGTGTATGGTGGCCTGGAGACACGGTTTAAACTTTCCTTCAACCCCTTAATTATAACGCTGTCTTTCCACAGACCACCGTCATCAGAATGACAGTGTGATTGAATGCTTATGACTGAATCTCCATGTCTTCACAGTCTTGGCTATATGGACATGAATACTGAGCTGGCAAAGACAGTGTGGTTGATTTTCTGGTCACTTGTTTAAAGACATTGAGGGCAAACGCACGCAGGGTTGAATCCTAACAACCATACCCCAAAGTTTTTCTTCTGTCAACACTCACCTCTGTGCTCCCAGAGTCTATGGCTTTGTCCACATAGAGCAGCGAGTCCTGGGCCTCGCCGCGACATACCCCCTCAGACCAGGCGGCACAGTGCAGGTGGGCACAGCACTGGCCTGTGGGGTCAAACAGGGACTGGACGTTGATGTCGTCGGGGAGGCCATCTGACCAAGCTCGTCCCAGAACTTGGGGGCTGGCTCCTCGCTGAAGGGGTCCGTGCTGCCGGGTGCCGAGGAGGAGTGCAGACCACTGTCCGGAGAGCTGACCCTGGGGAGAGAGATGGGAAAGGTCATGTTGAAGGTCCAGTTTATTCTCACCAACATAGCAGTTAATACAAACATGGAAAATTCCTTTCTAAATACATAAGAACATAAATGAACCTAAAGGGCAAAGGACCTAAACTAAGAACACCAAACATCATGTAAAGCACCAAAGAAAAAACTGGCTAATAGAGAAAGAATCACGAGAGAGCCTGGGTATCCAATTTAAAAGGGAGAGCTTTGTGCATAGTCTGGGATTTACTGGATGTATGTGTCTGCTTGGGATGGGATTGCTGTCATTAAAAATCAAATCAAAGTTGATTTATTTGTCACATGACAGAGTACAGCAGGCGTAAACCACTCACTTACAAGCTCTTCCACAACCATGCAGAGTTCAATACCAGAGGTACCAAATTGAAAATTGTGGCGTCAGGTAGCCGTAAACCACGATGGATAGAGCATTGGGCCAGTAACCGAAAGGCTGTTGGATCAAATCCCCCCAGCTGACAAGGTACAAATCTATCATTCTGCCCCTGAACAAGGCAGTTAACGCATTGTTCCCCAGTAAGCTGTCATTGTCAATAAGAATTTGTTCTTAACTGACTTGCCTAGTTAATTAAAAGTAAATTAAAATAAAATAAATACGAAAAGCTGTTATCCATGTATATGATCTTTAATTCAAACAGTGCTATGACACCATATCAAGGATAAGGAGTGCTCATTGACATGGTCACCACCACCATCCTCTCCTTCTGGAAGAAAGCATCAGGGTGGAGGTTGTCCCTTGGCTAATGCACAAGGACGGGTTGTTCGAGCCCACACAAGCACAAACATACTAGCTTGCTTGACACACACACACACTAGCCAGCCTGAAACACACACAATCTCTCTCCATCCCTGCCGGATGCAGCCTATTCCAGCCAGTCTGGTGTTGTTGGATGAAGGATCTCGGCCCACAGAGGAGTAGAAAAAAAGTGTGAATTACCATTTAAAAAGAGACCCCGGTTTGAGGAAGCCCTTTGCCCAGCGCTGGGCAGCAGTAGGGTGCTAGGGATGAAAGGCTACTGTATACTACACCCCCCAACAAACAGCTCTACTATAGGGATGTGTTCATTAGGGTGTGAAATGGAACATGTTTTAAAGTGCTTTGCAACAGAAAAAAAAAGCTGAGGGTTTCAGTTACTTTTCTTCTATTTGATACCTAATGAACACACCTTCCTACTCCCAATAAGGCCGATATGAGAAGAGGATAGTGCACTGATGGACTATGGTCCTGTCTTCTACATGTAATCAAGTCTTTGCATCCAAAGCTTCATCTATGAATTTAACAGCGGTGTCATTTCCCTCTTAGACCCATCCCTCAGCTGAATAGCAACTTAGACCCATCCCTCAGCTGAATAGCAACTTAGACCCATCCCTCAGCTGAATAGCAACTTAGACCCATGCCTCAGCTGAATAGCAACTTAGACCCATCCCTCAGCTGAATAGCAACTTAGACCCATCCCTCAGCTGAATAGCAACTTAGACCCATCCCTCAGCTGAATAGCATCCCTCAGCTGTAGACCCATCCCTCAGCTGAATAGCAACGTAGGCCCATCCCTCAGCTGATTAGCAACTTAGACCCATCCCTCAGCTGAATAGCAACTTAGACCCATCCCTCAGCTGAATAGCAACTTAGACCCATCCCTCAATAGCTGAATAGCAACTTAGCCCATCCCTCAGCTGAATAGGCCCATCCCTCAGCTGATTAGCAACTTAGACCCATCCCTCAGCTGAATAGCAACTTAGGCCCATCCCTCAGCTGAATAGCAACTTAGACCCATCCCTCAGCTGAATAGCAACGTAGACCCATCCCTCAGCTGAATAGCAACTTAGACCCATCCCTCAGCTGAATAGCAACTTAGACCCATCCCTCAGCTGAATAGCAATCTTGAGACCCATCCCTCAGCTGAATAGCAACTTAGACCCATCCCTCAGCTGAATAGCAACTCCCTAGCTGACCCATCCCTCAGCTGAATAGCAACTTAGACCCATCCCTCAGCTGAATAGCAACTTAGGCCCATCCCTCAGCTGAATAGCAACTTAGGCCCATCCCTCAGCTGAATAGCAACTTAGGCCCATCCCTCAGCTGAATAGCAGCTTAGGCCCATCCCTCAGCTGAATAGCAGCTTAGGCCCATCCCTCAGCTGAATAGCAACTTAGGCCCATCCCTCAGCTGAATAGCAACTTAGACCCATCCCTCAGCTGAATAGCAACTTAGACCCATCCCTCAGCTGAATAGCAACTTAGACCCATCCCTCAGCTGAATAGCAACTTAGACCCATCCCTCAGCTGAATAGCAACTTAGACCCATCCCTCAGCGGAATAGCAACTTAGACCCATCCCTCAGCTGAATAGCAACTTAGACCCATCCCTCAGCTGAATAGCAAACCAAGTGGCGGAGCTGCTTTTGGTCTGAGAAACAAATGACAGATTATGCCTTAAAGGGATAGTATTTCAAATGGAGGGTTTAATGGTGAAGGATCCAATGAGGGAGCCAAAAACCCTAATACGCAATCTCCTAGCCGTTCTCCTCCACTTTCTCTCGTGTTCGCTCTAATTTTGCTCAGCTGTGGCTCGTTCGACCGTAATTTTCAACTTTGCCATGAAAACTTTGCAGCTTTAATTATGAGCTAAATAACCTTATAGAGGTTATGGACATGTCTTCTAGGCAAATTATAATTTGCAGAATATATGGCCCAATTGTCTTATTTGCAGAACCATGTGTTATTCCATTCAAATGGATATGCCTTTCTAGAGATGGATTGACATGAATGATATCAGAAGTTGCTTATTCGTGTGATATCAACAGCCTTTCCATATGTTCTTTTACCATAACTAATCATAGTGTTCGATCAAAGCTGTATAAGTTGAGTCAGGTCAAGCTGTCCAGGGGGAAACGTTTCAAAACATTTCATGACTAGTGAACGCAACACACATTTATCCAAACCAAGCCCATATCCCACCTTGGTGAATGTGCTGGCTCCATGTGTGAATAGGAAGACGAAACCGGTGTTAAGGTGTCAGCATTCTTTAGTTCGCATGGCGGTTAGCTGAAGTCGGCTAGCCGAACTGAACGGGAGAGCACCCTCCCTTAAAAGAAGAGCGGTGCACCCTCCCTTAAAAGAAGAGCGGTGCACCCTCCCTTAAAAGAAGAGCGGTGCACCCTCCTTAAAAGACATTCGTTTGCCCAAACAAAAAACAAAAAAACTTACTGGAGGACAAAACGTCATAGTAATATAGGCACAAACTCTTCAGATCTTTTTCGTCTAGGAAGCATGCGGACGCCTTTACTCTCTCCCTGAGAAAAAGCAGTGTTTCATTAGGCCTGTGATTACTTTGAGCCTGTCAAAGCTACTTTCAATTAGATCACCTTAATGAGACAATAATTAGCGACTACACACAGACAATGACTATAGAATAAGGAAAGCGCGATGGACAGTCAGACCAATTCATGCATGTATACACAAATGCAGAGAGCGAGAGGAGACATGAACTCACTCATACACATTTATCAACACATGCAGTCATGAGGTCATGCACCACCTTACAAAACCTTTAATCTTATTACCAGACAAAACAACTTGCATGGAGAGTGAGAGTTCATCGAGTCCATGAAGTAAGTAGAGGGACTTACACTTGAGGTACATTTCAAATCAAACAGGCAAAAGTCAATTCAAGAGATAGGCTATTTTCTCCACCGTCTCCTCTGATATATCCCTAAACGGTGATTCATCGCGTTGCTATTCAGGCCAAAACAGAATTGGGTCACTAGGGCTCAGTTCATGTGAACTGTCCCTGGTCCACCTTAACACTTCTCTGACACGGTCCACCTTAACACTTCTCTCTCTCTTGCTTGTTATTGTTTTCATTCCTAGCTCCCTCTGTCTAGAACTGGCGCGGCGCCAGCACTGGACTGACCGACCAATCACAGGGCTCCAACGCGACAATGCACTGCGCCGCGTTGGCCCCCTGCCAGGAACCTCGCTGGGTGAGAGCATTACGTCACCGCCCCCTCGGATTGGTTCAAAAGAGCTGAGCAAATTAGGAGGCCGGCCAATGGGCCCTGGGGTGTCTTCTGACGGTAGGTCTTTGTCAACAGTGGATCACGTGGAGCTGAAGTGACAGGGGGGAGGGAGAGAGAACAGACAGAGAAAGAAAGAGAAAGATAGAGCAAAAACAAGCAAGAGAAACAGTGACAGAAAGATTAAGCGGTAAGGAGAGAGAACAGAGAGAGAAAGAAACACAGACAACTGGGGAGAGAGCGAGAGACCAAGAAAGACAGGCAGAGACGGAGAGAGACAGGCAGAGAGGGGGGGAAAGAAGGAACAGCACATCAGAAATCAGCTCAACGTAACTGTAGAAACCAGAGAATCAAACCACTTCTGGGAAAATTGTAATACACTAAAACAACAAAGAGTTATCTATCCAAGACAGAGATGTATGGATAAACCACTTCTCTAATCTTTTTGGCTCTATAACAAATAGCAAAAAAATATACATGAATAAATACAAATCTTAGAACCAACTATTAAAAGACTAGCAGAACCCACTGGATTCTGCAATTACAATGAATGAACTACAGGACAAAACACAAACCCTCCAACAAAAAAGTCCTGTGGTATTGATGGTATCCTAAATGAAAAGATAAAATATAGACCAAAGTCCTATTGATTATACATAAACTTTTGAACCTCATCCTTAGCTCTGGCATCTTCCCCAATATTTGGAACCAAGGACTGATCACCTCAATCCACAAAAGAGGAGACAAATTTGACCCCAATAAATACAGAGTGATATGCATCAACAGCAATCTTGAGAAAATCCTCTGCATTATCATTAACAGCAGTCTCGTACATTTCCTCAGCGAAAACAATGTACTGAGCAAATGTCAAATTGGCTTATTTCCAATAGGGATGCACGATATAGTCGGTGAATATATCTGAAAAGGGCCAACGTCGGGATCGGCCCGATCTAGTTTAACACCGATGTTAAAAACCGATGTCAACGCTGTGCATACCTATATAACTTAGGCACAGGACGTAATGACGGCGCATAAAATTTTGTGCTACACGTGCATCACAGCATTCCTAACCTAGCCCACAATGTCTGCTGTGTGGATCGAGCAGTCAACAAGTCGAGCAGGCATTTGAAAGAGTAAGAAAATTTAAGCGAGACAACTCAAGGCGAAATCCATTAATGGAATTAATTGCCCTTGACAATCAACCTTCCTCTGTCTTGGGTGATGTTGGCTTTCGCCGACTGGTCGAGCACCGGTACACACTACCAAGCGCTCTATTTTTCAGATGTTGCCCTGCCGGAGTTACACAGTAATATTGTCACTGCTATTAGCTTCACGAAATACACACTATGGAACACCGTTTGGGTCTTTGCGTGTCAAAAAAGATACAGTAGCACTGTCAAAGCTGTACAAAAACGTCTGCAAACAAGCAAACACCTGCAGCGATGGCAGCATTTGTTCAACTGCAACTTTTGGGGTAGCTAGCTAGCACCAATACAACCAGCCTGAAAACAATAGAAACTGCAGTCATTTTCATTATTCTTAGTAATGATTTAGGAATCCTTGTGAATTAGCGAGGTTGCCACTTGTTGTTCGCCTGTTGATATTGCCAGCTACTTAACCCTGTTGCCCAAAGCTAACATTATAAGTAGCCAGCTAGCTTCATCTGGTTAGCGAGGCTCGACCAGACCGTGTTGTGAAGCTCGTCACAATAAGGATTAGGCACTATAGTGGAATTTGCAGTTTGATTCAAAATTAAAGTATGTCATTGACAGTGATGCAAATTAATACAAATAGTGGAATTATACCATACTTTTATTTTGAAGGCTAACTGCAAAGTCCGCTGTTGTGGCTAATCCTTATTGTGGTTAGCTTCACATAGATGGGTCCGACCACCATTAATCAAATAAGAACTGTCTTATAAATTAGGGTTATTTTAGATGATGACACCTAGCTAAATAGTTAGCTAGTTAACTATAGCTACTGAAACAGATTGTCGTTTTGCAATGTTTTGGGGGAAGAACTACATTGTTTGCATCCATGAGCTAGCTAGCTTTTTTTATGACCAGCACTGTAGGTGTGCGAGACAACTTTACCAGCATCATAGAATACGTATCGATGAATCGGTGTGACATATGAAATACAAGTGATAGTGTAATCAATGTGTAATAACAATGTAAAAAAATTATGAATATGTATAAATTATTATGTTATTATGTGTAGTCATATTCAGATCCTGATTGGTGAAATAGTGTTGTTTGACACGCAACGACCCAAACGGCGTTCCATAGAAATCCTAGTTGAGAATGAAACAACTGAACAACGAAACAGCACAGCAAGTAAGTGGAAGAAAGTTTTGATCATGTTTCACTGGTAATGGGGACATACGTAAAACGCCAACAAATTAACTTTTTGGTCAGTGTGGTGTGTGTGTAACCTTTATTTAACTAGGCTAGTGAGTTAAGAACAAATTCTTATTTACAATGACGGTCCGGACGACACTGGGCCACTTGTGCGCCGCCCTATGGGACTCCCAATCACGGCCGGATGTGATACAGCCTGGATTCGAACCAGGGACTGTAGTGATGCCTCTTGCACGGAGATGCAGTGCCTTAGACGGTTGTGTCCGTGTGTGTGTGTTAACTATTTAACTGTGCTAGAATGCTTAAAAGGCCGCAAAATGTTTTAATAAATCGGTATTGGGTTTTTTGGCAGGGAAAATATTGGATATCGGCCAAAAATGTCACATTGGTGCATCACTAATTACCAAATTACCGTACAACAGATCACGTACTCACCCGGGCACCCTAATTAACAAACAAACAAAGGCAAAGTCTTCTCTTGCTTTGTTGATTTCAAAAAAGCTTTCGATTCAACTTGGAATGAGAGTCTGTTAAACAAATCCATGGAAAGCAGTGTCGGGGGAAAAACATACAACATTATAGAATCCATGTACACAAACAACAATTGTGCGGTTAAAATTTGCAAAATACATATATTTCCGCAGGGCCGTGGGGTGAGATAGGGATGCAACTTGAGCCCCACCCACTTCAACATATATATCAACAAATTGGCGAGGGCACAAGAACAGTCAGCAGCATACAGCCTCACCCTACTAGAATCTGAAGTTAAATGTCTACTGTTTGCTGATGATCTGGTGCTTCTGTCCCCAACCAATGAGGCCCCACAGCAGCACCAAGATCTTCTGCACAGATACTGTCAGTCCTGGGCCATAACAGTAAACCTCAGTAAGACAAAAAATAATGGTGTTCCAAAAAAAGTCCAGTTGCCAGGACCACAAATACAAATTCCATCTCGACATTGTTGCCCGAGAGCACACAAAAAACTATACGTACCTCGGCCTAAACATCAGCGCCACAGGTAACTTCACAAAGCTGTGAAACAAGGCAAGAAGGCCCTTCTATGCCTTCAAAAGGAACATAAAAGTTGACAGAACAATTAGGATCTGGCTAAAAATACTTGAATCAGTTATAGAACCCATTTTCCCTTTATGGTTGTGAGGTCTGGGGTCCGCTCACCAACCAAGAACACACAAAATGGGACAAACACCAAATTGTGACTCTGCAACGTAAAATACCAAATAATGCATGCAGAGCAGAATTAGGCCGATAGCTGATAATTATAAAAATCCAGAAATAAATAAATAAATTTAAATACATACAGTTGAAGTTCGAAATTTACATGGGTCATGGTTCACCTTCCAGCAGGATATCCGTCCCAGTCTCAAATCTCTGGAAGACTGAAACAGGGTTCCCTCAAGAATTTCCCTGTATTTAGCACCATCCATCATTCCTTAAATTCTGACCAGTTTCCCAGTCCCTGCTGATGAAAAACATCTCCACAGCATAATGCTGCCACCACCATGCTTCACTGTGGGGATGCTGTTCTCAGGGTGATGAGAGGTGTTGGGTTTGCGGCAGACAAAACATTTTCTTTGATGGCCAAAAAGCTCAATTTTAGTATCATCTGACCAGTGTACCTTCTTTCATATGTTTGGAGAGTCCTTTTGGCAAACACCAAATGTGTTTGCTTATTTTGTTTATTAAGCAACTCCTTTTTCTGGCCCCTCTTCCGGAAAGCCCAGTTCTGTGGAGTGTACGGCATTATGTAGTCCTATGAACAGATACTGCTAAGCTCCATAGCTGAGATTGGAGGTCCTTCAGGGTTACCTTTGGTCTCTTTGTTGCCTCTGATTAATGCCCTCCTTGCCTGGTCAGAGTTTTAGTGGGAGGCCCTCACTTGGCAGGTTTGTTGTGGTGCTATATTCTTTTTATTTCTTAATAATGAATTTAAAGGTGCTGAACAGGATGTTCAAAGTGTATATTTTTTTTTATAAATAAACCCTGATCTGTACTTCTCCACAACTTTGTCCCTGGCCTGTTTGGAGAGCTCCTTGGTCTTCGTGGTGCCACTTGCTTGGTGGTGCCCTTTGCTGCGTGGTGTTGCAGACTCTGGGGCCTTTCAGAACAGGTGTGTATATCTACACTGAGATCATGTGACACTTCATGTGACACTTAAATCAAGTTCACCGGTGTGCAATTATGTGACTTCTGAAGGTAATTGGTTGCACCAGAACTTATTTTGTGGCTTCATAGTAAAGGGGGTGAATGCATACAGTTGAAGTCAGAAGTTTACATACACTTAGGTTGGAGTCATTAAAACTTGTTTTTCAACCACTCCACAAATTTCTTGTTAATTAACATACTAAGTTTTGGTAAGTCGATTAGGACATTACTTTGTGCATGACAAAATAAATTCTTCCAACAATTGTTGACAGATTATTTCAGTTATAATTCACTGTATCACAATTCCAGTGGGTCAGAAGATTACATAAACTAAGTTGACTGTGCATTTAAACAGCTTGGAAAATTCCAGAAAATTATGTCATGGCTTTAGAAGCTTCTGATAGGCTAATTGACATCATTTGAGTCAATTGGAGGTGTACCTGTGGATGTATTTCAAGGCCTACCTTCAAACTCGGTGCCTCTTTGCTTGACATGGGAAAATCTAAAGAAATCAGCTAGGACCTCAGAAAAAAAATTGGAGACCTCCACAAGTCGGGTTCATCCTTAGGAACAATTTCCGAAGGTATCACGTTCATCTGTATAATCAACAGTACGCAAGCAAAAACACCATGGGACCACACAGCCGTCTAACAGCTTAGGAATGAGACGGGTTCCTTTCTGCAAAAAGTGCAAATCAATCGCAGAACAGCAGCAAAGGACCTTGTGAAGATGCTGGAGGGAACAGGTACAAAAGTATCTATATCCACAGTAAAGAGAGTCCTATATCGACGTAACCTGAAAGGCCACTCAGAAAGGAAGAAGCCACTGCTCCAAAACCGCCATAAAAAAAGCCAGACTACGGTTTGCAACTGCACATAGGGACAAAGATCGTACTTTTGGAGAAATGTCATCTGGTCTGATGAAACAAAAATAGAACTCTTTGGCCATAATGACCATTGTTATGTTTGGAGGAAAAAGGGGGAGGCTTGCAAGCCGAAGAACACCATCCCAAACGTGAAGCACGGGGGTGGAGCATCATGTTGTGGCAGTGCTTTGCTACAAGAGGGACTGGTTCACAAAATAGATCAGTCAGGAAGTTAAAGCTTGGTCGCAAATGGGTCTTCCAAATGGACAATGACCCCAAGCAATACCAAAGTTGTGGCAAAATGGCTTAAGGACAGCAAAGTCAAGGTATTGCAGTAGCCATCACAAAGCACTGACCTCAATCCTATAGAAAATTTGTGGGAGGAACTGAAAAAGCGTGTGCGATCAAGGAGGCCTGCAAACCTGACTCAGTTATACCAGCTCTGTCAGGAGGAATGGGCCAAAATTCACCCAACTTATTGTGGGAAGCTTGTAGAAGGCTACCTGAAACGATTGACCTTTGTTAAACAATTTAAAAGGGAATGCTACCAAATACTAATTCAGTGTATGTAGTAAACTTCTAACCCACTGGGAACGTGATGAAAGGAATAAAAGCTGAAATAAAATCTCTACTATTATTCTTACATTTCACATTCTTAAAGTAATGTGGTGATCCTAACTGACCTGAGAGAGGAAATATTTACTTGGATTAAATGTCAGGAATTGTGAAAAACTGAGTTGAAATGTATTTGGCTAAGGTGTACGTAAACTTCTGACTTCAACTGCACACAAGTTTTTCAAAATATTATTTTTTCGAAATAAGTTATTTTTTCATTTCACTTCACCAATTTGGACTATTGTGTATATTACATGAAATCCAAATAAAAATCTATTTAAATTACAGGTTGTAATGCAACAAAACAGGAAAAACACCAAAGCTCGAATACTTTTGCAAGGCACTGTAGGTGAAATACCAGTGTTCCACCACCGCAGCTAGATTTGTGACCGGTTGCCATAAGAAAAGGGCAACTCGTGGAGGACAAACACCATTGTAAATTAGGGCTGGGCGGTATACCGTATTTTATGATACACCGCTATTGATGCAAGGACTGGTTTGGGTTTTTACTTGACCTACTATAAAAGGTATTTGAATGTTTGGTTTGCTAAATGTGATACGCCATGTGTAATGTCCATTTGTATAGTTTACTTCGCTACCTGAGTCATCTCTCTCTCTCTCTCTCTCCACTCTTTTCGCCATGCTACTTTCCACACAGACCGAGCCACGCCCCCGTCACTCAAGAAGTGCATTTGATGTTCCTCAACCACGTAACACTTGCGTTCAGTCTGCCTGGTCAATGCAGCACATGCAACAATGTTGATGACAACAATGCTGTTTTCACTTTGCTTCTTCATATAAATTCACTAGTGTACTATAATGACACTATTAGTTTGTGTTTCTTACATCAGGAAACAGGTCGTTTGTCTTTTCTTAGTAGGTTGGCCTAAATCTTGTGAGATGCTAATAGCTAGCTAGCTAATAAATGTACTGAGTAAGAGCAAACAGAGCTAGCCAATACAGCTGGATAACACCAGTGATGGTGTAGACCTAAATCAGCATGTTATTTGTACAACAGTATCTTCTAAATCAAAGACGAATATGCAAAGCAAGAATATGTTAGCTACATGATGTAGCCAAGAGAAAACATACAATGTAGCCAAAGGTAATAGGCTCCCATAGGAAACACTTATCAACACTTTAGTTCCTACGCTGTCATAATAACTCCCCCCTGGCATTTTAATTTGCTGTCATCTCAAACAACACTGTATTCAAAGTGCCCATATATTCTAACTATAGAATTAGAATAGTCATTCTATTATGACTCCAACAGTTCTGCTCTAATTCGCGAGTCAAATGGCAATTGCAACATTTGGTTGAATATAAGTCCTAGATGATTTGCCCATATCATGCAACCCTATGTGGCAGTGTGGACCTTATCTCAATTGTGCAGTGGTGTAAAGTACTTAAGGAAAAAATAATTTCAAGTACTACTTAAGTTTTTTATTTGGTATCTGTACTTTAATATTTTCGACAACTGTTACTTTTACTTCACTACATTCCTAAAGAAATGCATGCACTTTTTACTCCACACATTTTCTCCTGACACCTAAAAGTACTCGTTACATTTTGAATGCTTAGCAGGACAGGAAAATGGTTCAATTCTCACACTTGTCAAGAGAACATCCCTGGTCATCTACTGCCTCTGATCTGGAGAACTCACTGAACACAAATGCTTTGTTTGAAAATTATGTCTGAGCATTGGAGTGTGCCCCTGGCTATCTGTAAAAAAAAGATTTAAAAACTAGAAAATGGTGCCATCTGGTTTGCTTAATATGAGGAATTTGAAATTAGTTTTACTTTTGATACATAAGTATATTGTATCATTTACATGTACTTTTGATGCTGAAGTACATTTAAAACCAAATACTTTTAGACTATTACTCAAGTAGGATTTTACTGGGTGACTTTCACATTAGTAACTTCTATTGAAGTATCTTTACTTTTACTCAAGGACTACAAATTAGGTACTTTTTCCACCACTGCAATTGAGGGCAGGAAATGCAGAAATTATAAAAGGCGTGAAATTTGTTTTGAAGTTGAACTGAACAGTATAACACAATCAGAATGGAGAAAGACTCATTGAAATGACTGAGAATGTATGTGTTGCCACACGAGGATCACTCATAAAGCAAATGTAAAACTGTTATTATTCCGTCATACCGGCCAATTTGTTTTTTTAAATACCGTGATATATTTTGGCCATATCGCCCAGCCCTATTGTAAATACCAATATATATTGGTTAATTTATTTCCCCTTTCATACTTCAACTCATTTGCATATTGTTCCAACATTGCCAATAATATTACATTTGAAATGTCATTACATGGGCTTGTTCCTACTATCATTTTCACTATATACTTTACCTGTTGGGGATGTCATTCGAAAACATAATGTTAACTTTCACAGCTATGCAGATGACACACAGCTGTACACTTCAATGAAACATGGTGAAGCCCCAAAATTGCCCTCCCTAGAAGCCTGTGTTTCAGACATAAGGAAGTGGATGGCTGCAAACGTTCTACTTTTAAACTCAGACAAAACAGAGATGCTTGTTCAACGTCACAAGAAACAAAGAGATCTTCTGTTGAATCAGACAATTAATCTTGATGGTTGTACAGTCGTCTCAAATAAAACTGAAGGACCTAGGCGTTACTCTGGACCCTGATCTCTCTTTTGACGAACATATCAAGACTGTTTCAAGGACAGCTTTATTACATCTACGTAACACTGCAAAAATCTGACATTTTCTGTCCAAAAATGATGCAGAATAATTAATTCATGCTTTTGTTACTTCTAGGTTAGACTACTGCAATGCTCTACTTTCCGGCTGCCCGGATAAAGCACTAAATAAACTTCAGTTAGTGCTAAACACGGCTGCTAGAATCTTGACAAGAACCATTTTTTATCATATTACTCCAGTGCTAGCCTCCATACACTGGCTCCTGTTAAGGCAAGGGCTGATTTCAAGGTTTTACTGCTAACCTACAAAGCATTATATGGGCTTGCTCCTACCCATCTTTCCCACTTGGTCCTGCCATACATACCTACACGTACGCTACGGTCACAAGACGCAGGCCTCCTAACTGTCTGTCCCTAGAATCTCTAAGCAAACAGCTGGAGGCAGGGCTTTATACCTATAGAGCTCCATTTATATGGAATGGTCTGCCTACCCATGTGAGAGACGCAAACTCGGTCTCAACCTTTAAGTCTTTATTGAAGACTCATCTCTTCAGTAGGTCATATGATTGAGTGTAGTCTGGCCCGGGAGTGTGAAGGTGAACGGAAAGGCACTGGAGCAATGAACCACCCTTGCTGTCTCATCCTGGCCGGTTCCCCTCTTTCCACTGGGATTCTCTGCCTCTAACCCTATTACAGGGGCTAAGTCACTGGCTTACTGGTGCTCTTCCATGCCATCCCTAGGAGGGGTGCGTCACTTGAGTGGGTTGAGTCACTGACGTGGTCTTCCTGTCTGGGTTGGCGCCCCCCCTTGGGTTGTGCAGTGGCTGAGATCTGTGGGCTCTAATCGGCCTTGTCTCAGGATGGTAAGTTGGTGGGGGGGCTGTGCTTTGGCAAAGTGGGTGGGGTTGTATCCTGCCTGTTTGGCCCTGTCTGGTGGTATCATTGGATGGGGACACAGTGTCTCCTGACCCCTCCTGTCTCAGCCTCCAGTATTTACGCTGCAGTAGTTTATGTGTCGGGGGGCGAGGGTCAGTCTGTTATATCTGGAATATTTCTCATTTCTTATCCGGTGTCCTGTGTTAATTTAAGTATGCTCTCTCTCTCTCTCTTTCGGAGGAGGAGGACCTGCGCCCTAGAATCATGCCTCAGGACTACCTGGCATGATGACTCCTTGCTCTCCCCAGTCCACCTGGCCGTGCTGCTGCTCCAGTTTCAACTGTTCTGCCTGCGGCTATGGAACCGTGACCTGTTCACCGGACGTGCTCCCTGTCCCAGACCTTCTGTTTTCAACTCTCTAGAGACAGCAGGAGCGGTAGAGATACTCTCAATGATCGGCTATGAAAAGCCAACTGACATTTACTCCTGAGGTGCTGACCTGTTGCATCCTCGACAACTACTGTGACTATTATTATTTGACCCTGCTGGTCATTTATGAACATTTGAACATCTTGGCCATGTTCTGTTATAATCTCCACCCTGCACAGCCAGAAGAGGACTGGTTTCTTCCTAGGTTTTTGCCTTTCTAGGGAGTTTTTCCTAGCCACCGTGCTTCAACACCTGCACTGCTTGCTGTTTGGGGTTTTAGGCTGGGTTTCTGTACAACACTTTGAGATATCAGTTGATCTAAGAAAGGATATATATATATAGGAACACACATACACACATTTGATTTTATATGTCTATATTCTTTTTTACTTTTGTGAGTGTAATTTATTTCCCTTTTGTTTCTAGTCTATTTCACTTGCTTTGGCAATGTAAACATATGTTTGCCATGCCAATAAAGCCCACTGAATTTCGAGACAGAGGGGGCAGCGACAGAGAACAGAGAGCGAGAAATAAACATGGAAAGAAAGAAAAACATGGGAAAAGAACAAAAACTAGCAAGGGAAAATAGCGACAGCATGTGTGAGCGGATAGGTGACAGAGAGAAGAGAACTTGACAGGGAGAGAGGAGAACTTGGCAGGGAGAGAGGACGAAGCGTGACAGAGAGAAGAGAACTTGACAGTAAGAGAGGAGAACTTGGCGGGGAGAGAGGACGAAGCGCGACAGAGAGAGGAGTACTTGGCAGGGAGAGAGGACGAAGCACGACAGAGAGAAGAGAACTTGACAGGGAGAGAGGACGAATGCTGACAGAGAGAGGAGAACTTGGCAGGGAGAGAGGACGAAGCGCAACAGAGAGAAGAGAACTTGACAGGGAGAGAGGAGAACTTGGCAGGGAGAAGAGAACTTGACAGGGAGAGAGGACGAAGCGCGACAGAGAGAAGAGAACTTGACAGGGAGAGAGGAGAACTTGACAGGGAGAGAACTTGACAGGGAGAGAGGACGCGACAGAGAGAAGAGATCTTGACAGGGAGAGAGGAGAACTTGACAGGGAGAGAGGACGAAGCGCAACAGAGAGAAGAGAACTTGACAGGGAGAGAGGAGAACTTGACAGGGAGAGAGGAGAACTTGAAAGGGAGAGAGGACGAAGCGCGACAGAGAGAGGAGAACTTGACAGGGAGAGAGGACGAAGCGCGACAGAGAGAAGAGAACTTGACAGGGAGAGAGGAGAACTTGACAGGGAGAGAGGACGAAGCGCGACAGAGAGAAGAGCTCTTGATAGGGAGAGAGGAGAACTTGACAGGGAGAGAGGACGAAGCGCAACAGAGAGAAGAGAACTTGACAGGGAGAGAGGAGAACTTGACAGGGAGAGAGGAGAACTTGAAAGGGAGAGAGGACGAAGCGCAACAGAGAGAAGAGAACTTGAGAGAGAGGAGAACTTGAGAACTTGACAGGGAGAGAGGACGAAGCGCGACAGAGAGAAGAGAACTTGACAGGGAGAGAGGAGAACTTGACAGGGAGAGAGGACGAAGCGCGACAGAGAGAAGAGAACTTGACAGGGAGAGAGGAGAACTTGACAGGGAGAGAGGACGAAGCGCAACAGAGAGAAGAGAACTTGACAGGGAGGGAACTTGAGAGGAGAACTTGACAGGGAACTTGAGGGAGGAGAGAACTTGAAAGGGAGAGAGGACGAAGCGCGACAGAGAGAGGAGAACTTGACAGGGAGAGAGGACGAAGCGAGACAGAGAGAAGAGAACTTGACAGGGAGAGAGGACGAAGTGCCACAGATACAACATCGACAGAGAGAGATCAGAAATACATAAATTGAATTGAAATTGAATTGAGACAACAGCGACAGAGAGAACATAGACACAGAACAAACATAGGCCAGGGCAGGAGAAGCTGGTAGGGCCTGCCAGTAAAATCCTCTCTTTTCCTTCATGGATTTCTCTCCTCTACCCCTCCATCAAGTGACTAATCATTGGGCACCACAGTAATTGACCCAAATTGAATTCTAGCGCCTGGGTTCATTAGCATGCGCTTATTTATTTGGGTCATGGTACTCCAGCTCTCTTCCTCCCTCTCTTTCCCTCGCTCTCCAAGCCTCAAACAATGCATAATAGGGGAGAATGCTCATTTTGTTTGATGGAGAAACTTGGACACAGGGGTTAATCTGTTTCCAGCCAGTGAGTGACAAAGCCCTTGGTAATATTCATTAGAATACACCATAGCAAAAGGTTTTGCAAGGCAAAAAATTGCACTTCTAATTGGACTAGTTCAAATAATCCCTCACTGTTTAAGTCAGTTTTCTTCTGTTTGGTGCCTAATAAATATGACCCTGAAGAACATTTGAGTAATTATTTCACTTTTTTAGGTCCATCAGCTTCTCTGGTGGGAGTCTGGGAAGTCAATCTTTAAGCATAACAAATGCTTACAAATCACATTCCATCACCAAGAGGTAGATAGAGCCTTGCAAAAGTATTCAGACCTCTTTGATTTCGTCACGTTTTATTGTGTTAAAGTGTGATTCATATTGATTTAATAACTTTTTGCCAACAAATCTAATGTCAAAAAGAGGAAATAACTTCTATTAAACTTAAAATAATGTTAACTAAAATAGTCATTGCATAAATGTTCAGCTCCCTGAATCAAAAAATAAATAAAAAAAATTCTAAACTTAGGGGCAATCCACGATATATATATACATTTTTTTAAATGCTCTCTCTAAATAAGCTTGGTTGTACAATTAAAGGTAAAATACACTATTTAAAACACAGTCAGCAATAAGTTAATGAATTCAAAGATGGTGAAATTATACCTAGGCTGAATATACGCCTTCCACAAGCATAAGACCCACTAATAATTGAATTATTTGATCTAAATAGTTGTACCTGCTTTTTTTCTTCAATAATCACTCTTCTGGCTTTCAGGTCAGTCTATAAAAATTGCCTTTTTGTTCAATTTAACCAGAACCATGCACATTCACTAATAATACAGCTGGCACTATAGAAAATTAACATTGGTCCCATAAACAATGTCTCAAGCACAAGCCCAAGTGCTAGTGAACAGCCAGCTAATATTTTTATTTTAAGTTCAGCCAACTTGGATCCAGGTCAAATTTCACAAGCTCTGAATTCAGCAACAAGGTGAAACAGTTGAATTGTTCTGTCGGCCTCCAACTGTTTGAACAGCATGCTAGCCTGTCCACTTTGTTCAGATGTTGAAATCAAGTGGCCTGCCTTATTTCTCAGAATGAAAACGAGTTGTAAATTCCTTAAAGGTTTTATGCTAATTGCACGTTTATAAAAACACAGACTAAACAGCTAGTATAACAATCTTTATTTGACAAAAACACGGTTAGCGACACGGACAGTAAAGCTCACGCGACAAACTGAGCATTACTTATCCAGAATGAAAGTTCATTGGTGCTGTTGTTTTAGTAGTGTCTGGTCTGCTCAACATTTGAAGAGTTGAAACATGTACGGGGTATGGATCGCAGAGCAACTTCTCTATTACAGTAAAATAATGGTATCCATGTGTTACGTTGTTCACATGACCGATTCAGATGGACCAAACCTCAAATAGCAAGTAGAAAGGTGATGTCAGAGAGGAAGTTGTGAGTGGGCGGGGCATGGTAGAAAGAGGAGAAACGAGTCACTACAATGTTGATCCAACCTCAGTTTTCCACCATCACAGACATTGAACTCTATAGCGTTTTAAAATCACCAATGGCCTATTCGTAACATCCCTGAGCAATTTCATTCCTGTCCTGCAGCTCAAAAGAACGACTATGTTTAATGTGTGTGGGTGATTGAATACATAATCCATAGCATAATTATTAACTTGACCATGCTTAAAGAGATATTCAATGTCTGATTTGTTGTAAAAAAAATATTTATAAAAAGAATATATACATACAATGACAAAGGTATAGTTAATCAGGGAAGTGAGAGTCCAGGTGAGAATAACGATGGTGACAGGTGTGCGCCCTACCGAGCAGCCTGGTGACCTAGAGGCCGGAGAGGGAGCACACGTGACACAAAGAACCTGACCTTCCAGAAGAACAACCATCTCTGCAGCACTCCACCAACTCAGGCCTTTATTGCAGAGTGGCCAGACGAAAGCAACTCCTCAGTAAAAGGCACGACAGGCCGATGGAGTTTGCCCAAAGGCACCTAAATACTCCCAGACCATGAGAAACTAGATTCTCTGGACTGATGACACCAAGATATAACTCTTTGGCCTGAAAGCTAAACACCTCTGTCCGCTTTGAGGATAACACAGTGCCACCGACGTGGCCCGCTACCAAGGACTGTGGGCTCTCCTTCTCCATGGACAACGTGAGTAAGACATTTAAGTGTTTTAACCCTTTGCAAGGCTGCCGGCCCAGACGGCATCCCGAGCCGCGTCCTCAGAGTGCAGACCAGCTGGCTGGCGTGTGTACAGACATATTCAAACTCTCCCTATCCCAGACTGCTGTCCACACTTGCTTCAAGATGTCCACCATTGTTCCTGTATCTAAGAAAACAAACTGAACTCAATGACTATCACCCCGTAGCACTCACTTCTGTCATCATGAAGTGCTTTGAGAGACCTCTACCTTACCGGACACCCTAGACACACTTAAATTTGCTTGACTATAGCTCAGTATCAACACCATGGACTTCAGGAAACAGCAGAGGGAGCACGCCCTTAAGTCACATCAATGGGACCGCAGTGGAGAAGGTGGAACACTTCAAGTTTCTCTGCGTACACATCACTGACGATCTGAAATGGTCCACCAACAGAGACAATGGTGAAAAAGGTGCAACAGCAACTCTTCAACCTCAGGAGGAAGAATAAATTTGTCTTGGCCCCTAAAACTTTTACAGACGCACAATTGAGAGCATCCTGTCGAGCTGTGTCCCCACCTGGTACGGCACCTGCGCCGCCCGCAACCACAGGGCTCTCCAGAGGTGGTGTGGTCTGCCCAACGCATCGCCGGGGGTAAACTACCTGCCCTCCAGGACACCTACAGCGCCCGATGTCACAGGAAAATCATCAAGGACATCGACCACCCAATCCATGGCCTGTTCATCCAGAAGGCAAGGTCAGTACTGGTGCATCAAAGCTGGGACCAAGACTGAAAAACAGCTTCCTTCTCAAGGCCATCAGACTGTTAAATAGCCATCACTAACCAGCTTCCACCCAGTTACGCAACCCTGCACCTTAGAGGCTGCTGCCCTATATACATTGACTTGGAATCACTGGCCACTTTAATAATGTTTACATACTGCTTTACTCATCTCATATGTATATACTATATTCTCGTCAATGCCACTACGACATTGCTTGATCTAATTTATACATTTCTTAATTCCATTATTTTAGATGTGTGCATTGTTAGATATTGTTGGACCTAGGATCACAAGCATTTCGCTACACCCGCAATAACATCTGCTAAATATGTGACCAATAAAATGTTAGTAGATTTTTATTTGAAATCTCTGGAGACCTGAAAATAGCTGTGCAGCAACGATCCCATCAAACCTGACAGAGTTTGAGAGGATCTGCAGAGAAGCATGGGAGTAACTCCCCAAATATGGGTGTGGCAAGCTTGTAGAGTCATACCCAAGAAGACGATGCCGTAATCACTACCAAAAGGTGCTTCAAAGTACTGAGTAAAGGGTCTGAATACTTATGTAAATGTGTAATTTCAGTTTATTTGTAATAGATTAAATAACATTTCTGAAAACCTGTTTTTGCTTTGTCATTATGGGGTATTGTGTATAGATAGAAAACATACATTATAGCCTTATTCTAATTGATTGATTAAATGTAACAAAATGTGGAAAAAGTCAAGGGATCTGAATACTTCCCGAAGGCAATGTAATTAGACGTCTGCCTGTTTAGTTTTGACCACTTACCAGGGTTCAAAGGTCATCAAGGTTATTACACAGCACATCCTGGTAACATTGGACAGCAGCCAACATGTGTGCGTCCACCCCCCAAATCCACCTCAATTCTGGAGAAAAGTAGACCCACTTTCCCAGGTATAATTTCAGCTGTCATTTTCTCTCCAGCAAAATCAATGCCAATGGTGAAATCAAAGAGTCTCAGTAGCCCAAAAACAGTCATTAGGTCTACAGAGTCAAGCAGCCATTTCTGTTCCCCTCCCAGCTCAAAATTAAGACGTGTCTAGGGCCCAATGACATCCTAGACTAGATAGAACGTACTGACACCATTTCCCAAAAAACTTGCTACTCTTGGGTAAATACTGGTGAATGGGAACTTGAGACATTCAACATGTCTTCAAGAGACTCAATACCACTAAAATAATCGACATTGCCAAGTTAAGATATCATAAACACCACCATCACAATGAAATCGCAAGTGTGAAATTGCCACTGCTAGCTGAATGGCCATTGTAAACCAACCCAACAACTCTGAGTTACCCAAGATGTCATAAACCCAACTACGTTACGTCAACATTTAAGGCAACTTACTTTTTAAGTCCCCTCCCGCTGTCGCGCTGCCCCGGGCTCTTGGTGTCGTGGTCGTCGTCTTGGAAGTCGTCCTCGTGGTAGTCGTCATCTTTCTCCGAGCTTCCGCGGCGGTTGCGGATGTGCAGCGGCACATAGCCGGGAGTGGGGCCGAACACCATCAGGTCGCCCTGGCCCAGGAAACTCTTCTCCCCACTGTAGCAGAAGGCACACAGCTTTTCACTGGGGAAACATGGGAGAAACGGGTTAGGAAACAGGTTTGTGCTGTATATAAAACTACCATGTACGTAACGTGGGTGCGTGACGTGGGTGCGTGACGTGGGTGCGTGACGTGGGTGCGTGACGTGGGTGCGTGACGTGGGTGCGTGACGTGGGTGCGTGACGTGGGTGCGTGACGTGGGTGCGTGACGTGGGTGCGTGACGTGGGTACGTAACATGGATATATATGTAGCAGAAAGGCTGTACAAAAAAACTAAAAAAAGATATGTCCTCCGAAGAGGGGGGTGGTGGATAGGTTAATAATAATAATACAAATAAAATAAAAACTCAGGGAGGGTGGGGGGTGGTCATCCCGCCTAAACAGACCTAATGGTTGAGAAACACTGCGCTCAAATCAAGCTCCATCTACATACCAACATTGGTTAAAAACACCTATAAGACAGTATCGTTTGAGAACATCCATACAGAGACCTGCGCAGCCATATTGCTTTCAATCTGATACACTCCCAACATGAGGTAAATGCTGACAGCTACAACAACAACAAAAAGAATCAAAAAGGTATCAGGGATACAGTAAATATTTCAGATATTTGTTTTGGAAAAACCAGGTTGGTAATGATGTCCCCTGAGAATGCTGCATTTTATTCCAAATCCAAGAAGCCGTCTAACAGAATCCACAAAGCCGCCTAACCCATTGATCGACAGCAACATTTTTGAGTCGGGTATTAAGGGATTGGCTGCTTGTGCATAGTGCTGTCCACACACACACACACTCAGACACCGACAAAGACATGGCCCTAGTAGGCAGTTAGAATAAAAAGGTCATGTCAGATGGATTTAATTTATACTGAACAAATATATAAAACGCAACACATAACAATTTCAACAATTTCACAGCTCATATAAGGAAATCAGTCAACTGAAATAAATAAATTATGCCATAATCTATGGATTTCACATGAATAGTGCAGGTTGCGCAGCCATGGGTGGGCCTGAGAGGGCATAAGCCCACCCACTTGGGAGCCAGACCCAGCCAATCAGAATACGTTTTCGCGACAAAAGTGCTTGATTAAAGACATAAATACTCTTGAGTTTAATCAGCTGTCTGGTCTCAGACGATGCTGCAGGTGAAGAAGCCAGATGTGGAGGTCCTGGGCTGGAGTGGTTACATGTGGTCTGCGGTTGTATGTACGGCCTAATTATCTAAAACAATGTTGGAGATGGCTTATGGTAGAGAAATTAACATTCAATTATCTGGCAACAGCTCTGGTGGACATTCCTGCAGTCAGCATGCCAATTGCAAGCTCCCTCAAAGCTTGAGACATCTGTGGCATTGTGTTGTATGACAAAACTACACATTTTAGAGTGGCCATTTATTGTCCCCAGCACAAGGTGCACCTGTGATATGAATATGCTGTTTAATCCGCTTCTTGATATGCCACACCTGTCAGGTGGACGGATTATCTTGGCAAATGAAAAATGCTCACTAACAGGGATGTAAACACATTTATGCACAACATTTTTGACAAATAAGCTTTTTGTGCGTATGGAACATTTCTGGGATCTTTAATTCCAGCTCATGAAACATGGGACTAACACTTTACATGTTGCGTTTATATTTTTCTCAGTATAGGTTAACTGTTTAACAGTGTAGAATTCAGTCTTCATTACAGTCACCTATTCTTTTATTTTCAGCACCACCATGCAGTTTCATAGCATAGTAGAGCCATCTGAAGTGCTCAGGTACCAAACACACCCAGAGCCTTTTTTTGTCAGCAGCTAAAAAGTATGCATGTGAGTACATGCGTGTGACTTCCTGCCTCCCTCCACATGTTGCCGGGGCCTCTGTGCTGTACATTAGCGAGAGCACAATCTCTGCTAATTGGGACTAGAAAGAAAAAGCCCACCCCTTTCCCACCCCCTCCCTTTACTAATTACAGTAGCAGCCCTGCAGTCTGCAAGCTGCCAGGTTACCGCCGAGGGCCCTGAGACCTCTTTACCCAGCCTGCTTTTCCCCGCTACCCACAATCCCCGGCACTCAATTATTTTTGCTGCTCGTTCCCCTCCCCCCACCAGCCTCTCTACCTCCCTCGCTTACCTTCCCTGCACGCTTCCCCCTTCCACGTCCTCTCTCCTCACCGCGGTGGCTCACTCGAGCGTGCAAGCACACATCCTCCTCCCTCCCCACCTCCCACCCTCTCCCTGAAAAATACCCTATTTTCTTTGCTTGTTTCTCGCTCTCTCAACACACACACTACCTCCCTCTCTACTCAGACTTGTTTTATAGGGTGCACAAACACCCATACACACACGCCTCGCCACCCAGCAACTGTTAACCACACACAAAGTTCTCACTCGCCACCGCCTCACACAAACCATGTCTGAAACAGTCATTTTCTCGCTCTCTAATGGCTTCTATTTGATAGTCTCTCCTTCTCTCTAGCGTGACCCTCTCCCTCACACTCTCTCTGAGAATGGCTAGAATTTCAGTCTTACTCTCTCTGCCTCTTATTGGAATCTAATTTTGCTTTTTTTCTACCCTGCTCTACCT
Organism: Oncorhynchus masou masou; assembly: GCF_036934945.1. NCBI lineage: Eukaryota > Metazoa > Chordata > Actinopteri > Salmoniformes > Salmonidae > Oncorhynchus > Oncorhynchus masou. The sequence continues at coordinate 57,893,140 of NC_088241.1, read as the reverse complement.
TATTCTGTCCATCTTGCATACAGACACCTCTATATCACTTTGTACCCCCCTCTACTCCAACCACACTGCCCCTCCTTACCGGATTTTGGCGTGCTCCAAGGCCGAGGCAGAGGATCCTGCTGAGTCCTCCGACACAGAGCGCTGGAATAGTGGAGAAAGGGGTCTGTCGTCCCTGGGGCTGGGCACAGGGCTGGACAGCAGGGGCACGATGACCTCCTCAACATCCAGGACCAGCTCCTTAACTTCTGTGGGTAAAGAGGGGGTAGAGGTTACAATGTTATTCATTGATACACTCCAAGACAGAATGTTTATTGAATTGAACAGACCATTTAGCCAATGGATGGCAGTAGTGTTCACTCCCAAATTAACATAATCCAGTTCAAACTAGCATGTTTCTCTTTGGTTACCCCATTGACGCATTTCTCTTTGGTAACACCGTTGACATGAGCCACAACACATTCAAAAGAAACCTGGTTTAGTTTCACTTAGGGCTCTTTTAGTCACTGGATGTAAAGGACCACAATGTCTGATCTTTTTGTTGTGACATGAATTGCCAGACTATGCAAACAGAGTTCTTTCAATTAAAACCCATTGTCTAGGCAAAACTAACCCCTCACCTGCCAATCAATGCTCAGCACAACTGGCACCCTGGGTTATTCATTAGGCACCAAACAGAGGAAAACCAGCTAAGAAATGCTTATTTTTGTTCGGTTGCAAAACGTTAAAACATTTTCCATTGCAAGCCCTAATGAACACGACCTTGTTTTCTCCAGCAAACAAACAATACAAACTTTCTTTGCGCAAGTGTTACTAAAAGCAACAGTGAGATTGTATGGGTTGAGTGAATGCTTTGAACTCTGGCAACCCTTTCAGGATGAGAAAATCCAGACTGAAATCCAGTCAATTAATCTCAAAATCACCGCCTAAAATAGTCATAACAACATGTCTGAGCAAAAGGAGATGACGTGACCTTTAAAGCGACAAAAAAATAAAATGTTCTTGCTCGCTGAAGAGTTGCCCACACAGCAGTTCAGAGACAATAATGTCAGACCAAAATGGTTAGAATTGTGTTTTTTCAAAACTATTGTTTCGGAACTTTACGTCAATGGGACAGACAGGCAAATAACATTTAATCAACAATGCCTACCACTGTTGGCATGTATGGTCAGCATATTTGCTTGCTTTCTGCCTGGCAACATTCAATACCTTAGCTAGTAAGTTCACTTCCATTTTGATTATTCATTTTCAATAGGGTAAGATGGGGCTGAAGCCCTGAAAAAAAATAGGCAGGGCTTGACATACAGGGCTGCCTGCCAGCCAGGGGAGTTTCTGGAAACCCTCCGGGCCAGTCAATCATTCAAATCAGTGGCCCACTTTAGGCCAGCGAAAAAAATTGTAATAAATTGTAGCACTGCTATTTTCAATCTAGGTTATATGGCTGTGATAAATAAAATAAAAACTGACGAATTGACTAAGTTATTACTTCATTATGTAGATTATTTATCACATGCCAACCGTAGACGTAAATAGTTTGAACGAAAATATCACTTATCGGACAGCAAGAGTGTGCAGCTGTCAAATGGCTGGTTGTTACATGGATTGGCTCATTTAAAATGACAATGGTTGGGGTAAGAAAGCGGTATGAAATATGTTCCAAGTCATGATATCTACCAGTAAATGCTAAGACAAGAATGGGTATGCAAACCAAGTATTTTAAAAATTTGGTCCAATGTCTTGGTTGAATATTTGTGATGCGCAATTCAGTCCTCATGCGCTTGCATGATGAAACAGTTATTTCTAAAGGCTTTCACAAAAAAAGATATGCTAAGTACTAAGATGGCGCCGGAAGGGATAGCTGCTGTTTTATAAGCATCATAACCAACAGTGCAATTTGTTTGTTTTTTCGCATTATTTGTAACTTACTTTATACATAATGTTGCTACTACTGTCTCTTAAGATCGAAAAGAGCCTCTGGACATCAGAACATTGATTACTCACCTTTAACTGGACAAATATTTTTTCTTTAATGAGTCTGACAAGAGGGATTTACTCCAGACGCCTGAACAGGCCTTCATCACCGTCATTCGCAGGACAAAAGACAGAGGTTTCGCGGAAGAAGATCGGGGTGCCTTGTGAGGATCCAGTGACGAGAGGCTAATCTGCCTTTGCCATCGATACTATTGGCCAACATACAATCGCTGGAAAATAAAGTGGACGAACTACAAGCACGTATATCCTACCAACGGGACATTAAGAACTGTAATATCTTATGTATCAACAAGTCGAGGTTGAACGATAACATGAAAAACATACAGCTGGAGAGTTAAACTGTATAGGCAGGATAGAACAGCAGCCTCTGTAAAGACAAGGGCTGGAGGTCTATGTATATTTGTAAACAACTGGTGCACGGTATCTAAGGAGGTCTTGAGGTTTTGCTTGCGTAGGGTAGATTATCTCATGATAAGGTGTAGACCACACTATCTACAGTGGCTAGCGAAAGTATTCACCCCCTTTGGCATTTTTCCTATTTTATTGCCTTTACAATCTGGAATTAAAATCTATTTTTGGGGGGTTTGTATAATTTCATTTACACGACATGCCTACCACTCCTATTGAATATGCATTCACCTGTATTGTGAGTAGGCCTATGCCATCTTAATTTACCCAGTTTATCAAGAGACTGACTATTCAAATAATTACTAAGAATTACCATTATGTTGTCATGTACAGTGGCTTGTGAAAGTATTCACCCCCCTTGGTATTTTTCCTATTTTATTGTCTTACAATCTGGAATTAAAATGTATTTTTCAGGAGTTTGTATCATTGGATTTACACAACATGCCTACCACATTGAAGATTAAAAATATTTTCTCTTGTGAAACAAACAGGAAATTAAAAAAAAACTGAAAACTTGAGCGTGCATAACTATTCACCCCCCAAAGTCAAGACTTTGTAGAGCCACCTTTTGCAGCAATTACAGCTGCATGTCTCTATAAGCTTGGCACATCTAGCCACTGGGATTGTTGCCCATTCTTCAAGGCAAAAACAGCTCCAGCTCCTTCAAGTTGGATGGGTTAGGCTGGTGTACAGCAATCTTTAAGTCATACCACAGAATCTCAATTGGATTGAGGTCTGGGCTTTGACTAGCCCATTCCAAGACATTTAAATGTTTCCCCTTAAACCACTCGAGTGTTGCTTTAGTAGTATGCTTAGGGTCATTGTCCTGCTGGAAGGTGAACCTCCATCCCATTCTCAAATCTCAAGAAGACTAAAACAGGTTTTCCTCAAGAATTTCCCTGTATTTAGCGCCATCCTTCAATTCTGACCAGTTTCCCAGTTTCTGCCGAAGAAAAACATCCCCACAGGATGGTGTTTGCTTATTTATTTCTTTTAGCAATGGCTTTTTTTCTGGTCACTCTCCTGTAAAGCCCAGCTCTATGGAGTGTTCAGCTTAAAGTGGTCCTATGAACAGATACTCCAATATCCTCTGTGGAGCTTTGCAGTTCCTTCAGGGTTATCTTTGGTCTCTTTGTTGCCTCTCTGATTAATGCCCTCCTTGCCTGGTCCGTGAGTTTTAGTGGGCGGCCTTCTCTTGGCAGGTTCGTTGTGGTGCCATATTCTTTCAATTTATTTGTGGATTTAAAAATGGGGCTCTGTGGGATGTTCAAAGTTTCTGATATTTTTTAATATCTCAACCCTGATCTGTACTTCTCCACAACATTGTCCCAGACCTGTTTGGAGAGATCCTTGGTCTTCATGGAGCCGCTTGCTTAGTGGTGTTGCAGACTCTGATGCCTTTCGGGAACTGGTATATTCAGATGTGACCAGTCTTGAGAATGACAAATATTAATTTCCACAAAGTTTGCTGCTTAAGTGTCTTTTTGTCAGATGTTACTATGGAATACTGAAGTATAATTACAAGCATTTCATACGTGTCAAAGGATTTTATTGACAATTACATGAAGTTGATGCAAAGAGTCAATATTTGCAGTGTTGAGCCTTCTTTTTCAAGACCTCTGCAATCCGCCCTGGCATGCTGTCAATTAACTTCTGGGCCACATCCTGACTGATGGCAGCCCATTCTTGCATAATCAATGCTTGGAGTTTGTCAGAATTTGTGGGTTTGTTTGTCCACCTGCCTCTTGAGGATTGACCACAAGTTCTCAATGGGATTAAGTCTGGGGAGTTTCCTGGCCATGGACACAAAATATTGATGTTTTGTTCCCCGAGCCACTTCGTTATCACGTTTGCCTTATGGCAAGGAGAGTCACCAAACTGTTCCTGGATGGTTGGGAGAAGTTGCTCTTCTTTTATTTTTTTACTTTTTTATTTTACCTTCATTTAACCAGGCAAGTCAGTTAAGAACAAAATCTTATTTTCAATGACGGCCTAGGAACAGTGGGTTAACTGCCTGTTCAGGGGCAGAACGACAGATTTATACCATGTCAGCTCAGGGGTTTGAACTTGCAACCTTCCGGTTACTAGTCCAAACGCTCTAACCACTAGGCTACCCTGCCGCCCAAATTTTGGTACCATTCTTAATTCATGGCTGTGTTCCTAGGCAAAATTGTGAGTGAGCCCACTCCCTTGGCTGAGAAGCAACCCCACACATGAATGGTGTCAGGACGCTTTACTGTTGGCATGACACAGGACTGATAGTAGCGCTCACCTTGTCTTCTCCGGACAAGCTTTTTTCCAGATGCCCCAAAAACCGGACAGGGGATTCGTCAGAGAAAATGACTTTACTCCAGTCCTCAGCAGTCCAATCCTTCTACCTTGTGCAGAATTTCAGTCTTGTCCTGATGTTTTTCCTGGAGAGAAGTGGATTCTTTGCTGCCCTTCTTGACACCAGCCCATCCTTCAAAAGTCTTCACCTCACTGTGCCTGCTTCCATTTCCCAGGCCCCACAGCTGAATCAACTTTAGGAGACGGTCCTGGTGCTTGCTGGACTTTCTTGGGCGCCCTAAAGCCTTCTTCACAACAATTGAACCGCTCTCCTTGAAGTTCTTGATGATCCCAATAAATGGTTGATTTAGGTGCAATCTTACTGGCAGCAATATCCTTGCCTGTGAAGCCATTTTTGTGCAAAGCAATGATGACGACACACGTTTCCTTGCAGGTAACCATGGTTGACAGAGGAAGAACAATGATACCAAGCACAACCCTCCATTTGAAGCTACAAGTCTGTTATTTGAACTCAATCAGCGTGACAGAGTAATCTCCAGCCTTGTCAACACACACCTGTGTGAGCGAGCGAATCACTGACATGATGTCAGCTGGTCCTGTTGCGGCAGGGCTGAAATACACTGGAAATGTTTTTGGGGGATTCAGTTCATTTGCATGGCAAAGAGGGACTTTGCAATTAATCTGATCACTTCATAACATTCTGGAGTATATGCAAATTGCCATCTTTCAAACTGAGACAGCAGACTTTGTGAAAATGTATATTTGTGTCATTCAAAACTTATGGCGCCGACTGTACAAACAATAGTACGCACGTATAAACACCATGTGACCACGCAGCCGTCATACCGCTCAAGAAGGAGACGTGTTCTGTCTCTTAGAGATGAACGTACTTTGGTGAGAAAAGTAAAAATCAATCCCAGAACAGCAGCAAAGAACATTGTGAAGATGCTGGAGGAAACGGGTACAAAACAAGTCCTATATCGACATAACCTGAAAGGCCACTCAGCAAGGAAGAAGTCACTGTTCAATAACCACCATAAAAAAGCCAGACCACGGTTTGCAACTGCACATGGAGACACAAAGTACAAAAAGATTGTACTTTTTGGAGAAATGTCATCTGGTCTGATGAAACAAAAATAGAACTGTTTGGCCAAAATGACCATTGTTATGTTTGGATGAAAAAGGGGGAGGCTTGCAAGCCAAAGGACACCATCCCAAATGTGAAGCACGGGGGTTGCAGCATCATGTTGTGGGCATGCTTTGCTGCAGGAGGGACTGGTGCACTTCACAAAATAGATGGCTTCATGAGGGAGGAAAATTACGTGGATATATTGAAGCAACATCTCAAGACATCAGTTAGGAAGTTAAAGCTTGGTCGCAAATGGGTCTTCCAAATGGACAATGACCCCAAGCATACTTCCAAAGTTGTGGCAAAATGGCTTAAAGACAACAAAGTCAAGGTATTGGAATGACCATCACAAAGCCCTGACCTCAATCCTGTGGACAGAACTGAAAAAGCCTGTGCGAGTAAGGTTTCCCACAGACCTGACTCAGTTACACCAGCTCTGTCAGAAGGAATGGGCCAAAATTCACTGAACTTACTGTGGGAAGCTTGTGGAAGGCTACCTGAAACGTTTGACCCAAATTAAACAATTTAAAGGCAATGCTACCAAATACTAATTTAGTGTATGTAAACTTCTGACCCACTGGGAATGTGATGAAAGCTGAAATAAAATCACTCTACTATTATTCTGACATTTCGCATTCTTAAAATAAAGACAGGGAAATTTATTAGGATTAAATGTCAGGAATTGTGAAAAACTGAGTTAAAATGTATTTTGCTAAGGTGTATGTAATCTTCAGACTTCAACTGTATATACTGAGATCATGTGATACTTAATGTGAAACCTGGGTGCAATCTAACTAATTACATTCTGAAGGTAATTGGTTGTACCAAATCTTATTTATTTAAATCTTATTCATAGCAAAGGGTTTGAGTACATATGCACGCACCACTTTTCAGTTATTTTACATTTTGAAACAAGTTCTTTTTTAAATTTCTCTTCAGCAATTTGGAATATTTTGTGTATGCCCATTACATGAAATCCAATTAAAAATCCATATAAAATTGCAGGTTGTAATGCAACAAAATTGGAAAAACACCAAGGGGGATTTTTGCAAGGCACTGTCCCTAGAGAGTTTGCATCTATATTCTTTGTAGCTGTCTATTTACCTACACAAACGGATGCTGGCACAAAGACTCACCGTACTCACTGAGCTGTATAAGGCCATAAGCAAAGAGGAAAATGCTCATACAGAGGCAGAGCACCTAGTGGATGGGGACTTTGATTCAGGGAAACTTAAATCCAGCAAGTTAAATGTGCAACCAGAGGGGAGGAAAATAAAAAATAATGTTGTTTTTTTACTCTAGAGCACCTTTATTCCACATACAGAGGTGAGTACAAAGCTCTCCCTCACCCTCCATTTGGCAAATCTGACCATAATTCTATACTCCTGATTCCTGCTTACAAGCAAAAATTTAAAGCACAAAGCACCAGGGACCCTGTCAAAAAAAAAAGAAAAAAAAAGGGGTGAGATGAAGCAGATGCTAAACTACAGGACTGTTTTGCTAGCACAGAATGGAATATGTTCTGGGATTATTCTGATGGCATTGAGGAATACACCAAATCAGTCATTGGCTTCATCAATAAGTGCATCAATGATGTTGTCCCCACAGTGACTGTACAAACATACCCCAACCAGAAGCCATAGATAACAGGCAACATCCACACTGAGCTAAAGGGTAGAGCTGCCGCTTTCAAGGAGGGTGACCTTAACCCGGAAGCTTATAACAAATCCCGCTATGCCCTCAGATGACCCATCAATACAGGACTAAGATCGAATCGTACTACACCAGCTCAATGCTCCTCGGATGTGACAGGGCTTGCAAACTATAACAGACTTCAAAAAGGTAAGCACAGCCGAGAGCTGCCCAGTGACACAAGCCCGAGCTAAATTAATTATATGCTTGCTTTGAGGCAAGTAACACTGAAACATGCATGAGAGCATCAGCTGTTCCAGAGAACTGTATGATCACACTCTCCGCAGCCAATGTGAGGACGACCTTTAAACAGGTCAACATTCACAAGGCCGCAGGGCCAGACTGATTACCAGGACGTGTATTCCAAGCATGCGCTGACCAACTGTCAAGTGTCTTCACTGACATTTTCAACCTCTTGAAAGATCCTGTCAATCTGTAATACCCACGTTTCAAGCAGACCACCATAGTCCCTGTGCCCAAAAACACCAAGGTAACCTGCCTAAATGACAACCGACCAGTAGCACTCACGTCTGTAGCCATGAAGTGCTCTGAAAGGCTGGTCATGGTTCACATCAACATCATAATCCTAGAAACCCTACACCCACTCTAATTTGCATACCGCCCCAAAAGAGCCACAGATTATGCATTCTTTATTGCACTCTACACTGCCCTTTCACATCTATGTGAGAATGCTATTCATTGACTACAGCTCAGCGTTCAAAATTATAGTGCCCTCAAAGCTCATCACTAAGCTAAGGACCCTGGGACTTAACATCTCCCTCTGCAACTGGATCCTGGACTTCCTGACGGGCCGCCCACAGGTAGTAAGGGTAGGTAACAACACATCCGCCATGCTGATCCTCAACACGGGGGCTCCTCAGGGCTGTGTGCTCAGTCCCCTCCTGTTCTCCCAGTTCACTCATGACTGCACAGCCGGGCACTACTCCAACACTATCATTAAGTTTGCCGATGACACAACAGTGGTAGGCCTGATCAACGACAAAGACGAGACAGCCTATAGGAAGGAGGTCAGAGACGTGGCCGAGTGGTAAAAAGATAACAACCTCTCCCCTCAAAGTGATCAAGACAAAGGCGATGATTGTGGACTCCAGGCAAAGGAGGACTGAGCACGCCCGCATTCACAACGACAGGGCTGTAGTGGAGAAGGTTGAGAGCTATAAGTTCCAACAAACTTTCATGGTCCAAGCACACCAAGACGGTCGTAAAGAGGGCACAACAAAACCTATTCCCCTCAGGAGATTGAAAAGAATTGGCATGGGTCCTAAGATCCTCAAAAAGGTTCTACAGCTGCACCGAGAGCATCTCGACGGGTTGCATCACTGCCTGGCAACTGCTCGGACTCCGACCACAAGGCACTACAGAGGGTAGTGTGTACGGCCCAGTACATCACTGGGGCCAAGCTTCCTTCCATCCAGGACCTCTAAACCAGGCGGTGTCAGAGGAATGCCCTAAAAATTGTCAAAGACTCCAGCCACCCTCGTCATAGGACTGTTCTCTCTGATACCGCATGGCAAGCAGTAGAAGAGCACCAAGTCTAGGTCCAAGAGGCTTCTCAACAGCATCTACCCCCAAGCCATAAGACTCCTGAAAATCTAATCAAATGGCTACCCAGAATATTTGCATTGCTCCACCTTTTAAGCTGCTGCTACTCTGCTATTATCCTTGCATGGTCACTTTACTTCTACCGACATGTACATATTACTTAAATTACCTCGACTAACCGGTTCCGCCGCACCGGTACCCCCTGTATATAGCCTCACTATTGTTATTTTACTGCTGCTCCATTATTTGTTTTATTTCTTTTAGTTTTTTTTCTTAAAACTGCATTGTTGGTTAAGGGCTTGTAAGTATATCACTGTAAGGTCTACACCGGTTGTATTCGGCGCATGTGACAAATACAATTTGATTGGAATGTAGGCCGCCCTGGTAGAATGATGAATTGTATCCATTGAGTGGGCATATGTTTTGCAAACAACAAAAGAAACGCTAGCCAACTGTCTCTTGCTAGTTGCCCAATTGAATTACATTTATTTTTGACCTCTAACGTAGTCTCCTGATGTGGTGTAAAAATTGTTGTGGACTTATATGGAATATCACATTTTTAAGCTCACCCCCACAACCCTCAGTCAGGAATTCATAAACATTAATAAAATCACTTGCTCCACCTTTTGCTCAGCTGTGACACTTGAAAACACACACACAAAGTTTGGACATACCTACTCATTCAAGGGGATTTTATTTGTACAATTTCTTACATTGTAGATAATAGTGAAGACATCAAAACTATGAAATAACACATATGGAATCATGTAGTAACTGAAAAATTGTTAAACAAATCAAAATAGATTTTAGATTAGCCACCCCTTGCCTTGATGACAGCTTTGCACAACTCATTCTCTCATCCAGCTTCATGAGGTAGTCACGTGGAATGCATTTCAATTAACAGGTGTGCCTTGTTCAAAGTTTAATTTGTGGAATTATTTCCTTTTTTAACCTCTCTGGGACCGTTCGGGACGTGAGCGTCCCACCTCTTAACAGCCAGTGAAAGTGCAGGGTGCCAAATTCAAAACAACAGAAATCCCATAATTAAAATTCCTCAAACATAGAAGTATTTTACACCATTTTATAGATAAACTTCTCGTTAATCCACAGTGTCCGATTTCAAAAACGCTTTTCGGCAAAAGCACAACACATCATTATGTTAGGTCAGCAACTAGTCATAGAAAGCATTCAACCATTTTCCAACCAAAGAGAGGAAAAAATAAAAAGCAGAAATATAGATAAAAATTAATCACTAACATTTGATGATCTTCATCAGATGACACTCATAGGACTTCATGTTACACAATATATGTATGTTTTGTTCGGTAAAGTTCATATTTATATCAAAAAAATCTGAGTTTACATTGGCGTGTTACGTTCAGTAGTTCCAAAACATCCGGTGATTTTGCAGAGAGCCACATCAATTTTACGGAAATACTCATAATGAACATTGATAAAAGATACAAGTGGATTGCATGGAATTTTAGATCCACTTCTCCTTAATGCATCCGCTGTGTCAGATTTTTAAAAACTTTACCGAAAAAGCACACCATGCTATAATGAGTAGAGCGCTCAGAGCCCATACATATATCCACCATGTTGTGGAGTCAACATTAATCAGAATAGCATTATAAATATTCACTTACCTTTGATGATCTTCATCAGAATGCACTCCCAGGAATCCCAGTTCCACAATAAATGTTTGTTTTGTTTGATAATATCCATAATTTGTCAAAATAGCTCCTTTTGTTAGCGCCTTCAGTCCAGTAATCCATTCATAAAGCGTGTTCACTAGTTTCAGACGGAAAAAAAGCTCCGTTACAGTTAGTAGAAACACATCAAACGATGTATAGAATCAATCTTTAGGATGTTTTTAACATAAATCCTCAATAATGTTCCAACCGGACAATTCCTTTGTCTTCAGAAATGAAGTGGAACGAGAGCAACCTTTCACGCGAGCGAGACTGAGCATGTGGCACTCTGTCAGACCACTCACTCAAATAGCTCCTATGAGCCCCTCCTTTAGAGTAGAAGCATCAAACAAGTTTCTAAAGATTGTTGACATTTAGTGGAAGCCGTAGGAAGTGCAAAATTACAAACTACAAACCTCAGATTTCCCACTTCCTGATTAGATTCTTTTCTCAGGTGTTTGCCTGCCATGTTATACTCACAGACATCATTCAAACAGTTTTAGAAACGTCAGAGAGTTTTCTATCCAAATCTACTAATTATATGCATACTCTAGCTTTTATGGCTGAGTAGCAGGCAGCTTAATTTGGGCACGCTTTTCATCCAAAATTCCCAATACTGCCCCCTACCCCAAAGAAGTTGTGTTGTAACAAGGTAGGGATGGTATACAGTAGATAGCCCTATTTGGTAAATGGGTAGCATTTCGCATAAATAAGACGGAATAAAAACAAGACAGCATTAAAATATAGGCCTTAACATACAGGCCAATATTGTGGGAAAGGGAGGCAACTCAGTGTGGTACAAGTAGAACAGGGACGTCATGCCCTTTTGACACGGACTCAGCCGAAATTACTTTCAGTTTAAGTCTTTGTGGGGGGAAGGGGGGGGGCTAGGAAAATCCCACGACAAAGGCCCAGAGGCCCCGAAGTGTAATTAATAGCCAGGAAATTAATCTTCGGCAAGCAGCTTTTGTGGAGGGGGAGGATAAAAAGCTGTCACATGTCTCGTGGACATGATTGAGTCGTTCAAAGACTGGGTGCCTTGAACCTTAAGCCACCCTTGTTAGAAGGGGTTAGGGGTGTGTGTGTGTGTTGGGGGAGAAGGGCACGTTAGGTCACTTTTTGGAAGTGGGACAGATCAAGTGATGCTAATGATGTTTGCTGGTGTGATCGTCTTCGAGGGCCCTAGGGAACAAGTACAATGAGGGTGGGACAGGCCACAGAGCCTTGGGTGGCCAAAGATTAGGTAAGCGGTTGGCTAAATTTAGCCCCAGGCTTTGACATGATCTCATTCTGCATTGGGGAAAACCAGTTGAATCTCATTGAATAGTAATGATTGTAAAAATATATATACAGTTACTTATCGGGATATTATTTGACGGTATATCATATCAACAATATCGCAATATTTTTTGCGCCAGTTGGCTGTATTTTTCCTTCATAGCTGGTTCTCCATCTTCTTTTTAAATAGGGAGCCAAATTTGTTTTCAGCACTTTTATTTCCATGACCGATCAAAACTTCTCATGGCTCTGTCTCTCTGCAGCAGACATATGGTGACGTCAAATCAAAATAAAATCACAGTAACGAATCACAATACATATTGTATCGGCACCAAAGTTTTGTCATAATATCATGAGGTCCCAGGAAATTTCACCAGCCCTAATGACTAGGCATGGGTCTCAATACCAATTCATTTCTTCCTCCCCTACCAGGCCTTACCATAAACAACTGTCTAGAAGTGGTCTGAGTGGAAAGGGGAAAAATGAAAACTAACTGTTATAGGCAGAGAGGTTTGGAAGTCTTTATTATCGCTCTATTAATTAATTTACCACCTGGTGATCTTACCAGGCAAGCTGAAACTCCACCATGCAAAACCTGCTGATTAGAAGGTCCTCAGTAAATTATATTTTCAACCAGCAACTATCAGGAAATGACACTGATCACACTTTTAAAAAGTGTTAGTTTCATCAACTGTTGTACAATATGATACAAAACACAGGAATAACAAATGTGACTGCCCTGGGCATTTAAACCTAATGCTCATGGAGGAGAGGACCTAAGCATAAGGAAAGCGCTTTACACTTTTGAGAGGCCCCGCGTGACAGCAGCACAAATGCAGTTAAAATTACAGGGACTTCATTTCTCTTTCTGTTGCATTTGCATTTGCCAAGATTGTGAAGCCATTTACAGGTCATCAAAATGCCAGCAGCGAAAAGCAAAGCCTCACTACACAGCTAACAGGGGCGTTGACTGCGTTCTAAAATATTAGACCATCCTCTGGCAATCGATTTGCATAATGCATTATTCGAATGGAGGCTTGTTTTCCAATGAAGCTGCATCCACAGACATAACGGGTCAGAAATGTTTGGGGATGTGCGCGGTGGGCAGGAGGGACCCCCGCGGACAGCAGCTGCAGATGGCTTTGTAAACATCCCATAACAAACCAGAAACTAAGCCTACATTTTGGATCTGCAGACATACAAGTATGAACTTGCCTTTAGTGATCTACCTTTTAGCAATGGATACCTTGTGGGGGAAAACTGATAGATACCCTTCAAGTAGTCTGTATTGAGAAGTCGCGATCGCGCAACAGCTCTAAAGAACTAAGGCCTATTGATAAAAGAGGTATTTGATAAAAGGATAAAATCGAATACCAACACCCGACTATCAGCCTAAACAACCACAAAAATATGAAAACAGTGGCACAGAAATATTTAAAGAGGAACACGCATGAAGGTACACACACAAAAATAAAAACAAAGACACACAAACTCATATAGTAAACCATGAAAGCACACACTGATACAGGCATGTACAGGTAGCTGCCTAAATAAAGGAAACACCAACATAAAGTGTCTTAATAAGCCAGAACAGCTTCAATGCACCTTGAAATAGATTGTACAAGTGTCCTCTACTGGGGGAGGGGATGCGAAACTATTCTCCACGAGCCATTCCATTATTTGGTGTTTTGCAGATAGTGGAGGAAAACGCCGTCACTTCATAAATCTCATGCAAGTGTTTAATTTGGTGATTCAAATATGGTGATTGGGATGGCATTGGCATATGGTTTACAACGTTTTCATTCTCATCAAACCCTTTAGTAACGGGTCCTCCAGAGTGGCACAGCGGTCTAAGGCACAGCATCGCAGTGCTTGAGGCGTCACCAGAGAGCCGGGTTCAATCCCCGGCTGTGTCGCAGCCGGCCGCGACCGCGAGACCCATGAGGTGGCGCACAATGGGCCCAGCGTCGTCTGGGTTTGGGGGAGGGTTTGGCCGGCCAGGATGTCCTCGTCCCATCGCACTGTACTGACTCGTGGGGGGCCGGGCGCATGCACAGTGACACGGTCGACAGTTGTATTTCATCCGACACATTGGTGCGGCTGACTTCCAGGCTAAGCAAGCAGTGTATCAAGACTCAGTGCGGCTTGTCAGGGTCGTGTTCGCCTCACCCGAGTCTGTAGGGGAGTTTCAGCGAAAGGACAAGACTAACTTCCAATTGGATATCACAACAAGAGAAAAAGGAGTACAAAAAAGTACCAAAAAAAGTATATATAAAAAATAAAAATAAACACAGCAGTATTCAGACCCTTCATTGAAGCACTTTTGGCAGCCTCGAGTCTTCTTGGGTATGACGCTACAAGTTTGGGAAATCTGTATTTGGGGAGTTTATCCCTATCTTCTCGGCAACCTGTCAGGTTAGATGGGGAGCATCGATACACTGATATTTTCAGGTCTCTCCAGAGATGTTCGATCTGGTTCAAGTCCAGGCTTTGGCTGGGCCACTCAAGGACATTCAGAGACTTGCCCCGAAGCCACTCCTGCGTTGCCTTGGCTGTGTGCTTAGGGTTGTTGTCCTGATGGAAGATGAACCGTCGCCCCAGTCTGAAATCCTGAGCAGGTTTTCATCAAAGATCTCACTGTACTTAGCTCTGTTCATCTTTCCCTCGATCCTGACTAGCCTCCCTGTCCCTGAAAAACATCCCCACAGCATGCCAGGTTTCCTCCAGTCGTGATGCTTGTCATTCAGGCCAAAGGTGTTCATTTTGGTTTCATCACACCAGAGAATCTTTTTCTCATGGTCTGAGAGTCTTCAGGTGCCTTTTGGCAAACTCCAAGAGGGCTGTCATGTGCCTTTTACTGAGGAGTGGCTTCCGTCTGGCCACTACCATAAAGGCCTGATTGGTGGAGAGGGTTATCCTTCTGGAAGGTTCTCCCATCTACACAGAGGAACTCTGACCAACGCCCTTCTCCCCTGATTGCTCAGTTTGGCCGGGCAGCCAGCTCTTGGAGTCTTGGTGGTTCTAAACTTCTTCCATTTAAGAATGACAGAGGCCACTGTGTTCTTGGGGACCTTTAATCTTGCAGCCATTTTTTGGTACCCTTCCCCAGATCTGTGCCTCAATCCTGTCTCGGAGGTCTACAGACAATTCCGGCGACCTCATGGCTTGGTTTTTGCTCTGACATGCACGGTAAACTGTGGGAACTTATATAGACAGATGAGTGATTGAATGGCACCATAGGAGATGGCTGTCGTTTTACAGGCTCCCAGCCCATTGAGCTAAAATCCCAGTCATTTGCTAGAAGAGACATATATCAGGGATGTAGGTCGGGGTGTCTTGTAAGAATCCAACGGAGAGTGGGTTATCTGCCTCGACCATCAGTTCTATTCGACAATGTGCAATCATTGGATCATAAAATGGATGAGCTCTGATCAAAACTAATATCTTATGTTTCACGAGTTGTGGCTGAACGAAGACATGGAAAACATACAGCTGGCTGGGTTTTCCATGCATTGGCAATAGAGAACAGCTGCCTTCTGTAACACAAGGGGTGGCGGTCTGTGTCTCCATTTGTAAATTATTGCTGGTGCATGAACTCAAAGGAAGTCTCGAGGTTTTGACCGTCTGATGTGAGAAAGACCTTTAAAACAGGTCAACATTCACAAGGCTACAGAGCCAGTATCTCATGATAAGCTGTAGACCACACTATTTACCAAGAGAGCTTATCTTATTTTTTTTCATAGCTGTCAATTTACCAGCACTAAGACGGCACTCAACGAGCTGTATAAGGACATAAGCAAAAAGGTAAATGCTCATGCAGAGGCGGCGCTCCTAGTTTCCCGGGGACTTTAATGCAGGGAAACTTACATCCACTTTATCTAATTTGTTACATGTGCAACCAGAGGGGAAAATAACTCTCAACCACCTTCACTCCGCACAGAGACGAGTACAAAAGCTCTCCCTACAATTAGCAAATCTGACCAAAACTCAATCCTCCCGATTCTTGCTTACAAGCAAAAACTAAAACAGGAAGTACCAGTGACTCGCTCAAAGAAAGTGGTCAGATGACGCAGATGTTAAGCTACAGGAGTGTTTTTCTAGCATAGACTGGAAAATGTTCTGGGATTCACCACATCAGTCACTGGGTTCATCAATAAGTGCTTTCATGACGTCGTCCCCACAGTGACCGTACGTACATACTAGAGGTCGACCGATTAATCGGAATGGCCGATTAATTAGGGCCGATATCAAGTTTTCATAACAATCGGAAATCTGTATTTTTGGGGGCCGATTTTGTTATTTAAAAAAAATATATGTTTTTATTTTTTATACCTTTATTTAACTAGGCAAGTCAGTTAAGAGCACATCCTTATTTTCAATGAAGGCCTAGGAACGGTGGGTTAACTGCCTCATTCAGGGGCAGAACGAAAGATTTTCATCTTGTCAGCTCTGGGGATCCAATCTTGCAACCTTACAGTTAACTAGTCCATAGCAATAACGACCTGCCTCTCTCTTGTTGCACTCCACAAGGAGACTGCCTTTTTACGCGAATGCAGTAAGCCAAGGTAAGTTGCTAGCCAGCATTAAACTTATCTTATAAAAAACAATTATAATCACTAGTTAACTACACAAGGTTGAAGATATTACTAGATATTATCTAGCATGTCCTGCGTTGCATATAATCTGACTGAGCATACAAGCATACCAGTATCTGACTGAGCGGTGGTAGGCAGAAGCAGGTGTGTAAACATAAACACATTAGTAATATCATCAACCATGTGTAGTTAACTAAGGATTATGATTGATTGTATTTTATAGGATAAGTTTAATGCTAGCTAGCAACTTACCTTGGCTTACTACATTGCGCGTAACAGGCAGTCAGTCTCCTTGTGGAGTGCAACGAGAGAGAGGCAGGTCGTTAATCCTGACTGGTTGCATTCCCTGCCTGGTATGGCAACTGCTCAGCCTCCAACCACAAGGTGCTACAGAGGGTAGTGCATACGGGCCCAGTACATCACTGGGGTTAAGCTGCCTGCCATCCAGGACCTCTATACCAGGCGGTGTCAGAAGAAGGTCCTAAAAATGGCCAAAGACTACAGCCACCCTAGTCATAGACTGTGCTCTCTGCTACCACGCGGTGAGCGGTACCGGAGTGCCAAGTCTAGGTCCAAAAGGCTTCTTAACAGCTTCAGACCCCCAAGTCATAAGACTCCTGCACAGTGAATCAAATACAATAGTATTGCTTATGGCAATACGGTATATTTTATAAATGTGCAAAAATGTCTAAAAACCTGTTTTCACCTTGCCATCGTGGGGTATTGTGTGTGTGTACTGATGAGGGTAAGAAAGTATTTTATCCATTTTAAAATAAAGCTGTAACATAACTAAATGTGGGAAAAGTCAAGGGGTCTGAATATTTTCCAAATTCATTGTATACACAAACATTTCCATAACAACCAAGACAGTCAGCTCACCCATCTCCTGCATGTTCTGGGCTTCAGTGGTTTCCGTCCCGTCCATGCTGTCCTCATCCTCAGCCTGGGACTGGCCTCTGCTACGACCCCTGAAAACACACAGGGGGAGAAAAGCAGTCATTGATCTGATCTGCCTTTCAGCTCTGCTCAAGGTCGTCCTGCATCAGGTTGGATACTCACAGTACCCACCGGGTGAGCAGCAATA